>NC_090656.1:44602718-45202718 GCF_040937935.1 Hyperolius riggenbachi
AAAATGGAGATGCATCCAATACTATATCATATTGGCCAAAAATGACAATAATTCAGTTATGCTAGGCTCACCAGATGAGTTGACTGGTTCACACTTTATAGAAAACTAATAGCTAAAGGGGCCCATACACCTAATGATTTTCCCGCCGATATACTGCAGATTCGATCACTGTGATCGAATCGGCTGTGAAATCATTGCGCAAACGTTGACTGAACGATTGATTTCTGTCCGAAATCGATCGTTCCCGTCAATCCTTCCGTGCGGAAGATTTTGCTCGATCGCCGGCGGGTCGGGAATGCGTCGATAGCGGCGTTCGAATGTCTGACGCCCGACGCTAGCGGCAATACATTACCTGCTCCGCCGGTGCGTGTCCCCGCTGTCACCGCTTCTCCTTCTCTGTTGGGTTCTGGCAGGCTTCACTTCTTCCTGTCCCGACATGCTGAAATCGATTCACAACAATCTGTTTGCAGCCATATGATCCCTCTCTGATCAGATTCGATCAGAGAGGGATCTATCTGTTGGTCGATCTGATGGCAAATCGACCAGTGTATGGCCACCTTAAGACCCCAGAGAAGTACAATGTGATAAAACAATTAAGAACAGTAAAAATGGAGTGTAAGCATTAGCCTTACCTCCTAAAAGGAAATAACCCAAAATATGTTCACGGTTCCTTTACCAATATTACAAACACATTTTGTGGCCCTATATTCACCTGAAGTAGTTGGTGTTGATCCCACAAAATTTGTTGTCTAATAGTGCTGAGCAAATGTTAGACTTTTTTGGATGTGGTTTACTAGAGGTAAGTCCATTGTGAACACTTTGTTTTAACAAACAATAAAAGAGTACCACCACTTGCCGCCCCACCAATACGATCCGGGAGCAGGATAAGGGTTCAGCCACAACAGGATCACATATCGATGAAAGGAATCCACTCAAACCAGAACATAAAAGAGTCCAATCTTTATTTAGACAGTCATGGGCAAGGCGTTGTGCTAATGCATAATGCTTTTTTTTCAGGTTCATCAGAACCATTATACATCCCTCAAGTATAGTAAACTAGAAAGATCAGAGTTCATTTAGATGCCACCTATGCCTATGAACGACAATCAGACACCAAAGTACATTTTAGAACATACACAAGTCGTTTTAAAATAGTGAGTTCTTCTCTTAGGCTACTTGCACACCAAGACGTTGCGTTAGGTGCCACGTTAAGGTCGCATAACGTGCACCTAACACAACGTATGGTGCTGCAAGAGCCGACGGTAGAGTGAGTCGCGTTAGGCGGCTCTATTCCGATAAAGTCTCCCAGAGTGGCGCTGATTGGCCGGCGGGACCACGTGGCGCGGAGCGAGACACTCCGCATCACGTGGTCCCGCCGGCCAATCAGCGGCCGCCAGTGCAGTGAATATTAAGTAGCCATGTGCGCGGCTACTGTAGCTGGCTCTCCCCGCCTTCTCTCCGGCCCCTACTGCGCATGTGTAAACAGTCTAACGCGGCTATAGCCGCTGTAACGCCGTAGCATGCTGCACTTTCCGGGCAATGTACAGCGTTACATGTAACACAACGTGGGCAGTGTGAACAGCCCACTTGAGTTACATTGCTGTGCGTTGGGGGAGCGTTACAGGCGCACTAACGTGCGCCTGTAACATCCCTGTGTGTAAGCAGCCTTAGTCTGGACGACCTCAGGGATAGTTCTAGTTGGAATGTCAGTAAGGAAAATACCACAGCTCTATAAAAAGCAACCAATTCATTTGAAGGGACCTCAGTTTTTTTTTTTTACCAGGGACATAATTTAACCTGAAACATTACAGAGCCCTAGATCCCAATTAAACTTTTTCCCTTGTTTTTTCCTCAGTTCCTTTTCCACATTTGTGACTATTAAACAATATATTGTTTTCATTCTATATAATCGAGTATGTGTAATTCTCTATGTGCTCATTTCTTTAGGAATATAATAAATGATGCTTTTACTATTAGCTATCGTCTGCACTTTTAATTGAGCCACTAATAAAATCCTAAAGCTTAACACCTGTGTGTTTGTTAATAAAGTCATAATATAGACTAATCAGAAAAAAAAATCAAAATATATTAACTGCCTTGAAAAATCAAGCATAAAAAAACAAAAAACATAAAAATATAAATAAAAAAGTTTGCTGTTTGTAATGACAGTCTTCCTCCTCTGTGCAAATGTTGCGTTTTGACAAATGACGGGGGGCATGCAGTGTGCACCATACTCTGATTACATGACTTTGATTTCACAATGGCAGATGGAATTATACTATTTGCTGCAAAATTGCACTGAGGGGACATGTTGAAAATTTACTGTAATGTTTCTTAGGTAGAAATTATTATTAAACTGTTGAAGTTTTTTTTTTTCCACAGCCAATTATTGTAACTGCTGTGCAATTAAACAAGTGCTTAATATTCCACCTACAGATAATTATCCTCACCTAACTTCGACCCCAAGATGACATTTATATTTTTATCTGCATCTTACCACCTTTTGCTGCAAGCAATTAACAAGATTAAACTGTTCAACTACAAAAATGTTGTCTGAGGCCTGGAGATCTGGATTGACAGAACTGATTTTTTTATGTACCGGTACTTTTTTATGCACCGAATGGTGCATAAAAAAATAAACAACAAATATTCTTTCTTAAAGAGGAATAATTAGCCATACTATGCCAGGAAAAGAAAACACATAGGTAAGTAGATAAATACTTGCTCTACTTACATAACAGATGTATTGCACTGTCCACATATTATTTTCAGTGAATTTTATATAGTAATTAAAGAGTATTCTGTTCCTGGCAATTTTCATCCCCCTTGGCATCCACTCTCCTCCCCGCAGAATCACATTTTTCCCGTCTATATTCTTTGCACTACAGCCGGTGGTAGTGCAGAGCATAGACGGGAACTCCAGTGCCTGGAACCATGATGAGGCGAGTCTGTGTGCCCTGCCTTTATTCCTCCCCGCTGCGCACCGTAAATATGTGGGTAGGAGAGTGAATGTTGAAGGGGGAAGGGAGGATGGGAAGTAAGGGAGGAAATAATACCAGGATTGGCTTCAGCTTGCAAAACCTAACATGCATCTGGTTTTCTCACCGATGGCGATGGCAATTAAAGGGCCAGTGTTCCTGAGGTGTGCGATTCATCCAACACAGAAAACACAATTCGTTTTGAAACTTTGGAATGCTAGATTAGAATCTTTGTCACTTAACCACCTCCCTAGCGGTATGGACAGATCTATCCGTCTATAAAAACATGCTGTGAACAGTATAAACGTGCATACACATCAATGCTCTCCTGCACTGTATACTAGACCCGTGCTTGGCACATTTTGGCAAGTTACAGGAAAAACTAAAAGTTTTAAAAATACATTTTATCACTTTTTGCACAGAAATCCTGGGGAAATTGAACGCCAGGGAGGTTAAGGACTGCGGTGTTAAACCCCCCTAGTGACAAGGCCCCTTTTTACTAAATGGGCCACGGCAGCTTTAAGGCCTAGCTGCAGGGCTGCACATGTCAGCACACAAGTGATTCCAACCCTCTTTTCTCCCCACCAACAGAGCTTTCTGTTGGTGGGGTCTGATCGCTCCCCCAATGTTTGTTTTTTATTGTAAATATTTATATTGTTTTTGTTTTTGTTTATAAATTTCATTTTTTTTTAAATTATTTTTCCCTCCCTCCCTCCCTCTCTCCCTCCCCCCCTCCCCCTCTCCCTCCCCCCCTCCCCCAGTCAGCTTATCACAGCGATCGACTGTGATAGGCTTCAGCCTTTACTATAGCCTTGTCACACGGCTGTCCCCTGTACAGCGCTGCCAAAGATCGCAGCACTGTACTTAGTTGTTAGATGGCAATCACCGCTGGGAGACTGGAGGCGGAGCGGAGCTCCGTCATCAGAGCAGAGATGTGCGCTATCCGCGCGCACGCTCTCCTACAAGCCCCATAGGAAGCCATTCAAGCTAATTGGCATGGAGCGGTCGGCAAGAGGTTAATAGACTCAAACAGTTGCTGTTCGAAATTTGATTTTTATGGTGACAATCGCACTTTTAAATGTAGACAACGTTTTTGGCATTAATGTGTACCTGAAGTGCAGCATGATTATTATTATTATTTTATATTTATATGCGCCAACATCTTCCGCAGCGCTGTACAGAGTATATTGTCTTGTCACTAACTGTCCCTCAGAGGGGCTCACAATCTAATCCCTACCATAGTCATATGTCTATGTATGTATCATGTAGTGCATGTATCGTAGCCTAGGGCCGATTTAGGGAGAAGCAAATGAACTTATCTGTATTTTCTGGGACATGGGAGGAAACCAGAGTACCCGGAGGAAACCCACAAAGGCACGGGGAGAACATACAAAATCTGCGCAGATAGTGCCCTGGCTGGGATTCAAACCGGGGTGCAGCGCTGCAAGGCAAGGTACTAACCACTACACCACCGTGCTGCCCATGACCCTCAGACACTGTGATGAGATAAATATGTACACATACAATATATAGTTAAATCCCCTTTTAGTAAACTTCAAGGGAAATTGCCAGGTAGCGTACTATATGAAAAGTTTACTATATTAGGATTGGTCATACATTGTATATTTATATAGGCGCATGGTTGGGACCTGGGCACAGCGTTTACTTAAGCCAGATATTTACTATATTAGCGTTTACTATAACAAAAATCTACTGTAGTGCTAATCCTACTTAGAGCTTGCCTGTGTTCCCTTTTTTGTATCCCTAGCAAGGCTTAATAAATCAGTTCTTTATCTCTACAGTTGGGAAAGTCAGACTGCAATGACAGCTAGCCTGAAGACTAATTAGCAGTCATAAATAGCAAGATATGTTATGAAAAGTTCATTAGGTCATAATTTCTCTGTGTGGGGCCTGAATAAATAGCAGGCATGTCAGTGTGACTCTATACCTGATTCAAACTTTAAACCTATATTTTCAACTCTTAATACCAAAATTATCAGTATGGGACTCCAGGAATGTTCTGTTTCTAATTGGTGCTACAGAGACAATGTATTATTTCATATGTTTATTTTCACTGTAGAAACTGTAGTGAACGTAACCTAATTAATAAAATTACTTATCTTTTACAACATACATTCATAAATAATTAAGTCGGTGTTTGCCCAGTATAAAATTGTTACCCCACATCAAGATTATTTATTAAATTTTTTTAATGCAAATAATACCTATATTTGCCATGGATCCTTATACAGCAGTATTGCAGCTGTACAGCGATCCCTGGCAGGAAATGCACTGCTGTTTCCGGGAATATCAGTCCATATTCCATGCTGATGTTTAGATACATTAGAAAAATGTGTAGGGGGAGGGGCAACCAGTAAGCCATACCTAGATGTATCATAAATTCAAAAACGATTTTCTCAAAAACTACAAGGCCTTTTTGAAAAATGTTTCCATTTCTTCTTCCCACTGTTCTCCTTAAATGGTTGTACCAAATAGACAATTTTTTTTTTAAATATCTGGTCTGGAATTTCTGTCATGTATCATGTATGTTCCTGAGCTCAGGAGAATCTTGGTAAATGTATATAACACTTGAAGTAAAATAAGGCAATACACAGAAATCATATGGCTTAGGGCCAGTTTCCACTAGGAGCTGCAGCAGTTTCCGATTTGCCCATGGCTCCCACTCTGATGCACAGCCACAGTCCAAATCACGAATCCAGCATACCATCCAAATTCGCACCTTGAAATGCATTGAACTAGTAACTATTTGTGAAGAGCCAGCCAAGCAGGATTTACACAACACAGACCTGTCTCTGTGTCTTTACTGATATCTACAATTGCATAATTTAATAAGACTCAAAGCTATTACAGAATTATCTATACTTTCTGTAAAGCAGAGTTAAAAATTGCTGAGACACAGGGTGTTGTGCTCCTGTGTGTGGGAGGTGGCCAAATGCATAGACAATCCATATACAGAAATGTATGAGCATAGACCAGCAAGAGAAACTTGAGCTCTACCAAATGTTTTTGCAGCTGAGTTCAGGCTCAGTAATGACGGCTGAGTAGTTAATGAGCTAACTCATGATTGATGCTCAGCAATGCCAGGAGTCATATTCACTGCAGAATCTAGCACTAGGCACTCAGGCTGTGGCCAGCAGATCTTATAGTTGTTTATGAGATTTTCTACCAATGTAAGGCAGGATATTGATGATCATTGGCCCTGAATACCAGAATATCACCCATACAAACGGATTTGGCACCCAATTATTATTATAGAATAATCCACATTGCCAATACACCTTAAAATGAAGATCAAATATCCCTATCACAGTCTAAAACCTACTTTTTTGGGGGGGGAGAGAATTGAACTTACTGTAAAGACTTGCGTATAAGCCTACATCTTTAGCACAAAAAAATGTGCTGAAAAGTTACCCCTTCGGCTTATATGTGAGTCAGTGGAGCAGAATAGATGGTGGAGCAGGTTTTGTTACTGGCAGAGGACCATAAGGATCGTGCACTAGTGAACCTGCTCTTGCCAGCTGGCTCCTTGCTGTGTCTGTGCCCCCCATCCCCCGCAACATGGTGTGCAGAGTGCGCTGCTCAAGACTACCTGTGTCCCCTGGCTGGTGGAGTGGAGCGTGCAAGCAATGTGTCAGCGGTACAATGATCGAGTGCTCTTCCTTTGTTCAATCGCTGTCTCATATCTATGATGCCATCTAGTGACATCTTGAGACAAAGCTGTATCATCCTTGTGGCACATCTGGCTATGGGAAGAAGGAATTACTTCTACTGGGAGCACATCAGGCTACTGTGGAGGGGGCTATACTTGGGGGGGGCTTATACGTGAGTCAATCACCTTTTCTTGGTTACTGTGGGGGGACGTGGGTACCTCGGCTTATACGCGGGTCAGCTTATATACGAGTATATACTGTACCAGTATTAGGGATGGTCAATGAGATGCAATTCGTTCTGAGTTCATGCAGTATTATGCACATTTTGTATGAAAATGTATGCAGCTTGAAAATAGCCAAATCCATATCCACCAAGGTGAAATGTGGTTGGTCAATTTTCAAGCTGCATACAGAGTTTTAGTTCCAAGTGACATTTTAGTCTGGATCTATGAAAATAAAGGAGATTTTATCTGGTCAAGCAACTGTCTTGGAGTGGTTTAACAACTCTCTAGTCATCTCTGTGGCAGTTGTGCTTCTAAAAAAAACTTAATGCAATGTTTTGGAGGAAAAGACAAAAATTGTTTTACAGTGGCTTGCAAAAGTATTCGGCCCCCTTGAAGTTTTCCACATTTTGTCATATTACTGCCACAAACATGAATCAATTTTATTGGAATTCCACGTGAAAGACCAATACAAAGTGGTGTGCATGTGAAAAGTGGAACGAAAATCATACATGATTCCAAACATTTTTTTTTACAAATAAATAACTGCAAAGTGGGGTGTGCGTAATTATTCAGCCCCCTTTGGTCTGAGTGCAGTCAATTGCCCATAGACATTGCCTGATGAGTGGTAATGACTAAATAGGGTGCACCTGTGTGTAATCTAATGTCAGTACAAATATAGCTGCTCTGTGACGCCCTCAGAGGTTGTCCGAGAGAATATTGGGAGCAACAACACCATGAAGTCCAAAGAACACACCAGACAGGTCAGGGATAAAGTTATTAAGAAATTTAAAGCAGGCTTAGGCTACAAAAAGATTTCCAAAGCCTTGAACATCCCACGGAGCACTGTTCAAGCGATCATTCAGAAATGAAAGGAGTGTGGCACAACTGTAAACCTACCAAGACAAGGCCGTCCACCTAAACTCACAGGCCGAACAAGGAGAGCGCTGATCAAAAATGCAGCCAAGAGGCCCCTGGTGACTCTGGACGAGCTGCAGAGATCTACAGCTCAGGTGGGAGACTCTGTCCATAGGACAACTATTAGTCATGCACTGCACAAAGTTGGCCTTTATGGAAGAGTGGCAAGAAGAAAGCCATTGTTAACAGAAAAGCATAAAAAGTCCCATTTGCAGTTTGCTACAAGCCATGTGGGGGACACAGTAAACGTGGAAGAAGGTGCTCTGGTCAGATGAGACCAAAATTGAACTTTTTGGCCAAAATGCAAAACGCTATGTGTGGCAGAAAACTAACACTGCACATCACTCTGAACACACCATTCCCACTGTCAAACATGGTGGTGGCAGCATCATGCTCTGGGGGTGCTTCTCTTCAGCAGGGACAGGGAAGCTGTTCAGAGTTGATGGGAAGACGGATGGAGCCAAATACAGGGCAATCTTGAAAGGAAACCTCTTGGAGTCTGCAAAAGACTTGAGACTGGGGCGGAGGTTCACCTTCCAGCAGGACAACGACCCTAAACATAAAGCCAAGGCAACAATGGAATGGATTAAAACAAAACATATCTATGTGTTAGAATGGCCCAGTCAAAGTCCAGATCTAAATCTAATTGAGAATCTGTGGCAAGATCTGAAAACTGCTGTTCACAAACGCTGTCCATCTAATCTGACTGAGCTGGAGCTGTTTTGCAAAGAAGAATGGGCAAGGATTTCAGTCTCTAGATGTGCAAAGCTGGTAGAGACATACCCTAAAATACTGGCAGCTGTAATTGCAGCAAAAGGTGGTTGTACAAAGTATTGACTCAGGGGGCTGAATAATTACGCACACCCCACTTTGCAGTTATTTATTTGTAAAAAATGTTTGGAATCATGTATGATTATCGATCCACTTCTCACGTGTACACCACTTTGTATTGGTCTTTCACATGGAATTCCAATGAAATTGATTCATGTTTGTGGCAGTAATGTGACAAAATGTGGAAAACTTCAAGGGGGCCGAATACTTTTGCAAACCACTGTAAATGTTAGGTTTAGAAGAAACTGTGCAAAACTAAAACAAGGCAAGCAAATTGGCAAATATAAACAAAGGCAATACAAGCAATCAGTAAGCATTACATATTTTTGAAAATAGCAATGACTTTCATAGAATACTCACTTCAATCCTTTATGCTCTATCGCTTAGCTGAAAAAAAAAAAAAGAGGAAGCACCCTTTGTATGGGCTTGCTTTTATCATCACCAACCAACACCAAGAGGAACTTCACTATCCTATGACCTCATTTCCTGTCAAAATGGTTGCACCTGCAAATTGCATTTTTGAAATAACAGATACCTTTTATATACTGTACCTTTGCTTCAGGTTCACTTCAAACAGAGACCCAGCTACAGACCACTGTATGTATAATAATCACATAATACAGACCATCAAAACCAGCCTTCGAAGTACAGCCACCATGTGAGAGAGGTGTATGCAGAGGTAAAGACATGGGTTTGTTATGTTTACCACTATTCAATGCACATATAAAGGTGATCATTACCACTATAACACCAATATAGAGCTCATGCAGCAACTGGAAGAAGACTCCATGACCACTGGGCCCGTGTGTAGTTGCAACCACTACATCCCTTATTGTTACACCTCTTCCTTTACTTGGTAAAGACTTGAAAATGATTTAATTTGTCAATATGTAAAAAAAAATTATACAATTCTGAGCATATTTGTAAATGTGTTTAGAACCAGTTCCTCCTCGCACAAAACCGACAAATTTCTCTTACTATAAGCTGGTGATGTAAAAGTTTATAGCTATGTTTTGGTCATGTTGTTTAATCTGTTTTTCACTTCTGTCTGTTACTGATGTCCCTGAGAATGCAAACAGTAGAGAGACAGATAGCACAGCCAAATGGGATGCTGTCCTTGGAGTGGCAGTGCATAGACCTGGGCACTGAATACTGTACACATTGTGCACTCTGACTTTGAAATAATCCTCTGTGACACAGATATACACTTGTATGACTGGGAGGGAGAAGGCACCCCAAAAAATTACCATTGATGTAATAAATATAAAATGGCTTACCTCTAAGAAGAAGGGGCAATGCCAATATAAGAAAGAAATTGTAATAATCAGACACAAAAATGATAACGCGCTTCGCTGGAGCACAGTCCGCTTCCTCATATCAATTAAAGCAGTCTCTGGGTAGCCAAGGTGCAGATCTTGGAACGCCTTTTTGTAGACGCTCCAAGCTCTGCACCTTGGCTACCCAGACAGTGGCGCCTTCTCCTTCCCAGTGATATTGTTTACAGCCCTCTAACTATTAGAGGTTGCTGTCAATTGTTTGGTTTGTGTACCCAAACAATCATTTTTTCTGGAGTGAGACCCATACATTTGAAGACAAAGAACCCGAGTGGGGATGGGATTTCCTCACTGGTTTTTATACTGTGGTTGCTGGTCTTGCAACCCACCTCTGTGAGAACCTCATCACTTTGTATTTATCCAGAACCTGACATTCATATACTACACCATAAGGGGCTCCTGGTGTCTCTCTGTGTTTTTCCTGTATCTGTGGGAAGTCTTGGAACTCCTCTGGACTACACACCTCCCCAAGTATACTTGTATGGACTTTCTTAAATACATCTTATTGGTTTACTTCTAAAGTGTACAGACTACACTCCACTACTCTGACATAACTTGAGATCCCTGTGGCTTTCTCCCAACGTCTTTGGTTCATGTTATGCGATAACCCAGCAGTGGGAGATTATTGTGATTAGAACCACACGATGAAAGCCTTCAGACCTTAATGAATGGGCCAGTACTTGCTCAAAGAAGAGTTACAAATATCAGAGAAGAAGCTGCAAGTGGCAAGGAAGAAATGAAAAGCTTTTTTTTTTATTTTTTAATAACTAATATGCGAAAATTAGTAACATTTTAAATTCATGTGTATTAGTTGTACATTTGTCCAGGAGTAAAACACATCATAAATGACTATTTACCTATGATTCTGTCACTTACAGTAGGCAGTAGCAATGTAAACGAACTAACAGATTTTGGACTCATCCATATCTTTGCGGGGGATTCTCAGAAATTCCTTTATTGTCAAAAGCACTCCCTGGATTGCAGTGGCACACTCCAACTGCAAGAATAGGAGTGAGATACTGGCTTTCCATTGTCTTTTCCAGAAAGAATGCTTTTGGAAAGAATAAAGAATAATACTGATAACCCCCATGAGGAGATGTAATAGTTCAAAACCTGTCAGATCTTTAAAAGCAACATAAGAAAACAGATATTTGTTGTGCATTTTACTCTGGGACAAATGTTCAACTGATACACATGTATCTTAAATTTTACAAATGTTTGCGATAGTTGTCCTTTTGCAATGTATGAAAGTAAAAAATAAATACATGCATTTAATGCACATTTAAAGCAGGAAGATAGACTGAAACATGGTCCTTCTTTAACCTCTGTATTATTAGGGATGAGGGAATCTGAGGTCGCTGTACCAGTAAACCATGGATAATTCCTAGAGGAAGACAAAGCTACCAAATTTGAATGGTTGTCAGTTCTGCAGGAAAATTTGTGAGCTTCCACCCAGCGCGGCAGGATTCCTGCATTTTGAGGAATGTTCTGTTCCGTGTTTTGCTAAGTAACGTCAATTGTAAAAAGCAGCTGCTTCTGTAACACCCAGGGATTTGGCTCTTGAAGAAAAATGACTACGACTGTCATGCACTCATTTCGTGAAACATAACATCCGGATGATAAACTTTTCATATAGAATAGCGGGCATATGGTACAAATTGGCTTAGTGGAGATAAGGCGTTAAATAAACCATGGCTGGAAAACAAAAACAACACTACTGAAAAAAAAATGTCATTATCCTTATTAGGTCTGAACTCTCTGGCTTTCGCCTGATACATTTAATTAAAGAGGCTTGGGTCTAATTAGGTTGCAGAAGACATATCCAGGCTTTATAAAAAATGAGTTCTCTGTGCTTGAATTCCAACTGATCTGCATATTATATTACAATTGAACAGTTGTCCCAATTAGTGATAAAATACAATTATTCACTCCCCACGTATGCTGGTGTTAAAGATGTAACATGGGTGTTTAGAGACACGGAATGGTAAAAACATGCCAAAACAATGTATGGCTAATGAATTTCAGGCACATTTGCTGTCAGCATTATCAGCACTGGAACTGTAGCATCAGTAAAGACATCATGTAGCATCAGTAGATACATCATCGTATAGCTACTACTTTGGACTGAAGATGAAACGGTAGACTTTCCACCATAGCCAGAACCATTATTAGAGCCAACAGTGAGATGATATTTGTGTGACATTTCCCAGTAGGCCAACACCCTACCAGAGGACCATTTCTGGTTTGGCATTAGCCTGAGGCTGGATCATGTAAAGCAGTTCTATTTGCTGCTGCTGAGTGCTGATGATTATCTGGGCACAGCTAAACCTAAAGCAATTATTGATCTGATAGGTACGTATTGATTATCTCAGGGATTGTAAGTCAGGTAATGGTTAGTCTTGTGCATGTTTAGTGTTAGGCTTTAGGTCAATGTTAGGTTTGGTTAAAGTCAGGCTAGAATAGTTAAATAGGGTTAGCAGTGTTATTATTATTATGAATTTATCTAACACTGACATCTTCAACAAAGCTTTACAAAGTACATCATTGTATCACTGAGGGTCTGAGCCCACTAACACAGTTGTGTCCGCTTCTGTTCGCTTTTCAGCATCTTTAACATTGATGCTTAACTGAAAAGCGGCTACAATTGCGTTAGTGAGCTCAGGTCCTTACTGAAGTACCTATAAGGGTTTTGCTTGGTGAGTTGGGCATTGGGTGATGCCAATAATGAAAATATCAATAAATTGCTCTTACCAATATTTTCCTATTGACTTAGCTGGTGCCCATTCACACACTAACCTTCCCTCCTAATTCCAACCACTAACCCTCCCTACTAGTGCCTAACACTAACCTTCCCTCCTAATGCCAAACACTAACCCTCCCTACTAGTGCCTAACACTAACCTCCCCTCCTAATGCCAAGCACTAACCCTCCCTACTAGTGCCTAACACTAACCTCCCCTCCTAGTGCCAAACACTAACCCTCCCTACTAGTGCCTAACACTAACCTCCCCTCCTAATCCTAAACACTAACCCTCCCTACTAGTGCCTAACACTAACCTCCCCTCCTAATGCCAAACACTAACCCTCCCTACTAGTGCCTAACACTAACCTCCCCTCCTAATCCTAAACACTAACCCTCCCTACTAGTGCCTAACACTAACCTCCCCTCCTAATGCCAAACACTAACTTTCCCTACTAGTGCCTAACACTAACCTCCCCTCCTAATGCCAAACACTAACCTTCCCTACTAGTGCCTAACACTAACCTTCCCTCCTAATGCCAAACACTAACCCTCCCTACTAGTGCCTAACACTAACCTCCCCTCCTAATGCCAAACACTAACCGTCCCTACTAGTGCCTCCTAATGCCAAAAACTAACCCTTTCTAATGGGGATGATGATTGCTTTCTTTATTTGTGCATTGGACTTAAAGGGCAACTGAAGTGAGAGGAATGTGGAGGCCGCCATATTTATTTCCATTTAAACAATGCAGGTTACCTGGCAGCCCTGCTAATAATTTTAGTCATAGACCCTGAACCAGCATGCAGTATTGCAACATATCAGGTGTTTCTGACATTATTGTCAGATCCCACAAGATTAGCTGTATGCTTTGTTCTGATGTGATTCATAGACCAGCAGGGCTGCCAGGTAACAGGTATTGTTTAAAAGGAAATAAATATGGCAGCCTCCAATCCATATACTCCTCGCTTCAGTTGTCTTTTAATCTATGGTATTTCCTCTTAAAGAGGAACTCCAATGAATACAATGTAATAAAAAAAGTGCTTAATTTTTACAATAATTATGTATAAATAATTTAGCCAGTGTTTGCCCATTGTAAAATCTTTCCTCTCCCTGATTTACATCCTGACATTTATCACATGTGACATTTTTACTGCTGGCAGATGATGTCACTGGAAGGAGATGCTGCTTGCTTTTTTGGCAGTTGTAAACAGTTGTTATTCCCCACAATGCAACAGTGCTCCCACAGTGTGATGTCAGTACCTCAGTGTTGTGAGGTGCTGACATCATTTGTGGGAGGGGTTTCATCACAAAATCAGTCATACAAAGCCCCCTGATGATCAATTTGAGAAAAGGAATAGATTTCTTATGGAAAAGGGGGTATCTGCTACTGATTGGGATGAAGTTCAATTCTTGGTTATGGTTTCTCTTTAGGTGGTTGTTTCTGACTGTCACATAAAAAAAAGATCCAGTTCAACCTCATAGCTTGGCTGTAGATTGAATAATTATTTTATTAGGATGGAAACTGTCATTCCTGGGCTATTTAGGTTGTTCTCTAGATTTGTGGTTATAAAAGTTTGTAAGTTATTTCCTCTGATTGTTTGTTTGTTTTCAGAATATTAATGTCAGTGCAGGATTGGCTTACTGTAAATTTCTATTATGGTATAGAAACAATTGAGGTTATTGTGGAATTAATAAGGTTCTCTTCACTTGCAGACAAAATTACCAAACCATCCATCATTAAAATAGGGAAGCAGACTACAGATTTGACATTTTCTATAGTATTTCTCTTTGATTTTTGCCATTAGTAAGGTTTTTGTACTGTGGTTCAAACCGTGATTCCATTGCCCCTCCCATCCACTGTGAATATCAGTTTTGTCAAAAGGCAAAGTAACTGTGGGCAAGATTTAATTTCATCAGTCTTGCAACTGGCTCTGTAGCCAGATGTAGTCTCTGAAGATATTTTAGACAGGCCTCAATACCATTATATTGGGACGTTGAGGTACAGAGAGTGAGAGTCAACTTCTATAGTGTCAAGAATGCTACTGCTAGGCACTGGGGCTGGTGCCAGCAAGATGGTTAATCCTTAGAAATTCTCAGTGAGCATTCCAATCCCTGATTATGGACTTGTCGGGATTCCATTTGTTTTGTTTTTTCCCAGAGCAGGTTACTCTCTGGCTTTCTGGAGTTAGGATCTGTATATATTTCTTAGGGCCTGATCCCACTAACGCAGTTGCGCAGTTGTGTCGCTTCTGTCCACTTTTCAGCATCTGAAACATTGATGTGTTGCTGAAAATATAGTCCCCTCCACAGTAGCCAGTGCAAGTCAGCCCCTCTCCCTTAGCCAGAGGTGCCCCAAAGATGATACAGCTGTGTCTTATGACACCATAGATATGAGAGATATCAACTGCCACACAGGAAGAATCCCCCATTGCACCACTGACATGTTGCTTGCAGGCTCTGATTCACAAGCCAGGGGACACAGGCAGGCTCTGATTCACAAGCCAGGGGACACAGGCAGTCTTAAGCAGTGCACTCTTGACACCATGTTGTAGGGGATACGGGGCACGGGCACAACAGATGGGTGCAAGCTGACAAGAGCAGGATCACCAGTGCACAATCCTTATGCTCCTCTGCCAGTAACAAAACCTGCTCCACCATCTGTTCCGCTCCAATAACTCACATATAAGCCAAGGGGGGTAACTTTTCAGCACATTTTTTTAAAAAATGTGGCTTATACACAAGTATATACAGTAGCCAGCGGTGCTGACTTTTCCCTCTTTACTCTGTGTTTTTGTCTAATTTTTGTTGATGCATCTGACAAGGTAATGTTGGTTCCTGCTGTAGGGGGGAAGGTGGATTTTTTGGTAGGCCTGGTGTGCTTTGGTTTCTAGTAGGTTACGTTACTGGCAGTGGCCAATTTATCATAGAAGTGCTTTGTGAATTGCAGCCTTCCAAAGAATACTTTCATATCACTGCATTTGCACAAGTGAAATGCTGTTTTTGAACCCCTGAGCTACACAGATACACTAACCAGCTTTTGAACTGGCATTGCTATCTATGGTTGTATTTTAATTCTATCTGGGGGTGAGAATTGATGTGATCTGTGGAGTGTGTAGTGTAGAAGGAGAGTGTTAGTGTGAGCTGATGGTGGCCTGATCAACCACCGCCCATTTAATGTTTTTTATTTTTTTGATACTACTAATAAAATATAATTTAAATTTACAAAGAGCTTCTTTATGTGTGTTGCTTGGGGTATACGCCCTCCTAATCCTTCCTTCAAGGTTTTTGTCATCATGTTATCTCTGGTGGGTTAGCCAGTATATGGTATGCTCCATATTCAGACACTTTACAGCTTTTATAAAATGTTATCCTGGGGGTTGTTTGAATTGCCTGTGGCAACTGATGTAACCTGGCTGTATCTCCTTGCTGTATCATCTTGCTGAGTCTCAGGAGGAAATCTGTTGAGTCCTGGCCACTGAAGAGGATGGATGCTGTTTGCTGCTTCCCTCCAATGAAGCTTGTCATTATGTTGACTGCAATCTGTTAAAGAGGAACTCCAGTGAAAATAACGTAATAAAAAAAGTGCTTCATTTTTACAATAATTATGTATAAATGATTTAGTCAGTGTTTGCCCATTGTAAAATCTTTTAAATCCCTGATTTACATTCTGACATTTATCACATGGTGACATTTTTACTGCTGGCAGGTGATGTAGCTGCTATTTGCTTTTTTGGCAGTTGGAAACAGCTGTAAACAGCTACTTCCCACAATGCAGCAAGGTTCACAGACAGGAAACTGCCAGGAGTACCACGGTCCCCAGAGTTTCTTGTGGGAGGGGTTTCACCACAACATCAGTCATACAGCGCCACCTGATGGTCTGTTTGTGAAAAGAAATAGATTTCTCATGTAAAAGGGGGTATCAGCTACTGATTGGGATTAAGTTCAATTCTTGGTCGGAGTTTCTCTTTAAGTCCTGGCCAGCCACTGAAGAGGATGGATGCCGTTTGCTGCCTCCTTCCAATGAAGCTTGCAGTTATGTTTACTGCAAGGAGGAGGGAGGCAACATACAGCATGACTCTACAATCAAGCTGTTCAGAGATTCTTTCAGCAACACTGAACACGCAGGTAAGCGGTAGCTCAAAATGGGGATCCTTTAGAATAACCCTGAACACTTCTAGCAACTCAAGTAATAAAATATGACTTCCCCTGTGTGTTTTACTGACTAAATGTGTAAGAGGTCTTAGTAAGACCAGTTGCTGTAAGTAATCAGTGTTATGTGGTTATCGAAAGAATGAACCACGCAAGCACATATCGAGTGTGAAGGGCGCGGGGAGGATCCGCTCATGCACACGACTTCGGCCAACAGACCAGAGGGAGCCCGGAGGATGCCAAGGGACCTTACCAACTATGAGGGGCTGGAGGAAGCCCCAGGTAAGTTCCTTTGCCCATGTTATGGTCCTGCTCAGGGTCCCTTTAAAGCACAAATGACCTGAGATGGATATGGAGGCTGACATATTTATTTGCTTTTAAACAATACCAGTTGCCTGGCATCCACACACCTGAAACAAGCATGCGGCAAGCGGCTGAGGAAGTTACCGGGGCTGATCACGGCTTAAAGGCAGACCGCGGGACAACTGTGTGGGACCCACACTTGTTTATGGGTAAGGAGGAAGCCCTGGGTAAGTATCGATTTTTGCTATACCTTGATCTCTGGTTTCCTTTAAAGAAAACCTGTAACAAGAAAAAGATCCCCTGGGGGGTACTCATCTCGGGTGGGGAAAGCCTCTGGATCCTATTGAGGTTTCCCCCATCCTCCTGTGTCCCACAGTGGTGTCAAAAAAGCTCCCAGAAAAACTGGATGTAAATATTTACCTTCCCGGCTCCAGCACAGGCGCAGTATCGGCTTGCCACTCAGAGATAGGTGGAAATAGCTTATCACTGTCGGGCCGCTCTACTGTGCAGGCACAAGTCTCTTGCGCCTGCGTAGTAGAGCGGACCTAACAGAGATCAGCTATTTCCGCCTATCTCCGTGCTGAGAGCTGCAACAGCGCCCCCGCTGGAGCCAGGGAAGGTAAATATATCAAGCCTTGTCAGGCTTGTCGAGCCAGGATTGCGGGACGCTTCGGGGGAACCAGTGCTGGATTGCCTGCAGCTACAGGGGTGGGGGAAGCCCGATTGGGACCCTGAGGCTTCCCCCTCCTAAGGTGAGTACCCCCCAGGGGAATTCCCTTTACCTCTTCCTATACTAGAAACAATGTGAGATTATTTTCTTTGCTACTAATGTCCAATCTCTTTTTGCACAGTGGGAGACATGGCAGCGCTTTCAAACAAAACTTATACCTGAATGATTTATATGCATTGATGTGCAGAGCTCCAATAACTGGACTACATTACACAACTAGCACTCACTACAGGCAAAGGGGGGTGTTGGCTTCAGTGATAATGTGTGCACAAATTATTACCTAATAGACTTCCCCACGGCGGTGACGTACCTCCTCGGGGAAGACCTACCACTAATCTTACGATAAAAACATAATAATCCTAGTGCTGCTTATCAAATAAATGGTATACACATTTCATAGAACAAACAGACAAAAAAGTGACAGCGCTCAAGGATGCACCTGAACTGTACATTTCAGGTGCATCCTTGAGCGCTGTCACTTTTTTGTCTGAATGTTCTATTTCTTATCTGTACTACACATACAAATCATCATTATCTCATAGTTTATTTTCACTTCAGATTACCTTTACATTAATGAATGCTTTTTTTCTTTGTGGGGGAGGGGGCAGCATTTTAACCAGGGTAGTGATATGTAGCTATTTTTAAAGGTAATGCTACACTTTAGAATATTTCCTGTGGAGGATTTTTTTCAGTCCTTTTTTTTACCCATCAAATCAAAACCTGCTGATTCCCCACAAAATATCTGGTTGGTCTGTCTGGCCTATGTTTTTTCCTAATCGCCAGGCCTTTAAACAGAAAAAAAAATTACATAAATCAAAAACAAAATAAATAAGGTCCACCCCCCAAAAAAACACAAAACAAAACATTAGGTTCATGAATCCATACCCAAGAAACAAGGAAAGAGACCCTGCTGTTGGATTTTTCATTATTGGCTCATCTCTACTGAAGGATCTGAGACTCCATTAATTTTGTCATTCTCCTTAACCTCTGTCTGTGTATTTAACCCCATCTGTGACTATCTAATGCTTACACAGTCTAGATAATTGCAGGCAGAGCCAAGGGGTCATTGAGAGGTCTGCATAATGAGTTGTGACTGCCAACTGTCAGTCACACTGATGCTTCCCCCCTTTTTTTGAAGAATTACTATAAGAAGAAGACAACTGGGCAAAGTGGACTGAAACAAGGATGTTTACAAGTCTGGCTAAACCCTTTTTCAAAAACACCTGAGGGATGAGGATCCCACTTGCTGTAAATAGATGTACAGTACATAGCAAAAAGTAGCATTTAGTTCACATGGTTGTCTTACAAGGCAAGGCAGAATCCAAATCTGACTCCACAATGTCAGAAAGAATAACATTCTCTTACATTATTCCACGTCTTATGACAAGTCTATAATTTATTCCACTTTAAATAGTCTGGTTTATTTAGTCTTTTACTGGTACTGTCAGTTGTCATAGATGATATGGACTGTGTGTGTAATGGGGCTGAGAGGTTTGTAGGCTGCAATTTATTTTACTTTTCTTTTTTTTTCTTTTTTTTTACTGTAACGAGTAATTTTAGGGCAGGGAAACAGTATTTTTTTTAATAAGGAATTTTTCAGTATTGTATCATTTTAAATCTAAAATTAGATTGTAAGCCATTATGGGTAAAAACTGGAAGTTCTCTTATTAGCACCAGGTTTCTGTGATAATGTTAATAATTCACAACATTATATCATGTGATGTTTAGGTATTATTAGAACAATTTTAAAAGAATAGATACCATTTAAATAAAAAAGTTTTATATATTACAATGAATTATGGCAAATATTATTTCAGCTGACAAACCTTGTTTTTTTAATGCATATGAAATCCAATCCTTCCCTGGTGTTCCTATCATTATTAAACCGAAACTGACAAAATTTGTCAAAATTTGCTGCCAGCCACTAGATTGGAAATGGTTCCTGCTCTGTGCAGAAGAGAGGAAGTTCCGAGTTCAGGTCTGCTTTAAGACAACGGCCTCAATTCACTAGGCAGTTTAGACTAGTCTACTGATGGTTTTTAGTCTACTGATGGTTTGGTGTAATGTTTTAGACCTGTTTTTAGACCTGGTTTAAAACATTCAGTAATTAGGTCGGTAAAGCTAAGAAAATTATCAAAAGATGCAATTCACAAAAGCAAACAAGGAGTAACCACGCCCACTTTTTCTGACAGAGATTAGACCAGCTGATTTCTGTTGGTAAAGTAATTCTGTGAGGTATTTTAGATGGGAGCATGGAATCTTTTTAATTAATTATGCAGGAGTTTAATTGTATCCAGAGGAGAGCTCATCAGAGAAGAAGGCCGTCAGTCAGAGCTACTTGTTTGTGAATTGCATCTTTTGATCATTTCTCTTGCTTTACCGACCTAATTACCGAATGTTTTAGACCAGGCCTAAAAACAGGTCTAAAACATTTGGCAATTATTAGTGAATTCCCTCTTGATGCAACTGAGTAACCATCAGTAGACTAAAAATCATCAGTAGACTAGTCTAAACTGCTTAGTGAATTGAGGCCAATGTCCCTGGAACAATCATCTCCCTCCTTCTGCCAGCCTGCAGCACTTCTTCCCTTCCCTTCCAAACTGCTTTACAACTTATTCACTCAGACCTGGATAAATCACTCTAACTTCTTCTTCAATTTACTTAAAGCGGTTTAAAACCCAGACATAATATTCAATAAAAACATGTTTTCCTACTTTTTATATGCCATATGGTTATCATATTTGCATTTGTGCATAAGTATTATTATCATTTATAAGTTATAGCTTCCCAAAAGTACAGTTTTTTGCTTTATGAGCTGACTTTGCATTTTATTAATAACTGCTTTTATTAATTTATTCATTCAGGCAGACATGGTTTGACTCTCTCTCTTTGTGTCCGGGAGTTCCTGCACAGTCAGAGAATGTGTCACATTCCACACTTCATACATTTAAGTAAACACAAGATTACATTGTTTAACTTTCGGAAGCGGCCAGCTCTGAAGGCATTGAACCTTCTATAGCCTGTATTAACCCTTTGAATGATGTTCTAGTAAAAAAAAAATGCTGGTTGTATATAATATGCTGTGAATAATCTATTAAAGCAAAGAAGAAATTCTGGGTTATATTCCGCTTTATTAAGTCTAATTTGCAACCTCGTAATTCTACTGTCACTGCCCTGGCTAAAGTGTCTTCAGCTTGTGACACTGTTGGTCCTCTTTTACTACTCCAGATCCTCTCCCCTCCAGGCATACAGAGTCATGCTTTCTCACAGATATCCTCTTATCTCTGTGGAGAAAAACGTTGGCTACACATTTTACATTTTCCTCAAATGAAACAATTGTGCCTGCTCATCCCAGCCACGGAATTAAAGGGAATCTGAAGTGAAAATAAAGTTATGATATAATGATTTGTATGTGTAGTACATCGAAGAAATAGAACATTAGCAGCAGAGATATGAGTCTAATATTGTTTCCAGTACTGAAAGAGTTAAGAAACTCCAGTTGTTATCTATGCAAAAGAGCTTCACTGAGCTCTCCGACTTTGAGAGCTCTGTCTTCTGAACCTTATTATCTCAAGTGTCTGTCGCTGTGTTTTGTTTTTTTTCTGCAGAGGAAAGTTAAAAGGTCATTAGCCTGCTCTGTAAAATCCTTTAGAATACAGAGTGTAGTGTATAAATTGCAAATAATAGAGAATGATGCAAGGTTATAAAATATATATATATATATATATATATATATATATTTGATTGCAATATCTGTCTGTCTATGGTACGATCCCAACTTCATCTATCGATTTCTATCTGATTGCAATATCTGTCTGTCTATGGTACGATCCCAACTTCATCTATCGATTTCTATCTGATTGCAATATCTGTCTGTCTATGGTACGATCCCAACTTCATCTATCGATTTCTATCTGATTGCAATATCTGTCTGTCTATGGTACGATCCCAACTTCATCTATCGATTTCTATCTGATTGCAATATCTGTCTGTCTATGGTACGATCCCAACTTCATCTATCGATTTCTATCTGATTGCAATATCTGTCTGTCTATGGTACGATCCCAACTTCATCTATCGATTTCTATCTGATTGCAATATCTGTCTGTCTATGGTACGATCCCAACTTCATCTATCGATTTCTATCTGATTGCAATATCTGTCTGTCTATGGTACGATCCCAACTTCATCTATCGATTTCTATCTGATTGCAATATCTGTCTGTCTATGGTACGATCCCAACTTCATCTATTGCTTTCTATCTGATTGCAATATCTGTCTGTCTATGGTACGATCCCAACTTCATCTATCGATTTCTATCTGATTGCAATATCTGTCTGTCTATGGTACGATCCCAACTTCATCTATCGATTTCTATCTGATTGCAATATCTGTCTGTCTATAGTACGATCCCAACTTCATCTATCGATTTCTATCTGATTGCAATATCTGTCTGTCTATGGTACGATCCCAACTTCATCTATCGATTTCTATCTGATTGCAATATCTGTCTGTCTATGGTACGATCCCAACTTCATCTATCGATTTCTATCTGATTGCAATATCTGTCTGTCTATGGTACGATCCCAACTTCATCTATCGATTTCTATCTGATTGCAATATCTGTCTGTCTATGGTACGATCCCAACTTCATCTATCGATTTCTATCTGATTGCATTATTATATGTCTGTTTGTAGCATACCATGCCCTGCTATCTGACTATGGACATTCTTGGTTTTAAATTTGTGTCAACCTCTGATCTTTGGTTCCATTCCACTAGTTCCCAGCTTTTGGCCTTATCTAGGTCTTGGCCTTAAATTAACATATAATTTATTGCCTTGCCAGCTGTTTATGCAGTGTTCTATGCTGTGTTTGATCTGTGAGTTAAATTTCTGTCCAGCCCCATACAGAGTCTCCTTTAAATCCCAGCCTACAAGACTGAGACTCCCATTCAAACACTTCACCATCTCACCTGCATTCAGTCTGCTAATTAAGATGCTGGCAGCCTGTTTGCATATAGCTAGCATAGGAGGTCAATTTTGACCACTGGTCAGTTTTGAGCATCTGAACTCAAAGTGCATCTGTAACTCTAAGTGTAAAGAAAATACAACGACCAAAATTAGACCAGATATTGAACCAGAAGGGAACAGAAGGAACTGACAGAAAACTCTGCTTCTCTGGTTAGTTGCAAAAATGTTTAACCTAGTGTTTACTATCTGCCTGCTCTCCCCAGCCATCCTCAAATCTCTCCACACACTACATCCCCCTGCTGTCAGCAATATGCTGTACATTTCACCATCCCTCCTATCCACTCCACAGCTCGCCTCTCATGAGATTTTCTTGTACTTACAACCTCACCTTCCATGTCACACCAAGTCTAAATATAAGTCTACACCACAACTGCTGCTCCGCTATATCTGCCTACTCCTCCTCCTTGTTGCTGGGGACATTTCACCTAACCCTGGACCCCCACTCCCCCCTGCTAATCACACTGTTTGCAATAAATCAAATTTCCCTCCCTCTTACTGTAACCTTATTAATATTCCACTCCTTCCCCCTACACCCCCTCCGATCTCGGCTGCCCTCTGGAATGCCCGCTCAGTCTGCAACAAACTGCCCTTCATCCATGATCTTTTCATTTCCAATGCTTTCACATTCTTTGGGATCACTGAAACCTGGCTGACCCCTTCTGACACAGTCTCACCTGCCGCCCTCTCCTATGGAGGTTTCCACTTTAGCCACACTCCTAGAGGTGGGAATAAGCATGGTGGTGGTGTGGGCATTCTCTTCTCAGACAAATGCTCCTTCAAGCCTCTTACTCCTATTCCCTCTCTCTCCCTGCCATCCTTTGAAGTCCATGCAGTCCGACTATACTCTCCCTTGAACCTCCAAATTGCAGTTATTTACCGCCCTCCAGGCCCTGCTTCTGTTTTCTTGGATCATTTCTCTGCCTGGCTTCTCCAGTTCCTCTCCTCTGACATCCCTACCATCATCATGGGTGATTTTAACATTCCTATTGACACCAATAACACTGTCTCCAAAAAACTTCTATCACTCACTTCCTCCTATGGCTTGTCTCAGTGGTCCTCTACCTCAACCCACACTGTTGGCCATACGCTTGACCTTGTATTCACTCGTCTCTGCTCTGTCACTGACTTTACTAATGATCCACTACCACTCTCTGACCATAACCTACTTAGCTTCTCTCTCTCCTCCTCTTTTCCTACCACCCTGGCACAAGCACGCTCACATACTCGAAGAAACTATCGCAATCTTGACATTCAAACTGCCTCTGATGCCCTGGCACCTCTCCTCAAACAATCCTTCACTGACCCAGACTCGGCTGCTATACACTACAACAGCTCCATTACAAAAGTCATGGATGACTTCACCCCCCTCGTCAAGGCCCGCCCTCACCATGTCTGTCGCCAACCCTGGATGACCAAAACCACTAAACAGTTAAAAAGATGCTCTAGAGCAGCTGAACGGCGCTGGAGGAAAAGTAACACAAGTGAGGACTTCATCTTATATAAAATTGCCTTGAACAACTTCAGAAACACACTCTCTGTGGCAAAAAAGTCCTATTTTTCTTCCCTAATATCCGCCCATTTACACAATCCAAAACGCTTGTTCAGCACCTTCAACTCCATTCTCCATCCCCCTCCTCCTCCTCCTTCATCTTGCTTATCAGCTGAAGAATTTGCAACATACTTCACTGATAAAATTGACAAAATCAGAAGTGAATTCTCCATGCGGCCCTCAAATCCCACCTCCACACCTCTCATTGACTGTTCTCTAACTGCCTTCTCTCCACTCTCTGAACACTCTCTTTCCTCTAAAATTGCCAAAGCTAATCTAACCACCTGTTCTTTGGATCCTATTCCCTCCCATTTCATTCCGCAGCTATCCTCATCTCTCTTGCCTGCACTAACAATGCTATTTAACCTCTCCCTCTCTACTGGCATCTTTCCGTCCCCACTCAAAAAAGCTGTTGTGACACCACTACTTAAAAAACCCTCTCTATATCCTACCACACTTGCCAACTATCGCCCAGTGTCACTTCTCCCATTTGCATCCAAACTACTTGAACGCCATATACATGCAGAATTAAGCCATTATTTATCTGCTAACTCCCTACTTGATCAGTTCCAGTCTGGCTTTCGCTCTAACCACTCCACGGAAACAGCCCTTACCAAAGTGGCCAATGACCTTCTTACAGCCAAATCCAAAGGTCAATTTTCCATACTCATCCTTCTTGACCTGTCATCAGCATTTGATACTGTCGACCACACCTTACTCCTACAAATACTTTCAAATGTCGGAATAAAGGGCCTTGCTCTCACATGGTTATCTTCCTACCTCTCTGGAAGGTCCTTCACAGTCTCCTACTCAGATCAGATCTCTTCTCCTCATGCTTTGTCTGTCGGGGTTCCCCAAGGCTCTGTCCTTGGTCCCCTCCTCTTTTCCATCTACATGCATGGTCTTGGTGATTTAATCAACTCATTCGGGTTTCAATACCACCTCTATGCAGACGATACACAACTGTACCTCTCTGCCCCAGACCTTAACTCCCTCCTTAAACGTGTTCCTGACTGCTTGTCTGCTATATCCTCCTTCATGTCCTCTCGCTTCCTAAAACTTAACATGAGTAAAACGGAACTAATAATTTTTCCACCGTCTCTGTCCACCTCCCTGCCTGAAGTAACAATAAATGTTAATAACACTCCCATAACTTCAGTTCCCAAAGCTCGGTGCTTGGGGGTGATATTCGATTCATCTCTCTCTTTTATTCCTCATGTTCACTCCATAACCAGCTCCTGCCATCTCCAACTCAAAAACATATCTCGCATCCGTCCCTTTCTCACTCAAGACACAACTAAAATGTTAATACATGCTCTCATAATTTCTCGTCTGGACTACTGCAACGTACTACTTTGTGGACTACCGTCTAACAAACTGGCCCCGCTCCAGTCAGTACTGAACTCAGCTGCTCGTCTCATTCATCTCTCTTCTCGATCTTCCTCTGCCGACCCTCTTTGTCAAGCTCTTCACTGGCTGCCAATTAACCAGAGGATTCAGTTCAAACTCCTAACCCTAACCTACAAAGCTCTCCACGATCTCTCCCCCCGGTACATATCCTCATTAATCTCCAGATACAAACCCAATCGCAATCTCAGATCGGCACATGATCTTCTGTTGTCCTCCTCTAGAATCAACTCCTCACATTCACGTTTACAAGACTTCGCACGCGCTTCACCCCTCCTCTGGAATGCCCTCCCACAACACATCCGTCACTCGCCAACCTTTGCTACCTTTAAACGCTCTCTAAAAACACACTTGTTCCGACAAGCATATGCTCTACCTTAGGCCACTTCCCTTTGTACTAAGACCAAATTGCACTCCTACTAGGTATCCTAAAACACAAAGCCTCTATATATTTGCTGCATACTACCCCTCCTCTTGTTTCCCCCCATTCCCTTTAGATTGTAAGCTCGCAAGGGCAGGGCTCTCTCCCCCTTTTGTGTCTTGGTAACCATTATACATTTTATTCATCATGTTAATTTTATCACTGTCATTACCAATTCTATAATTTGTATTTTGTATCATTCTTTGTATTTTGTCACTAATTATGTATCTTGTATATTGGTGTACACCATTGTCTGTATTATTATGTACCCCATGTTTGTTTCTTACTTTGTACAGCGCCACGGAATATGTTGGCGCTTTATAAATCAATAATAATAATAATAATAATAATAATATATATATATAACTGAAAATAAAAATATGAGACTATTTTCTGTGTTACTAATGTTCCATTAGTTATCCGTACTACACATACTATTCATTATATCATAATTTTTTTTTTCGCTTTAGTGTCACTTTAAAGCGTGTACACACTATCATCTATCTTGCTGGCCTCCCCTTTAATGGGATGGCTTGCGCTCGACAGAAGGCTGTAGTTCCTGCAGTAACTTTCTTTTTTGGCAGGAAATACACTCACTACCACAGCAAAGGGCTGTAATGTACATTTTCACGCACGTGTCATCCAAGGTCACCTGATGGCAGCTGACTGTTGACTATTGTGGGAAAGGGCATGTGGTGTGCAATATTATCAAGCATGCTAGTACCAGTAATTTTTTAATGCATCATTAATCGCATTGGCTTTTATTTCCATGGGTTTTTTATGCAGGGAAGTGTGTTCCCTGTCTTTCAAGAGAACTCGAGACATTTGAGATCTCTAAAAAAAAAACCATACTACCTGATCCGCATGGCTAGCTGCTCCCTGCCATTCCTGCATCCTCATTTTTTTTAGCATTTTCATTTTGTAAAAAAAAAGCACTCTCCCAAACGCCGCATACAAGAGTTGAACTCTCCTCTCTGATATAAGAGGATCCGAGTTCTGCACATGCTCACAAGGTCCTCTCATCCTCTGCAGCCAGGGAGGAAACATTCAGGAGGCAGGGAAGAGGAGTTTTGGAGACTGGAACGGGTGTGTTTAGATATGCCCTTCCAGCTAAGGACAGCCCTGCCTGCTTTTCAATGCCGACAAGCTGCTTATCTGCTTTTTGGGGGGGGGGGGGGGGCTGCGGCAACGAGGGGAGACAGACACATAGGTATGTGACGTAATGTGAAGTACATGCCTCTGTGTCCCATTTTTAATCTAGGAAATCCACCTCGGGTGCACTTTAAGTTAACTCAGTGGATGCTGGTTGGCTGTTCTCCCTCCTGCCCTCTCCAAACAGCATAACATATTGTGTCTCTTTAGCTCTTATTCCTAAACTGCCACACAAAATAATTCCCAATGCAAAAGAATATCAAGTGACAATATACCAGGTGTGTACATAACTTTTCAGTGCTGGCCATTGTAAATCATCTCCTTCTCTTTGCCACTGTCTTTCCCCACCTGTTATTTCTAATGTTATCATTTACATATAGCACCATCATCCTCCGTGGTGTACAATACAATACAGACAGTAGTGGGTACCACAAGTACATACATAGTTTGTTTGTGCAGACAGTTGGAACCCTCAGCAGCTTAACCACTTCGGTACCAGCAGCCTCTGCCCCCTTAAGGACCAGAGTCTGCTGGTACACTAAAACACTGCATCCTGACAAATCGCCACAAAAATCCGCCGCTCCCGCCGGTCGCACCGCTCTGTCCTCGCCGCAGGCTGCTCTCTCTGCTGTCTCTATGATGGCAAAGCACTGTGCGCCGGTCAGGAGCCGCTTTAATTGGCTCCTGACCCTGTCACTCAATGTAAGCCAATGGGATTGGCTTATAGTAATGACAGGGCCAGGAGCCAATGAAAACGGCTCCTGCCCGGCTCACAGTGCTCTGCCGTTACAGAGGCGGCAGGGCAGCAAATTGCGGCGAGTAGAAAGTGGCGAGAGCGTCGGGAATGGGCGGGGACGCACGGTGAATGGGACGTAGAGCTTATGTCCAGTCAGAACCGCAGCGCCACCCGCCTGACGTAGATTTGTACTGCGTCGGTCCGAAATTGGTTAAGTACAATACTGAACGCCTAGTTCATGCACAGTATTAAAATATCCACACAATACAAGTGTATGTTCACTGGAAAGAATTAACTCCACAGAAAAGCAGAACACTGGGGGGCCTGCCTTGTGAGCTTACAATTAAAACCTATGGTGTTGGCTTTCTTATTGTTTAGCTTAGCTTCCAATATAACTTTTATGTGGATGACACCTAAATCTATCTTTGTTCCTGATATTTCTGCTATACATTTCTACATTCCTGACTGGTTACAGCCTATATTACCCCTGTTTTTATCAATGGCATTAGTTTCTTATTAATGATATTATGTGTTATGTAGTGGCACTGTACACTGTAAGGAACAAAGACATATAGATGTCATAAGCAAGAAAAGTGTGATAACAGTTAATAAAGCTGTGTGGTGCGTGATGGAGTGGCATCTGGTGGGAGGGGTAAGGAGGAGAACAATGCACTTGGGGATCACTGTCATATAAAATGCCATTAAAGTGAACCGAGCACCATTTTTAGCACCCAGGGCATCTCAATTGCACATGAAAAATGCATTTTACCTTTTGTTTTACATTCAGAGTTTAGCAAGTAAGTTTTATTAGCCTACTTCAGCAGGCCTTCCAGTCCGTCCCGGCTGCAGAGATTTCAGGAAGCTAATTGTTTTATTGTAGTCATTACCAAGAAGTAAACAATACCTTTTCATCAACAGAGGGGAGTGGGTAATTAGGACAGTTTCTTGAAAGAGATTATCTAGAGTGAATGTTTCAAGATAGCATCTCTTACTTCTGTACATAAGGACTGTGAGAAGGGGAGGGAGGGACATGGCAGCTTCTATGCCAGAGGGAATTCCAGTGAAAGAAAGCGTGCTTAGTTCCCTTTAAAATGTAACCCTCTCATGACCGCCTAATGCCGGGGGAGGTGGGAGGGTGGCAGCTACAGAACTGCCTAATGCAGATTGGCATCAGGTCCTGTAGGCGAAGATTAGTGGGGAATGCACGCGTGGATGCGTCCGTGATTGGAGCTGGCAGGCTGTTAAAAAAACGTGGTTGGTTTCCTGTTGTACAGCACTGTGATCTAGCATAGCGCTGTACTGGGGACAGCCCTGTCATTTGGCTGTCTCCTGGAGTGGCTCACAATCGGATCCCTCTTATAGGGTAATGC
Source organism: Hyperolius riggenbachi (assembly GCF_040937935.1). Classification (NCBI taxonomy): domain Eukaryota; kingdom Metazoa; phylum Chordata; class Amphibia; order Anura; family Hyperoliidae; genus Hyperolius; species Hyperolius riggenbachi. The sequence goes on from NC_090656.1 coordinate 44,632,260, forward strand.
ATATGAGAGATGACCACAGTACTAGACCTCGGAAGGAGATAGGGAAGAGGGAGGGAAATAATAAATAAATGCAACTTTTGATTAAAAAAAAATACTTTTTAAATTAATAAAAAAAAACTGACACATCAGCAGCAATCAGGTCCCACCAAAAGAAATCTCTGTTGGTGGGCAGAAAAGGAGGTAAGATTCATTTGGCTGCTAAGTTGTATGGTCGAGTAGTAAACTGTTACAGCTGCAGAGTGCTGGATTGTAAAAAATAGCCTGGTCACTAGGGGGGTGTAAGCCTGTGGTCCTCAAGTGGTTAAGTATCTACTCTTAGGTACATAAATAGACATTTGAAAGCATTTCTAATGTGTAAAACATGTTTACTTTCAATGTAGACAGCATTAAAAATCATCAAATGTAATCATTGCCAGGTAGAGGATTTTTTGACTGTTGCCTGTTCACCCTGCTCTCCCTACCTCATCTGCTAAAATGACTCAGTCATTGCCATGTCAATATGTTTATACAGCAGAGTGGAGGGGGAGCAGAATGGGGAGACCAGGCAAAGAGCTTATACTGCCTGGCAATGATTTAATTTGCTGATTAGCAAAGATTAGCAGAGCTGTACAAACTTTTACTGCTCTCTGCATTAAAAGTAAACGTTTTACACACAGGGAATGCTTTCAAATGTTCTTTTATGTACCTACGGGTAGGTACTTTAATTTGAGTTTAGGGAGTTTAATCCCAAATTAAAAATCCATCATGTGAGAAATACACAAGTCGTCTTACCTATTTGTAATTACATGCTTTATAACAATAGACATTAACAAACATGTTGTCAGGATCTCTCCTGTAGCATGTTCTGTCGGTTGCAGTGGAACTGCAACCGGGCAGTTCTGACTTATCTGCTTGCATTCAGTTGCGCATTCGCAATAAGTCTCATTGGCCTCAATTCACTAAGATTATCTCCTGTCTTTAACAACGTTTCTAGAGTTGTTACCATGGTGATAAGGCATGTAGTATTCAGGAAACATTTTACCTCAGGCAAACCTAAAGTTAACTCTTCTGTCTTTAAGTTAACTCTCCAATCCTTAAAATAACTCCAGAGTTAAAGACAGGCTGTTAATTAACTGCATGTGAAAATAACTACAGAGGAGGTAAATTAACTACAGAGGAGGTAAATTAACTACAGAGGATGTAACTTAACTACAGAGGGGGTAAATTAACTACAGAGGAGGTAACTTAAGGAATGAAGAGATAAGATAACTCTCTCACTGTGTGGAGGTAAGTTTTCTCTTGCCTTATTATCTCCAGCATGATCTTAGTGAATTGAGGCCATTGTCATTTGCAATCACTCTGCAATTCAGAGCAGCTCAGGATGCTGTCAGGATTCCTCCTATTGCTTGCTGCAGTTGAACTGCAGCCACATAGCCCTGGATTTCCTACATGCGTGTTGTTGCATAATATTTATTTGTTATGTATTTGTTATGAGAGTCCTTCAGCTAGCAGCTTGTAATCAAGCTGGCTTAGGATTGGGTAATTACCATTCAGCTGTGTGGGAATTTGCATGCCTGCATCCATTGGCTGATGTCGACATAAAAGTCTGCCTCCCATTTAAGACTTGGCCCGACATCGTGTACAGCTCCCTGAGTTGTTGCTGGGTCATTCATGTGAATTGTATATTGCATTGTTTAACCTTGTTTCTTGCTTGGACGTTTGCTGTATCCGCGGGGATACGGTGAAGTCCGTCTGATCCTGATAGCTTGGATTCTGCCATCACCACGTTGCTGACTGGTAGTATTCCTTCTTGCCTTGTTCCTTGCTGCTGGCTCCATCTTCACACACGTGCCCCATGTGGTTGCCGACGTAAACGTGGGCGCATGCACTGGGGGTTCCATTGCATTTATCGCTTGTCCTGCTATTGCACGCTGTTACCGCTGCGCACCCGATTGCTCAACCCTAAACCTTGCAGCACGTCCGACCAATTTTGGTGCGGAATTGGTCACATTGTCAATTGGGCATGCTCTTGGTGGCACTGATTTTCATCCGATAATGCGATAATAATTATATAACCGTATGGTAGATCGGCCACCAAGTTGCCTGATGTTTGGCCACCTTTATCATTTTTTAAAACTCACCTCCTAAGAAAGCACACAGTCTTAGCTAGGACCCTAATCGGTGACTAAATGCCACACTATCACCATTTGCTTTACATCTACATTGTCTATCCTTAAAGTGAATTGAATCTGCATTTTTTTTAAAATGAAGCAAATACTTACCTAAGGAGAGGGAAGGCTCTGGGTCATATAGAGCCTCCCGTCTCCTCTCTTGGTGCTCTCTATCCTGTGCTGGCTCCCCCCCCGTTTCAAACCCCCCGCCGAAAGGGCATTTGGAAGTCTTCGGGAGCCATGTCCTCCCGAAGACATGCGGCTCCATACTGCACAGGCGTGAGTGTGCAAGAGAGCGTGCTTGCGCAGGCGCAGTACAGGGCCGCCCTTTTTCAGGAGCACTCGGGCTCCCTGAAGACTTCTGAAGCCTCTTTCGGCCGGATAAAGCAGTATTTGACTAATCTAGTCAAACACTGCTACTGGACGAGCCAGCACTGGAACGAGGGGACCAGGAGAGGAGCTCTATAGGACCCAGAGCCTTCCCTCTCCTTGGGTAAGTATCTGTCTCATTTTTTTAAATGTGGTTCCCATACACTTTAAAGCAGAACTGAAGATTCACCTAAAACAAAGAGTTTCACTTACCCATCCTGTCCCACGCTGGTCCTCAATGATCCTCTGTTCTGCCACCGTGGTGTAGTTTCCTTTTTGCCGACTTGTAAGTCAACGTTACTATGTAACGTCTAATGTACAGCACCCCGGAAGATGTTGGTGCTGTATAAATTTATAATAATAATGCTGCACAAGCCATATACCATGCTGCAGCTTTAAACATGCATCTCCATTACAAATGCAAAATTATATGCTTCCTCTTCAATACCTTCAAACATAGGCTTATGACTGTATTTTCTCTATGATCTGTTTTTAATGTATTGTATGAAATTCATTGTACGCCTTGTTTTGTGCAGATTGATGCTCTTCTGCTATTCCTATAAGACACCTTTAAACTATTGCACTTTCCATTTTACAAGTTGTTTAGCAGTAGAAAAAGATTACACTGCCATGGGGAGTATTGCAAGCCTTATGTCAGGGTATTTGAATGCGTGCATTCTTTAAAAGCAGATGTTAGAGGCATGTGTTAGGATAGTTTGGAGCAACTGTAAGTAGCAAGGTTGATTTCTCTGCAATGACAGGTGACAATGAGAGTTAAAGTCGGATTTACACGACACTTCATATAACACAAGATTTCTTCATTATTCACATCATTTTTATTGGAAGTATAGAAACTCGTATTCAGTGTGCAAACAGTAACAGTTCTCCCCCCTGGGCTGAAAACTCCCTTTGCATTTGAGAAATTATTTAATACAATGGAGACATAGCTGATGTCTTACTTTTTTTTTTATTTTTTGCTATTTTGTTTTGTCTATTGTAGCATATGTGTGTGTTTGGTATTTATTTCGCTCATGAGTATGTACAATTATTTGGGAAAATTGTGGGATAATATCAATATGACACGCTGAAGCTTTTTTAAAATTTCAAATCTATTTTAAATAATATATTGTTGCTGCTGGGAATTCTTTGTGTTGATGGATTGTGATGTTTAGAGTGATTCTTAAAGGAGATTGAGAGCCGCAGAGATATCCAATTAGAAAGCACTGAGTGAGATCAGCTTGCAAAATAATTCCATAGTGCGGGATAAAGGTTACTTATAAGTGTGGTGCAAATAAATAACATAACACTGCATAGCAACCAATCAGCAGCTACTAGTTTTGATCCATCTAGTGTGAGTCCAAAGTCTCACCTAGGCTGTTGCAACAGGGCCTTTTTTCATCTTCATTAGAACTTTTAACCATGAGATCTTTCCATGCATTGTGAAGCCATGCAGCCATATGCATTCAGCTTAAGTATCTGGCCAGTGTATTGAGCCATACAGCTCATCAAACAAATACATGAAAAAAGGCGCCTGGAAAAAGGGCGCAAGGGATTGCTACTAGTAATATACCACTAAAAATAGGGATATCCTACTACGGGATTTTGATAGTAATTATGGACAAAACTAACTCTACTCTCACACAGCACCATTCCCTGGTGGTGCCTAACACTAAGACCCCCCCCCCCCCCCCGTTGTGCGTAACCCTAAAACCCTGCCAGGTGATGCCTAACCCTAAGACCCTGGTGGCTAACCCTAAGACCCTCTTCTGGTGGTGCTTACCATAATCCCCCCCACCCACAGTTGTTCCTAAACCTAAGCCCCCCCCGGTGGTGCCTAACCCTAAATTTCCGCATAAAGCATTACCCCTACTCTGCCACAAAGCCATGACATGCGAAAAAAGGTACATTTTTTTACAGGAGACAAAATGTACCTTATTTCACCCTCTTGACAGTAATTGGGCACCTCCAGGTGCCAAAATGTACCTTTTTGTCGCATATCGCGGCCATTCTAAAAACCACAATGTGCGTCAAAAAAGGTAAATTTTGCTACCCTAAGGTGCCAATAGCAGCTGCCACTGTTAGTCCAGGCTCTTACCTATATCGGAAGTGCTTTTTCTGAAAGGGTTCCTGCTCCCTTGTTTTCCTGCTTCGCATTGAACTCCAGCTTCCAAAACGGCCAATATGATGCAAACAACTCATGCACATTTCAAGCAAATTGTATGCAGCATGGAACTGGGCCAATCATATTTGGCAGGAAGTGAATTTGATTGGCCTAACTCCAAGCTGCATACAAATTGTATTAAATTTGTAGGCAAGATGGCATTACCAGCATCCCATTGGCCACCTGTATCCAGCATCTTGTGTAGTGTTCAGGGTTCTTCTGTAGATGACCCCATTTAGGAGGATACCGAAGCTTTGACAGATGTGGTCGCTTCAACATAATTAATTATTCTAATGACCAGAAGGGAGGAAAAATGTAAAAGTAATGATGACTTTCAATGACTAAAAATGTTATGATGCAAGATTTAAAAAAAATCTGAATATTATTGAAGCACATTTGCAAATGATCTGGGAAGTTCAGTGACTAAGTGGCTTGCTCTCTCATTCTCCAACTCTAAAGTACCTGTTTCATAACTGGGCCTAGACTAGGAGTTTTTATGTCCTCCTCATGTTTGCATGAGTTTCCCACACATAAAAACTGAATGGTCAGTTAATAATTAGCTTCTCCAAACTGACCTTAGACTGCAGTAGCATTATAAGCGTTCTTTACTTTGTAAAGTGTTGTACTGCGTTAGCCATCGGTAAAAGCAAGAGGTTTTCAGTCAGGAGGATACCATTTATTGGCTCGCTTAGAGGTAAATAAAAAGTAAGCTTTCGGCTAATACACCTTCTTCAGACTATGTTCCTGTATTTGAACAAGATGTCAAAACACACAGTTTACAAATAAATTACATTAATTTATGTTTGCAAAAGAATGTTTCTCCTCTGAATGTCCAGGATATATAAGCTGCGTGATTTAAAATCTTGTTAAACAGGAAAAAAGCCTGGAGAAGGGGTATTAGCCGAAAGCTTACTTTTTATTTACCTTTAAAGGAATTATCAGCAAATTAAAAAAAAAAAAAGCTTTACCCACCTGGGGCTTTCTCCAGCCCCTTGCAGCCGACTGTCCCACGCTGACCACTCCGCTCCCATCCCGGGCTCCCCGCACAGTCAGAGGCCAACCCTGAGGTCATTCTTATTGCGCCTGCGCAAACCGGCGCTGTCAATAAAGCCAACATTGTACTTACTTACAGAACAATTGCTTGGAGTAATGTACAATCCCTTTGCATATGCTTGGGATTTTTTTGTTGTTGTTGTTTAAGTGTTCACAGTTCTATACCTAATTTGTAAATATGTAAGTAAATTGGCTTTTCCTCAAAACTGATCTTAATCTATGGACAACATTAGACCACGGGCCCATTTGAGAGGCAGTGGAATAATAATAATAATAATAATAATAATAATAATAATAATATATATTTTTAGTCCACAGTGATACAGAGTGGTCATGAATTATAAAAAGCAGTCTTTTAGTTTTGGTTTTGCATAATGTGGATGACGAGATGATTTCACCTACATTTTTTTTAAATCAATAAAGTATAGCAACAAGAACATCAACAGTTCACCAATTTTAAAGTGGTTGTAATGAAGATTTTACTTTACAGTTGCTTAGCCTAGGTGATACAGACATTTCCAGCATCTTGTACAAAATCTAAATTCTCACTCGTTAATACAGGAAATAATCACAAAAAATGAATGTCGCCGGCAATGTAATTCTAAGCTCAGTGGGGCCCATTTACAAAGACAATGCAAAAAAGAGCAGTTGTTTAGAGCAACCAATTAGGATTCCAGGACAGATAAAGCATAATTGCGTTGCTTTTGTTGGAGTTTTCTTTAAATGTTCTTCAGCCTTTGTATGTTGTAAATCAACGGCACGTTGACTTAATATGCCTTATGTATGTAAAACTGAAAAAAACATCCAAAACAACATTTTTTTGTGTGCAGTAAAAATTTTTAATCAATATTCTGGAATCCATATTTTTTTAAACCATGTGTAGTTTAGCATTAATTTTGTACAAAACTAATTCTTGCTGTCCGTTGGACCTTAATTATAGTGTGCAATATATCTGTCTATCTTGTTTGTCTATCTACTTTTTTGTGTGTATATATATATGTGTATATATATATATATATATATATATATATATATATATATATATATTCTGTTTTTCTTTTCTTATTTTCCTGGAAAGAATCTGTTACAGCCATTAACAAGCCAGTGATACTTTGGAGCAACCTACTTAAAATCTTCCTCCAGGGCAAAAATGTTTATGGCATGGTTTAAATAAAACATACTATGTGTTTTGTATTAACATACGTATTATTATTCCTGTGGCTGGAGCAGATATAATTCCTGACACTATGTGCTAAGCCTCATGCAAAATTCATAACACTTCATTAACGTAAAAAAATATGCTGGTTTTAATGCACTAATCTTTCACTAAACAGGCTATCGCTTCAAAAACTAATATGTACAATTAGATGGCTTAAGAGTCGAGGCGTCTGCAGCGATGAATCTTTTGGAGTTTTGCTAAGCACCATATTTCTTTAGCGGTATTTTTTAAAACACTGAGCTGTATGCCCGACTCGTGCTTTCTACGGTGTTTAATTAATTTTTTATTCACTGTTTTGATCTTTGCTTTGCCTTCTTTGCTGGCAGTTGGCATATGTATATGTAATATATAACGGTTATTTCCAGACTGAAACGTAGACATCTCCTTCTAAATTAGGGATGAGAATGGAATGTTCTACCTCTTGGAAAGTCCTATTCTAAATGGCTTACACACTTCTCGTGTAATCTTTCTTTACATCTTATCTTCTTATACAAAAAAAAGTTGTAAAATTAATTCATAATTCTTAAATCTGAACAGTATCTCCATATTATGCTATTATGCATTTAAAAAATATATGTATGTTTTTGCAACAAGACTCTAAATACCATATTTAATACAAATACTTATGATTTTATTGCTTTTTATAAATCTGTTAATATAATAAGTTGGTAAATCTCGCAAGAGGAAAATTAGGTGCTAATTCTTTGCTATGCACAGTAGATCTAAGCCAACTGCATTTTAGAAATATGCAAAACAATTTAGTAAAATTTACTGTTCTCTGTAGCTCAGTGGGTTATTTTGTGCTATTTTCGGTGGAACGTGGCAATTTAAATAAAATACATTTTAAAACAGAACAGAAATCAAATAAAGAAAGCAGAATATTATACAGCAGACTTACAGTGGTAACAGCATTTAAAGTGTATCTGAACTCAGGAACTCTATAGCAAAAGAAAATACGTGGCTGAGTTACTTTCGCAAAATTCACATACATTCCTTTTTGTGTGCAAAGCTGTAGAACCGTTCCTGTCCTTCTCTGAATAATCTCTCTGTGACTTCCTGTTAAGTCCATAAGCCACCTTTGACCCTGCTATGACCCTCTAACTTGAAAGGCTTGTGCACACGTCCAAACAGTCTGCCCAACTAATATCTAAACTTGGCCTGTTGGCAGTTGAAGTTGGAAGTTGGAGTATAGGTTGCAAGTTATAGGTGCACCCAGTATAGGTAGCAAGGTATAGGTGCCCCCAGTATAGGTAACCAGCTATAGTTGCCCCAAGTATAGGTAGCCAGTTATAGGTGCCCCCCATATAGGTAGCCACTATAGGTGCCCCCAGTATAAGTAGCAAGTTATAGGTGCCCCTAGCCCAGTATAGGTAGCCAGCTATAGGTGCCCCTGGTATACTGTAGGTAGCCAGTTATAAGTGCCCCCAGTATAGGTAGACAGCTATAGGTACCTCCAGTATAGGTAGCAAGTTATAGGTGCATTCAGCATCGGTTATAGGTGCCGCCAGTATAGGTAACCAGCTATAGCTGACCCAAGGTATAAGTAGAAAGTTATAGGTGCCCCCAGTATAAAGAGCAAGTTATAGGTGTCATCAGTATAGGTAGCCAGCTACAGCTTGCAAGACCGTAACTTGCAAGCTGTCTACAAAAATGCTTACAATATAAAGAAACACTTTAAAAAATTGTACCTCTTTCGGTACAAAAATGCTGCATAAATAAAACACCGGTGAGGTTAAAGCAGAAATACGGCTGTTGTTCTGCTAAAGAGTATCTTCACTCTGCTATAAATGTACCCTTTATATTTTCTTTTAGAATTATTATAATTATTAACAAATTCTATAGTACCACCATTGTTCAGTGATGCTGTACAGAATAAGAAAAAAACATGGTTACATAAAAAAGAGATATTTCTATACTGTAGAGTCCCAGTCCCAGTCCAGAACTAAACTAACCAGGAGTCTCAGCCAACAAGTCGCCGACACTACTCACAGTGGTGAAGGCCAACTTTTTAGGCTTTTTGTAAGTTCTGCTGTGTTTAAACACTTGGTTCCATGGCTCTCCCAAGGTTAAAGGAATACTATCGATGTATGCATTTATTTTTAAATGCTGTATGTTGTAGCACACATTAGGGCAAGTACTAGGAGCAATTTGATTCCTCACACAGCTGTTCCTCTCAGCTGTAAAATCCTCCGTCAGTTTTGGCGTCAGTGTTGGATACAAAATGTATCTAAATACTGGGCTCGGAGAGGGCTAGACCATGTCTTTGCACAGGGGAGTTGCTATCAACTCCTCAGTTTATAGTTTAATTATCACCTTGCTGAAAGAATCTTATTGATATGGTGGTAAGGGGTTAAAGATTCTAGCAATGTGTGTTTATTATCTTTGCTTCTCTTGACTGATAAAGATACTAATAATGCTAATTGTAGACAGTGGTCTGCCCCTCTCAGCAGCTTGTAAAGTGGATGCAGCCTGGAGTGAATCACCTCAAGCAGGCAGCCAGTCTGAGTGTAAATACAGACTGGTGGTATAGCTAGTTATATTCCAGCTCATTTAGTTACCTGTTACCACCTCAGATCAGCCTATTTCTCCTCATGTCTCCTGCATGCTGTGAGTGACACAGTGAAATATATTTGTGAGCTGTGTGACAGAGTAACCAAGCAGCTCAGGGTGACCCAAACTACTATGAGCTGTGTGAGAAATAAATTTTTAAGCAGGGATAGTGAGAGAGAGACCTGGGTGAATAAATAAAGTCCCCCTAGCACTGGTGGTAATGTGTACACTAATATAGAGTATTAAAAAAAGTTGTTTCAATCAATAGTATTCCTTTAATAATACTTTCAATTACTGTAATTTAACATTTAATACAGAGTTTATGGTATATACATATAGTGAGGTATAGCACTGTACTATCTAGGCCTATTTTTAACATTAAGTCTCAAGCAACCAGAAATCAGGCTTATCCGGCATTAGCCAGATAACTAAGACTCTACTGTAAATACAAATACAGATGTTGGAACATAGTGCAGGTAGACAATATGACAGTTCCAGTGGCAGATGTATTTTATTATAGAACTGTAATGATCGCTGCTGCAGCAGCTATTACTGGAAGTATTGGTGCTGCAGCTCAGGCAGTTCTGATCTCTTTCCATGCAAGCTGCATAGCTTTGTCTGCCTTTCCCTGCTGTCAGCTTGTGACTGATTATTATTCACCTGTGTGGGAATCTGCATGTCTGCTCCCATTGGATGACCTCAGTATAAAGATCTGCTTCCTGCAGGACTCCTCGGGTTTTCATAGCTTCAGTTTAAGCCTGTCTTGTCTTGCTGTCGCTTCAGCCCCCGATCGTGTTTCTTGTTCTAAAAGATACTTTGCTGGTTTTGCATCATATATTGGTTCATTGCCCATATATATGCATACCAGCACGTTTATTATTTTCCTTGTATTCGTGTTACGTTGATACATCAGTGTCGCTGATGTATACGTACACGAACTGTTTATATCCTGTGTGCAGTTAGTCAGCTTCCAGCACGTTTTGGTAGTTTGCGCGTATCGTGAGCACCCGTGCTGAGCTAGTATCCTGCTCCTGGTCCTGTTCGTGGATTGCGTTCATCTCTGCGAGGAGATAACGAATCCTTCTGAATCCTGTCCTGTTACCGTTTGTGGATTGCGTTCATCTCTGCGAAGAGATAACGAATCCTTCTGAATCCTGTTCTGTTACTGTTTGTGGATTGCGTTCATCTCTGCGAAGAGATAACGAATCCTTCTGAATCCTGTTCTGTAACTGTTTGTGGATTGCGTTCATCTCTGCGAAGAGATAACGAATCCTTCTGAATCCTGTTCTGTTACCGTTTGTGGATTGCGTTCATCTCTGCGAAGAGATAGCAAATCCTTCTGAGTCCTGTTCCCTGTATTACTCCAGTCCTAGTCAGCGTTCCTGCTTATGTCATATATCGGTTCATTGCCGATATATACATATGTTAGTCAGACGTTACAAATAGTTTCATTGATAGCTGTAATTGTAATACGCTAGGAGAACATACTTATTGTATATTTGTCTGTGTTACGTTCATCTATCTTGATCCTGCTATTTCCTGACTATCCTGTCCTGTCTTTGTGAGGCACGCCATCGCTGCAATCGCATTGGCTGCCTCATTCCAGTCTGTCTTGTTTTGGACGCTTGCTGTCGCTAAGTAGCCGCTAGCTAGCAAGCGTTCATTCTGTCTACCTGTCCTGATCTCCTCAGTTCTGGTTTATGCGCTCAGCGCTACTTTGCGCTGAGACGTTATAACGAAAGCATTGTTTGTGGCTGTCGGATCTGCACCGGCTCTGTGCGCCACAATCTCCTTTTGGAGTCAGTCCTCCCCTCCACTATACTAGGGATAACCTGTCTCCTTGTGCTAGTGTGTGTACCTCCTCCACGTCAGCTCATGCGTTGCATGCTGACTGTGGAGAATACACCACCAAGCTTAACATTATGAAAACCCCATTACCAATCCCCATTGTGGGGGGGATTCCCAGAAAGTATGACACTGTTAATTATGGTTCCTGTTCCTTTAAGAAATTTGAAGAACTTAGCTCTGAAACAGAAAATGAGTTTTTCTCTGAATGTGCCAGGTTCCTGGCCAATCCTGATCTCCAAGCGACTCCTGTTTCAACCTGGGCACTCCAACTAAGTTATATTTTGTTTAAAGGGGAATTATTCCAGTGGGCATTTGATGTTCTCAATCATTCCGATTTGAAAGAGAGACCGCTGGAATTTCTAGCGTTTGTGATCCATAACTGGTTGCGCATAGATCCATTGCCTTTTCCTCTTAATGAACTCCTGGCAGCAGGCCAATCAGCTACTCCTTCAATTGCTTGCAAAAATGTTCAGCAAGCAGAAAGTGTTACTGATAATTTTCCTGCAGCCTTGAATAAATCACCAAAAACAGCAGGGTCTAAGGCAAAACGCAAACGTTCTAAGAAACGTGTCCGATCTGCAGAGTCGTTATCCTTAGCGACTGAGACCTATAATGAGATTCTGCCATTAACAGATAATGAAATGCAATTGTCTTTCAGGGGAGTTAAATGGACTTATGAAACTACTAATGAACTTTCCTCCCTGGCTAGGGAAAATAAAGATTTTTGTTTAAAAGAATTATCTGAGTATGATTATGAGGAAATATTACAGAGTATTGAACAAATCAACTTATTTGTGAAGCAAGGAAAGTTTGCATACACTACAGTTCAGCACTTGCTACAGGTATTGGAGATTCTTAGGAATAAGGAATCTGCCAATCACCTGCTATTTAACCCAATATATGTCCCTGCTACAATCATATCTGCAAACCATGATCTGCCTGTTAAGTATGCTTGGAATCCTCCATTTGAGAAAGGAGAGATGGAAGCTCTGGTCAATGAATGGAAGAATGATTCAAGTTCATTTTGTCAATTTTACAGTGCAAAAAGTGAATTAGTATTGAATGCATGCATTAAGTCTGCCTATAACCTAATAAAAACTGGTGTGTGTGGGTATGACTTTGTGGCTCCATTGATTGATGTGTCGGAACTGATTTTGGATGATTTTTATGTGACTCCGAATTCGCAAATTTGGCGTTCTGACCCGCCTGCTTCAGCACCTTTGGCTGATTCAGCAGGTGATTCGGAGCTCTTTTTGTGTGAAATTGAAGTTCCTGCAATTCCACCCTGTACCATGGATAACTCAGTGTTACTTACCAGTAAAACAGAAGCCACTGATACATTCTTAACCTTGCCCTGCGCAAATTTCTCAGCAGAGAATCCAGAGGTCCTGTTGACTTCCGAGTCCAGCCTAGCCAGTACTCATGACTCTTTGTTCAGTGAAACAGACACCAGAAAAATCTTGCCTGCCTCTGCAAACACTTCTGCAGAAATTACCTGTGTTAATAAAGTTCAACTCCTGTCTGATCCAGCAGATGCCAATAGATGCACTACATCAGTTTCCGAGTCCCAGCAATCCTGTCTAGAAACCTCAGAACCCCAGCATCTGAATTTTCCAATTTTACAAATGAATGGTGATTCAGATGCGCAAACATTGTGTCTTGATCTTCCTGTTTCTACACCTCGCTCTAGTTTCGTGAATAGCTCAGAGCATCTGCTATGTGAACCTGAAATCGCAGAATTATTACCTTGTTCAGAAAATATTCCAGTAGATTTGCCCTGTATCGTGAATAGCTCAGAGCATCTGCTATGTGAACCTGAAATCGCAGAATTATTACCTTGTTCAGAAAATGTTCCAGTAAATTTGCCCTGTACCATGAATTGTGCAGTAGATCTCTCCAATGAAACTCAGGTCACAGAATCATTATGCTGTCCAGCAGGTGCTTCCATGGTTTTGCCCTGCAATATGGACTGTTCAGTGATCCTGTCCAGTGAAGCTGTGGTCGCAGAGTCTTATGCTTCACCCAGTACTTTGGATACTTCAAACCCTCTAGCAGAGGAGTCTGAGGCACTGCTTACCTCAGTTGGTGTTGCAGTAATATTCACTTGTCTAGCAGCTGTTTTGGAATTACAGTCTGCTCTAATAAAACTTGATGAATTTCTGCCCAGCAAAGCAGAAGCCATTGAAATATTGTCCTCGTCAGCAAGTGTGTTAGATACCTTGCCCTGTACACAGTCTGATTTAACCAATGTTGTTGAGTCCCTCTCCAGTGTTGTAACAGCCGAGGAACTCCAGCCCTGTCCTCTGAATGTTTCAGAAGTCTTGCCCTGTAACATGGATAATTCTGATTCTCTGGTCAAAATAATAGAAATCTCAGAATTTCAGTCCGGTCTGATGAGTGTTCCTGAAACCCAGCCCTGTATCCTGAAAGATTCTGGTTCTCTGGCCGCTGTGGCAGAGGTTCCAGAGTCCCCTTCCTGTCCAGGGAATTCCTCAGTTTTGCCTAGTCCAGTGGGGGCTGCTGCAATACTGACTTGTTCTGCAGCGCCTCATGAGCTCCAATCCAGTGTATTAGATGAGTCTCTGTCCAGTCCAGAGGTAGTTGTGGAGTCCCTATCTGGTTCAGTGCATACATCAGAAGATTTGTCCTGTCTTGTTAGTGCCCCTGAATCTGATTTGTTACTGACTTTGCTGGAATCAGCGACATCTAAGTCTGATCCTGCATCCTCGTGTAAAAGTCCAGTAGTTGCGAAGTCTAGTCATGATGATTTTTTTTTGGCCAGTCCTGGTTTTGGTCCTGTCTTGGCTGACCCTGAGGCTCACAGTTCCTTGACATGCCCAGAGGTTTCTCTTGTGCCAGTGTGCCCAGATGTTCTTTGTGTGCCAGAATGCCCAAGTGTGTCTAAGGTGTTAGCGTGCTCTGATGCTTCCTTAGTGGGAACATGTTCTGATGTTGCCAGTCTGCCTGCATGCCCAGAGATGGTTCTGGTCCCTGAAAGCCCTGATCTTGATGTTTGTCCTTGTGGCCCTGACTCGGGAATTGCCCTAGGTTCCATAGGGGTTCTTGATAGTTCTCCATGTGAGCCTAAGGGGCATTCTGACCTATGGGGATCTCTTTGGAGCTTCAAGGTGTTCTGGGAGGTCTCTGAGAAAACTTGTCCTGGTGCCTTGGACTGGTTCAACAGTGGGTTTTGTGTTGGTAAAGACAGTCCCGGTGGGCATTGCAAAGGCTTTGGCGTTTTTGAACGGTTCCTGGAAGGCGGTGGGTATCGCTCAGGGAGTTTCGGAGGGCTTTCTTCTGGAAATCATGGTTCTGATGGGTGTCACACTGGGGCTTGTAGTACTGATGGGCATGGTTCTGTAGGTTCTGGTTCCGATGGGTCCAGTCTTGTGGGGACTGATTCTGGAATTCGGTCTTGCCGGGCTGTCCCGGTCATCATGAATTATCAGTCAGACTGTTTTGTTGGGAATTTCAGTTTTGAAAAGCGTCTGGAATCCGCTTTTAAGGGCGGGGGTACTGTAATGATCGCTGCTGCAGCAGGTGTTGCTGGAAGTAGTAATGCTGCAGCTCAGGCAGTTCTGATCTCTTTCCATGCAAGCTGCATAGCTTTGTCTGCCTTTCCCTGCTGTCAGCTTGTGACTGATTATTATTCACCTGTGTGGGAATCTGCATGTCTGCTCCCATTGGATGACCTCAGTATAAAGATCTGCTTCCTGCAGGACTCCTCGGGTTTTCATAGCTTCAGTTTAAGCCTGTCTTGCTGTCGCTTCAGCCCCCGATCGTGTTTCTTGTTCTAAAAGATACTTTGCTGGTTTTGCATCATATATTGGTTCATTGCCCATATATATGCATACCAGCACGTTTATTATTTTCCTTGTATTCGTGTTACGTTGATACATCAGTGTCGCTGATGTATACGTACACGAACTGTTTATATCCTGTGTGCAGTTAGTCAGCTTCCAGCACGTTTTGGTAGTTTGCGCGTATCGTGAGCACCCGTGCTGAGCTAGTATCCTGCTCCTGGTCCTGTTCGTGGATTGCGTTCATCTCTGCGAGGAGATAACGAATCCTTCTGAATCCTGTCCTGTTACCGTTTGTGGATTGCGTTCATCTCTGCGAAGAGATAACGAATCCTTCTGAATCCTGTTCTGTTACTGTTTGTGGATTGCGTTCATCTCTGCGAAGAGATAACGAATCCTTCTGAATCCTGTTCTGTTACTGTTTGTGGATTGCGTTCATCTCTGCGAAGAGATAGCAAATCCTTCTGAGTCCTGTTCCCTGTATTACTCCAGTCCTAGTCAGCGTTCCTGCTTATGTCATATATCGGTTCATTGCCGATATATACATATGTTAGTCAGACGTTACAAATAGTTTCATTGATAGCTGTAATTGTAATACGCTAGGAAAACATACTTATTGTATATTTGTCTGTGTTACGTTCATCTATCTTGATCCTGCTATTTCCTGACTATCCTGTCCTGTCTTTGTGAGGCACGCCATCGCTGCAATCGCATTGGCTGCCTCATTCCAGTCTGTCTTGTTTTGGACGCTTGCTGTCGCTAAATAGCCGCTAGCTAGCAAGCGTTCATTCTGTCTACCTGTCCTGATCTCCTCAGTTCTGGTTTATGCGCTCAGCGCTACTTTGCGCTGAGACGTTATAACGAAAGCATTGTTTGTGGCTGTCGGATCTGCACCGGCTCTGTGCGCCACAATCTCCTTTTGGAGTCAGTCCTCCCCTCCACTATACTAGGGATAACCTGTCTCCTTGTGCTAGTGTGTGTACCTCCTCCACGTCAGCTCATGCGTTGCATGCTGACTGTGGAGAATACACCACCAAGCTTAACATTATGAAAACCCCATTACCAATCCCCATTGTGGGGGGGATTCCCAGAAAGTATGACACTGTTAATTATGGTTCCTGTTCCTTTAAGAAATTTGAAGAACTTAGCTCTGAAACAGAAAATGAGTTTTTCTCTGAATGTGCCAGGTTCCTGGCCAATCCTGATCTCCAAGCGACTCCTGTTTCAACCTGGGCACTCCAACTAAGTTATATTTTGTTTAAAGGGGAATTATTCCAGTGGGCATTTGATGTTCTCAATCATTCCGATTTGAAAGAGAGACCGCTGGAATTTCTAGCGTTTGTGATCCATAACTGGTTGCGCATAGATCCATTGCCTTTTCCTCTTAATGAACTCCTGGCAGCAGGCCAATCAGCTACTCCTTCAATTGCTTGCAAAAATGTTCAGCAAGCAGAAAGTGTTACTGATAATTTTCCTGCAGCCTTGAATAAATCACCAAAAACAGCAGGGTCTAAGGCAAAACGCAAACGTTCTAAGAAACGTGTCCGATCTGCAGAGTCGTTATCCTTAGCGACTGAGACCTATAATGAGATTCTGCCATTAACAGATAATGAAATGCAATTGTCTTTCAGGGGAGTTAAATGGACTTATGAAACTACTAATGAACTTTCCTCCCTGGCTAGGGAAAATAAAGATTTTTGTTTAAAAGAATTATCTGAGTATGATTATGAGGAAATATTACAGAGTATTGAACAAATCAACTTATTTGTGAAGCAAGGAAAGTTTGCATACACTACAGTTCAGCACTTGCTACAGGTATTGGAGATTCTTAGGAATAAGGAATCTGCCAATCACCTGCTATTTAACCCAATATATGTCCCTGCTACAATCATATCTGCAAACCATGATCTGCCTGTTAAGTATGCTTGGAATCCTCCATTTGAGAAAGGAGAGATGGAAGCTCTGGTCAATGAATGGAAGAATGATTCAAGACAGTGAATCTTCTCCAACTGAAATTCTAAAATGTCAGCTGCTGTACCCTATTAGTGTGAACTGTTTAATTATGGTTAACCTACAGCTATTAATGGAAAACTCATTAATGTACAGTAAAATAAGTATGCACATAATTTAGTTAATAGTTTATGAGAAATTAATGTAAAAATAATGAAGGCATTCAGCATATGTGTGATTTTGGCACTGACCATTCATTTTGGCAATAGAGCTGTCAGCACAGTGCAGGATGCTGTGAATGTTGGCAAAAGCCAGTAATTAGGTTAGCCCCCCACTGTGCCTCAAACCAAATATGAAATACCATTCCCCCTTCTGCTGATCTTCCTCCATAATTTAGCCATAATTCCTGCAACATCAAACACTATCTGGTTGAACTCGATGGACGTGTGTCTTTTTTCAACCCAAATAACTATGTAACTATCCCCTCTCCACATACCAGCAATCAATATAAATTACTCTCCTCCCCCTGTAAGCTATAGAGATGGAATTTGCCATAGTATAGGTTTGTCATTGTCAGCTGAACTGACAAAAGCTATTGAATGCTGCTATCTAAAAGGACGGGCACAAAGACTACCTAATTTTTAACAGCTACTTAGGGGGGGGGAGGAGCAAAATATACCTTATATTAATATCTTGGAGCCCGAAGATAAGTAAAAACTAATACAATTAACTTGGGCTGGGGGTGTGTGGGCTCCACCCAAAGTTTTAACTTGGGGGGCAGTGTTTTCTAGCTACGTGTCCAGGAGGAGCACATATTATGGCACCACCGCATGACTTGGGTGCTGGGTGGTACTTCTACTAATAGAATACTGATTACTTAAATTACCAATATGTTACAATGCACTACTTGGCATCCATTCTTACTTGAATCCTCCCCTCCTAGAGCCTAAAAAGAAACCTTCCATCTAATGCTTACACTAACCCCCCCAAGTGCCTAAAACTAACCCCCCCCACTTAATGCCTAACCTTAACCACCCTGTAAGCACCTAAAAAGAACTCCCCACCCACCTGATGCCTAACCCTACACTTCCTCTAAGTACCTAAAATGAACCCCCTACACATAATGCCGAACTTTAACCCCCTGTAAGTGCCTAAAAAGGTCCCCCACGCCTAATGCGTAACCCTACCCCCCAAGTGCCTAAAATAAACACCCCACTTTTGCCTAACGTTAAACCCCCTGTAAGTGCCTAAAAAGACCCCCCTAGCTAATGCCTAACCCTACCCCTAAGTGCCTAAATTGATACCCCCCACACTTAATGCATAATCTTATCCCACCTCTGTAAGTGCCTAAAAAACCCCTTCCCCTTAATGTCTACCCCTAACCCCCCTAAGTGCCTAAAACAAAGCTTCTAACCCTGGTGCCCAAATGACCACTAGCTGTAGCTGATTGTCTACAATCATTAACCTTCCTGGCAGTAATCCTGAGCTATGCCCGGGCTAGCTGCCAGGAGCTCTATGTAGGGTATAGTGCGCATCGGGCGTTTTTACTCACCTCCTGTGGGATCCAGACGTCGGTAGCCATTCTCCTTCCTGTCCACCGAGGCTCTGAATCACTCTGGTGAGATTGCTGTCATCGATCACAGAGTTACAGCACCACCCAGAGGACGGAGGTAAAATTGCATTGCTGGAGCCCAGGGAGGTGAGTGAGAGCAGGGGCTGCTGCATGCACTCTGGCGGCATGATTTTTTTCTGGTTTTAGGGTCTAAAACGTTTTGAAAAGACCCTAAAATCTTGAACTAATCATAATGCCAGGGGTTAATTCTTATTTAGTAGCCAACCGGCTATTAGCCGCATTGGGTGCCCAACTCACCGATTGGTTGCCAGATTACCGATACATAATAGAAGCATCTATTAGGGGCCTGTCGATTCCCGTGCCAAAATGGCCTGATCACCCTAGACAGGCACCACTTAGAACTGAAGTCTCACTCCACACGCAGAAAAAAATACACTTTTAGAGCAAAGAAAAAGAGCATTGACATTACACACAAATCAAACCATAAATATTGCACTATATAATATTTCTACAAGTTTTGCTTTACATCACAGCAGGATTAGCATACAGAGACCCTTTAACCACTTTACCCCCGCCCGTATGAATTTCTCTGTCCCTTTTTCCATCCTTTTACCCCCAGGGATGGTGAAATCCGTACTTTCCACGCTCCCGCCGCTGCCCGCGCTCCCGCTCGCTGTAGCGCGCACTCCCGCTCGTAAACACGCCGCCGACCGTTCACCCGGAGATCAATAAACGGGAAAATCCATTCCCGTTCATTGATCTAAGCCCCGCAATGATCCGCTGCTTCTCCGATAAGCAGCGCGATCATTGTGAAAAAAAAACTTTCCCAGCTTCCTAGTACTACCTCCAAGCGTCCAGAAGGACGCTTGGAGGTCGCATTAAACAAAAAGTTACTGTTGCCATCTTGTGGCCAAATAGTAAAACTACACCCTAAAGCATTTTTCACATACAAATACATTACTTATACACAAAAAATTAACTCATTAACTCCCACACTCCCCATTTTTTTTTGTAATTAAAAAAAAAAAATTACAATTAAAAAAATACATAAATAGTTACCTTAGGGACTGAACTTTTTAAATATTTATGTCAGGAGGGTACAACACTGTTACTTTATAAACTATGGGCTTGTAATTAGGGATGGACACAAAACTGAAAAAAATGCACCTTTATTTCCAAATAAAATATTGGCGCCAAAAATTGTGATAGGGACAAAATTTAAACGGTTTTATAACCGGGACAAATGGGCAAATACATTTCATGGGTTTTAATTACAGTATGTGATGAATAGCGGAAAAGCTGCCGCACGCTCTGACAGTAAGGCGGCTGATTCCGCATCTGATGCGGTGGTGGGTCTACATGAAAAGGGCGCCGGTAAAAAAGGGCGCCTGGTGGAGCCCATATATACCAACTTCGGCTACAAAAAAGGCGCCTGGTGTAGCCCATATAAACTTCGGCTACAAAAAAGGCGCCTGGTGTAGCCCATATAAAAACTTCGGCTACAAAAAAACTCCGGGATGTGTTTATTACTATTCCCCCTCCAGGCCGCCATGGATAGTGGGGGAATGAAATAATTTGGCTTCCAGCACTTGTAGCCCATATAAAAACTTAGGCTAGAAAAAAGGCAATAATATGGGCTACAAAGGGGAGCCCGCTTGTAGCCGAAAACCTTGTAGCCAAAAAAATATGGGCTACAAAGGGGAGCCCGCTTGTAGCCTATATCAAAACTCGGGCGCCCTTTTCTACACCTTGTAGCCCATATTTCCAGAAATAACATTGATGTCTATGGCGGCGCCCTTTTCATACAGGCAGCTCAGGCGCCCTTTTCAACCGATCCCGTGGCGGTTTGTCCGCGTCAGCATGTGTCTGGGTTGTCTGGAACTGGTGGTGCACATGGGAGGAATGGCGTGGGGGCCGCCGCGTGTTCTGACTTCTGACGGTAAGGCGGCGGATTCTGTGTCCAGTGCGGCGGTTTCCCCGCAGCAACATGTGTCTGGGCTGTCTGGACCTAGTAGTGCACACAGATGGAGAGCTATGCGCGCTGCAAGACAAGCTCTTTATACCAATAGGAGGAAGATCAGCTGATCAAGGCGGTCAGCTGATTCCTGCTCAGTCAGTGATTGGTTGATGGGAGCTGGGCGGCGCTGTGGAGCGCTTTACTATATATATCTCCTGCTGTTCAGTTGCTGGTTGTCTGGCGTTGCGAATGCCTATGTGTTAGCACTCAGACCTTAGTCAGATCCTTCAGTGTGGTGGAACCAGGAGGACCTGGGAATCCACACTTAGCCAGTTACTGTATATCTTCTGTGTTATTCTCTAGCATAGTTCCAGGGTGTTGAGATCACGGCCCTCACACCCCAGACTAGGAATACTGTATATCATCTGTGTTATTCTCTAGCATAGTTCCAGGGTGTTGAGATCACGGCCCTCACACCCCAGACTAGGAATACTGTATATCATCTGTGTTATTCTCTAGCATTGCTCCAGGGTGTTGTGATCACGGACCTCACACCTCAGACTAGGCCTTGTTCATCAGTTATGACCTGTAGCTTTCCTGACTATTCTTCTGATCTCTGATTTGGTACTTTGCATATCTGATACTCTGTTGCCGACCCGGCCTGTCTGACCTTCTGGCTGTCACCCCCCCCCCAGGGTGTCCAGCCTTCCCGCAGGGGTCCCCTGCTCTACAGAGGGGACACTGCTCCTTATCAGTCAGGGACTCCCTCTCCAGGTGTCCTTGACTGCAGTAGAGTCTTCTCTACTTATTGGACCACCTGCTACCCCGGTGGTCCAAAGGTTACTGTTGCACCAAAACACTTACACACTCAGGTGTCTAGAGGTTAGACATATTTGATTATTGGCGATTCTGCAGATCCCCAATAATCAGGTATATCTGTATTCTTGGGGATACTGCAGATCGCCAAGAATCAGATTCTCTCTCTGGTTGCTGATACCTATCGTTACACAGTAGCATGCATTATTTAAAAACTATTATGGCCGAAAAGTGAAAAATAATGAATTTTTTCCCAAATTTTTCCTATTTTCCCATTAAAACATATTTAGAATAAAATCATTCTTGGCATAATGTCCCACCTAAAGAAAGCCTAATTAATGGCGGAAAAAACAAGATATAGTTCATTTAATTGTGATAAGTAATGATAAAATTATAGACGAATGAATGGAAGGAGCGCTGAAAGATGAAAATTGCTCTGGTGCTCAAGGGGTAAAACCCCTCAGTGGTGAAGTGGTTAATAAATGTAATTTTTACCCTGCCCTGGCAGGGCAACTTCAAGGCTTTAATCCAATTGCATTATTTGTTAAAGCTTATTATTAAACCATTTTGGAGAAAACACTTTATAACTTACGCTTTGATAAAAAAAAGTTGTGTTACTTTAAACAGTTAATGAAAGTAAAACTGTGGGCCAAGCTCATTAAGTTAATGAGCAAGGTGGAACTTTACACTGTAAAAGTGATAACGTAACAGCTTGTCCTGTACCTTGTGCATACATGCCAGAGCTTTTCTTAGAAGCATTGGAACACAGCAATACATTGGCAGCGTGGCCTCTGCAACCCGCCTGCCATGGAGGATGTGGATGATCACCATATCAGTGAACTCTGATGTGCTGCGATGTTTACCTGAACCCTAGTCAGTTTAACAATCCATAAGGGCCTTACATGGCTAAACATTCACAGCACTAAGTCTGAAGATTAGCTCATCCAGAGTGCTTATCTTCATGTCATGCATGAGATATTTGACATAAGTACGTTCATAAAAAAAAAAAAATACGAGCGATAAAGAAGCTGTGATATGCTCATTGTGTGGTTAACAGGTTTACTTCCACGGCAATAAGGAAGTGTTTGTGAGAATTATACTGCCTTTGAGCTGTCAAGGTAGCACTGAGCGTAGAGCTAGGCTGAAATGGTCACGTATCAGACGGCAGAGTACAACGTGAAGTGTTTATCCACCCTGCTATTTAATCTCTCTCTGATTGCCTAGGAGTCAATTAACATCATGCATTTTTGGCTGTTTGCAAAAGACATAAACAGACTCCTGATGCTACTTCTGGTCTGCATTTTGATACCAAGCTTGTTGTGTGTGGCCATGGAGAGAATCCAAAGACATAACAACAAAGGTTGTTTAGGTGATACCTTTAATGGCTAACTGTAGAAGATTTCTTTGCAAGCTTTCGAAACTGTAAGTTTCTTCTTTAGGTATGATACAGAACTAGATCAGAACCGGACAAAAGTGCTGTATCATGCTTGAAGAAGAGACTTAAAGTTTTGAGACCTTGCAAATAAATATTGTACAACTACTGTGTTTCCCCAAAAATAAGACACTGTCTTATATTAATTTATCTTCCAAAATGTGTATTTAGCCAGATTCCCCCTGTATATAGCCAGATCCCCCCTGAGTATATAGGCAGATTCCCCCTGAGTATATAGGCAGATCCCCCCTGAGTATATAGGCAGATGCCCCATGTGTATTTAGCCAGATTCCCCCTGTGTATGTAGGCAGATTCCCCCTGTGTATGTAGGCAGATCCCCCATGTGTATATAGGCAGATCCCCCTGAGTATATAGGCAGATCCCCCATGTGTATATAGGCAGATTCCCCCTGCAGATCCCCCATGTGTATATAGGCAGATCACCCCCCCCCTGCGTATATAGGCAGATTCCTCCCTCCCTCCCGCCCGCTTTACCTCCGTGCAGCTGGCTCCTGTCCCCCCTCCTTAACAAGGTTGGGTCCCCCCGCGGTTTATGCCAGGCATAATTCAAACCGCTGATCAGTGGTGACGTCAGCTCATTCAGCCCAGTAACAGCACTGCCGTATACAGGAAGTGATCTGTGTTTACTTCCTGTACAGCGCAGCGCTGTTACTGGGCTGCATGAGCTGACGTCACCGCTGATCAGCGGTTTGAATTATGCCTGGCATAAACCGCGGGGGGACCCAACCTTGTTAAGGAGGGGGACAGGAGCCAGCTGCACAGAGGTAAAGCGGGCGGGAGGGAGGGAGGGAGGGAGAGTGAGCGATTGACACTAGGGCTTATTTTAGGAGGCTGTCTTATATTCCGAGTATACTCGAAATATATGCTAGGGCTTAATTTAAGGGGATGTCTTAAATTCAGGGAAACACGGTAGTCATTAAAGAACATCTGAGGTGATAATAAACAGATGAGATGTCCTCCTTCTCCGAAAAAAAAGTTATGAACATTAAGAAGGCCCCATCAAAGTTTTTCGGTGGAGGAGGGTGGGGGGGATGATTTGTAGTTACACCACTGATTACCTTGACAATTTTTGTTGTTATGTTTTCATATACCAAGCTTGTGATCATAATTGATGTTAATCCTAAACACAAAACTTTTTAAGAGGCAGGTGGAAGAATGGGACATGTTTACTATATATCGATAAAGTTGGCGTGTGCAGGTAGCGCATGGCAATTCTACAGTTGCTACCCACATTACCTAGGCATTAATTGTGCTACACACGCTATGTACTGTAGGTGGCCCAAGTAGTGGTTAAATTACTGTGTGCTCCATGCACACTGCAACATTGCCAATATTGAGGGAATATGGTCCATTGCCTCATACCCATGCTTTTAATGTAAAACATACATCATTCCCGAAAAATGCACTAGTCAAGTAGCTTGTGGAAGAGCTAAGAGTCTTGGAAGACCCCTTAAACCAGGTATTCAAGAAGGTCTTGGCTCCCTGTATCAGCTGCCCAAATGGCACAACTCCCCATTTGTTGGTACTCCAATCATATACATATATATGTGCAGAAATATGCTGGTTTGGCTTAGTTGAACTATGCTCTTTCCTGCAGACAAACGAACAATGGAAATCAGCTGGAAAAAACCCACCGGATCACTATTTGAGCTGAGCAAGGAGTGGAAGGTAGGTGAGGATGGGATGTCATGCAGGAACCTGATACACCTATAGCCACCCAACTTCTGAGTACCTGTAGATATATCTGCCCAGGTGTGTAGCTACAGAGCCATGGGCCTCTTACTACCCCCCCCCCCCCCCCCGCACTATATGTATACCACAATCCAAGCACATATACAGTGGTAGTGATGATTACCCATATGGCAGGAATAAAAAGCTAATACAACAATTGGAGGAGTGCCCCATGTTGGCCTCTGAGGTCCAGGGAGGAACCCTGGCGGGGGTTGCAATCTCTGCATTCCCTATTGCTACTCTACTTGATCTACTCCTCCATACATAGATATATAGTGGCAGTAGACATGCAATTGAATTCACTTGAACAGGAGACATAATCTGACTGGTGGGGGATATTAGAGAGCCCAGAGAGATCCTGAAGACGTATATTAGACCCACCAAAGCATGCAGGTTCAGTGAACGGATTTTGGCAAAGAGGAGAGGGAAGGAAGAGTGGGATGCAGCCATATTTTCAAATGAAACTTCTGCTTGTTTATACGAAATCAAATAAATCAGTCCCATAGGTTAAAGCAGAGGCTTATGTGGCAAGGCCAGAAGGCCAATGAAAGGGCACTAAGTATAGCATCTACCAGAAAATAGCAGTTTTATTAAAAGAGGCTCTATTGCTGTCTGCTGACAATTGTTTGATAAAACATGACTTTAGTGAAGGAGCTAAGGGGTGTTTTCCTTAACTTGGACCATCCTGCTAAAATCTAATTAGAGATTCAAGAGAAATTATATATCATCATTATTAGGTGTCAGGCTGATACAATGTATCATACTTAAGTGGGTTTTTAACAGCCCTGATCTATCTGTCTGGCTATAGCAGTGAGTGCAACACACATCAAAGGCAGAATTACACCAATAAAGAGGATTGGTATTTATCTCACAATGCCGATCATGTTTACAATGACTATGGAAACAGAAAATGTGTTGGGGAAAAAAATAGATGGCATGGCAGAAATAACCACCATATAACATTGTAACCACAGCTTATATGAATGTAATGCTGGGAATACATGGGTCGATCCGGCGGCCGATTAGCCGCCGGATCGACCCCAGCCGCTTCCTTATCAGCGCTCGATTCCGTGCCATAGTCCGCCGGCGGGGATCGAGCGGGCGCGGGTCGAGCGGCTTGATTGGGCCGGCTGAATATTATCAACTGGCCGGATCAGCTGGTCGATACATGGTACAGAAACATACCGTGTATCCCCAGCATAAGAAGCCAAAGACACGAAGATCGCAAGCCAGTCTGATTGACAGTAGTTTACCTTACACATGTATACCTGTGCTACTCCTCCTCCTATCTCATCTGATGACTGCGCTCTGGTAATATGCAATTGGATTTCTTAGTTTGTTTTGAATTAGGATCACTCATGCCTCTGTCTTCCTGAATTGTATATACTGTCACTGCTGCTTCACATACAGAGGGATGCGAACGTTTGGGCAACCTTGTTAATCGTCATGATTTTCCTGTATAAATGGTTGGTTGAACGATAAAAAATGTTAGTTAAATATATCATATAGGAGACACACAAAGTGATATTTGAGAAGTGACATTAAGTTTATTGGATTTACAGAAAGTGTGAAATTATTGTTTAAACAAAATTAGGCAGGTGCATAAATTTAGGGACCACAAAAAATAAATGAAATCAATATTTAGTAGATCCTCCTTTTGCAGAAATTACAGCTTCTAAATGCTTCCTGTAGGTTACAATGAGCGTCTGGATTCTGGTTGAAGGTATTTTGGACCATTCCACTTTACAAAACATCTTTAGTTCATTCAGGTATGATGGCTTCCGAGCATGGACAGCTCTCTTTAACTCACACCACAAATTTTCAATTATATTCAGGTCTGGGGACTGAGATGGCCATTCCAGAACGTTGTACTTGGTCCTCTGCACGAATACCTTAGTGGATTTTCAGCAGTGTTTAGGATCATTGGCCTCAATTCACTAAGATCATGCTAGAGATAATAAAGCAAGAGAAAACTTACCTCCACACGTGAGAGAGTTATCTTACCTCTTCATTCCTTAAGTTACCTCTCCTGTAGTTAATTTACCTCCTCTGTAGTTAATTTACCTCCTCTGTAGTTATTTTCACATGCAGTTAATTAACAGCCTGTCTTTAACTCTGGAGTTATTTTAAGGATTGGAGAGTTAATTTAAAGACAGAAGAGTTAACTTTAGGCTTGCCTGAGGTAAAATGTTTCCTGAATACTGCATGCCTTATCACCATGGTAACAACTCTAGAAGAGTTATTAAAGACAGGAGATAAGTTTAGTGAATTGAGGCCATTGTCTTGTTGAAAGATCCAGCCCCGTCACAGCTTCAGCTTTGTCACTGATTACTGGACATTGGTCTCCAGAATCTGCTGATACTTAGTGGAATCCATGCGTCCCTCACATTTGACAAGATTCCCAGTCCCTGCACTGGCCACACAGCCCCACAGCATGATGGAACAATCACCATATTTTACTGTAGGTAGCAGGTGTTTTTCTAGGAATGCTGTGTTGTTTTTCCTCCATGCATAACGCCCCATTCGTCGCTTCTGTCTATCCGAGATTTTTCTTGGTCTGTCACTTCGAGCCTTAACTTAAACTGAGCCTGTAGTCTTCCATTTCCTCAATATGTTCCTAATTGTGGAAACAGACAGCTAAAATCTCTGAGACAGTTTTCTGTATCCTTCCCCTAAACCATGATGGTGAACAATCTTTGTCTTCAGGTCATTTGAGAGTTGAGACCCCCATGTTACTACACTTAAGAGAAAATTAAAAGAGGAGGAACCCCCTTAAATACTCTTTCTCATAATTGGATTCACCTGTGTATGCAGGTCAGGGGTCACTGAGCTTACCAAACCAATTTGAGTTCCAATAATTAGTTCTAAAGGTTTTGGAATCAATAAAAATGATAAACAGTGCCCACATTTATGCACCTGCCAAATTTTATTTAAACAATTATTGCACACTTTCTGTGAATCCAATAAACTTCATTTCACTTCTCATATTTCACTGTGTGTACCTCCTATATGATATATATAACTAACATTTTTTATCGTAACTGGTTGAACTCGATGGACGTATGTTTTTTTTCAACCAAAATAACTATGTAACTATGTAACCAACAATTTATACAGGAAAATCATGATGAATAGCAAGGTTACCCAAACTTTCGCATCCCACTGTACATAGGGAATTATTTCAACTATCTGTATATTCAAGTGTGTACAGCCGGCTGCATTTAATTGCAGTTTTTTAGTGTTACCTGTGGAATTGTACATACAGTAGAGTCTTGATAATCCGGAACGCAACCAACCAGAAGTCTCAACTAACTAGAACAAATCGATCAATACATTTTATAGAATCCATTTCTGATTGATGGCTGAAATCGACCAGTGTATGGGCCCCTTTAGGCTGTTTATGGGCTCTGCTGTGCTAAAGGACTGCTTTCCAAGGCCCCCAAGGTTAATATGCTAATATATAACAATTTTCTCATTAAGAACGTGGATTGCTGCTGTAATCACATGATTGCAACCAGATATTCGTGTCCGGCTTTTCAGAATCCTCCAGATAAAACACCAGGGATTACTGACTGGCTGGGTCTGACCTGCATCCATCCTGATGAAGAAGCAGCCCTTTCTTTTTCTCCACTGAGGCTGCTGAATGGTGGTCAAACTCCTGTACTGCACACACTAATGAACTGTTAAAGAGTCAGGGACCCACTAAGGGGGATGCATTATAGATGGAGCATAACCATAGGGGAGCAGCCGCTGTAGGACTCTGGATGGCCCCAACTACTAACCTTTCAAGCCTTCTGATACAGAGGTGTTTTTGTGGTCACACTCATTATGGGTATGAATATCATGATGACCACACTTGTTTTATGACCCTTGCCTCCTTATTAAAAACAATAAAATTGCCATATCCCCACCCTTTAAATTTTCTTTAACCCATCTTCCCCATGCAGGCTGGTATAGCCAGGATAGCTGAGTCAACCTGCATGGGGCTCCATCATAATAACCGTACCAGAGCACATGGTACACATAGGCGACGAAGTCCTACTCTCCTACAGAGCCTTTGTTTCTATCATAGACAAGAGGTTCATCCCCACCTCTGGTGGCCAGGAGGAGCTACAAGCTTCTTATCACCTCTAAATTGCATATGGCCCTATTATATCGCTAATGTAGTTAGAGAATGTAGTTGTAGAATGGTTGTGACTGCGACAGAACAATCACACAGGTGTGTTACCTTACAACAAAGTCCCTTTAAGGATGCAGCTAAATCAATTTCACAATTCAGTGCCTGGGCAACTTTTTGATCTCTTTATCTGTTTCACAGTGTTGATTTAATGTAGATCTGACAACTATGACCTCAGTTTCTGTTTATACCATGCATGCGTTTGTTTGCTCTTAATGTCAAGGATCATTAGGTAGAGATGATAAAGAGCTGTTTTTCCTGAAAACCAGGTAAATAGGACCACTTGTCCCCAAATAAATGAATCATCTGCTAAGAGTGTCTGTATCACAAGATGTATGTATGTATGTATGATAGATATACAGACAGAAAGATTGATGTGCGTAGGATGCACATAACAATTTACAGAGACTTACACCACTGAAGTACACCAGGTAAGGTACGTATTTGTAGAGTGACGTGGGTTACTCTGCTTGTGTAGCGCTGCTGTTACACTAAACGCATTCATTACCTAGAAAATGCAGGTTGCGCTTATCGCACAACCTGGGCTACGTCAGTGGCATAAGTATCGCTACTGCCCTTTAATGAAAATCTCCTATATCGGTACTGTCTTTTTTGTGTTTTACCACAACACTGTGAAACATATCTAATGCATTTCTCTGATCTCATTATTTGTATAGACTTTTTTTTATATCTACGATATATTATTATTATTATTATTTAGTATTTATATAGCGCCGACATATTACGCAGCGCTGTACAGTGTATATATATATATATATATATATATATATATATCTTGTCACTAACTGTCCCTCAAAGGAGCTCACAATCTAATCCCTACCATTGCCATATGTCTATATTATGTAGTGTAAGTACTGTAGTCTAGGGCCAATTTTAGGGGGAGCCAATTAACTTATCTGTATGTTTTTGGAATGTGGGAGGAAACCGGAGTGCCCGGAGGAAACCCACGCAGACACGGAGAGAACATACAAACTCTTTGCAGATAGTGCCCTGGCTGGGATTCGAACCAGGGACTCAGCGCTGCAAGGCGAGAGAGCTAACCACTACGCCACCGTGCTGCCCCTGTATATTATACAGATGAGTGCATTTATACACAAAGAACATTAAAAAGTGTATCCTAATGCATCATAAATTGGGAACATAGCCTTATATTTTCAGCTTGTATTCACTTTGCTGCGGTGCTTATGTTGCCTTTGGTTTATTTGTATAACATGCAGTGCAATATAACCTTGTACTGCATATTATGCAACATCGTGTCGCATACAGCTTCTCAGCTTTTTGGGTAAGATCAGGTGTAGCATACAGTGAAGCATACAGTCAATGGAAATCCTACTTCACTGCCATTGTTAGCGTATGCAGTAATGCACTGCATGCAGTGCGTTAGGATGCTGCCACTGCCGGATCTGCCATGACGCGAGCTGAGGCATTTCAGAGCAGTACTTGCCAGAGGCGGCAAAGTGATGAGTCCCATAACAATTAAGGGTCTGTAACAAAAACCTGTCTGCTCTATGTATTGTTGTTCTAATGACTGCATGTGCCCACCACCACACAGATAAGGAATTATACAAACTTTGGAATTTGTACAGGGCCGTGCAGAGGATCCTCAAGGGGGGGGGGGGGGGGGGCGGTGTTCAAATTTGAAAAAGGGGCCCTAATCGATCAATCCTGCTAAATTGTGTATGTAATACCCCCTCCCCAGAAATCAGTATTAGACAGTCTTAATGGGAGGTCATGAGTGTTGCATTAGTTATATATTACAAATATAAATCTAATAATAAAGTATAGATTCTGGTGGAAGGTGGGTAGTAATATATTTTGGCAGCAAGATAGCAACCAGCAGGTAGGTAGTGGCAGTTAGTAGTGTTGGGCGAACAGTGTTCGCCACTGTTCGGGTTCTGCAGAACATCACCCTGTTCGGGTGATGTTCGAGTTCGGCCGAACACCTGATGGTGTTCGGCCAAACCGTTCGGCCACATGGCCGAACTAAGAGCGCATGGCCGAACGTTCCCCGAACGTTCGGCTAGCGCTGTGATTGGCCGAACGGGTCACGTGGTTCGGACCCGAACGCGCTCTGATTGGCCGAACTGTCACGTGGTTCGGGTAAATAAATACCCGAACCACGTCATATCTCCGCCATTTGTCTGTGGGTTTAGCTTTGGGTAGGTAGGCAGGCAGGGTAGTTCGCGCTCCAGCCACGCTAGCCAGGGTCCCCCCAGTCATTGTGTCGCTGCTGGGAATAGTAGTACACCGCTCGTTCAGCCACACTATATAGCATTGTGTTTACTGCCACTCTGTGTACCTCGCTCAGCCACACTATATAGCATTCTGTTTACTGCCACTCTGTGTCTGCTGGGAATAGTAGTACACCGCTCGCTCAGCCACACTATATAGCATTCTGTTTACTGCCACTCTGTGTACCTCGCTCAGCCACACTATATAGCATTCTGTTTACTGCCACTCTGTGTCTGCTGGGAATAGTAGTACACCGCTCGCTCAGCCACACTATATAGCATTGTGTTTACTGCCACTCTGTGTACCTCGCTCAGCCACACTATATAGCATTCTGTTTACTGCCACTCTGTGTCTCCTGGGAATAGTAGTACACCGCTCGCTCAGCCACACTATATACCATTCTGTTTACTGCCACTCTGTGTACCTCGCTCAGCCACACTATATAGCATTCTGTTTACTGCCACTCTGTGTCTGCTGGGAATAGTAGTACACCGCTCGCTCAGCCACACTATATAGCATTCTGTTTACTGCCACTCTGTGTACCTCGCTCAGCCACACTATATAGCATTGTGTTTACTGCCACTCTGTGTCTGCTGGGAATAGTAGTACACCGCTCGCTCAGCCACACTATATAGCATTCTGTTTACTGCCACTCTGTGTACCTCGCTCAGCCACACTATATAGCATTGTGTTTACTGCCACTTTGTGTCTGCTGGGAATAGTAGTACACCGCTCGCTCAGCCACACTATATAGCATTGTGTTTACTGCCACTCTGTGTACCTCGCTCAGCCACACTATATAGCATTCTGTTTACTGCCACTCTGTGTCTGCTGGGAACAGTACTACACCGCTCGCTCAGCCACACTATATAGCATTGTGTTTACTGCCACTTTGTGTCTGCTGGGAATAGTAGTACACCGCTCGCTCAGCCACACTATATAGCATTGTGTTTACTGCCACTCTGTGTACCTCGCTCAGCCACACTATATAGCATTGTGTTTACTGCCGCTCTGTGTCTGCTGGGAACAGTACTACACCGCTCGCTCAGCCACACTATATAGCATTCTGTTTACTGCCACTCTGTGTCTGCTGGGAACAGTACTACACCGCTCGCTCAGCCACACTATATAGCATTGTGTTTACTGCCACTCTGTGTACGTTGCTCAGCCACACTATATAGCATTGTGTTTACTGCCACTCTGTGTCTGCTGGGAACAGTACTACACCGCTCGCTCAGCCACACTATATAGCATTGTGTTTACTGCCACTCTGTGTCTGCTGGGAACAGTAGTACACTGCCGCTCACTCAGTCACCCCATTACTATATAGCATTGCTGGGATCTGTAGTACTCTGCTCACCCACCCATACCATTGTACTGCCAGTCACTGTGTATATTGCTGGGATCTGTAGTACTTCACTCACCGTCAACCACTATATAGCATTGCGTACTCTGCCAGTCAGTGTGTATATTGCTGGGATCAGTAATACTCCACTCACAGTCAACCACTATATGAGCTCACCATGAGTTCCTTTAGAGACCTCCGCTGTGAGCAGCACTCCCAACAACAGCAACAGCCAACGCCCCATGCAAGCTATAACATCCACCCCAGCAGCCAGTGGTCAGCAGCAGCCCTCCCCGGAGGAGAACGTTGTGTCCATCGGTCCGGCGCCAGAGCGATTATTGAGGGCTGCCATTGAGGAGATGATGGGGCCTGATGTGGAGGAGGAGGTCGGGCTCAGGCCAGCATCCCAAGTTAATGTTGAGGATGATGAGGGGTCTGCAGATGGATTGTTCAACACAGCTACGCCATCTGACATGTAGTCCTTGACCATCTTCTCCAGGCGATTGGTGTTGGAGGACGTGGAACTGCCCGATTGCTGTTCTGTGGGCTGCTGCATGGGTGTCAGAAAATGTTCCCACTCCAAGGACACTGCCAATACCTTTCCCTTTTGGGCACTAGCAGCAGCTTGTGTTCTTTGCTGCCCTCCTGGTCCTCCTGGGTTTGCTGAAGTCAGTCTGTCGGCGTACAACTGGCTAGAGAAGGAGGAGGATGTCAATCTCCTCTCTAAAGTCTCCATCCTCAAGGGCCTGCTAGAATTGTTCCATTTTTGACCTGTCTGACACTTTCTTCAATCAGTTTTTTAACATTGTGTTTGTATAAACTGGGTATAAACCCAGTAATTGGTGTTGTCCAGAATAATGAATAATAATGAATAGTGAATAATGCGCGGGCCGCGTTCAATGCAGTCTAGCATGAATTGAGCCATGTGTGCCAGAGAATCCTGCCAGACTCCTCTGTCTTCATGTTCTTGTGAGCGTTGTGATTGTTGTGATGCACCATATTCATCACCAGCATCACTTTCTTCCTCTTCTGCTGTCCATTCCCGCTAAATTGTGGAAGTCCAACGTGCACCGCTCTGTCCCTCGGCAGTGGGGGCATCCAATTCCTGCTCCAACTCCAGCTGTTCCTCGTCCTGTTCTTTGTCATAGCTGGGACCAGCGTTTCCTGAGGCAGGTTGCCTGATGTTGGTATCATCACGCTGATCGTTTTCATCTTCAGATTCCCCCACTTGCATCATGCCAGCGGTTTCCATCTTCAACATTGATTTCTTCAGTAAACACAGCAGTGGTATTGTAATGCTGACTGTAGAGTTGTCACTGCTCAGTCACAAGCAACGTGGATTGCTCAAAATTTTGGAGGACTTGGCAGAGATCCAACATGGTGGCCCAATCAGATCCACAGAAGCTTGGTAGCTAGCTGCTGGAATGCGCCTCGGCACTGCGCAAAAGCGTGCTAGCATGTGCAGCGTAGAATTCCAGCGCGTAGGGAGGGACATCACCCAGCGAGCGATGGTGCGCTAGATTGAAGCGCTCCTGCATCTCTTGGTGAGTCCTTCAGAAGCGGTACTGGACTTTAAAAAATGTTTTTTTTTTCCTTTAACAGAAGATCTGCCACGTTGGAGTGAGGAGGACGCTGCCGACCCCGACACCAAGCTGAACCCCGGCGAACTCCAAGCAGAGGATCTTCAGGAACCCTCAAGGCTTTGAGCAAGCTGAGGAGGATCAGCAGTCCCGACGAGACCTCTCCTCATATGTGACTGTGTGCAGTGGAGTAGAGCTCCCCAGAACAACCTCTCACTTGTCACTTTGTCACTGGTCACTTTGTCACTTTGTCATTTTGTCACTTTGTCACTATGTCACTTGTCACTTTGTCACTTGTCACTTTGTCATTTTGTCACTTTGTCATTTTGTCACTTTGTCACTTTTCACTTTGTCACTTGTCACTTGGTCACTTGTTCAGATGATCTC
Organism: Hyperolius riggenbachi; assembly: GCF_040937935.1. Lineage (NCBI taxonomy): Eukaryota > Metazoa > Chordata > Amphibia > Anura > Hyperoliidae > Hyperolius > Hyperolius riggenbachi. Next base: position 44,666,631 of record NC_090656.1, read on the forward strand.
GGTACACCTCCTGCGATTCAAATTCCTGCACACATTGCTCTGGGATTTGGGTGTGATGAATGATGCATCTAACTGGCCACCGGAGGCAATTAAGGCCTTCAAAACATTGAAAGCAGCTTTCTGTTCCGCCCCCATTTTGCGTCATGTTGAGTTGTTGACGTCATGTTCATCCTCGGCCTCGCCTTGCATTTCAGTGCGAGGTGCATTTTCCACAGAAAAAGGTTGTGAATCCGGGCACAACATTTGTGGCTGTTCCATTGACCTTTCACAGGTAGAAGATTGTGGGGGTGGGAATAGCTCCTCCGAATAGCCCATTGTGTCCTGAAAACTACTCATTGCATTGCTTTGCGCACGCATTTTTTTGTCCTCATGCAAGGCCTGAGTTGCGCCTGAAAGCGTGGCCTTCTCCTCCTGCGCCTCCTACTGTTCCATCACGTCTGCTGCTGCTGGGTTAGTGTTGCCGCCCGGTCCCTGTTTATTGAACCTCTTATCTTTATTACATTTATGACTGCATGGCGGTACAAAGCATGCTATCCGCACGCTTCTTGTCCTCATGCAAGGCCTGGGTTGTTGTGTCTCAAAGCGTGGCCTTCTCCTCCTGCGCCTCCTCCTGTTCCATCACGTGTGCTGCTGCTGCTGCTGGGTTAGCGTTGCCGGTCCCTGTTTATGGAACCTCTCATCTTTATTACATTTATGACTGCATGGCGGTAAAAAGCATGCTATCCGCACGCTTCTTGTCCTCCTGCAAGGCCTGGGTTGTTGTGTCTCAAAGCGTGGCCTTTTCCTCCTGCGCCTCCTCCTGTTCCATCACGTGTGCTGCCGCTGCTGCTGGGTTAGCGTTGCCGGTCCCTGTTTATGGAACCTCTCATCTTTATTACATTTATGACTGCATGGCGGTAAAAAGCATGCTATCCGCACGCTTCTTGTCCTCATGCAAGGCCTGGGTTGTTGTGTCTCAAAAAGCGTGGCCTTCTCCTCCTGCTCCTCCTCCTCCTGTTCCATCACGTGTGCTGCTGCTGGTGCTGGGTTAGCGTTACCGGTCCCTTTTCCTGGAACCTCTTCTCTGTATTACATTTATGACTGCATGGCGACAAAAAGCATGTTACCTGTGCAAAGAAACATGACATTTTCCACATTTAAAAGACAGTTTTTCCTTTGAAACTTTACAATCAATTTTCTCAAAAACTATAAGCTCTTTTTCAAATATTTTTTTTCCTCTTGTACCCACTCCCAAGGTGCACATACCCTGCAAATTTGGGGTATGTAGCATGTAAGGAAGCTTTACAAAGCACGAAAGTTCGGGTCCCCATTGACTTCCATTATGTTCGGAGTTCGGCGCGAACACCCGAACATCGCGGCGATGTTCGGCGAACGTTCGCGAACCCGAACATCTAGGAGTTCGCCCAACACTAGCAGTTAGGCAGGCAGTAGGTGACAAGTAATGTGTAACAACCAGCGATAGATACTGTGGGTGCTTCATCACAGTGATTGCACAGCTGTAGTGGATGGTAATTTAGACTGAGTGCTACTTTCAGCTACCCCAATCTCTGCGTCTTCTCCTCTCCCTGCTCATGTCCAAGCTCATGTCTCCCCTCTCTCACCTTAGCCTAGCCTTCCTCAAGCTCACCATACTGAGACATTGACATCTAAGGCCGACAGGAGAGGTACAGAGCTTGCCACAGTCATCCTCACTGTTGTCACCTGGTGTTTGTACAGTGTAGAGCCATCCAACCTCTGATTGGCTGCTTGAATTGATTTGTCCTCGATCAACTTGTCTGTGTAGAAGCACCATCCAAGGATCCAATATGGAAGCCGTTGAAGCTCTCAAAATGAGTCCTCTGGTGGATCGGGATATTAGTAAATCACGAGCTTTTTGCACCAATAGGTAAGGAACAGTCAGGTTAAGAGCTCTGCCTTTGACATGGGAGACCTGGGTTCAAATCCTGGCTACGGTGAGTACCTATTCAGTAAGAAGTCTATAGGCAAGTCTCCCTAATACTGCAGAGTGGCCTCTTGAACGTGTCCCAGTGGCTGCAGATCTTGAGCGCTTTGAGTCAGACAGGAGAAAAGTACTATACAAATGTTCGAATCGGATTATGTATTGGACACAAATAAAAATAAAATGTATGCAGTGGCCTGATGCATTTTACAAGAGTCTCCAGTCTTTCATCAGAGGCAGTTTGGCAATTAAGGAGGGGCTTCTCAGCCAATTAAAAGCACTTAATGTGCATTAACCTCTCCAGCACAAACATGGCAGGAACTGAAAACACATTTTGCTAAATATTAAAAGGACCTTGGCTTAAGGCTCACAGAAAGCCAGTGGGTGCACACACCTCAAAAAATGAGATTGTTAGTTCTGCATATCCACAACCATATGGGTTTATACAGCTAGTGGCAAAACCAATTCAATAAGGGGTCCCTATGCAAACAGTGGATGCAATTGCATACAAGCCCTTCCAATGGGCATATGCAGGATTGGACACAAATCTGACTGGATAAAAAGCTTGAGAGCATCCTTATCTGAGGTTGTCCACAGGACCATGAGCCCCACATCTCATGCAGTACAGTTATACATCCGAAGAGGAGTGGGAGGGGTAACAACTAGCAGAATCCATTAATTGAGTGGACCACCAAAAAGAAACATTGGATGCACATATTTGCAAATATACAGTATAGACCAAAAGTTTGGACACACCTTCTCATTCAAAGAGTTTTCTTTATTTTCATGACTATGAACATTGTATATTCACACTGAAGGCATCCAAACTATGAATTAACACATGTGGAAGAATAGTACATAACCAAAAAGTGTGAAACAACTGAAAATATGTCATATTCTAGGTTCTTCAAAGTAGCCACCTTTTGCTTTGATTACTGCTTTGCACACTCTTGGCATTCTCTTGATGAGCTTCAAGAGGTAGTCACTTGAAATGGTCTTCCAACTGTCTTGAAGGAATTCCCAGAGAGGCTTAGCACTTGTTGGCCCTTTTGCCTTCACTCTGGGGTCTAGCTCACCCCAAACCATCTCGATTGGGTTCAGGTCTGGTGACTGTGGAGGCCAGGTCATCTGGCGCAGCACCCCATCACTCTCCTTCCTGGTCAAATAGCCCTTACACAGCCTGGAGGTGTGTTTGGGGTCATTGTCCTGTTAAAAAATAAATGATGGTCCAACTAAACGTAAACCGGATGGAATAGCATGCCGCTGCAAGATGCTGTGGTAGCCATGCTGGTTCAGTATGCTTTCAATTTTGAATAAATCCCCAACAGTGTCATCAGCAAAGCACCCCCACACCATCACACCTCCTCCTCCATGCTTTACAGTGGGAACCAGGCATGTAGAGACCATCCATTCACCTTTTCTGTGTCGCACAAAGACACAGTGGTTGGAACCAAAAATGTCAAATTTGGACTCATCAGACCAAAGCACAGATTTCCACTGGTCTAATGTCCATTCCTTGTGTTCTTTAGCCCAAACAAGTCTCTTCTGCTTGTTGCCTGTCCTTAGCAGTGGTTTCATAGCAGATATTCTACCATGAAGGCCTGATTCACACAGTCTCCTCTTAACAGTTGTTCTAGAGATGTGTCTGCTGTTAGAACTCTGTGTGGCATTTACCTGGTCTCTAATCTAAGCTGCTGTTAACCTGCGATTTCTGAGGCTGGTGACTCGGATGAACTTATCCTCCGCAGCAGAGGTGACTCTTGGTCTTCCTTTCCTGGTGTGGTCCACATGTGAGCCAGTTTCTTTGTAGCGTTTGACGGTTTTTGAGACTGCACTTGGGGACACTTTCAAAGCTTTCCCAATTTCTCAGACTGACTGACCCTCATTTCTTAAAGTAATAATTGCCACTCTTTTATCATTACTTAGCTGTTTTTTTTCTTGCCATAATACAAATTCTAACAGTCTATTCAGTAGGAATATCAGCTGTGTATCCACCTGACTTCTCCACCACGCAACTGATGGTCCCAACCCCATTTATAAGGCAAGAAATCCCACTCATTAAACCTGACAGGGCACACCTGTGAAGTGAAAATCATTTCAGGTGACTACCTCTTGAAGCTCATCAAGAGAATGCCAAGAGTGTGCAAAGCAGTAATCAAAGCAAAAGGTGGCTACTTTGAACAACCTAGAATATGACATATTTTCAGTTGTTTCACACTTTTTGGTTATGTACTATACTTCCACGTGTGTTAATTCATAGTTTGGATCCCTTCAGTGTGAATCTACAATGTTCATAGTCATGAAAATAAAGAAAACTCTTTGAATGAGAAGGTGTGCCCAAACTTTTGGTCTGTACTGTATGTTATACAGAGACACTACACTTTGGCCATCTCTTGTGTACCTGGCCATCTCTTGTGTATCTCTCTCGAAACACCCAAGATTGGGTACAAATATTGATGTGACTTTGGAGCCTGCTTACCCGGAGGGCTCAATCAGATCACCACTTTTAAATAAAAAGGAACCCCAAACATACTCTCTGCCATATGTCAGAAGCCATCCAATGTCCACGTACCTCAGGTTAAAGCACAGAGTCTCAGTGTTTACAAGAAATCAAAGAATTGAGGCAAGAAGAAGAAAAGTCATTTCCTACCTCCCTTTTCTTTTTCTTAGTACCCATCAACACATGGCTGTGCCAAGCTCCACGCATTTTCACCCCATCACAGCTGCCTCACAGAAGATCCATGGTATTGCTTTGAATATGCTTAGCCCCTAAAGACCTGCTCTAAATTTACACAGAATACAGTTACTCAACACTTGAACTTTTATCTTGGGCTCTGTAGCTAGACATTAACAGCAGCAGCAGGACCAATTCAGCAGTTCAATAAGGAGGAGCGCTTATGTGAGTAATTCCCGAATGCCAGGCATGTTTGTGGCTCATATACCAAAATGGCCTCATGCGTAAATAAAGTGGATATGATTTACTAAAAATGAAATGAATTAACTCTTAGGAGGCTGGTATATAACAGCCATACATGGGCTCCAGGGGCCACTTCTACTTCCTTTGCTGCATCTTCTTTCGACTTAGCTTCACTTCACTTACACTCGAGTCTCTTTCTTAGTGTAACATAGTGTAGACTGTTCTTAAGATGAACCTGAGTTAGTCAGTCACTAGGAATGACTCAAAAGCATTGAAACGCTATAAGATGAATTTGCTTTGCTGAGGTAAAGCTTGTCTAAAGATGTATACACCTGTATTCCTGCACTGCCAAATAAATCTCCTTCACTGTTTGAAGATGTCTGCGGTCTCCCACCATTGTCTGCTGCTGCTGTGAGATTGTCAAACTGGTGATTGCAGGTATTAGGGCTGCTGGTGCCAAAATGAAATGTGGTAACCCCTAGCAACTATAAATCATGTTTTCACATTTAGTAAAGAGCTGTACTGTTAAGACTAAATTCCAGAATTCCAGTACAAAGATGTACATTGCTTCTTGTCTTTGGTAGCTGGCCCCCTGAGGGGTCCACTTCTTCAGGGCCCCGAAACAATGTTCAGCTTTATCATTGTGGACTGCTGATGCATTAAATTTGTGAGCTTCACACTTTAAAAAACAACTTGGTGTGCTGATCTGACTTATTATTTCAGCATGTTTGATCGGGTGGTTTTGGCGAGCCATCTAGGTCATGCATCCAAAAAAAAACATTGAACAGGTGTGCCAGTTTGGGATTACACCCACCTTTTATCAGGTAAAGTAATGAGATGACTCCGTCTTCAAAGGAAAAGGGGAAAAAAACTCCTGCACTTACATTTTCACATGACTATATAGGTAATAGCAATTTTTTACGTAACGGAAATATGAATGACATTAGTAAAATGTAATTCTGCCCCATTGCCTTATGGAAGCAGAGCAATTTTCCTGATTTTTATTTGCTCTGTGTGTGATGCGTTGTGTCCTGCACAGTTCACGCCGGTGGTAGCTAATAGTCGAGTGTGCGATGTTTGCACAGGTATCATTTACCTAATGCACCCAGCACTTATCCTGTCCATCTAATGAGAGAGGCAATCGCACTGATGCATTTATCAGGCAAATGACCATTACTCTCTATTCTTGCCAGCTGATTAACCTGAGGATGACTGGAACACATCAGCTATAGGATATTAGAATGAATGTTTTCAGCACATTAGATTAATTAATAAATCAGTAAATATTCACTTAATGTGAGCCAGTCACAAACAGCCATTTGTAATCATCTATTTCTCCATGCTGTAACCTTTACCTTGCCTCTCCTCCTTTTTTTTACTGTACGCTGTGGCTCCACATACTTGTATGCCTCCTCCAGCCTACCATTCTGTAAGCAGGGTAGAGCGCATTGAGCACTTTGATAGTTGCCTGATTACAGCACAGAGCATGGCTGTATTCGGACATTCTCCTTCGGGTCCTGATTACACATCATATCATGTGGTTGGGAGGATGATGTCGGCATACACCCTGCTCTCTGGTGGAAGAGGAGACCCAATCCTCTATCTGGGTCAGGTAAATATTAAAGCGTCCCCTAGGATGGGGAGGTAGGAGGAGAATAGCTGGCTTCGGCAGAGTTACCCTTAAGGTGCGTATACACGCACTACAGCAGCCAATGACGGATCCGTCGGCACCTCCCACTGGGCGGGCTTTCAGCAGACTGTAGCGCCTGTATATGCACTGTCGGCAGACTGATAAGGCTGTTCCTGAACGATCCACCGGGTGGATCGTTCAGGAACAGCCTTATCAGTATGCCAACAGTGCATACACACGCACTATACAGTCTGCTGAAAACCCGCCCAGTGGGAGGTGCCGACTGACCTGTCGTTGGCTGCTGTAGTGTGTGTGTACGCACCTTACGTTATCTGACAAGAGATAACTCAGGTGAGGCTGTCAAAACTTTAAACTGATCCTAAATTAAAGTCTTGATGGTCAGGTTTGTCTGGACTGGTTATCAAATAGTTTTGCCTTTCAAAGTCCCCCGCTGTCAAGTCGGGAAGTTTGGAGCCTTCAGATTCTCTCCATGACTAACAATGGACCACATGCAACTAACTTTATGGTAAAGTTGATAGAATGAAACAGAAAACTACAAGCCGTTCACCCTTGGTGAAGGGGTTTTATCCCATATTTTCAGATCTACAGAGAACAACTTTTTAACCTGAGTGGGATCTGGTCTAATCTCCCCACCTGCCTATACAGTGGTTGCCTTGGAGGTAACCTATCTTTGTGAGTATTTATTCATCATACTCAATTTGCCTCACCCACCTTGACTTTAACCACTTCACTTCCAGGACAGAAGCAATTTTCCCCTGTCAGCACCCCTCCCATTCATCCGCCAATAACTCACTACTCATCACACGTAAATGATCTATATCTTGTTTTTTTCGCCACAAATTAAGCTTTTTCTGAGTGATCCTTTTTTCAGTAATTACTTTATTTTCTATGAAATTTTATAGGCAAATACACACACAAAAAAAGAAAAAAAAACCACTATTTCTCCAATTCCATCCCCTATAGTTTTAAAATAAACTATGCTACTTTAAATAAAACCCATTAGTCCTGGTTATCACAACATTTAAATTATGTTCCTAGTACAATGTATGGCGTCAATATATTATGTGGAAATAAAGGTGTCTTTGTTTTTTTTACTGTGTCCCATCAATTGTAAGCCCCTGTACTAAAATAACAGTAATATACCCTCATGACATACATATTAAAAAAAGCTAAGAACCTAAGGCAACTACTTATGGTTATGGATTTTTTTTTACTGTTTTTCTTCCAGTTTGTTTGTTTGGTATCTGGGCTGGGGGGGGGGGAGGGTTGGAAGTGATTTAATTAATTAATGTTATTGATAAAAAAAAAATCTGTGGTGTGTAATTCAATTACAGAAACACCAAAGGGAAAAAAACCAAACAGGTACACCAGGGAGGTTTACCTGTTTGTTTGTTTTTTTCACTTTGATTTACGTTCATTCTTATGAATGGACATGGCCCGTGATCGCGGTCATGTCCATTCATTGCAGCCACTGCTATTGGTTCAGGGAAGCCTTGGTTCCCTTCCCCAATCACTGAAATGGAAAACCACCGGGGTGCGCAGGGCCGCAACCCCACGCAAGCACGCGCACCACCCCTAAACATTGGACAAGAATACTTGTCCTGTTTGCCTTTAGCGGCACCTATCTGGACGAGAGTACTCATCCAGATATGCTTAAGTGTTTAATATATTACACTATAGTGGGCTCTTCATCTCTCTTTTTGTTTTACAAGGCTTTATGGTGAAAGTGACATGTGTATCTATTTCCATATAAACCTTCACTTCTCTGTCATTTATTTATAACAGCACCTTTGATATTCAGTGTTATAGCGTCTGTTCGATTATTGAACCCAGTAAGCAGATAATGTTGACTTTTTCCCAAATGATGAGCCCAACACTGTACTGATAAGTAAAGGTGGTTAATGAGATTGAGATGATGAAAAAATACAGCATACAATTTTTTATGCAGATTTACACAGCTTGAAAATGGACTAGTCGATTGAAGCCAAGGTGCAATTTGATTGGTCTGTTTTCAAGCTGCATGAGTTTGAATAATTCCACATCAACATAGTATTACTTGCACCTCACTGGCCATCCTGATAAACTGGCAGGACTAGTAAATAATAACTTTATAAAAGATGGGTCGGTGATCCTTACAGGCAGCCACCGGGGAGGACCGAAGCTGCGGGGAAGGACCCACATGACTTCTAGGAGCAGGAAGAAGGCCCAGGTAAATAAAGATAGATTTAGCTTTTTGCCTTGGGAGTCCTTTAAGGATTCCTTTGCTATTCCTACATGCAAGAAGTAGAAGATAGTTGGCACCAGTTGCCAACATACAATGTAAGCTCTTTATTGATGCTTGATATATAAAACAACATCCATAACAGAACACTCCTATCTTAAAACTATGTAGCTGTGAACAGCGTCACAGTTTTGAGGAAGGAGTAAACAGAGGGCTTTCGCTGTTACGGATATTGTCAGATATATTCGATGCATTAATAAATTGATTACATTGGCAGTGTCGACTACCCTCTACTATTGGTTTGATTGTTTTTTAGGTGCAGATACCCAGGGGCGAGCCTGGGGTGCCTGGCACCTGGGTGCAAGATTTTCTCTGGCGCCTATGGGAGTGGTTAAATTTACCGCGCCCAACCACATAACCACACCAGTGTCCTGCCTAATCACACCCACACCTTCCACCTCTTTCCGCATGCATGTGATACCCCATTCCTACCCCTCTTCCATGGCTTGCTCCTGGCTGGCTTTGGCTTCCTGCGAGTCTGCTAGTCTCTGTAGTAACTCAGGCTGAGAGGCTCTGCAAGTGCGACGCAGTCACACACTGCGTATTTATGGCTGCCTGCAGCCACCCTACTCTCGCTGTCGTAGGCTCCTCCCCCCGCCAAGCCCAAGGTGGGCTGCCTGTATCTTTCCCGTTGCGCCGCGCAGCCTGCCAGTGTTGCCAACCTTTCACGTTATTTTTTTACTGACAAATACCTAAAAATTTACTGACAAAAGATTATTCTTACTGACAAAATTTCCCCACTAAATGCACATAAGAGACAGCTTTTCCCCATGTAAATGCACATAACAAGAGACAGCTTTTCCCCATGTAAATGCACATAACAAGAGACAGCTTTTCCCCATGTAAATGCACATAACAAGAGACAGCTTTTCCCCATGTAAATGCACATAAGAGACAGCTTTTCCCCATGTAAATGCACATAAGAGACCGCTTTTCACCAGCAAATGCACATAACAAGAGACCGCTTTTCACCAGCAAATGCACATAACAAGAGACCGCTTTTCACCAGCAAATGCACATAATAAGACAGCTTTTCACCAGCAAATGCACATAAGAAGACAGCTTTTCACCAGCAAATGCACATAAGAGAGATTTTCACCAGTAAATGCACATAATGACAAACAGACAGTGTCCCCAGAATATATAGCCAGGGATATATGTCCCCAGGATAGGTAGCCAGGGGGTATATGCGCCCAGGATAGGTAGCCAGGCGGTATATGCGCCCAGGATAGGTAGCCAGGCGGTATATGCGCCCAGGATAGGTAGCCAGGGGGTATATGCGCCCAGGATAGGTAGCCAGGGGGTATATGCGCCCAGGATAGGTAGCCAGGGGGTATGTGCGCCCAGGATAGGTAGCCAGGGGGTATGTGCGCCCAGGATAGGTAGCCAGGGGGTATGTGCGCCCAGGATAGGTAGCCAGGGGGTATGTGCGCCCAGGATAGGTAGCCAGGGGGTATGTGCGCCCAGGATAGGTAGCCAGGGGGTATGTGCGCCCAGGATAGGTAGCCAGGGGGTATGTGCCCCCAGGATAGGTAGCCAGGGGGTATGTGCGCCCAGGATAGGTAGCCAGGGGGTATGTGCGCCCAGGATAGGTAGCCAGGGGGTATGTGCGCCCAGGATAGGTAGCCAGGGGGTATGTGCGCCCAGGATAGGTAGCCAGGGGGTATGTGCGCCCAGGATAGGTAGCCAGGGGGTATGTGCGCCCAGGATAGGTAGCCAGGGGGTATGTGCGCCCAGGATAGGTAGCCAGGGGGTATGTGCGCCCAGGATAGGTAGCCAGGGGGTATGTGCGCCCAGGATAGGTAGCCAGGGGGTATGTGCGCCCAGGATAGGTAGCCAGGGGGTATGTGCGCCCAGGATAGGTAGCCAGGGGGTATGTGCGCCCAGGATAGGTAGCCAGGGGGTATGTGCGCCCAGGATAGGTAGCCAGGGGGTATGTGCGCCCAGGATAGGTAGCCAGGGGGTATGTGCGCCCAGGATAGGTAGCCAGGGGGTATGTGCGCCCAGGATAGGTAGCCAGGGGGTATGTGCGCCCAGGATAGGTAGCCAGGTGGTATCTGTGCCCAGGATAGGTAGCCAGGTGGTATCTGTGCCCAGGATAGGTAGCCAGGGGGTATGTGCGCCCAGGATAGGTAGCCAGGGGGTATCTGTGCCCAGGATAGGTAGCCAGGTGGTATCTGTGCCCAGGATAGGTAGCCAGGTGGTATCTGTGCCCAGGATAGGTAGCCAGGGGGTATCTGCGCCCAGGATAGGTAGCCAGGGGGTATGTGCGCCCAGGATAGGTAGCCAGGGGGTATGTGCGCCCAGGATAGGTAGCCAGGGGGTATCTGTGCCCAGGATAGGTAGCCAGGGGGTATCTGTGCCCAGGATAGGTAGCCAGGGGGTATGTGCGCCCAGGATAGGTAGCCAAGGGGTATGTGCGCCCAGGGTAGGTAGCCAGGGGGTATGTGCGCCCAGGGTAGGTAGCCAGGGGGTATGTGCGCCCAGGATAGGTAGCCAGGGGGTATGTGCGCCCAGGATAGGTAGCCAGGGGGTATGTGCGCCCAGGATAGGTAGCCAGGGGGTATGTGCGCCCAGGATAGGTAGCCAGGGGGTATGTGCGCCCAGGATAGGTAGCCAGGGGGTATGTGCGCCCAGGATAGGTAGCCAGGGGGTATGTGCGCCCAGGATAGGTAGCCAGGGGGTATGTGCGCCCAGGATAGGTAGCCAGGGGGTATGTGCGCCCAGGATAGGTAGCCAGGGGGTATGTGCGCCCAGGATAGGTAGCCAGGGGGTATGTGCGCCCAGGATAGGTAGCCAGGGGGTATGTGCGCCCAGGATAGGTAGCCAGGTGGTATCTGTGCCCAGGATAGGTAGCCAGGGGGTATCTGCGCCCAGGATAGGTAGCCAGGGGGTATGTGCGCCCAGGATAGGTAGCCAGGGGGTATGTGCGCCCAGGATAGGTAGCCAGGGGGTATCTGTGCCCAGGATAGGTAGCCAGGTGGTATCTGTGCCCAGGATAGGTAGCCAGGGGGTATGTGCGCCCAGGATAGGTAGCCAAGGGGTATGTGCGCCCAGGATAGGTAGCCAGGGGGTATGTGCGCCCAGGGTAGGTAGCCAGGGGGTATGTGCGCCCAGGATAGGTAGCCAGGGGGTATGTGCGCCCAGGATAGGTAGCCAGGGGGTATGTGCGCCCAGGATAGGTAGCCAGGGGGTATGTGCGCCCAGGATAGGTAGCCAGGGGGTATGTGCGCCCAGGATAGGTAGCCAGGGGGTATGTGCGCCCAGGATAGGTAGCCAGGGGGTATGTGCGCCCAGGATAGGTAGCCAGGGGGTATGTGCGCCCAGGATAGGTAGCCAGGGGGTATGTGCGCCCAGGATAGGTAGCCAGGGGGTATGTGCGCCCAGGATAGGTAGCCAGGGGGTATGTGCGCCCAGGATAGGTAGCCAGGGGGTATGTGCGCCCAGGATAGGTAGCCAGGGGGTATGTGCGCCCAGGATAGGTAGCCAGGTGGTATCTGTGCCCAGGATAGGTAGCCAGGGGGTATGTGCGCCCAGGATAGGTAGCCAGGGGGTATGTGTGCCCAGGATAGGTAGCCAGGGGGTATCTGTGCCCAGGATAGGTAGCCAGGGGGTATGTGCGCCCAGGATAGGTAGCCAGGGGGTATGTGCGCCCAGGATAGGTAGCCAGGGGGTAAGTGCGCCCAGGATAGGTAGCCAGGGGGTAAGTGCGCCCAGGATAGGTAGCCAGGTGGTATCTGTGCCCACGATAGCTAGTGAGTGACAGGAGCGCGCCCCGCCGCCGCCGCTCCCTCCTCCGCTCCCCCCTCACCTTTCAGCAGCTTCAGTCAGACCTCAATCAGCGGGCGACCCGACCAGGAAAAGGGCGCCGGACGCACCCGCTCTATATGCGGAAGTGATGTCACTTCCGCATATCAGTGCGGCGTGCTAGGTCCTAGCGCCCGCCCGCCTGATCGAGGTCTGACGCGGCGGCTAGAGGGAGGCAGCTTGAAGCGGCGGCGGCCACAGGGGGAGAGCGGGGCCGGGCGAGCGGGGCCGGGCGGCGCCTCTCAGAGGCAGGCGCCTGGGTGCCTTGCACCCGCAGCACCCGCCCAGGCTCGGCCCTGCAGATACCCCATACAGGACCGGCTCTAGACTTTTTGCCACCTGAAGCAATACATTGTGAGGACTTTCCCTCATTGCCCCCCCACCCCCCGATCCCCAGGATGCCAGATATGTGCTGCGCCGCATCACTCACACGCTCTCAGCAGACTAGAGATAGGATCGCCAGCCACACGTCAAGTCCTGGAGTCCTGCTTCCTTACTGATTACAGTGGTGCTTCATGTGACTCGCCAGCACGTAACAGGTCACATGAGGCACCTCTGTAGCCATAGATACAGCAGGACTCTGGACGGGCTGATGGAGAGACCATCCCTGGAACGATGAGAGCAGGTGAGTAAAGTGGCGCCGTGCATCTAAGGAGGGGAAATGGAGAGTGCAAGGAGGGGAGCCGCCTCTTGCTGCCCTCTAATTGCGGCCTCCCTGAAGCATGCGAATCACGTTGCTACCTGGAAGACCTCCCCCCTAACCCTATAGTTGTTGCACGCCTTCTCGCCTGCAGGTGGGTGCTGTTTCTAATACTGGTTAGGCTTTTTCCTACATGCATACATGTAAAAACAGGGCTTTGAAATGTAGATGCACAGTAAAGCTGAAATTTCATTTTTTGCACTGGATGTAGTACAATATCAATAATATTACCAATATTCTACTATCGCCTATCATAACCTAACTCTCACACTGGCCCTCTCCTAACTACGCCTAACACTAACTCATCCCTACTCGCTGCTAATCTGTCATTAAGCACCAACCCCTGATAGCCTTAACCTCTTGAGTACTTACACTTTAGAGTGAAGGATACCTTAGTTCTAATTAACATTTAAAAATTATGCCCTGTGTGTGGGGGGAGGTGCACATAGGCTTACCACACCTCCCATGGCCAGGTGTCTGCCTCCGTTTGCCCCCATGCCTCCCAGACCTTAGTCAAAGCGGTCCGTACCCTTTGATGTGGACCTACTACGCTGCACATTTGCAGTATGTCCTCTTGGGTGGCTTGTGACCGTGCTCGCCGCCTTCTTGTTTGCACACTATTTAGACTGGTGGACTGAGCAACAGCCATTCAACATTTGTTTTTGAAAATAAAAAAGACCCTGGGAATCCCCCGTGAGGTGATGGACTAGCCCAAAACCTGACAGATCTGTCAGATTTTTAAAACTTATTGTGACAGCGACATAAGGGGAAAAAAATGTACTCTGGAGCATATGTCCACTTTATACAAATGCATTTTCCTTTAGATAAAGTGTAAAAAATGAAGCCTTTTTCTTTAAATAAATTATAGTTATTATTAGATATCCAGTTTCATATTTCAGTTATTTTGTTCCCATACCTCCAGCTAAGAATAGCTAATAGTAAAGTTTATTTATTTATGTTTTCATAGAAGGAGTTGGTTACCTAAGTTCAATGGTGGTTTTACTTTATGGCGTTTGTCTTTTAGCGCAGGTAGATTTTACGCATGCATATCACAAATACCTTCAGGCCAAGGATCATGAGTAAATTTCCACTTTCACTAGACTGAACTAATGATTGAAATTAATTTACTGTGAGCCGTAAAGCCTCTATAATATTGAGCAAACACGGTCGGCTTATGCATCGACTGTAGCTAAACTTCCCTGTAAACGTTATCTGATTTCCATATTGGAGCTGAGAAATCCCTGCACCAAATAAATGTTTGTTTAAACTTGATGGATATACTCATTTCAGACCAAATCACTGTGATATGACTTTTATCACCCATGGAAACTATTTTCTGCTCAGGATATAATGAACTTAATGCAGTTTTAATGAAGGGATTTCGTTTCCTGGTATATGATTGACTTTCTACATTACTCTCAAGTAGACCGAGTTTTAACTGTTATTAAGGGAAGTGTTAACTCTTCTGCACGGAAGGGATATGCAGGACTTTAAAGGAGAACTGTAGTGAGAGGTATATGGAGGCTGCCATATTTATTTCCTTTGAAGCAATACCAGTTGCCTGGCTATTCAGCTAATACTCTGCCGCTAATACTTTCAGCCATAGGCCCTGAACAAGCATGCAGGAGATCAGGTGTTTCTGACAAATTAGACAGATATGACAAGATTAGCTGCATGCTTGTTCCTGGTGTGATTCAGACACTTCTAATCTTCAGCCAAATAGACCAGCAGGGCTGCCAGGCAACTGGTATTGCTTAAAAGGAAATAAATATGGCTGCCTCTGTATACATCTCTCTACAGTTCTCCTTTAAGTGGGCGATATTTACAACTGCTCAGAACTGGTCCAGATTGTCATCATCAGTAGCTGATAGCTGGTTACTATCTGATCTCAGAGCAGTGGTATAGCTATGTAGGGAGCAGGCCTGTGGCCGCTGGGGGGGGCTCAAGGCTCAAGGTGGCCCATTTTTTTTACTTGGCCTTTTCCTTTCTTGGTATTTGCACTGCGTAGTGTGCAGGAAAGCATTAACATCATAGTTGTTTGCCTATCATAGTGTGTTGTGGTCCTTTCCTCCAGTCTGGCATGTTCCTCCTTCTGCCTTTTCCCGCTGCTACCGATGCTGCTTTGACTAGCATTAGGAATGGTCTATGTGCAAATAAGGACAGGGAAAGTGAATCAGACAGAGGAGAGGACCACTATGTGACATATCAGGTAAGTAGAAGAATGGCTGCAGTGTTTTCCTGCAACTCTGAATGATGGTGGGTGGGCAGGGAAGATGCCACTGCTCTGGTTACATACGGCCTTATTGGGGAAGAGATGGCTTAGCGATGAAAATGCAGGTGGGATACAATATAGAGGGAAGGGTGGGTTGGAAGAGAAGAGGCACTGGTGGACAGACATATCTAATCAATACTGGGGTAAGTGGGGATGGACAAAGTAGTTTGTGTGTGTGTATGTGTGTGTGTGTGTGGGGGGGGGGGACGGGGGGAGGAATTAAAGCTTTGTCAGGGGCATACGTTGTGGTTACATAACTGCCTAACAGTTTCAAAGAGTATCCCATCATGCCAGAAAAATAGGCAGTGACAATCTTGAGTTAGAAGCTGGAAGTTGGCATGGTCTTCTAATCAGATGTATAGCAGGTGGCTGTAAAACACAATTATTTCACAGGGTACTTAACAGAGACTCTGACATGGGAGTGTTACTGGATTAGTACAGGTGTGGAAAACAAGTAACACGCCCCTGCTACACTGTATGGCTTATTGCTCCTGCAGCAGAATGAGAAGTTTGTAGGCTGTCCATACTAAAAAATTAGAGTACAAATTCCAAGATTTCAGACTTTCAAAGAAGGCTGATAGCAAACTTAGACAGTTTTGGAAATTTTCAACTAGCTGCAAATGAAAATGAAGATACTTTTCAATGACAATACATTACAAAATGTCTTGCAGAGCATAGGGATATCTTTGTAGCAATTCCCACTGAATGTTATATAGTTTTTTCACTTTGTATATTTATTAATTCTACTTAAATATTGTAAATGGCTATACCTGCATATAGCATTGTGCCGAAACTTGACAGTCCAGCTGTACAGCACTGCACATGCACATTCTAGGCCTGCCTTCCATAGAGAGCAACATGCTTTGAAAGACCTAGAATGTCTGATTTTATAAATAATCACTACTAGTTTATGGTTGGTTACTAATAGTCTGATCTTTGAGATTAAAGGACAACTGAAGTGAGAGTGATATGGAGGCTGCCATATTTATTTCCTTTTAAGCAATACCAGTTACTTGGCTGTTCTGCTGCTCCTCTACCTCTAATATTTTTAGCCACAGACCCTGAACAAGCATGCAGCAGATCACGTGTTTATCACATTATTGTCAGATCTGATATTATAAGCTGCATGCTTGTTTCTGGTGTTATTCAGACATTACTGCAGCCAAATATATCAGCAGGGCTGTCAGGCAACCGGTATTGTTGAACAGGAAATAAATATGGCAGCCTCCATATTCTTCTCACTTCAGTTGTCCTTTAAGGCTGGGTTCATACTAAGATGCGTTGCGTAACTTGCGTTTAGTTGTGTTGAGTTACGTTGAGTTGCGTCAAGTTGCTATGCAGTGCATGCCATTGAAAACAGCTGTTGCAATGCGATGCAACCCAATGCAAGGCATCTACATGTGAATCCAGCCTTAAAGGACTCTGTTATGTTAAAATTGTGAGACTTATCATTATTCAATTTAGAAGTTGATGTCCTTATCCTGGCATCTGCAAGCTGCATGCAGACATCCTGAGGCTCCTGATGCATGTCACATCATCAGAAGCCTCAAGGTGGCAGCATAGAGCACATGGAAGTGTAGACCAGGTGCAGCATGGACCAGGTAAATATAACAGCGCTCCCTGCACTTACTCTGCACAAGAGGTTGGTAAGAGGAGAGGAACAGCTGGCCACTACCAGGGAGAACTGGTTGTCTGGCGATGAAGATGGGGTTGGGATGGGGGGCTGAGCCACTGATGTTACATTCCTGATTTGGAATAATCACTCCTTTCTCTTAAACAGATAAAAACAACTGAAGCAGCTTTCACTATGGAATAGGAGTGTGGATCTAGGTAGAAACCAGAGTAATCCCAGACCTTTCGGTGTAGCACAGTGGCCATGAAATAAGGACTGTTTTTATACTTTGGGAAAGTGGAGACGCACTTTAAACTTTTGTCAGTTCCCTTGCAAGCAAATATCAGTTTTAGAATTCCGATCACCCTTTCTTTTTATGCTCACAGAAAATGGCAACGAGTCCGGAGAGGGATGAAATGCTAGCACAGTGTTTGGAATGTGCAGTGGGTGCTGTATGTGGTGAAATATTTCTCATTCTTTCCTTCCCAGTGGAGTTTAATTGTGTATCAGCAGTGAGGTTTCCTGCCAGAAATAGTAGGCTCAGAATTGTGCAGGGGGATAAGTATCTAACACTCGGGGAAGGAGGAGAACGGCTCAGTATCTGGACACAATGCACAGTGTGAAATCCAAGCATATGTTGGTAATAGAAGCTGGGAGTCCACTACTCCCCTGCTCAGCTATTGAAGGAAACTTTAAGCTGGTGTCGGAAAACGTATGATTAGCTGCAACATAAAAACTGGCCTTTTAAGCATCCGAGGAAGTGGAAAATATGAGGAAATATTAACACGGACACTCCAGTGAGATTTACAGGAAAGTTTTTCTTTTATTGGAGCACAGCTGCAATTGAACTGAAGCCGCAGACAGGGGATAAAGAAGGTTGCCCAAACACAATATTTCCTGAATGCTTCAGGTGATACTGTTTCCCCCGATCAGTGAGCAGATAAGATGCTCGGCTCTCTGCGGAGCACCTCATTCTGTCCTGTGGAGAACTAATGCAAGAACCATAGCAGCACACAGCTGGAGAGGTGTCAATAGAAACCATTGTTTCCCCTACCTGTCCCTTGAAGGAAATAAAATGGCCATGTATGTCTCTCCTCAGAAACCGTTTTCTTTTGTTACCATGGGGTATATTCAAGAAACATCTGTGAAATTGCTATGCACAGGCAGCACACCAAAATCATCAGTACTTACGTCATTAAAGCGCGCACATTACACTAGCAACGCATGCGCCACTCGAGAAACCCGGGCAGCTCTAATTGCGCAATGTGGGTTATGTGAATGGTGTACATTCCAGTAACATTTTGTGGATGTTTCCTGAATGTTTCCTGAATATACCCTCATGTCCCAGCCAAACACTCCATCTACATAAGGTATATCAGAATCTGCTTTTTTCCCCAAGTACGACATATGGACGACATATGCTACATATGTCGTACTCATATGCTACATATGCTACATATGTTGACTCAGAATTTTTTGTGGTACACAAGGCATAGCTACTGTAGTGCAGGTTAACAGGCATTTAGACATAAGTTAACAGGTATTTAGGCATAATCTGAAGTCTATAAAAATATACAAACATAACTAAGACAGCAATGGAAGACTAGGGGATTTTGCAGGGTGGTGGTCTGAGTTCAGTAGGAGGACAGCTTGGGGGCAGAAAGTGTTCTTGTGTCTGGAGGTTTTAGTGGGGATGAATCTATAGCAGCGGCCTGATGGGAGACGGTTGAAGTAGCAACTGGTGAAGTGGGTGGGGTCGTTCAGTATCCTGATGGCCCTGGACCTCAGTCTGAAGGTGTGTAGGAGGTCTAGTGGCGGTAAGGGTGACCCAATGCTTTTCTGCAGCGTTAATTACTCTCTGAAGTGTGAGCTTGTCTCTTGCAGTAGCATCTGCATATCAGACGACAATGGAGGAGCAGAGGATAGACTCAATGGTGGCAGTGTAGAAGCTGACCATCAGTTCCCACCCCATCCCAAACTTCCTCAGTTGCCTCAGGAAGAACAACCTTTGCTGAGCCTTCTTTTGGACCTTGGAGGTGTTCTCTCTCCACTTCAAATTGTTGGTGATAGTAGGCTGGTGATAGTAGGCAGACTCCCTGGAGACTTCAGTGCCTTCGATGGAGTCTGGGTCGAGACTGAAGTCGACTATCAGTTCAGTATCTGCTGCATTGAGTGCACACAGATTACTGTTAAACCAAGACTTGTTGTTAGGAAAAACTTTGAAGGTCTATGCCGGGATACATGACTCCTCACAGAAGCTAATGTAGGATGTGACATTCTCAGTCCATTTCTACAGACTGGGTGACTCTGGGGCTGACCACCAGTCGGTGCAGTTCAAGCAAACCTGTAGCTGCTGTTCCGCCTCTTCTGACCATTTCTGGACAGTTCTAAGGGCTGGTTTAGTGCTCTCGAGCTGCCGCCTGTAGGTGGGGATCAGGTGGATAAGCTCATTGGGTGGCCTTGTATGCATCCTTAAGTAGAGTAACAGTTGTCTAGGGTGTTCTCCTACCTGGCGGGGCACGTAATGCACTCTCTGTAGTGGGGCAGCTGCAAGCAGAGGTTGGCTTTGTTGAAGTCACCCAGGATGATGAAGAGGGAGTCTGGGAGGGAAGTCTCCTACCATGTGATGGTGTCACTTAGTTTGCGCAGAGCAATCATGGTGTCAGCATCAGGAGGGATCGATACTCCTACGAGTACGAAGGAGGAGAACTCACTGGGAGAGTACACTGGCCTGGAGTGAATGAGAAGGAGCTCGATGTCTGAGGTGCAGCATTTGTACAGGATGGTTGTGTTGGTGCACCTAGTGGTATTAACAAAGAAGCAGATGCCACTCCCTTTCTTTTTCCTGGAGAGAGTTAATTCCCGGTCTGCCCAGAATAGGATGTATCCCGGAAGGAGAAGGGATTTGTCTATGATGTTGTCTTTCAGGCAGGTCTCCGTGAAACAGAGGACTGGGTTGTTACCGGCCGCCAAGCTCGCATTTGCTGCCGAGTAGAATAAGCAGGTCATCTAGCTTGCTTGGGAGCAATCAGGCGTTCACCAGGAGAATAGCCAGGAGGGGTGTGCGCAGGCCTTTCCTTTTGAGTCTTACTAGTGCGTCCAACCTTCTCCCATTGTAGCAATGTTTCCTAGGGGTCCACCTGTTTGAGCTAATGAGAAGGTTGATGTGGGCCCAGACCGTGTCCCATAGGAGCGGTGCAAATGTTATATCACTGCTGGCATGTGCCTCCCATTGCAGGAGTGCTTCCCTGGAGTAGATTATGGTGTATCGTGCTGGAACTGGCAGGGAGTGTGGCCACTGCATGGCTCAGCTGCAGTAGGGGGGACCCTGGGAGAGGTGGAGAGGGAAGACTGGCAGCGCACTTTGGGAGCTGCAGTGAGGAACAGACAGCAGTGATGACAGAATAGTACTGCAGCCGTGATGCAGAGGATAGATCGGCAGAGCGCAGTGGAGGCCTAATGGCCTTCATCTATGGCTGGGGAAGAGACTCCCCTCTCCTGGCAAGCAGGAGCTAGAGAACCAACCTAGGAGAATGCTAACCAGGTATTTAAAAAATGATCATTGCAAAAGGTACAGACTTACAATGCACAACATTTTCTGTATTGCTAATTAATGAAAACTTACTCTCATATGCATTAAAAGAATTAGATGCGTATTCAGTCTAGGCTCCAGAGGGCATCTCTCCCGTCCCTTACAATGTTTGAACAGATGACATTAGAAGATCAACACCCAATTCAGTAAATCACTAAACTATACACTGCTTTATCTTACCTGGGTGCGGTTCAACCCTTGAAGCACAAATATGTGGTCTATTGGGAGACTGAATTTGGTGAATCTTTGGATCAGTCAGATTGGAAATCGATATGGGATAATGCCTATATGTACCCTTATTAAAGAGAACATATATAAAGTTATATTTAATTGGTACTACACCCCCAGCAGTTTTGAACAAACTGTTTCCTACATCGTCTGCGTCTTACTGGAGAGGTTGTGGGGTGCAGGACTTCCTGGCTCACATTTTTTGGCACTGCCCAGTGAAATCCCATTTCACTCTTGCTTCAGATACAAATATGTGTGCAATAAGTCTTAACATAATTGGTATACATGTAATTAATTAGCAGGAAATGGATACATATATATTTGTATATAAAAAAAAACAACAAAAAAACAAATTGACACTCCAGAACGTTAAATCAGTGACATCCCTGATTCGGGCCTGTATTCACCTGAACATAAGTCCGGACATCAATGCTAGCAGCAGTTTTGCTGGCAGAAATTGGCTGAACTTCAGGGGATGCTGGAGAAGCAGATGTGTGTAAAACCTTGGAGGCAGTCCATATCCTTTAGGTTCTTCGCTATTCTCTATCCTTGGAGAGCCTTAGTAAATTAGGCCCTATTTCTGCACTTTGCCTTCCAGTTGTCAGAAAGAAGTTGCACTGTAAGGATAATCTCATTCTACTCCTGACATTCCAAGGGGAGGCTAAAGGAGATTCAGTATTTAATTCCCAGCATGCACTGCAGCAAAGCCGCCCCCTAATTGAACTGATGGATTACCTTACGGAAGTTGTACGTGGTTAACCTTTGAGTTTCTCTTCCCATGCTGCGGCGGGGTAAGGCTCCTGTACACCAGACAGCACACATACGTTTAGTATTTTTGGAGCCTGCCCAACAACGCTAAGTTCTATTGAAACCTTGTCCTCAGCCCTTTCTATCATTTTTTTTTATTGAGGAAACGGGGGAAATCCTTTCATTTCATATAATATATAAATCTATTGCCAAGTTGTATTAAATGATCGAGCAAGGAAAAAAAAAAGCCCTCTGTAGAATCAGTGCTTAATTACAACTTAATTAGCATAATTATGCATGCTAATAGCATCTCAAATGAATAGCAGTTGTCAGGAGGTTGGGACCATCTGTAAGAGTGTCGGATTAATACATCATTTTTTATATCTAACAACGCAGTAACTCTTTCCCTGAAAGTGATTTCCATTAATCAAGTTCATTTTTATTATATAGAAAATTTGGCATTTTTCATTATGGGCCATTATCCCTTTCCCCATGCAGTCCTAATACAATACTAATGAGACCCCATGTGGCTGCTCCACATTGACAATGGCAGTACAGGTGTATTATTATAATTGTTACAAATGGTACATTGTATCTCTGGAATAGTAGAGTTCTAACCTGCAAATATCACAGTTTTGTTCCCCCGGGTCCCGGCAGCAATTTCCAAGGCTTTATGAAAAACATACATGTTTGTGGTTGGCTAAAGAATGTTCTCACTCTCGACTTCTGCCGCTGAGCTGAAAAGTAGTTTGGAAAGACTTCGGCTTAAAAGAAAACTCCTTTTACACCATTTAATCCTCCTCCTACGGGTTTTTTTTTGTGTGCAAGTTTTGACATTTGAAAAGAGCCTCCTGTCTTTTCCCATAGAGGGTCTGCCTTGTTAGTACGTTTGACATACAGCTCTATATTGCACCGCCTACCTCACTGTCACACAGATCAGACTTCCAGAACAAACTTTTTGTTTTTTTATTTTATAAAATATGGACAAATATGGACAAAAAATGGCTTCTAATTAAAAAAGGCTTTATTTTTTCCCTTATTGATCAATTTGTAGGGTAAAACTGTATAGATTGTATCTGTACCTGTATAGGTTGTGATCACACAAGGGGCCCTTGGACATGAGGGCCCTTCTCCAGTTGCTGCATTATCTCTTTCTTAGTGTTGTAATGGTAATAATCACTAATATACTGTATGTGCTTTGAATTGTGGTAATCAACAAAGGAACGCTGAGTACAACTGCATAGTAAGCTAATAAACATAACTATGTGTAGCTTGTGTTGTCCTCTATTAAATGCTGCCAAAACCGCCGTCGCATAGTTTTCAATCTCCATTCGGGTCAGTAAATAAAATTGCAGCGGCCATTTTGGATCCGTCAGTGACTGCTGAACAAGTTCCGGGTCACTCTGCACAATGACGTGCTTGCGCATGCAAGGCAACAAGAAGCACGGCAGAGATGAGGATGACGCGAGAAGAGGAAAAAGCCGGAGCATGCACAGACCACATGATCCAACTCCCATTTCCCGGGTCACACTGCGACTTTGTTGCTGGCCTAATGATAATTACACTGCCCGGACCGGGGGCAGATACTTTTAGAAAATTGGCTAGTAAGTGTAAAGACATGACTAAGTATACGTGGGTATGCTTACATGCATATCCACAACCTCTGCTCAGAATCTCTTTAACAAAACCATTATTTTCCCTCTGCTTACACTAAGCTCACACAGAGGCTGCCTTTATGATTATAATTCCATACATGTGATTATTACCATACAGAGCTAGAGGGCCCTGGGTAAAATTTGCTGTGAGGCCAATGGTTCTATAACTACGCCACTAGCCTGAACTCACACATAGCTTTTTAGAACATCTTTGCGTGGTTATGCAGACCTACATATTATTATTATTTATTGTATTTATAATGCGCCAACATATTTTGCAGCGCCGGACAATAAGTAGGGATACATACAATGTAAACAAGGGGTGACAGACAGAGAGGTAGCAAATGGTTGTACAACATAGGACAAAGCTATACAAGGAAAATGGGGAACACGATACATGATCATGTGATTTTTGGCTGGCTAGGTAGGCCCAGTAAGTACGAGGCGATCATAGGAAAGGAGCACACGATCATGTAGAATACACAAGGGCCCTGTTAAAGGCTTGCAATCTAAGGGGGGGGGGGGGGAGTTATGGAGATGGACACACAAGGCAGGGCTGTGGAATGAGTATTCAGTATAGAGTCACTGTGTGGTAGGGGGTGGCCATCTTAAAGAGGTGGATTTTGAGGGCTTGCTTGAGTGTGTTGAAAGAAGGAGAAAGTCTGATGGACGGTGGCGTTCCACAGGGTGGGGGCAACTCCTGAGAAATCCTGCAGGCGTGCATGAGAGTGGGAAATGTGTGGGAAAGTTAGACGAAGCTTGTTGGAGGATTGGAGGTAACGAGCTGGTGTATACCTGTGAACAAGCGCCGAGATGTAGGGTAGGTCAGGTTTTCTGCACAGATTTATCAACCAGGCATAGAATCTTGAAACTTATCCTTAATCGTAAAGGGAGCCAGTGCAGGGATTGTGCGGTAGATGATGAAGGCATGGATGAGCAGCTTGGTCCTGTCCGGGGTCAAAAAGGGGCAGATCTTGCAGATATTACAGAGACAGAAATTGCAGGCTCTGGTGATGTTTTGGCTGTGGGAGATGAAGGAGAGGGCAGACAACAAAGGTGACACCCAGACAATGAGTCTGTGAGGTAGTCCAAATGGTTGTGTTGTGGATTGTGAAGTGAAAATCTGGGAGGGGTGGATCAGCGTGGGGTGGAAAGATCAGACGTTACGTTTTGTCTAGTTTAAGCTTCAGCTGTCATGGTGGTGGAGGAGAGATCAGGGGTATAGAGGTAAATCTGTGTCGTCGGCATAAAGGTGAAGCCCAGGGAGGAGATGAGTTTGCTAACTAAGGAAGTGTATATAGAGAACAGAAGGTGGCCTGAACAGAGCCCTGGGGGACCCTGACTGAGAGGGGGGCAGGGGTTAAAGAGGAACTGTTGAAGGAAGTTGCAAATAGCAATTGGATAGGTAGGAGGAAATCCAAGCCAATGCAAGGTCATGGATTCCCACGGATTGTAGTGATTGGAAGAGGAGGGGGTGGTCTACAGTATCAAAAGCCGAGGAAAGGTCAAGGAGGAGCAGGCTGGTGTAACTGCCTTTGGCTCTTGCAAGGGTAAGGTCAATGACCATCTTGGCGAGGGGTGTTTCAGTTGAGTGTGCAGGTCTGAATCCAGACTGTAGGGGGTCAAGTAGGGTATTGGTGTTGAGGTATAGGGTAATGCATTGGTGGAACAGATGTTTGAGGAGTTTAGAGGCAAAGGGAAGGAAGGAGATTGGGCCGTAGTTTGAAGGTAGGGATGGGTCGAGTGAGGATTTGTACATATACATTTGTTCCACTTCCACTCTGCAAACTGCACAGAGCCTTGTTTATCCAACACTATTCAATTGTCCAGTATTAACTTGTAATAATAAACAGCATTATGTAAATTGTTATCTAGAAAACATATTTAATATTCCATGTTGTACGCTGGTACATTTCATATGCCATAGCTGCCCAAGCCTGACCCTACCCAACCTTATGCTTCAGGAAAATAAAAGCAAGATCTATATATTATTATGGACTTGCAAAGATCTTGCTGATGTAAGTTAATGGTTCTGGTTTTCTCATGAACTCCTCCTAATTTCACATAAACTGTGTTTAGGAGGAACAGCCATGGGGCACGCTGCACGTCTGACATGTCCGCTCTCTGCTGTAACAGGTTATGCAAGGAATGCCAATGTCATGTTGAACATGTAATTTTACCACTCTGATGACAACCGTCATAGAATATTGTATAAGAAGAACATTACACAGTCACGTGATCCTCTATAAAGCCAGCAATGAAAACTTGTTACAGCTGACAAGCTGAGAAAAGTCAAAGGTGACATTTCAAGAGAAACTTTTGAGTTTTATAAAGGTGTTTTTATATACCTCAGGAAGAACACCAGAAATAATAGAGGTGATTTACTTCATAAAAAACGAAACACAAAAAAGCTGGACTAGATTGTTTTAAAGAGTACCTATAACTTTAAAAACGTCCCCTGAGGCGTACTTTCCTTTGCGAGGGGGAAGCTTCTGGATCCTATCGAGGCTTCCCCGTCCTCCTCTGTCCCACAGCGCTAGTGTTCCCCAAAAGGTGGCCATGTAAATATTTACCTTTCCTGGCTCCAGTGCAGGTGTAGTAGTAATTCCCCACTCAGGGTCAGGCAGAAATAGCCAATCCCGATCAGATTTGTTCTACTGTTTAGGTGCAATTCACCATCGCCTGCGTAGTAGAGCACACCCAATCAGGATCGGCTATGTCCGCCTGACCCTGAGTGGAGAGCCGCTACTGTGCCGGAAAAGGTAAATATTGCAGTCACTACTGTGCCTGCACCACAGCCGACTTTCCTAGTGGACTGTGGTTTCGGGGGCTAAGTGCTGCCACCATGGGACAGAGGAGGACGAGGGAAGACTCAATAGGATCCAGAGGCTTTCCCCTCCTGAGTAGAGATGTAAGCGAACAATTCGTGAGCTGCATGCCGCGAATAGTGGGCCTTGTACTACTTCCGGGTCGCAATGTCCCGGAGTAAAAAGCATGTCGGTGTCTGCTCGCGTCCTTTGGTATGCATGCCCTGCCCCGGTGGTGCACGTCATTGCAGTGAGGGACACGCACCACCAGGCCAGGGAATGCATACTAAAGGACGTGTGCACGGGCATGTGTACTACTTCGGGACATTGCGACTCGGAAGTAGTACGACTCAGAAGTAGTATGCGGCCATACTGCCCATAGAGATTTGCTGGTGAGCTGTTTGTCAGCATCTCTACTCCCGAAGGTAAGTATCCTCCAGGGGACGTTTTTAAAGTTACATGTCCTCTTTAAATGTCTGGCATCAGTTGGTTTAGGAATATTTGGGGGTGGCAAGTGGGGCAATCGCCCCAGGCCCCGCGCCTGAGGAGGCCCCGCACCCTCTGCAGCGGTGGGGAGAGCGGGCATAGTTGTTAAACTCACATGTCTTCACCGATGCTCACAGCTACCATCTATCTATTTCCTCTCCCAGCATCTGTGTATTGCTAACAGCGCCCCCTATGATGACGTGACCGCATGTCACCACAGGGGGGCACTGTTAGCAATACACAGATGCTGGGAGAGGAAATAGATGGTAGCTGTGAGCATCGGCGAAGACACGTGAGTTTTAACAACTATGCCCGCTCTTCCCAGCACTCAGAGCACTGCAGCCACCTTATCTAACCTGTACTGCGGGGCACCTACCTATCTAATCTATACTGCAGGGCATCTACCTATATAATCTATACTATATAATCTATACTGCAGGGCACCTACCTATACAATCTATACTGCGGGGCACTTACCTATCTAACCTATACTACAGGATGGCACCTATCTAACTATACTGCAGGCATATATCTAACCTCTACTGCAGGCTGGCACCTATCTAATCTATACTGCAGGCACCTATCTAATCTATACTGCAGGCACCTATCTAACCTATACTGCAGGCTGGCACCTATCTAATCTATACTGCGGGCACCTATCTAATCTATACTGCAGGCACCTACCAATCTAACCTATACTGCAGGCTGGCACCTATCTAATCTATACTGCAGGATGGCACCTATCTAACCTATATTGCAGGCACCTATCTAACCTCTACTGCAGGCTGGCACCTATCTAATCTATACTGCAGGCACCTATCTAACCTATACTGCAGGCATGGCACCTATCTAATCTATACTGCAGGCACGTATATAACCTATACTGCAGGCACCTATCTAACCTATACTGCAGGCACCTATCTAATCTATACTGCAGGCTGGCACCTATCTAATCTATACTGCAGGCACCTATCTAACCTATACTGCTGGCACCTATCTAATCTCTACTGCAGGCTGGCACCTATCTAATCTCTACTGCAGGCTGGCACCTATCTAACCTATACTGCAGGCTGGCACCTATCTAATCTATACTGCAGGCACCTATCTAACCTATACTGTCTGCAGGCACCTATCTAACCTCTACTGCAGGCTGGCACCTATCTAATCTATACTGCAGGCACCTATCTAACCTATACTGCAGGCTGGCACCTATCTAATCTATACTGCAGGCTGGAACCTATCTAACCTATACTGCAGGCACCTATCTAACCTGTACTGCAGGCTGGCACCTATCTAATCTATACTGCGGGCACCTATCAGGGGAGGACTGGGACCTTTTGGCCTGGAGGGAAAACACAAACTAGAGGCCCATTTTCACGGCAGCCCAGGCCTAAATTACAACACACACGTGCCCCATGTGCTATATGCCAAAAGTCACATGGGAAATTCAGTAAGGACACATGAGGGACAGCGTGACAGGTACAGTATAATGCACTGGCAATGGGGGGGGGCACATAAAACATTTAGAGTTCCG
The DNA here is from genome assembly GCF_040937935.1 of Hyperolius riggenbachi. Classification (NCBI taxonomy): domain Eukaryota; kingdom Metazoa; phylum Chordata; class Amphibia; order Anura; family Hyperoliidae; genus Hyperolius; species Hyperolius riggenbachi. The sequence continues at coordinate 44,694,859 of NC_090656.1, forward strand.
TCGCGTTCATTGTTCGTGATTATCGCACTGGATCGACCACATCAGCCCGAGATTTCCCCGCATCTCAGATCGATACTCTTAACCAATTTCCACCCAAAATCAGACAGATATTTTCCCACGGACCTGCAGGCAAGCCTCTGCTCTGCATCATGCTGTTTATATTTACAAACTTGCCCTCCCTCTAATTACTCTGTAATTAGGCATTGATTTCCCTCGGCCAGCCCAGTGGTTCACATTGCCTTATACAAAAACATGTACCAGGCACTGTACCAGCCCTAAATCATTAAATGAGAGGCAGCCTGGGGGGAAATTGCCCCCCTTCCCCCCTGGCCAGTCCTCCCCTGGCACCTATCTAATCTATACTGCAGGCACCTATCTAATCTATACTGCAGCCACCTTCCTATCTAATCTATACTGCAGGCTGGCACCTATCTAATCTATACTGCAGGCACCTATCTAATCTATACTGCAGGCACCTATCTATTCTATACTGCAGCCACCTTCCTATCTAATCTATACTGCAGGCACCTACCTATCTAATCTATACTGCAGCCACCTTCCTAGCTAATCTATACTGCAAGCACCTATCTAATCTAAACTGCAGGCTGGCACCTATCTAATCTATACTGCAGGCTGGCATCTATCTATCTAATCTATACTGCAGGGCACTTATCTAATCTGCACTGCAGGGCACCACCCTACCTAATCTATACCGCAGGCAGTGGCGTAGCTAAGGAGCTGTGGGCCCCGATGCAAGTTTTACATTGGGGCCCCCCTAGCACTCTATACATAACAATTGATACGACGCACCAAAACCTGCCAATGGCAACTACAGTGTCAGAGGTGCAAGAAGGGGATGGGGAACAGTTTGTTAATGATTAACACTAATCAAAGTATCTATTAGAAGTGATTATTATGAGCACAGGACTAATAGAGAGCTAATACTATAATTGAGGGAGGTCCCTTCGGGGCCCCTCTGGCCCAAGGGCCCCGATGCGGCCGCTACCTCTGCACCCCCTATTGCTACGCCCCTGACCGCAGGCACCTATCTAATATATATTGCGGGGTTCCTACCTAACTAATCTATACGGCAGGCACCTTCCTATCTTATCTGTACTGCAGGGCACCTACCTACCTACCTAATCTGTACTGCAGGGCACCTACCTGTCTAATCTATACTGCAGGCACCTATCTAATCTATACTGCAGGGCACCTATCTAATCTATAATGCAGGCAACTATCTAATCTGTACTGCAGGGCACCACCCTATCTAATCTATACTGCAGGCACCTATCTAATATATACTGCGGGGCACCTACCTAACTAATCTATACTGCGAGGTACCTACCTATCTAACCTATACTGGAGGCACCTACCTATCTAACCTATACAGAGTGTGTTCTTCCACAACGTGTGTATCCACAGCATATGTCTCTAGGCCCCGCATATGACACTCACCCCAGGCCCCGCGTACTCTAAGGCCACCTCTGGTATGACGCCCTGCACCCTGGTCTAGCTGCTGACTCCGGTGGGGGATGCTTCATGCAAATGGCTTCTGTAAGCTGCCAGACAAAGTCGTGGTGGGGTACAGGCCTTTCACAGTTTTCTTTATACAGCACATAGGCATTCCACAAACACTGTTCCAGCAGGTGGTGGAATTTTTTTTGTAATACTTTCGCTGCTGTTTGCGGACAGCCGGATAGAATGTCATTGCACCATCAGCCCTGCCCCCCCCATCGTACGGTTATAATCCAACACCGCTTTGGGCTTGGCCACCTCCTGTCTACTTTTCGTAGTGGAGCGGACAGTCTCTGCATTGTGCACCGTGCTGAGGATACACACATCCCACTTGTCCCTCCACCTCAGAGCCATAATTTTGCCCTTCTGCCAGGCAACAACCTCTCCCTTCTTCAGCTTCCTGGCAGAGAAGGCCAGTGGCCTATGGCGACTGTTAGCCCTCACCGTACCATATGTGTCAGTCTTGTGCTGGATCAGGTGGTCAAACAGTTCCAGGGAGCTATAAAAATTGTCCGACGTAAGGCAGTATCCCTGATCCAGCAAAGGCTCTATAAGTGTTAGTACAGAGGAGGTAGCACAACCAAACTCTCTGTGCTGAGGTGCAAATTTGGTGCCTTTACCTGTATAAATAACAGAGTTCCAGATGTACCCGTACTTGGCCTCACAGAGCATGAAGGGCTTCACCCCAAAACGTGCCCTTTTGGATGCAATAAATTGCACCCTGCTGAGTCTCCCCTTATATTCCATGAGGCTTTCATCCACGGCGATGTCACACTCCGGAACTTAGACCCCCTTGAAGTTGGCAACAATAAGCTGTTAGATCTCCCATATCTTCTTCAGCTTGGGAGCGGGATGGGTGGCCTCATCAAAGTCCTCATTGTTGCTGAAGTGCAAGTACTGCATGATGATGGTGAAGCGGGGCTCGGACATAACGGATCCAAAGAAGGACGTACTGAGCATCTTGTTAGTGGTCCAGTACCACTTCTGCAGCGGCTTACCGACAACTCCTTGGAGGATGATGAGGCCCAGGAACACCCAGATGTCGTCGTAGGTGCAGGTTCCCACTTTCTGCTCTGAGAGAACCTGGGTAGAGGAGCACCCTGCTGCTGCTGCTCTGCATACTGATTGGTCTCCTCGACGATTTTCTGGATGACCTCATCTGTAAGAAACAGCTCCAAGTAGGACAGCGGGCTGTGGTCACAGGCGATCTTCTGCCCAGGTGCCCCTGTGAAAGGGAACCTGGGTGGTGGAGCTTGAGTGGGGCTCTCCAGCTCACACCAAGTGCATGCGACACTCACTGGCTCCTCGGTTTCACCGTCACTGCTCTCCAACTCCGAAGACAGGTCACCGGGAACCTCACTGTCCGTAGACTCCTCAACGAGCTCCTCCTCACTGTCGCTTCCCTCCAGGACATCCAGCAGCTCCTAGTCACACAAACACCTCCGGGAGGACGAGGCCATGACCCCAAAATGGATAGGGGTCAAAGGTCAGAGACAGGGAAAAAAATATCCAGCAAAAGCAAGCACACAGGGATCACAGCGTCTTTGTAAAAGACTAGCAAAACTGCAATATGTATGCATCAAAGGCTGGAGAAGGCAGGTAATCACTCAAAGCACAGAAATCACAAAAAGCAGAGCTGACAAGAAAACTAAGCTATTGGACACTGGGACTCTGAAAGAGGGAGAATCTGTAATGGTTCTGCCCTTTTATAATGTGTACAGGTGTTTGCAAATAACTTTGATTTACTATAGTATGATTGGATTACATTAGTTTTGTGTACTGATGTAATCCAATGATGCAATTTGTGCGACGACCAGCAGGGGGTGCATGATAGACGTCAGAGGAAGTGGCTGTGCAGCGCCATCTTCCTTGCACACATGATCAGCCCGGGGGGAGGGAAGGGGAGACCGAGAGGGAGAAGCTTGCAGCCCGCAGCAGCCTGGAGAAAAAGCTGGAGGTGGCGAAAACAGCGCACGCGGAAGCGGTGAGTGGGGGAACTGCAGGACGAGCTGAGTTCGTCCAAAACATTTCCAGCATGTTTAGTCTGGATGAGCTCAGCTTGTCAATAACGCTAGGGAGGTTACATGTATTTTCTCAAACATAGTTCAGTTTTTGCACAAACAAAGGGGCAAAAATCGAGAGCCTATTATAGTGTAGTATGTCTGACAAATTTGAATGATTGTGAAGATAGGAAAATTACTCACAAGGATGGGTTACCTCCAAGTCAACCACTGTATGAGCAGATGGGGAAATGATCCTGTCCCCACTCAGGTAAGAAGTCACTCTCCGTAGATGAGGAAAATAGGGCAACAGAACCCTTCCACCAGGTTAGATTGACAATTTCAGGTAGAACAGAGGCGCCAATCAAAAATAAAACTAAGTTAAAACCATAAAATGGGGTGAGATAGCGGTGGAATTACCTCCCCACAGAAGACGCAATAGGTCAGAGTCAGTGTAAAAATAACCATTTATTTCATACTCCAATAAAATCACGGCAAGGCCTTTAACGGGTCTCACACTAGCTTTATTAGGCAAAGTACAAAAGGCACAAACTGTTATTCGTCAGTATAGGCAAAAATGTAACAGAGGTGCTTTTACCTATACTGACGGATAACAGTTTGCTCCTTTTGTACTTTGACTGATGAATTGGACGTGAGAACTGTGAAATGTGTTGCAACGATTCTATTGGAGCATGAAATAAATGGTTATTTTTACACTGACTCTGACCTATCGAGTTTTCTGTCGGGAGGTAAGTCCACCGTTACCTCACCCCATTTTATGGTTTGTAAACATAAGATCCATTTTCCTTTTGAGAGCCACTTGGACTAGGCATTGAAAGAGGGCCGGATTGAGGCAGAAGCATGGGAGGCTCCAGCCTCAGGGCGCAGTGTAGGAGGGGCGCTCAACTCACTCAGCTATCATTCCACTATTGTGTTTGAAGCAGAGAGAAATTTAAAAAGGGGATACATAGCAGTGACTGCAAGCAAGATAAGTAGAGATTAAGGTGTTGGGGGATTGGGGACCCTGTGGAGCCTCTTAGTCTAATAGCAATCAGTGTGTGACGGCTGGGGTGGCAGGGATGGAGGGGCACACTTTGATGTCTCAGCCTTGGATGCTGGAGATCCTTGTTCCGGATTTGCATGGGAATGTTTTCCCACCCACAGTCGCAACTCCCAATTGTGGTTTGGTTGGTAGCAAGGAAGTCATTTCTTACTTTAGTGGTAGTGAGTAGGGATGGTTCGAAATGACCATTTCTGATTCCGCCAAAATTTTGATTTCTGCCAATGCCAATTTCCGTTTTCTATGATTGGATTAAAATAACTGAGTTGTGTTAAATCGTATTTCCGTGGAATTCCGTTTTCCTATTTATGGTTTCTGAATTCTGATCGGAAATGTCGATATCTGATCGGAAATGCAGAAATGTAAATTCCTCGGAATTTGAATGAGCATCCCTAGTAGTGAGGTTATTTTGGATGTAGTCATTGTGGTCAGGAGGGGCCATAAGAAGCTATCTGCTGTGTTTAGGCAAAACACTTCTGGATTTGTTGATAAAGTTACTTGATTTGAGTTTTATACTCACTCTCCATTATTCTATTTTCAATTGTTCTCCAGCATTCAATGAGGCATTCCTGGGGGTCTTTTTCACATCATTGTTTCCCCTTAATACAGGGTCTGTAAACAAAATATCAACCCAGTGGGAGGCGCTTAAGGCTTACTTCAAAGGCTAATGTGTAGTTACTGGGTTTAACCACAAGAAACGAGAGGTCTCATGCTGATTAGGGAAGTATGACTGAAAATACATAACCTCTGCCCTCCAAAATTAAACTGCCTCAATGGGGTTGATTCATAAAGCATTACTGCATTTGGTAAGGCAGAAAACAGCTGACTTTACTGAGCACTTAGGAAAATGTCAATTGATAAAGACTTTTACCACATGAAAAGCTGAAATTACAGAGCAGTGAGGTAAATTACTGACTTGTGCGGTAAATACCTCAACACATGTCAGTAAATGTCAATTCACAAAAGCCTACAACATGCGGTAAAGCCACAAAATAATACTGTCTGCTTTGAGGTGGTGAAAAGGGTGCAGAGTCTGTGCAAGGAGACAGTGCTGGGAACCGTGACTCACAAGCAGAAGCAGGACTGTGACTGACAGGAGCTAATAGACACAACCCATTCTCCTGCAAGTCTGAATGCTGGATTCTGATAGGTGGGACAAGCTTTTAAACCCCCAGGCAGCAGCAGAGCAAGCGGAACAAAACAGGCTTTCCCTAAATACCTTCGGTTGTTTAACCTCTTGGTTTCCTGTTTGAAGATGCTTAGGAGCTAGCAGGGAAAATCACCTAAGCGTGGCATGTGCTACGTTTCTTGAAGTTCTTCTAAGCTGTGGCAATTAAATAGAATGTTAAGAAAGACTAATAGACAGATTCAGAGCAAGCAGAGGCAGTATAACAAAACATGTACATAAGGGGATGTCGTGATGCCTTGCAATGCCCTCACTGCACGGAACAGCTTATAACAACACAGAGACACTCCACTCTCTACTGCTGTTAGGAACAGGTTTTTGGAAATGGGCTTTGGTAATTTACCGAACTTCTACTGCACCTGTGAACATTTTTATGAATTGGCACACAAAAGTCTAAAATACTGAATGCAGTATTTTCCCTACCAGATTTTTTTTCGCACAGCCTTTTATGAATCAACCCCAATATGTTGATCTCTCCTAGAGCCACATCCCTCCTTTGAATGCTTCAGCACTGAGAAGGCCAATAAATCTAGGAGACCAATGTAGAATGTAACCCTCCACAATCTTATTGGGCTACCCCTTATCTACCCACTCATACACGGCCCAGAAAATTACCGGTATATGATTTATCAGCTGCAAAAATCTTGCCAAGAAGGTAGATACTGATTGACCATTTCATTGAATGAAACACTTGAAAGACCCTCACAGTCAGAATTAATAATTCATAAAAAATCCAATGACCTTTGGCATCACTGGGAGGTGGGGCAGATAATCGCATGGGATATCATGAAAACTGCTGAGACAGGTAAGATGGTGCAATCAACTGTAGCTGCTTCCCCACCTGACATCAGAATCATTTATTTCACCAAGTACAAATGTGGCGTTGTGCCCGGAATTGGTTTTGGAAGGAGGGAGGGGGATAATGTCCAAAAGGCAAGAGCCGAGGCTGCCATACTGACATTAGTATTGGGCGAACAGTGTTCGCCACTGTTCGGGTTCTGCAGAACATCACTCTGTTCGGGTGATGTTCGAGTTCGGCCGAACACCTGACGGTGCTCGGCCAAACCGTTCGGCCACATGGCCGAACTAAGAGCGCATGGCCGAACGTTCCCCGAACGTTCGGCTAGCGCTGTGATTGGCCGAACGGGTCACGTGGTTCGGGCCCGAACGCGCTCTGATTGGCCGAACGGTCACGTGGTTCGGGTAAATAAATACCCGAACCACGTCATATCTCCGCCATTTGTCTGTGGGTTTAGCTTTGGGTAGACAGGCAGGGTAGTTCGCTCTCCAGCCACGCTAGCCAGGGTCCCCCCCAGTCATTGTGTGTCGCTGCTGGGAACAGTAGTACACCGCTCGCTCAGCCACACTATATATAGCATTGTTTACTGCCACTGTGTACCTCGCTCAGCCACGCTATATATATAGCATTGTGTTTTCTGACACTCTGTGTACACGGCTTAGCCTGACTAATATAGCATTGTGTGTACTGCCACTGTGCACCTCGCTCAGCCACGCTATATATAGCATTGTCTGTACTGCCACTGTGCACCTCGCTCAGCCACGCTATATATAGCATTGTGTGTACTGCCACTGTGCACCTCGCTCAGCCACGCTATATATATAGCATTGTGTTTTCTGACACTCTGTGTACACGGCTTAGCCTGACTAATATAGCATTGTGTGTACTGCCACTGTGCACCTCGCTCAGCCACGCTATATATAGCATTGTGTGTACTGCCACTGTGCACCTCGCTCAGCCACGCTATATATAGCATTGTGTGTACTGCCACTGTGCACCTCGCTCAGCCACGCTATATATATAGCATTGTGTTTTCTGACACTCTGTGTACACGGCTTAGCCTGACTAATATAGCATTGTGTGTACTGCCACTGTGCACCTCGCTCAGCCACGCTATATATAGCATTGTGTTTACTGCCACTCTGTGTACACCGCTCAGCCAGACTATATACCATTGATTACTGACACTCTGTGTACACCGCTCAGCCAGACTATATACCATTGTTTACTGACACTCTGTGTACACCGCTCAGCCAGACTATATACCATTGATTACTGACACTCTGTGTACACCGCTCAGCCAGACTATATACCATTGTTTACTGACACTCTGTGTACACCGCTCAGCCAGACTATATACCATTGTTTACTGACACTCTGTGTACACCGCTCAGCCAGACTATATACCATTGTTTACTGACACTCTGTGTACACCGCTCAGCCAGACTATATACCATTGTTTACTGACACTCTGTGTACACCGCTCAGCCAGACTATATACCATTGTTTACTGACACTCTGTGTACACCGCTCAGCCAGACTATATACCATTGTTTACTGACACTCTGTGTACACCGCTCAGCCAGATTATATAGCATTGTTTACTGACACTCTGTGTACACCGCTCAGCCAGACTATATTGCATTGTTTACTGACACTCTGTGTACACCGCTCAGCTAGACTATATACCATTGTTTACTGACACTCTGTGTACACCGCTCAGCCAGACTATATACCATTGTTTACTGACACTCTGTGTACACCGCTCAGCCAGACTATATACCATTGTTTACTGACACTCTGTGTACACTGCTCAGCCAGACTATATACCATTGTTTACTACCACTCTGATTCTGCTGGGAACAGTAGTACACCGCTCGCTCAGCCAGACTATATAGCATTGTGTTTACTGCCACTCTGTGTACACCGCTCAGCCACACTATATAGCATTGCGTACTCTGCCAGTCAGTGTGTATATTGCTGGGATCAGTAATACTCCACTCACCGTCAACCACTATATGAGCTCAACATGAGTTCCCCAGAGACCTCCGCTGTGAGCAGCACTCCCAACAACAGCAACAGCCAACGCCCCACGCAAGCTATAACATCCACCCCAGCAGCCAGTGGTCAGCAGCAGCCCTCCCCGGAGGAGAACGTTGTGTCCATCGGTCCGTCGCCAGAGCGATTAATGAGGGCTGCCATTGAGGAGATGATGGGGCCTGATGTGGAGGAGGAGGTCTGGCTCAGGCCAGCATCCCAAGTTAATGTTGAGGACGATGAGGGGTCTGTGTCTGGCGATGTTGGGGTGGCAGAGGTGGTGGGTGGGTCAGACTCAGGAGAAGAGTTGTATGAAGAGGATGATGATCGGGACCATCTGTATGTGCCTCAGAGTCCGACCCCGGAAAACATGTTGTATCGTGTGTTTAGGTACTAAAATCTGCGTTCCCTCCCAGTAGTGTTAGGCGAACAGTGTTTGCCACTGTTCGGGTTCTGCAGAACATCACCCTGTTCGGGGTGACTATATAGCAGACTATATAGCATTGTGTTTAATGCCACTCTGTGTACACGGTTCAGCCACACTATATAGCATTGTGTTTACTTCCACTCTGTGTCTGCTGGGAACAGTAGTACACCGCTCACCCGCCACTGTATAGCATTGTGCTCCGTGTCGCTGCTGACAATAGTGGTACACCGCTCACCCACCACTGTATAGCATTTCTGTACTGCCACTGTACTGCTGCCAGTCAGCGTGTACTTTAAGGATAAGTGAAATGAGGAAGAAATCCGGTGAAAGAGGGAGGGGCAAGGGAAGAGGTGTTTCCCCTGACGGTTCACGTACAGGCCACAGGGGAGCACCCAAGAAAACCCACTCAATACCGCCCATGTTGTCCAGGACAACAACCCTCACAGATCCAAAAGAACAGGACCAGATAATTACTTGGATGACCTCTCAAGCGTCCAGCAGTGGGTTAAGCAGCACCAGCACATCACGCACGAGGTCCGAGTCCTCAGCCAGTTACAAGGAGCCAGTGGGCACAAAGCTGACACAACCGGCAGCGACACCACGCACACAACTGCCAGATAACCAGACGACGTTGGAGTGAGCTGCGCAGAGGTTGTTCTGGGGAGCTCTACTCCACGGCGGCGGCCCCCCACAATGACATATGACGAGTTTGAGGAGATGGAAGAGGAGGGTATGGACAATGTGGACATAGACCCAGATTTTGTTTGTGAACGAGAACATCGCCGTCGTAGCAGCAGCACAGATGAGTCTGTTGAGGAACCCACTGCTGCACGAGTTCGCCTTGTGCCACAAGGTAGGCGGCGCGCAATTTCAGGCACCGCAAGCATGGAAGTTCAAGTGAGAGGCAAAAGAGGCGCAAACAGAAATCGCCAGCAAGGCAGGTGCTCCAAAGTCTGGGCTTTCTTTGAAGACTGCACTGAGGATGTTACCATGGCGATTTGCAAGGTGTGCAAGACCCGCCTGAGCAGGGGGAAAAGTATTAACAACCTCTCCACCACCAGCATGAGCCGCCACATTCTATCCAAACATCCCACTCTGTGGGCAAACGCGGCAGGACAGGGTACCACCAGCAACACTGCCTCCCTTGGGTTCACCAGACTCACCACCAGACCCGCCTCAGCAGCAGCAGTAGCCCAGCCATTGCGTGGTTCACAACATTCACAAACATCAGACGATGCTGACACTGTCACTTTCCGGACTAGTGCTCTTGAGGTCTCCCAGTGTTCATCAAACACAACAACCAACAGCCCTTCGGTGTGCAGCCCTACGGTTGAGTTGTCTGTCTCTGAGATATTTGAGCGCAAGAGGAAATTGCCAGCAAATGACCCCCGGGCCGTGGCAGTAACAGCCAGCCAGCATAGCCAAGGTTCTGGCCTGCGAAATGCTGCCATATCGAGTGGTGGAGACAAACAGCTTCAAGGGCATGATGTCAGTGGCCATCCCACGTTACGTGGTTCCCAGCCGCTACCACTTTGCGCGCTCTGCAGTGCCTGAGTTGCATGAGCACGTGGTCAGCTAAATAACCCGAAGCTTGAAGAATGCCGTTGCCTGCAAGGTTCACCTCACCACTGAAACCTGGACGAGTGCGTTCGGCCAGGGTCGATACATCTCCCTTACCGCGCACTGGGTGAACCTTGTGGAGCCTGGCAGCGATTCCTCACCTGCTACGGCGCGGGTGTTGCCCACGCCGCAAACAGCTGCACCGCCGCCCCTCCCACTGGATAACAACAGCAGCACCTACCTCTCTGACTCCTTCTCCTCCAACGCATCTCAAAGCTGTACCTCATCCGGAAACGCTAACCCAGCACCAGCAGCAGTAGGATCGTGGAAGCAGTGCAGCACAGCTGTTGGCATGCGTCAGCAAGCGTTGCTGAAGCTGATCTGCCTTGGGGATAAGCAGCACACAGGGGAGGAAATTTGGAGGGGAATAAAGGAACAGACGGATTTGTGGCTGGCACCGCTGGACCTGAAACCGGGCATGAAGCTAGACACCTGGTACGAACTGGCAATGTACGCAATAGAGGTGCTGGCTTGCCCGGCAGCCAGCGTTATGTCGGAACGCTGTTTCAGTGCTGCCGGAGGCATCATCACAGATCGGCGTATCCGCCTCTCCACAGAAAATGCAGACCGTCTGACTCAAATTAAAATGAATCAATCCTGGATTGGAAACGACTACGCAACACTCCAGGACCCCAACCAAGTAACATGACCAATGAACATCTGGGATGGTTTAGCATTTCCGGTCCCTGTTTTTTGAACCTCTCATCTGTATTACATTTATGACTGCATGGCGGCAAAAAGCATTGCTGCTATATCCGCACGCTTTTTGTCCTCATGCAAGGCCTGGGTTGTTGTGTCTCAAAAAGCATGGCCTTCTTCTCCTCCTGCGCCTGCTCCTGTTCCATCACGTGTGCTGCTGCTGATGGGTTAGCGTTGCCGCCCGGTCCCTGTTTATTGAACCTCTTATCTTTATTACATTTATGACTGCATGCATGGCGGTAAAAAGCATGCTATCCGCACGCTTTTTGTCCTCATGCAAGGCCTGAGTTGTTGTGTCTCACAAAGCGTGGCCTTCTCCTCCTGCGCCTCCTCCTGTTCCATCATGTGTGCTGCTGCTGCTGCTGCTGGGATAGCGTTGCCGGTCCCTGTTTATGGAACCTCTTATCTGTATTACATTTATGACTGCATGGCGGTACAAAGCATGCTATCCGCACGCTTTTTGTCCTCATGCAAGGCCTGGGTTGTTGTGTCTCACAAAGCGTGGCCTTCTCCTCCTGCGCCTCCTCCTGTTCCATCACGTCTGCTGCTGCTGGGTTAGCGTTGCCGCGTGGTCCCTGTTTATTGAACCACTTTTCTTTATTACATTTATGACTGCATGGCGGTACAAAGCATGCTATCCGCACGCTTCTTGTCCTCATGCAAGGCCTGGGTTGTTGTTGTGTCTCACAAAGCGTGGCCTTCTCCTCCTGCGCCTCCTCCTGTTCCATCACGTGTGCTGCTGCTGGGTTAGCGTTGCCGCGTGGTCCCTGTTTATTGAACCACTTATCTTTATTACATTTATGACTGCATGGCGGTACAAAGCATGCTATCCGCACGCTTCTTGTCCTCATGCAAGGCCTGGGTTGTTGTGTCTCATAAAGCGTGGCCTTCTCCTCCTGCGCCTCCTCCTGTTCCATCACGTGTGCTGCTGCTGGGTTAGCGTTGCCGCGTGGTCCCTGTTTATTGAACCACTTATCTTTATTACATTTATGACTGCATGGCGGTACAAAGCATGCTATCCGCACGCTTCTTGTCCTCATGCAAGGCCTGGGTTGTTGTGTCTCAAAGCGTGGCCTTCTCCTCCTGCGCCACCCTCCTCCTGTTCCATCACGTGTGCTGCTGCTGCTGGGTTAGCGTTACCGGTCCCTTTTCCTGGAACCTCTTATATGTATTACATTTATGACTGCATGCCGACAAAAAACATGTTACCTGTGCAAAGAAAACAGACATTTCCCGCATTTAAAAGACAGTTTTCCCTTTGAAACTTTAAAATCGATTTTCTCAAAAACTGTAAGCTCTTTTTGCTAATTTTTTTTCCTCTTGTACCCACTCCCAAGGTGCACATACCCTGTAAATTTGGGGTATGTAGCATGTAAGGAGGCTTTACAAACCACAAAAGTTCGGGTCCCCATTGACTTCCATTATGTTCGGAGTTCGGGTCGAACACCCGAACATCGCGGCCATGTTCGGCCTGTTCGGCCCGAACCCGAACATCTAGATGTTCGCCCAACACTAACTGACATCACCACAAATTAAAGAAGGGATGTCCAACTCCAGCCCTCAAGGGCCGAGGTTCTCACACATTTTTGGCACAGCACAGATTAATTGATGGGACTGAATCAGGAAAGGCATGGTTCCTTAAGTTAAACACATTTCTCCATTTCTCAGTCCCTCCTAAACACTGGCATGGATCTGGGCTCCGAAGACTGGAGTTGAACACCTGTAACTTAGGGTAATTGTTCCTATATTATTCTTTATATAATAGGCAGCACGGTGGTATATAATACCACTGGTGGCCCATTATTTATATATTGGACAGCACAGTGGCATAGTGGTTAGCGCTCTTGCTTTCCAGCACTGGTCCCTGATTCGAATCCCAGCCAGGTCAACATCTGTATGTTCTCCCCGTGTCTGTGTGGGTTTCCTCTGGGCACGCCAATTTTCTCCCACATCCCAAAAACATACAGATAAGTTAATTGGCTTCCTCCTAAAAATTGGCCCTAGACTATGATACACGCACTACACGCAATATATACATAGACATATGACTATGGAAGGGACTAGATTGTGAGCCCCTCTGAGGGACAGTTAGTGACAAGACAACATACTCAAGACAGCGCTGTGTAATATGTTGGAGCTATATAAATACTTAAATAAATAAAATACCCTGTTTTTGTTATTATTTATAGCAGCACAATTTAAGCCTGTTTCGCTATAAATATGATTTAGCAATACACTTAGGGTTAGGGATTTTAACATGGGTACATATTTTTCTACTCCAAACTGATATAGTGTGCTCACAATCTTGGAAGTTTTTTGTTTGTTTTTCTAGCCTTAGCTCTACTTTGAGTCCTATCGGAGAAAAGCACTTTACTAATGTTATTGTATTGTATTGTATTATTGTACTTTATATTGAATAATAATGTACTGCAAGTTACAACCTGAGCCCCAGATACTTCAATGTGACTCCTTTGATATTTTGTACATGTGAAGGAAAATGTTCTACATATCTTTACAGGATTGTTATAACTTTTGTTATATGCCTGACAACATGTTTCTTAAAGCTTTTACTGTTGTGTATGCATGACATAACCCCCCTCCCCCACATCATTCATATATATATATATATATATATATATATATATATATATATATATATATATATATATATATATATATATATATATATATATATATGATTCCCACACAGGTGAATGATAATCAATCACAGGCTGACCGCAGGAAAGGGCAGACAAAGCTATGCAGCCTGCATGAAAGGAATTGCAGCTCCACTGCAACAGACAATGTTTGCTTTTACAAGAGCATCTTAAACTGTCATTAACTTCAGAGCGCCTGCAGATGGAATCAACACTCAGTGTGAGCGCAAGCAAAACTATGCGAGCAAATGCACGCAAAGAAATCAAAAACTGCTTGTCTACAGTAAAACTACAGTCAGCAGTACATGCTGCAGAAGTGATCATAACACTGACCCACCCCTACCTTTCAAAGATGAAGAAAAAACATATTATGTATTTGCACAAAAATATGATGTACTTGTTAATCAAAGCCCTTTCCCCTAAAGATCTCAAGAACCTCTCCAGCTTTCTCATAAACCAGGTTTAGGAGGAACGTTTGTAGTGCACGTCTAACATGTCTTGTCACTGCTGTGACAGTTCATGGAAAGAATGTTACTGTCATGCTTAACATGTCACTTCACCACTCTGATGAGGACTGTCGTAGGACATTGTATAAAAAGAACTCTACACAGCCAAATAATCCTCTGTAAAAACATGAACACTTATTAAAGCTGACAAGCTGAGTGAAGCCAATGGTGGCATTGAGAAAAAAACCTTGTGACTTTTCTGCAGATTTTTCTTTTGTTTTCCGAAGACCACCAGGGATAAGGGAGCTAATTTACTCACTATACAGTAGTTTCACCTGAAAACCTAAATTATGCAGAAAACCTGTACAAGTTTTTTTATATTTATAATTATATACTGTACATTTATTGGCATTAGGTGGCAACAGTTTGTACTGTAAGCCCTATCTGGGTCAAATTAGATTATTGTGATATTGTGATAGCGTTTGTGCTGTTGACATTCAAATCCCTATACAAAGTGGGCCCCGGATACATGAAGGACATGCTGCACCACACCTCTCACAACCTCAGATCAGCAGGATCCATAAACTTGGTCACCCCCAGAGTGCACCTCAAAACCCTTGGAGCCAGAGCTTTCTGTCATGCTGCCTCTTCCCTTTGGAATTCCCTACCACACCCAGTAAAGACAGCCCCATCCCTGGAGCTATTCAAATCCAGACTGAAAAGCCACCTGTTTAGCCTGGCATTTGCAGACTTGCAGAATTCTTCCTCTGTACCACAATTCAAACAATTTCAGGTCTGAGCCATGCTTATGCGCTATGAGTCCTAAGGGAGAAAAGTTATTTGTTGTTGTTGAACTATCTCTGATGAATCTGGTACAGTGCAACCTGTGTCTCCTTCCCAACACACACACGTTTTACCATCCCAGCTTGCACACACAAACACATCTGTGTCATCTTCGCAACACACAAACGCGCGCGCGCGCGCGCACACACACACACACACACACACACACACACACACACACACACACACACACACACACACACACACACACACACACACACACACACACACACACACACACACACACACAGCTACTAATACACGGAAATAACTTACTTAACCCCTTTTGAGCCTGCATGCAATTAAATCTATATTTTACTGGTAATAATAAACAACAATGGAGTTAATTCCATTAACAAAGCAGTATTAGGGTAGGTTCACGTTATGCCAGTTAATGAAATAGAAATTTTCATTTTGAACATGTCCGTTGCAGAGTCCTGTCTTGCACGACTTTTCCAAATATGAAACATGGGGGAAATGGACATGTCAAAATCCTGTTATCTTTAGGATCTGTGTACAAACGCCCATTTTGAACACGCCCATTGTGGTAGCAGAGTCCTATTTCGCATTCTCTAGATATTACTCTTTCAACTTACACGACTTACACAGAGTACCTAGCAAGCTCATGGTCAACCAAAGCTCCCAGGAGTGTGTAAGGGGCTAAAAGAGACAGAAAAGCCCTCTGTCAGGATCTCTCCTGTAGCATGTTCTGTCGGTTCCAGCGGAACTTCAACCAGGCAGTTCTGACTTATCTGCTTGCATTCGGTAGCGCATTCGCAATAAGTCTCATTGTCATTTGTAATCGCTCTGCAGTTCAGAGCAGCTCAGGATGCTGTCAGGATTCCTCCTATTGCTTGCTACAGTTGAACTGCAGCAAGATAGCTCTGCATATTGTTGCATAATATTGCATGTATTTGTTATGAGAACCCTTTTTCACTGTCGGCTGGAAGCTTGTGGTCAAGCTAGCTCAGGATTGAGTGATTACCATTCAGCTGTGTGGGAATTTGCATACCTGCATCCATTGCTGATGTCCACATAAAAGTCTGCCTCCCATTTCAGACTTGGCCCGACATAGCGTACAGCTCCCTGAGTTGTTGCTGGGTCATTCATGTGAATTGTATATTGCATTGTTTAACCTTGTTTCTTGCTTGGACGTTTGCTGTATCCGTGGGGATACAGTGAAGTCCTTCTGGTCCTGATAGCTTGGATTCTGCCATCACCACGTTGGTGACTGGTAGTATTCCTGCTAGTTTGTTCCTGAGGACATAGTTACATAGTTTTTGGTTGAAAAAAGACATACGTCCATCGAGTTCAACCAGTATAAAGTACAACACCAGCCTGCTCCCTCACATATCCCTGTTGATCCAGAGGAAGGCAAAAAAAACCTTACAAGGCATGGTCCAATTAGCCCCTAAAGGGAAAAATTCCTTCCCGACTTCAGATGGCAATCAGATAAAATTCCTGGATCAACATCATTAGGCATTACCTAGTAATTGTAGCCATGGATGTCTTTCAACGCAAGGAAAGCATCTAAGCCCCCTTTAAATGCAGGTATAGAGTTTGCCATAACGACTTCCTGTGGCAATGCATTCCACATCTTAATCACTCTTACTGTAAAGAACCCTTTCCTAAATAAATGGCTAAAACGTTTTTCCATGTTAATTAGGGATGGTCGGAATGATAATTTCCGATTCCGCGGTAAATCCGCATTCCGTCATGTACAGATTACCGATTCCGCATACCGCTACCAATTTCCGCATTCCAATGCGGAATTTCCGCCGGAAATCGCGGAAATTCCGCCCGACTTTAACATCGATTTTCTCAAAAACTATAACGTCTTTTTGAAAACTTTTTTTTGCATCTTGTTCAGAAGATTCGGTTTAAAAAACCCTGAAAATTTGGTGTTTCTAGGACTTACGGGGGCTTTGCTATCAACTGCTAAAGTCGGCGGATTTTTACTGTAATGTAAAATGCAGAAAATAGGCAGATGCAGATTTTCTGCATTTTACATTACAGTAAAACAAGATGCAAAAAAAAGTTTTCAAAAATACCTTATAGTTTTTGAGAAAATCGATGTTAAAGTCGGGTGGAATTTCCGCGATTTCCGGCGGAAATTTCCGCGATTTCCGGCGGAAATCCGCCTACAGCACTTGCATTGCCGATTTCCGCATTCCGATGCGGAAATGCAATTTCCGATCGGAATTTCGGAATTTGCATTTCCGCGGAATCCGAATGAGCATCCCTAATGTTAATTAGATGCCCTCTAAGGCGTTGTTTCTCTAGACTAAATAAACCCAGTTTATCTAACCTTTCTTGGTAAGTGAGACCTTCCATCCCACGTATCAATTTTGTTGCTTGTCTCTGCACCTGCTCTAAAACTGCAATATCTTTTTTGCAGTTTTAGAGCAGGTGCAGAGACGAGCAACAAAATTGATAGGTGGGACGGAAGGTCTCACTTACCAAGAAAGGTTGGTAAGTATCGCAACGGTTGCCATTAGTTACGCTCCTATCTGTTTGTCTTTTCTATGTCAGTGTGAATGTTTGCCGTCACTGGGGCAGCAACTAGATTGGCAAAGCATTCCATCTGTCTGTCTGTTTGTTTGTGTTGTTACTTAGCCTGAGGCTTAGTGTGGTGTCGCACTAAGCAGCCATTGTGTTTTAATGCGACTTTTATTACTCAATTATTGTATTTCAATGCGACTGCCAGACAGACTTAGATATGACCTTAGCTTTACTGACCATTCTCTCGCCTAGTCCTTTGTACCACAGCCATCTGATCTAACGTGTATGACCTTAGCCTGTTACCGACTCTGATTCCGCCTAGTCCATTGTACCGCAGCCATCTATTCTAACGAGTATGACCCTAGCCAGCAGGCCGGCACTATCATAGAGGCAAAGGGGGCAATTGCCCCAGGGCCAAAGAGCTTGTAGGGGCCCCCAGTAGCTACAAGAGGAAAAAAAAAATTCAAATCGACCTTATAGTTTTTGAGAAAACTGATTTTAAAGTTTCAAAGGAAAAAAAATACACATTTAAAAACCCGCCGACTTTAATAGTTAATAGCAAATCCACCTTAAATGCTAGAAACCCTAAATTTGCAGGATATGTTAAGGAGATCACTGGGAATAAGAGGAAAAAACAATTTTTCAAAAAGACTCGATATTAAAGTTTTGAAGGAAAAAAGTATTTTTTTAGTAGCAAACCCAACGGTAGTGTAATTTTACATGCATCAAAAGAAAGAGCAATACATTTCCTGATGTGGTTTCCAGGGGTCCCATACGCAGCTGCAGCGCTTTGGCCAGGGATCGCTATACAGCCGCAATATGACTGTATGAAAATCCCTGGCATTTTTTCCTATTTTCCCAATTTTTTTTTTTATGTTTAGAGTGCGGGAACTTTTTTTTTTAAAATTATGTGGGGTCCCCCCTCCTGAAACTTTTTAACCCCTTGTCCCCCATGCAGGCTGGGGTAGCCAGAATGTGCAGCTCTGACCGATTGGGGCTTCACACCCTGACTATACCAGCTGCAAAAAAGGTCCCTTAATGCTGATTTTTGTTCCGGGGTATCTGTTGGGGGGGCCCCCAGGTTTATTTTGCCCTGGGGCCTCATTGTTGCTTAAACCGGCCCTGCTAGCCTGTTACCGACTACATCTGTTGTGTATTGTATCACATAGCATCAAGTGTGATAGGAGGTATAGGAAGCACAGAGCTGCAGTTGCTCTGGGCAATCTTGCTCCCTTGTTCATTACTCCTGTGGCCACCTGTGTAGCCTCTTCCATTGCCCAGCTACATAGTCTTGAGCACACACGGTGACTCAGAAAATATACCCCCCAAGCATTACACCCTCTTTCTATAATTATATTTATACATTTATAATTGTAAATACCCTCTGTTTTAAGAAGGCAAATGTTTTCAAAAGACACACATACACTGCTGCACATGACAGGTGGGGGCCCTGAGCTCTGCCACCACTCGCGACCCCCAAACCTGCATGCAACAGCAAAGGAGGAGCACAGGTGAGCCCCGGAGCTGCCACCACCAGGGAATTCACCCACACTACTCATCTGCCAAACGCAAGAGGAACAATTTCTCACTCCCAGACAGAGACCTATATAATTGTCTGAGCGTTGACTGGGCGTGAGCAATTGTTCCTCTTGTATTTGGTTTTCAAAAAGAACCCCAGAAATAATGGGGTTGAGTTACTTAATTTTTACTGAGTAACAGTGATGCAAAAAACCTTGATATTAATTTAAGTCTGGCAGTAGGTGGCAAAGGCATCAGTTTGCCTCAGGCGGCAAAAAGCCCCTGATGAGCTGTTACCAGCGAAACGCGTATCGCGTGGCTTGAGTGACGTCAACGCGTACATGCGTAGCGTGTGACGCGCACGCCAGGAAGTACAGCCGAGAGGAGTCACTGGAGTGATCCCCGGCCTGGCGTTTTTTGCAGTTTAACTAGCAGTGTGGAGGGGCAGAGGGGACGGTGAGAGGCGGCCACCCGGGAGCTAACTCCACCTAGCCCAAAGAACTTTATCTGTTATCCAACTGCCATATGAACTTGCTGCATGTTTTTAAACTTTTCTTGGAAAAATAAAAGAAGGTAATACACGATTAGAGGCTGGTCCTCTTGTTTTTATTTTTTCTCAACATCCTGCACGAGTGAGAAGGAGAGCCCAGCGGAGCCCAGCAGAGTCAGCAATCACTGGAGGATAAACAGTGGCCAGAGAGGCGACGGGGGGGCCAACACCCCCGGATGCGCGATTTGGTCAATTGAGACCTAAGGATCTGGTGAGTCTGTACCCGAAAGGGGATCTGTATCTCTACAATTTCTTTGGAAACGTGCTTATTGTGGATGAGGGGGAGCGCATGATCACTTACCTGCATAAACTTTACCAGTACAACCTGGCATATCCTGCAGCACCCCATATAACTGTTTATTTATATTTGGACATTTGTGGCATTTGTGGCTAGGTGCCATTGGAACTTTAAACACCCAGAGAGGTGGTTGTGCCATCTGGGGTGATTTTAAATCAATTGTGAGCGCTGAAATTATCTTTTCTTAAAAAGTTTAGAACTGGCCCTGGATGTACAATGCTGGGGAGAAAGTATTTCAACAGACTTAAGACTGGAAATAATGCAAAAGGTTATTTCACAAAGTACTGACACAGGTGTATGATCCCTTATCCATCCAATTTTTTATTTATTTATTTTCATTTCTAATCATTTATTTTTTGAGAAACTGTTGCTAGTATATCTTTCTTATTTTATCATAAATTGTACTTGCAACTTGCATAAGTGGCAAATACAGCTGCATTTTTCGTATGTGTTCTTCATTTGAGGCTGCAATTAGAGATGTCTCGAACGGTTCGCCTGCGAACGGTTCCAGGCGAACTTTAGGGGTTCGCGTTCGCCTGCATCAGGTGAACTTTTGCGGAAGTTTGATTCGCCCCATAATGCTCTATTGAGCAGAACTTTGACCCTCCATATCACTGTCAGCAGACACATTATTGCCAAACACACTGATCTCACTGCTGTAAGCCCACCCACCCTCCCTCCTCCAAGCAAGGTCCTTATACCATTTGACTCAGTTGTCTGCCTACACTAATTAGTTATGGGACAGCTGCTACAGAGATTTTAATTAGCCTCTTGTGGGTCTCCTCCCTCCTCCCTTCTACCCTTCTACCTATTCCCTCCTCCCTCCTACCGGAGGGAGGAGGGTCTCATCTTCCAGGGAATTATCCTATTTCAAAAACCAGTATACATCATACCATGGCTGGGAATCGAACCCAGATCTCACTGTGTGGTGGGCAAGCACACTAACCACGGTACCACTACAGTAGTAACTGAAGCTGGCCTAAAATTTACCATTTATGCTCAATGCAATAGAAACATTAGGTTTCTTAAAGGGAACCTTAACTGAGAGTGATATGGATGTTTCCTGTAAACAATACCAGTTGCCTGGCAGTCCAGCTGATCTTTGTGACTGCAATAGTGGCTGAATCACACCCTGAAACAAGCATGCAGCTAATCCAGTCTGACTTCAGTCAGAGAACCTGATCTGCATGCTTGTTCAGGGGCTGTGGCTAAAAGTATTAGAGACACAGGATCAGCAGGCGATTCAGGCAACTGGTATTATTTTAAAAGGAAAAATCCATATCCTTCTCCGTTTAGGTTACCTTTAAGGATTTGTAGCATAAAAGCCAACTCACATTGGCTGGGATTTGTACCTGGGTTTCACTGTGTTGTGGGCAAGCACACTAACCACTGTACCACTACAGTAGTAACTGAAGCTGGCCTAAAATTTCGAATCTCAGCTCTGTCTGTTCAGTAAGCCAGCACCTATTCAGTAGGAGACCTTAGGCAAATCTTCCTAACACTGCTACTGCCTATAGAGCATGCCCTAGTGGCTGCAGGTCTGGTGTTTTGAGTCTGTCAGGAGAAAAGTGTGATATAAATGTTATTTGTCTTGTCTACTTTTTCTCTTGTATTGAGCATAAATGGTAAATTTTAGGCCAGCTTCAGTTACTACTGTTGTGGTACAGTGGTTAGTGTGCTTGCCCACCACACAGTGAGATCCAGGTTCAAATCCCAGCCAATGTGAGTTGGCTTTTATGCTACAAATCCTTAAAGGGAACCTAAACGGAGAAGGATATGGATTTTTCCTTTTAAAATAATACCAGTTGCCTGAATCGCCTGCTGATCCTGTGTCTCTAATACTTTTAGCCACAGCCCCTGAACAAGCATGCAGATCAGGTGCTCTGACTGAAGTCAGACTGGATTAGCTGCATGCTTGTTTCAGGGTGTGATTCAGCCACTATTGCAGTCACAAAGATCAGCTGGACTGCCAGGCAACTGGTATTGTTTACAGGAAACATCCATATCACTCTCAGTTAAGGTTCCCTTTAAGCAACCTAATGTTTCTATTGCATTGAGCATAAATGGTAAATTTTAGGCCAGCTTCAGTTACTACTGTAGTGGTACCGTGGTTAATGTGCTTGCCCACCACACAGTGAAATCTGGGTTCGATTCCCAGCAATGGTATGATGTATACTGGTTTTTGAAATAGGATAATTCCCTGGCAGACGAGACCCTCCTCCCTCCGGTAGGAGGGAGGAGAGAATAGGTAAAAGGGTAGAAGGGGAGGAGGGTGGGCAGGTCCTCCAGCAGTGATGTGTATTTCACTCAATCAGGTGTACCTCCAGTTATTAGAGCTCTTGAAACATGTTTTCTATCATTTTTCCAGCCGGTAGAATTTTTTAAAATTTTCAAAGGTCGCCTCCCCATTGAAGTCTATTGCGGTTTGCGAACTTTTTCGCGAACCGAACCTTTCGCGGAGGTTCGCGAACAGGGTTAGCGAACCTAAAATCGGAGGTTCGCGACATCTCTAGCTGCAATTATCTCTGTACTATGATGTATAGTGCATCTGGAAAGTATTCACAGCGCCTCACATTTTCTACATTTTCTTTGTTACAGCCTTATTCCAAAATGGATTAACCATTTCATCTCACGGGTATTTTTCACCTTATGGACGAGAGGAATTTTCCCATTTCAGCGCTCCTCCCTTTAATTCTCCAATAACTTTATCACTACTTATCACAAAAAATGATCTATACCTTGTTTTTTTCTGCCACCAATTAATCTTTCTTTGGGTGGTACATGATGTTAAGAATTATTTTATTCTAAATGCATTGTAACGGGAATAATAAACAAAAATGGAAAAAATCACGATTTCTCAGTTTTTGGCCTTTATAGTTTTAAAATACTACATGCTCCAGTAATTAAAATCTACACATTTTATTTGCCCATTTGTCCTGGTTATTGCAACATTAAAATTATATCCCTAGTATAATGTATGGTGACAATATTTTATTTGGAAATAAAGGTGCATTTTTTCAGTTTTACATCCATAACTATTTTTTAGCCCATAAATTAATAATAATATGCCCTCTTGACACACATATTAAACATTTTTATTCCCTAAAGACAGTAGGTGTAATTTTACTATTTGGCCACAAGATGTCCCCATTGAGCGCTTCCTATTTGCATACAATATGTATTCTATAGGTTGCTAAATTGTAACTAGGGAAGTGACGCAGGTATCAATGGACGCCTGCGATCAAGGTGGCCTGCAGGGAGAATAATGAATGGGAACTGTTCCCATTCATAAATCTAATGATCGGCTGAGGAAAATAGCGGCAATTAGCGGCGGGAGGAAGTGTGGCGGCTCTATTTAAGAATACACACTGTTTTTGAACAAAAACACTGTTTATTCTTGGCGGACGAGAACGGATTGACTTTGGTCCTCTCTAGCCAACCTCCCCTGCTCCCAGCAGCATCACGATCACGCACATTCACCCACACGATTGTCCGCACACCACCCCAAACTGCAGGGACATGATTAACGTGTCCCTGTGGCTGTAGCAGCTGCCGCTGCAGACGCGAGGCTCGAGTCCCAACAGCAGAAATGGTTAAACTCATTTTACTTGAGGTTTTGGCAAATTTATAAAAAAAAGAAAAACTAAGAAATTACATGTACATAAGGATTAACAGCTTTTGCTCGATACTTTGTCAATGCACCTTTGGCAGCAATTATAGCCTCAGGTCTATTTGAATATGATGCCAAAGAGTCACACACCTATCCTTGGCCAGTTTTGCCTAAATACTGGCTTGGTGATAAGGGGTGCCTGGTTTCCTCCACATGCAACGCCTTAAAGAGTTCAATCTTTGTCTCATCAGAACAGATAATTTTGTTTCTCATAGTCTGAGAGTCCTTCAGGTGTCTTTTGGCAAACTCCAGGCAGGCTGCCATGTGCTACCGTCTGGCCACTCTAACATACAGGCCTGATTGATGGATTGCTGCATAGATGGTTGTCCTTCTGGAGAGTTCTCCTCCCTCCATGGAGCACCTCTGAAGCTCTGATAGAGTGACCATCGGGTTCTTGGGCACCTCCCTGACTAAGGCCCTTCTACCCCCATCGCTCAGTTTTGATGGGCGGCCTGCTCTAGAGTCTAGGAAGAAAGAGTCCTGGTGGTTTTTAACTTTTTCCACTTACAGATAATAGAGGCTACTGTGCTTATTGGGTACTTAAAACTGTAAGTAACCTTCCCCAGATTTGTGCCTGGAGACAATGCTGTCTCAGAGGTCAACAGGCCATTTCTTTGACGTCATGCTTGGTTTGTGCTCACCTCTAACATGAACTGTCAACTGTGGGACCTTATATATACAGGTGTGTGCCTTTCCAAATCATGTCCAATCAACTAAATTTACCACAGGTGGACTCCAATTAAGCTGCAGAAACATCTCAAGGATGATCCCACACAAAACCCACTGTAGCACAAATCGTAGCTTGTCATGTATGTGGCAATGCAGTCACAAACCAGGCAGAGAGTCCTCACTGACCCCTGTCCAATTCAGAAAGCACCTACAATGGACATGTGAGCAGGGCTGGTTTTCTGAAATGGCCACAAAGGCCAAGGCTTTGGGTGGCTGCAGACCAATGGTGCACCTGAATATGAAAGAGGGGTTGCTACATATGAAAGAGAAGGCTGAAAATGGGCATCAACACATAAAAAAGGGAGAATGACCCCTAGCGAGCCATTCATGAAAGTGTGAGCTATAGCACATGGATGCTACACATGGAAGAGCGAGCTACACGTGGAATGCTGCTGCACAAGTAAGGGAAGCCACAACATACTTGGCCTTGGGACACAAAAAGTATAAATCCAGCCTTGCATGTGAGTATCGTAACGGCACTAGGTAGAGATGGGAAAAGGTAGAGTGGTCTAAGGAATCATATTTTCTTTATCCTTTACATTCTACAGATTGCAGTGCAACTGTGCAGATGGGATAGAATGTAATAGAAATTAAGGCTTATCCCTGGAGGCCCCACCTCTTAATTTACAGGACGTACAGGAGGATCTGAAAATAACATATTGGCCAGAAAACACAGGGCACTTTCAGAAGTCTTGCAAAGAGACCATCCATGCCTTGGCAGGTCATTTTGGGCTCACAAGGGATATATTCACATTATTAGGTAAATTCTTGTCATGTTGTGGCTGATATATATTCATGTACAAAATAAATCCCCCTTGTGAAAGAGTGTTACATATGGTTGTGGTCTTATGACCCTTTTCTGATAAATAATGGTTATTAAACATCAACAGGGTTCATATAATTTGCACATGCATGAAGCAATTATAAGCTATGGAGTTAAACTGTATGCACATCACATTGCCTTTTAAGCTTCTCTCCCTGGTCCCTGACCTCACCATTAAACAGGAAAAGAAGCACAGCTAGTTACGAAGGCGCAGGCTCCTAAGAGACCCCCTGACACGAAGACATTTGCATTAGTTCCTCTGCATCAACATTATTGCCACAAATGAACATCTTTGCTGATACAGAATCCTTTAATCTAGCAGCTCCTGTAAAGACAGAGCTGCTCCCATTCTTAATATAAATGATAGCGAAAGTATCTGCCAAATCGCCTCTTACTGGGATTGACTCCATGTATGACATCCCCAGGGCAAACTCCTGCATTGAATATATTTTGTTATGTTGTAGACAGGACAAAGCTTTCTCTGCTACAGGCGCTGCGCTGGGATCTGTTTTTGTTAGTGCAGTTCAGCAAAAATCCCTCTTGCCCAATCAACTCCAGAGGGATAACTAAGACTTTTTTTAATCTTCACTAACTGCTTTGATACGTGACATCATACTTTTTGAATACTGCTGAGTAATGTTAAAGTATAGATTCTTAAGGCAAACTTATGCCTAGGAAGTAGATTTTGTATGCAACATTACAGACAGCTGGACATGTTGTTACTAACTTTTTTATTTAGTCCTCTTTCTTATCTTTCATGTTTAAAAAAAATGGCTGGAAAATGTGAATATGTCTTAAAGGTGCATGCAAGGAGACTCAAGGTGGCCATACACTAGTTGCTTTCTTGTAGATCAGTGAAATGTTGATCACCTTGCACCACAAATTTGGGCATAAATCTGACTCAACATTGAATGGAATGCCGACACCACTTGCTTTGTACCACTTACTGCTCCAGGGGCGTAGTTATTTGTCTATGCAGGTTAATGAGA
This sequence comes from Hyperolius riggenbachi, assembly GCF_040937935.1. Classification (NCBI taxonomy): domain Eukaryota; kingdom Metazoa; phylum Chordata; class Amphibia; order Anura; family Hyperoliidae; genus Hyperolius; species Hyperolius riggenbachi. The sequence continues at coordinate 44,721,230 of NC_090656.1, forward strand.
AGCGAATGCGTGGTGAAAATTGCTCTGGTCCTCAAGTGCTGAGCAGTTAACAATTATCGTGGCCTTGTGTTTATGGCCATGTTGTGACAAGGCAAAACATTAAGAGGCACTTTGGCTTAATCCACAAACATTATTTTACTTATGTATTTATATAGCGATGACATATTACGCAATGCTGTACAGATTATATTGTCTAGACTAATTGTCCCTTGGAGGGGCTCACAATCTAATCCCTACCATAGTCCTATCCCCATGTATGTATCGTGTAGTGTATGTATTGTAGTCTAGGACCAATTTTAGGGGTAAGCCAATTAACCTATCTGTATGTCTTTGGGATGTGGGAGGAAACCGGAGTGCCCGAAGGAAACCCACGCAGACACAGGGAGAGCATACAAACTCCTTGCAGATGTTAACCTCCCTGGGATTTGTAGCAGTGACCCAGAGCTGCAAGGCGAGAGTGCTAACCCCTACGCCACCGTGCTGTCCATATGGCAATCATGACAAGCAAGCATTGAGGACTCCCTTTAGGTTGTAAGCTCCAAAGAGCATGGTCCTCTCCCTTATCCTGTAAGATGTCACATATATTGTTACTGACTGTACAATGACCACTGTGACTTATAGTGTCTACTACTTCTGTATTTTGTGTACCCACTCTGTACTCTGTACAATACCATGGAAGATGATAGTGCTATATATAAATCAATATTAATAATAGTAAAAAGGCAATAATGTATTTTCAAGATTCTAAGCTACACATATTGTTCTTTGCGCAGAATAACATTTTAAAGGAAATGTTAATTGAAATGTAAAGTAGCCAGCTACTTGCTCGGGGCTTCTTTCAGCCCCCTGAAGTGCTCCTGGTCCCTGGCCATGATACTGTGCTGCTCCGCTCTTCTGATGTCCCCCTCCATAAGCTGTCCAACTCAGCGAGTTGGAGGCCACGGCGCATGCGCGGCACTGACCACACACACCTCCTTGGTCACACTTGGCTGTGAGCATTCTGCACCTGCGCAATAACTTTACAAAAGCAGAACATTCTTAGCCATGGAAGCACGATGGAGGATGCGCACAGGATGGGGCCTCTATTTAACCACTTAACGACCACGGTCAGCCAATTGGCGGACCTAGGTGTTAAGTGGTTTTACATGGAAATGGCCACTTGTTTGAGCGGCCTTTCCATGTCAATTCCCGGAGGGTGTCTCCGTGAACAACCTGCGAGCCGCCAATCGCGGCTCACTGGTGTAATGTACACACGCGGGGAAGAAATCCCCGCTGTTTACATCATACGGCACTGCTGCGTAGCAGCGCCGTAAAGGAGATCGACGAACCCCGGCCTCTGATTGGCCGAGTATCGCCGGCAGCTGATAGGTTGAAGCCTGTTAGAGGCGGTGGAGGACGGATCTCCGTCCTGCGCCGCCCAGGGGAAAGAGGAGAGGGAGGGAAGGAGAGGGAGGGCGGAAATCGCAGCGGCGATCAGACCCCCCAGCAGGACATCCCCCTAGTGGGGAAAAAAGGGGGGAAGTCTGGTCGCCCTGGCTGTCTGCTGATCTGTGCTGTGGGCTGGAGAGCCCACGCTGCACAGATCAGCGCAAACAAGCCCGGTCCTTAAGTGGTTAAAGGAACATTATCAAACCAAGTGTTTTAAAATAACAATGTACAAATAATATCTAAGTAGTTGTGTAAACATTTTCTTACTTTTCATGTTAAGTATCAAAGGCAAAAACTGTAATTCATTGTGTGTATGATTTAGCTCTATTGGGACAAATCATTCTCAAAAGGAGGATCTGCCTCAATGCACAGCCAGTGTACAGCTTCATTGTACAGCCACTATTTTTCTCTGAAAGCAAAAAAAAGTATGAAAAGCTGTGGTGTCACATACAATTACAAATGTTTATAACAAGTTACATTTCCTCTGCTCTCTTCAGACACAGGGTTGACAGATGCACTGTGAGGGAATTCCCTCTCTCCTCATGGCTCACTCTGCCTTCAGATTAGAGCAGACTGCTTTAAGAGGGCCACTAACGGTCCAATTTCTAGCAAAAAATCATTAGTGCGATCAGAAATTCTGATCGGATTGGTTGTAAATAATCTCCGTTAATGGGCAAAATTGATTACAAATGATTATAAAAATAGTCGTCCAATTGGATTTTTGTCAAATCAAATTTGGATTTTCATGTTGGTTGTGATAGATAAAAAGCAAAGATTGGTTCGTTGATGGTGTAGTGAACGATTTTTCTTTGGATCAGAATTTTCTGATCGCTCGAACGATTTTTTGCTAGAAATTGGATCATTCGTGGCCACCTTTAGAGTGAAAGGAATTTGATACAGTAAACAAAAGAGATAAGCAAGTGAACTGTATACATCATTATTTACCAGCACTTCAGGAACTCTCTCAATCCCAGGTTAAAAAAACATGTTAATCGATAGTGTTCCTTTAATAAGTATTTCATTTTACCTATTCCCCCTGACCCCACCCCATTTTTTTATGCTTTAACCCTACATTTTGGTACTGAAATTAGACTGTGAGCCTTTCTGAGTGTAATGGATAGCGGAGTGACTGCCGCAACAGCAAGCAGCATGGCGGCTATCTCCGCGTCGCAGCCGGCGATTTCTGCCGCACAGTTACATGCTGGTGCTTTGCCTGGTCCTTCTATCGCTCATAGACTAAGGGCTACGCGCGCGCGCGCTGAGCGAAAGGACCTTTATGCATCTAGAAGGGGAGTCAGCTGATCACTCGGTCAGCTGACTCCAGCTATGCTCAGGATTGGCTGAGTGACTGGGGCGGCGCTATGGAGCGCGTTTAGTATATATAGGACCTGCCTGTCAGTTGCTCCGCGTCTGCTGTTGCAAATGCTACGTGTTAGCACTCAGACATAGTCAGATCCCAAAGTGTGCTAGAACCAGCTGGAGCTGGGGATCCACACTTAGCCAGATTCTGTTGATAGTACTAATTGAATTGTATTATTTGTTATGACCCTCTGCTAGCCTTGACTACTCTTCTGTCTTGTGATTCTGTGCCTTTGCCTATCTGATCCAGTTGCCAACTTAGCTTATCCCTCACTCTGATTCTGTATTCTACCTTTGTACCATATCTGTCCGTGTGTTGCAAAACCTGCTTGTCTGACTCTTCTGCCCTCACCAGTGAGCTTAGTCCTGGTGAGGAACTCTCATTTTAGTAATCACCTGCTCCTCAGGTTGATAGCTGCAGTATAGTCTGAATCACCTGCTCCTCAGGTAGATAGCTGCAGTACAGTCTGAATCACCTGCTCCTCAGGTTGATAGCTGCAGTATAGTCTGAATCACCTGCTCCTCAGGTAGATAGCTGCAGTACAGTCTTAATCACCTGCTCCTCAGGTTGATAGCTGCAGTATAGTCTGAATCACCTGCTCCTCAGGTAGATAGCCGCAGTACAGTTTTAGTCACCTGCTCCTCAGGTTGATAGCTGCAGTACAGTCTTAATCACCTGCTCCTCAGGTTGATAGCTACAGTACAGTCTTAATCACCTGCTCCTCAGGTGATCAGCTATTACAGTACTGTCTGGATCCCCTGCTCCTCAGGGGATCACCTGCTGCAGTAGAGTCTGAATCACTCGCTCCTCGAGTGATCACTCTACATTGTCTTGCTGTGCATCATCCGCTCATCGGGTGAACCTATTACTACTCCTCTGTGTCTCCAGCCTGCTGGAGTACTGTTTACTGTGTTCTTTAGAGATACCCCCCTCTACCAGCTCCTCTGGGATAGTGGGTATCTCTATCAATATTTACTGTTGCACCAAACACTATCTTACACCTGAGTGTCCTGTGTCTTGCTGTACTTGTGTTGTTGGTGATTCTGCAGATCACCACGTGGTCGGGTATGGTGTCTGTATTATTGGTGATACTGCAGATCACCAATGATCAGAAAATCTGTTCTTGCTGACACCAATGGTTACACTGAGGAAAACAATATCCTTTTGACCTAGGTGCAAAAAAATGTTATTCCATCTCTGTTTATCAATGACGATATTTAAATCAGCTCAGGGATTGCTTCTGGGATGCAGCGCGGACATGAACCACTCCATCAAAGTGCCTGTTTGCAGACAGTATATCTGGGTGACATGATGGCGAATACGCTTCCAGTGCTGCGATTGTTCCACTGTTCCTCCACATTATTAGCATGAAAGAAAATTGTGCTTGTCCTTAATTTGCTTGAGAGGACTGAGAGACTTTTTAATTGGCCTATAACAATTTAGCTAAAGTAAGTTAGATTTTAATCAACACACTCATGAAATTGCAGTATTTTTAGCAATAAATTGCAAGTTAATAAACTTACTTGGGCTTTCTTTGTAAATGCCAACTAAAGACTTAAGCGTTGCTTGCAAATTTAATTACTCATTTATTGCTCATGTAATTTTGAATTAATTACATGCCGAATAGATTTATATTCTATGTACTTAATAAAACTCTTTAAGTGCTCGTTTAGCAATCAATTGGTATTTAGGATGTTCTGCATTTATGGAAGAAAATGGCTTTTTATTTGGGTTCTGGATTTCCCCGCCATCTGTAAGATCTGGTGGAACAGTCTGTTTTACGTGACAGCGATGTCCTCGACTTTCCAGGTGAACTTCACGTCTTCTGAATCTCACACCAGAGATTGGATTTGCAATGTTAATAATTCTGATTTTAATATTGAATGTTAGATTTGCCTCCCGTGTTTCTAAGTGCTCATCATAATCATTTTGATTATATGGAGAAATTTAGCATTCGGAGCCTTTAAAGTGACCCTAAAGTAAACCTGCTCAGTGTGACTAACCTAAGACGGTGTACTGCATAATCAGAGGTTACCTTCACTGAGAACCACATCTAAATACTCAGAAGGTCCGGAGATCAAAGTGGATATACTCAGCGTCAGTAATATAAGTGGAACCTAGTGTAAAAACACCTGAGCTTTCCTATTGGACAGTGAAGCTATCTATCACAAGAAAGGACCAGTTGGGAGTCTCTCTTGAAAGGCAAGGGAGGGATTTCCTCCATTAGATTGCTTTGCTTGCCTTTAGGTATTTGATCCTTAAAGGACCACTATCGCGAAAAAATGTAAAAGGTAAAATATATGTAAACATATACAAATAAGAAGTATGTTTCTTCTTACTTGGATGTGTTTAAATGTATTTTAAATTTTAAAATTTTCGCGATAGTATTCCTTTAAAGTTCATACACACGCTGGATTAAAAGGCAGGGCCCCTAATATGTTGGTGAGAGATCTGGCATGCCAGAGTAGCAGACAGACACACAGTATGCACACTACACACACACATAAACACACAAACATACACTGTTCATACACATAAACACAATGTACACACATACACGCATGCAGTCCACACATATACAGTGGCTTGCAAAAGTATTCGGCCCTCTTGAAGTTTTCCACATTTGGTCACATTACTGCCACAAACATGAATCAATTTTATTGGAATTCAACGTGATGGACCAATACAAAGTGGTGTACATATGAGAAGTGGAATGAAAATCATACATGATTCTAAACATTTTTTACAAATAAATAACTGCAAAGTGGGGTGTGCATAATTATTCGGCCCCCTTTGGTCTGAGTGCAGTAAGTTGCCCATAGACATTGCATGATGAGTGCTAATGACTAAATAAAGTGCACCTGTGTGTAATCTAATGTCAGTACAAATAAGGCTGATCTGTGACGGCCTCAGAAGTTGTCTAAGAGAATATTGGGAGCAACAGCACCATGAAGTCCAAAGAACACACAAGACAGGTCAGGGATCAAGTTATTGAGAAATTTAAAGCAGGCTTAGGCTGCAAAACAATTTCCAAAGCCTTGAACATCCCACAAAACACTGTTCAAGCGATCATTCAGAAATGGAAGGAGTATGGCACTACTGTAAATCTACCAAGACAAGGCCGTCCACCTAAACTCACAGGCCGAACAAGGAAAGCGATGATCAGAAATGCAGTCAAGAGGCCCATGGTGACTCTGGACGAACTGCAGACGTCTACAGCTCAGGTGGGGGAATCTGTCCATTGGACAACTATAAGTCATGCACTGTACAAAGTTGGCCTTTATGGAATAGTGGCAAGAAGAAAGCCATCGTTAACAAAAAAGCATAAAAAGTCCCATTTGCAGTTTGCCACAAACCATGTGGGGGACACAGCAAACATGTGGAAGGAGGTGCTCTGGTCAGATGAGACCAAAATGGAACTTTTTGGCCAAAATGCAAAACGCTATGTGTGGCGGAAAACTAACACTGCACATCACTCTGAACACACCATCCCCACTGTCAAATATGGTGGTGGCAGCATCATGCTCTGGTGGTGTTTCTCTTCAGTAGGGACAGGGAAGCTGGTCAGAGTTGATGGGAAGATGGGTGGAGCCAAATACAGGGCAATCTTGGAAGAAAACCTCTCGGAGTCTGCAAAAAACTTAAGACTGGGGCGGAGGTTCACCTTCCAGCAGCACAACGGCCCTAAACTTAAAGCCAGGACAACAATGGAATGGTTTAAAGCAAAACATATCCATGTGTTAGAATGGCCCAGTCAAAGTCCAGATCTAAATCCAATCGAGAATCTGTGGCAAGATCTGACAACTGCTGTTCACGGATGGGGAGGAAGAGCTGGCGGAGAGGATGGGGGTGGAGTAAACCTCCCATATTCCTCATATTTAAAGGATTACATATGCATATGATTCTGGGCCTTATTTTCTACACGGAGGCTGTCAGTCTTCTAAATATTTATTTGGGAAGAAATTCTTGTGGGTAGAATGATCACAGTGGCATCATTATGTACTCTTTCCACTAAACATTCATGAGGTACCAAAATATGTAACAACAACCTTACATTACATCTCCCACTTCAATCCAGGAAGGGTGCATATGTAAATCCTTCATTCAGATCAATGGGGGCCATGCAATTTAAACAAAATATCCACTTTGCTTCTGTTTGTCGTAGGAATTTGTCCTGGTTTCCCCCTCTTGCACCTATTTTTAATGTCACACATGTGTTCAAGTATTCGTTTTTTGAAACGCCTCCCTGTTTCCCCTAAATATAATTTCCTGCAGGGGCAAATTGCACCATATATGACACTTTCTGTGTCACAGTTAATGAATGTGAGAATTTTGAAGGTGCGTGCGTCAGTGGCATCTTTACAGGTCTTAGTCTGTAGCACATTCGTGCAGGCCTTACACCTGCCGCATCTAAACGTGCCTGTCAGTTGGGGGAGGGGGGGGGGGGGTGCCACAATCTGATTGGTGCTGGTTCGACCATATCTTTTTTTAGTTCACTGTGAACCAAATGGTCCCTCAGATTTCTTGCTCTCCTATATGTGACACTGGGTGCAGTCTGTGGGATCCTACATAGGTCCTTGTCCTGGTGTAGGATAGGCCATCTGAAACATTTGGTGTGATTGTAGTGTATATGTCCCCAGCAGTCTAGGGACATTTTTTTACACTGGGATTCTGATGTCTCCGTGTACAGTTCTCATTTAAAACGGTTACCCTCTCTGTTTTGCACTATCGTATGTTTTTTTAGGACAAAATCTCTCTACAAGCCCTCCACTTTCTATTTCAAAATCGTCTTGTCCTGAACAGTTCCTCTTTGCTCTGAGAAACTGTCCCACCGGAATCCCTGCTTTTAGTGATCGTGGATGTGCACTTTTCCAGTGTAGTAGTGCATTTGTGGTTGTAGGTTTTCTATAAGTCGTTGTTTCAATCCCCCCTTTTCCATCCAACATGATCATTAGGTCAAGGAAGTGTATGCTTTTTTGATTGATCTCATGTGTGAACAGCATACCAATCTGATTGTTGTTGAGACATGTCACAAAGTCAAGAAACATATCTTGGGGGCCGTCCCACAGAATGATGATATCATCTATGAAACGCCCCCAAAACAGTATATGTGAATAACAGCAGATCCTCGCCAAATACCATCAGGTCCTCCCACCAGCCGAGAAGGAGGTAAGCATAGGATGGGGCACAGGCCATCCCCATCGCACTTCCCCGTGTCTGGTGGTATGTGGATCCTTCAAACCTGAAGAAATTATGTGTAAGTATAAATTCCAAACTTTGTATCAGGAATTCGGAATGGGCCCTCACATGTGTACCCCTTGCTTACAGGAAGTATCTTACTGCCTTGATTCCCCGATCATGTCTAATGCTACTATAGAGCTCCTCTACATCCAGACTCGCCAAGTATGCTGTTTCAGGGATCTGGATGTCTTGTAGGCGCCCCAATAGGTCCTTAGTGTCATGTATATAGGATGGCAGGGCCTCCACAAAGAGTCTGAGGAACCCATCCACATACTTACTTAGTTTCTCGGTTAGGCTGCCTCTCCCCAATACAAGTGGTCTTTTTGGTAAGGCATAGAATTCTGCCAGTAGTGAGATACACACCAGCACAAGTGATTTTCTTCTATGTATACAGTTTTGATGCTCACCATTTGGTTTTAATTATAACAAATAAAGGTTATGTTTTAGTGCATTAGGCGCCTATTCCACTAGGAAATTGTATTTGTAAGCTATTCCCCCGAGTACTTCATTAGTGTTTTTTGTATATATGCATGGAATGGGTAAAGAGGTGCCAAAGTATAGATAAAAGACGCTCAAAGCTTTTGGTTATTTACTCGTTTGACACTTGTCTGAAGAAGCGGACATTGACCTGTGAAATGTGTTGCCCGTGCTAAATAAACCTTTCTTTATGAGACTGACGTTACTGAGTTAAGCCACCTCACCCTTTACATTTGTGTTGTTTTTAACTTAATTTTACCTGTATTTACCCTTGTATTTGTAAATCAAGACCTTTCAAATCACTAGTGCTTAGAAAAGTGTTGCTAGTGGGTTCCAGGCCTAAGCTTACATTTTTTAACCTACCCTGAAAAAAAAGACAAAGAAAACCCAACAAAATTTGATTGGCTACTTTTGGCAGCACAGACATGTTCCTTTCTTCTGTAGAAAAATACACTTTAAATGACCATAAAACAAAGCTGGTTTGACGGCATTTTACACAAAAAGGAAAGAAAAGGGATAAAATATTAAAATGTTTCCTCAGCATAGCAGAGCCCTTCCCCAGACAACCCCACTACAGAGGAATATGCCCTGTAGTTAAACATACATTTTCAATGAATAAAAAGCTAGAACATTGCCAATCCTGTTTGTAGATAATTCTCTGCTTAACTTTTAATATACATGTTTTACCAAGCAATATTTCACAGAGATGACTGTCAAATTTCACTCCAGCTTATCCCCTGGTATAATATCTTTCTGCGAGGAACAGGCCTTCAAAGCAGAGCGAGAAATATCATGCTCTCGCCCTTCCTTCTACCAAGATAAACGCGGAATAGCTGGGGAATAAAGGCACGGGTCAAAGTGAAAAGGAAGAGGTCGGCGGTGAAATGAAAAAGCCGCTCCGCTGGGGCTGCTCTGAAGTTCTACATAAAACAGAATCGTAGAATCTCCAGCATTGCTGAAGTGCCGCCGTCTGATTTCCCTTGCTGTCAGCGAGTTGGTGGAGAGAGTTTTACAAGTAGCGGATTACGGAGTTTGCTGCGTCGCTGATGGTAAAACTTTAAGGTCTAACTGATGTCCACCTAGGAAGTGATATACTTTAACAATACTTTGTTTGTTTTTAGAGTAGGAATACATGCAGGGGCTTAGTTAGAAATTACCAGGCCCCATGGAAGATTTTTTTATGCCCCCCCTCCTCCTGGACCTTCCCTTCAATACCCGCACACCCTCTCCCGGACTCCCCACCCCAAGGAGCAACCAAGATTTTCCATTTAGTTGGAAAATATTAGTTTTAAACTAAGATACTTGGATCTGTTCGCCCATATGCTGCATGCATTAACCTCCTTGCCGGTTATCCTGAACTCAGCTCGGGTTAACCTGCGTAGGAGGATTTCTCAGGCCCCGCTGACACAGCTAGCACTTTACTAGCTGCGTGTGGTACGCGATCGCCGCAGCTACCCGCCCATTCGCCGCTACCTGCCACGCTGAGCCGCCCCGCCCCCCAGACCCCTGCACAGCCTGGCCAATCAGTGCCAGGCAGCGCTGAGGGGTGGATCGGGATTCCCTCTGATGTCCCGACGTCCATGGCGTCGGTGACGTCATCCTGCCCGTCGCCATGGCGACCGGGGAAGCCCAACAGGAAATCCCGTTCTGTACGGGATTTCCTGCTTACTCTGATCGCCGGAGGCGATCGGAGTGGGTGGGGGGATGCCGCTGCTCAGCGGCTATCATGTAGCGAGCCCTGGGCTCGCTACATGATTTAAAAAACAAATAAATAAAAAAAAAGTGCTCTGCTGCCCCCTTGCCGCGGGAATTGGACCGGCAAGGGGGTTAAAGGACTACTGTAGGGGGTAGGGGGAAAAAGAGTTGAACTTACCTGGGGCTTCTAATGGTCCCCCACAGACGTTCCTGTGCTCACGCAGCCACTCACCGATGCTCCAGTCCCCGTCGCCGGTTCACTTCTGGAGTTTCCGACTTTAAAGTCGGAAAACCACTGCGCCTGTGCGGCCACATCCTTGCTCCTGCTGACGTCACCAGGACCGTACTGCACTGCCGTAGACCGTACTGGGCCTGCGCAATACACTCCTGGTGACATCAGCGGGAGCGAGGGCATGGCCACGCAGGCACAGTGGTTTTCCGACTTTAAAATTCCAGAAGTGAACAGGAGGTGGGGACCGAAGCATCGGTGACTGGATTCACAGGCACAGTACATCTGCGGGGGACCATTAGAAGCCTCAGGTAAGTTCAACTCTTTTTCCCCTACCCCCCTACAGTACTCCTTTAAAAAGACAAAAACAAAACAAAAAGAAAAACAGGCAGCCAGGAGTGGTCGCCCCTTGTGGCTACAGGCCTCATAGCGACTGCTATGGCTGCTATGGTAATTCCCTAAGCCACTAAATACAGGATAACAAATTTCCTGCTGCTCATAGTTTTTCTGAAAACAGGAAAACTTGCAGTAGATTTTTCATGAAATCAAAATGACCAAGAAAAGGTACCTCTATTGAGTGTTTTTCCAGTTACAATATGAGGTGATACAATTTCCTCTGTTTATACTGTGCATGTTGGGATGCAGTTCATGTGTTTGGGTGGGTTTCACCATCCGATTGTGTTTGCGATTTTTGAAAAAAAAAAAAGACAGGACAAAAACTTAAATGTTTTACACCTGGCGAGTGTGTTTGCAGTGCAATGTCCCGCCCCATTGCATCACATTGCAACACACAAAATGTCAATCATATGACCCTGCAGCAAAGTGCGCCGACAGGGTCATATGCATAGCACCGCCAGGAGGACTTTGGGGTGCTGGAAGCAGCCACAGTTAATTAACTGGCCACTTTAAAGTGAACCTCCAGACTAAAAATCTTCTCAGCAGCACTGAAAAGGCTTGGTGTTTATTTAACAGTTTCACTGCATTTGTTTTCTTACCCAAGCCTCATTTTTAACTGCATAGAAGAAAACTGCCCAGGCATTTCCCCCTGATGCTGTGCAAAGCATGATGGGATTACTGATGTTGTTGTTCTCATTCTGCTGTTTTGGTGCAAATGTGTTTTTTTTTTTCATTTTGAATTTGAGATTTGAAGCCTTGCGCTTGCAGCTGGGAGGGGTGATCAGGACACAGGACAGTTGGAACTGTGCCTCATGCTCCCTGTCACCTCCTTTCAACTAAAAAGATGGCTGCTCCCATGAAATCACAATCATTTGCCTGTTCTATTAAAACAGGATGGGTAAGAGATTATTATTACCTATCTATTTTAATTAACACAACTAATGTAACTTAATGAGTATGAATGTTTAGGCTGAAGTTCCCGTTTAAATTTCACTTAAAATTTCCTTTTAGTTTGCAGATCTCAAGATAATCATATAACACTGAATTTGATTAGTTTTTTTTCTTTTTTCCTCACATTCCCATTATCTTAACCCAAACACAAATGCAGAAAAAGTATCATTGGTGTTTGGGTGAAAAATGAATTGCACCACTGGAAAAAGTATTCATGCTAATCAAGGTACCCACACAAACAGCAAAGTGTTTCAAAATGTGGCAAGTGGAAAAGAGCTCACAGGGCTGGAACCCACTAGAGTGATTTGTTTAGTGTTTTCAAGATGCTAGCAATTTCCCTAACCACTCAGCTAATATTAACCTTCCTGGCGTTCTATTAAGATCGCCAGGGAGGCTGCGGGAGGGGTTTTTTTTGTAATAAAAAAAAAACTATTTCATGCAGCCAACTGAAAGTTGGCTGCATGAAAGCCCACTAGAGGGCGCTACGGAGGCGTTCTTCTGATCGCCTCCGGCGGCCAGAAGTAACACGGAAGGCTGCAATGAGCGGCCATCCGTGTTTCGCTTACCTCGTCGCCATGGCGACGAGCGGAGTGACGTCATGGACGTCAGCCGACGTCCTGACGTCAGCCGCCTCCGATCCAGCCCTTAGTGCTGGCCGGAACTTTTTGTTCCGGCTACGCTGGGCATCAGGCGGCTGGGGGGACCCTCTTTCGCCGCTGCATGCGGCGGATCGCCGCACTGCAGCGGCGATCAGGTAGCACACGCGGCTGGCAAAGTGCCGGCTGCGTGTGCTGCTTTTTATTAGAGCCAAATCGGCCCAGCAGGGCATGAGCGGCAGCCTCCGGCGGTACTGGACGAGCTGAGCTCGTCCAAACCGCTCAGCAGGTTAATGGATGGGCCAAATTTCACTGGAGTGATTGTGATTACCAAAATCGGCGTAATCACTCGTCAAAGCCTACACAGAGCGATTAGATAGCGTTTTTTAAATTAATTGAAAGAACCAATCAGAATTAAAAACGCTAATCGTAAATCGCTACACAATCGCTGGCAAAAAGCTTACACTTTTTTATATTGCTACCAAAATCACCAGAAAATGCTCATGAAATTGCTTACAAAACGCTCATTAAAAACGCTAGCGATTGCGATTAGCGCTAACAATTTGTAGTGGGTTCCAGGCCTAATGCTGGGAATACACCATGCATTTTTTAGGCAGATAGATGGTTCGATAGATAATTTCCAACATGTCCTATCTTACTTTCGATCGTTTTACCGATCGGTTTCTGGTAAAGTGAATGGAAATTGATAAGAAAAGATAAAAGAATCGATTGAAAAATCGAGCTGGAAAACAAATGAAAACACAATTGAACGGCAAATCGACCGCAAAAAAAGCATTGTGTATTCCCAACATTAAGCTGTTCTTCCACTGGGAAGTGCAATAAAAAAAAATCTACACAAGACACAAGCACACTGTCACTGCTGGAAACTCCGTACTCTTACCACTCGGAGTGGTGTCACCTGAAGGGCAGTTTCAAAGGCGCTCCAGTGTCCCTTAGTATGCCAGTTCCTTCCTCTTGGTCGCAGGTGTGTGTGAATTACTATTAGCTAGCTGTCCCTGTCGGAACAGTTCGTTTTGAAAGCTTGATTTCAGAGTAATTTTGGTTAATTTTTGCTTAGCGAAAATTTTGCTAAATTGCATCCCAAATTTTGGCAGTTCATTGCAAAGCAGCCATACATAAAAATATTTATTCTTTAGAATTGAACAATTTCAAAATTTAAAGGGGAAAATCAGTGCAATGTAAGGGCCTGGACAGACTAGTGTGCTTTTGCTTTTTAGTGCACAGAAGGTCACTAAAGTGTTCAGCCCCAAGGCAGCTTTCACACTTTTCCATGCAAATCCCACATGCAATTTTCTGCATTTTTTCACCTGAATCTGCATTTTGAGACTTTTTGTGTCTGTTTTCCTCCCCTGTGGTTTTGAGATTTTTGTGCGCAGCCAAAAATTATTGGGGAAAAGGACAACACATTTGGCTACCTAATGCCTATACTGGGGAGCATCTTTGGCTACCTATTGGGGGGACTATACTGAGGGACACCTTTTGGCTACCTATAGGGGGTATACTTATACTGAGGACTGGCAGTGCAGTGGCTTCCCTAAATACTTGTCCCTGCAGGTGCTCTCATCCTGCTCAACTACTCACATCTACTTTGTTCCACCCATCCCCTCAGTTGGAGGCACTGCAGTGATGCTCTGGTGTCACCGGCAGTGTCGCTTGCAAATTTTCTCCAAAGGCATTTTTGCATCAAAATGCTATTTTCGTTTTCGTTTTCAAGATTTTTTTTTGTTAAAATATGCTTACATTTTTGTGTTTTCACTTTCGAGATTTTCCATGGGGGAGGGACATCTTTGGCTACCTATACTGAGGTGACGTTTGCTGCATTTCAAATGGCACATCATGTTTTCTGCATTTCTTATGTGGAGTAATATTTGCTGCTTTCTCATATGTTGTGTCATGTTTTCTGCATTCCTTATGTGGAGTAATATTTGCAGCTTTCTCATATGTGGTGTCATGTTTTCTGCATTTCATATGTGGGGTAATATTTGCTGCATTTCATATATGGAGTTATGTTTGCGGCATTTCATATGTGGGGCATAATGTTTGTTTCAATTCATATGTGTTGCAATGTTTACATAATTTCATGTATCAAAGGTAACATTCACTGCATTTTATGTGTTGGAGGTAGCTTTTGCTGTTTTGCATGTGCCACATGCCATTTTTGCAACATTTAATGTCTGGGAGGTAACTTTTGTCTGCATTTCATGTGTCAGCAGTAACAGTTGCAGCATATTTGATGGTCTTAGTGGCTGCATTTGATACTTTGGGCTCATGATTACTAAAAGGTATCCTAATACCTTTCTAAAAGAAACACAATGACAGGAAAATGACAGTCTTGCTAGTACTGAGTTTGACCCCTTATTGTTTTCAGAATTGTCTTAATTCTTCATGGCATTCCTTTAGATATTTTGGTCCATATTGGCACAATAACAGCACACAGTTTCTGCAGATTTATCGTCTGTACATCCGTGATATGAATCTCCTGTTCAACCACACCATTGGGAGGTGAACTGTTTGGCACTGATTTCTGTGTGGTTCTTTGGGTTTGTTTGCTTAGGTACACACAGTACCTTGTTATGTGTGTTTTTTTTTCTTGTCTAATTACACTAAGGGTCACTTAGGGATAATTAGCTAAGCCCACATTCTGTTATGGCGTGCCCATTTTATGCTATAACGCACGTAGGGCTTGATATAAGGATGAACAGAGGCGCCAAAAGGATAAAAATTGTTAAAAGTCTTAAAACATTCGGGTGGCGGTGGTGGACCAGCCACACCAAAATAGACACGATGCTGTCGCTTGAGGTAGAAATCATTTATTCACATACTCCTAAACAAAACTGCAACGCGTTTCACGGGCACAATCCCGCTTCATCAGGCAATAAACAAGCGGAGTATCACACAGCTCGGGGTCCAATAACTGCTTGGCACCTCTGCACGTAGGGCTTGATTCACAAAAGCGTTATAACTGATATCACGGTGCATTTGCATGTGAACGCATGCGTCATTGCGTGCAAACCTTCGTTTAGCACGCAAACGTAATCCTTTATGCGCGGCAGATCACGTGGTAACTGCATAGCACGGCCGTGAAATCAGTTAGCACGCTTTGGTGAATCAAGCCCTTAGTGTGTCACCCCCTCAAACCCACCCCTAAAGAATGTGCTTGATTTGGGGGGCTGGGGGGCTGTTAATAATCATAGATTTCAGCTTCCACATTTGTATGTTCCCGCCATTCTCACTGATACTGCCGCCTACTCACTCCGTTGTTACTTGGTGACCTATGCAGTAGACTTTTAGACCCCATATATGGATCCACTTACAATAGTTGACATGAAAAACTATTTTTAAATGTTTTTTTCCCATTTTGACAAAAAAGAGCTAAAGAGTTAAATGCTGTAATATCTAGGACAATAACCATGTTGTTAACAGACAGGTGTGTATTTGTGCCAGGTGTCTGCTAACTTTGACATGACTTGAACCCATTTCGATAGACACAATTAAGCCACGTGCATTAAATATATGGCTTTTATCTAGTGGCTTCTGATTTTATGACTGCAGCAAATGAGCTATTTAGTGGAATCAACCAATCTGATTTTCAGGTGACTGCATGAAAGGGTGTTTCAAGTGCAGAAAAACACTGATAAATGACATCAACACCTGGCACATACCTTCAGTGCAGAATACCCATGCCAATTATATCAAAAATGAAATGGAAAAAATTACTTTTTTAAAAATTCATTTATGTGGCAAGTGGTTCAGGCTGGAGAAGAGTCGGAGAGAATATTTGATAGTTAAAAACAGGCAAAACTATATTGAGATGCAGATATTGACAGATGAAAATGGATGACAACCAATGTTTAGGCTCCTACTACACACTGTGCGTCTGGTCATATCGTGGCACTTACCTCCGCCAGTCACCCGCTGCAGCTCATCGCAGTGGCCATTAAGGTGGCCACACGATACAATAAAATGATCCAATTTTACGGCAATTTGATAAAAAAAGATCAGATTTCCTGAAGAATTAAAACCTTTTTTTTAATCAAGCAAGAAATTTATTAGATAAAATCGATCAGGAATGGAGGATTTTTCTGATCAATGTTTATGAAAATTGAATGGTGTGCGGTGGTAGGTTGTCAATTTATTAATATATACACCCAAGCAATTTTTTCAGAGTTTCCAATCATTTTTATCATAATTGAGGAAAAATTGAACATATGTGTGTGGTACATTGGTCAGATTTTTGAAATATTACAATCAGTCAGAAAAATTGAATTGAACTATATTTTAAACATTGTATGGTGTGTGGCCACCTGAGGCTGTGTGCACACTTAGCAGTGCAGGAAATGTCGCGTTTTTATGCATATGTATATGTGCATTTGTATTGCGTTTTCCATGCGTTTTGCATTTTTTTGTTCCTGCACATGCTTTTTTTGCGTTTTGCGTGCATTTTAATGCATTTGCTGTTTGCATATAGAAAACACATATGCGTTTTGCATGTGTTTTTCTGTTGTGTTTTATGCAAATCACTAGAAAGTCAACAGGAAGCGGAAATACATCCGAAAACATAGTTTATTTTTCAAAAACGCATATAGAAAGACATTTCAAACTCATACTAAAACGCATTACATTGCATCACCATTGACTTTCATTATGTGTGTTTTTGATGCGTTTTTGAAAAATATGCAACAAAACCAGCATTTTTAAAACCCCATATTTTAAAACACATATGTGTTTCTTATATGCATTTTTGTATGCGGCCCATTGACTAACATTATACACATAAACGCTGCGTTTTATACAACGCTAGCGTTGTTGCCAAGTGGGTTCCCAGCCTGAAGTCTCTATGAGATTGTCCACAGTACCCGTGGTGCAACGTGATACGATGCTTCAATCAATGCAGAGGAGATGTAGAGTCTGCAGTTTGTTGCCTAGCAGTACTGATTGGCGCATGATTGCATAGGCTTAAATGGCATCATAACAATATTACAGATTGTTGCGGTATTGGTGGTGCGGTGCGAATGCGCAGATCTTTTAAAATCCAGTGAGCTTCTTCCTCTTGTCCAGCAGGGAGTATGTCACTGAACTGGGGGCTAGGCAAATTAACCAGCCCAGTTTCCCGCCTGGTGTATAAGATACAAACTGGTGCAATGTGATTATCCTGCGGTGGCCTCTCATGCTGCAGGAAAATCACACCGCACATGTGTGAAAGTAGCCTAAATAGCCACCTGAACATGGTGGTTTTTTTCAGGTCGTCTCTGATCGGGAATGTTTGGGTTATACTTAAACAACAGCACATTTGAACATTAACTGATGTCTGCATTCAGTGAAATGTTGTGGCCCATGTGGGACAAGTACTGGAGTCAGGACCATTGCAACAGTGGGTACTAGTTGATGTTTGGAAGGTGCCTTTTTTTTTTAAAAAAGTACCAATCCTACGTTGAACTTGTCTGTGTTCTGTCTGTGTTATTTTATTCATTGTAAGGGTTAATAATCTAGAGCGTTATCTCAGAAAGTTGGGGAAAATGCACTTGAAAGTACTGATAATTAATTAGAGGTAATAAAACTTCTTTGTGACTGTGTAAACACTAAACACCTATAACAGCATAGTACTTAAAATTTCCCTAGGTCACACCTAATTTCTCTGTGAGGGAGCTAAATGAACAGCAGTAGTGCAAGTACGATGTTAAATATGGCGCAGACCTCAACCCTAGATCTAGGCATCATTGTACTGTATACATACCCAATTCTGGGGCGGAGAGGGCAGGACATCACTCAGGGTGCAGCGGCAGAGGGGGTGCAGTGCCGGTGTTGTGCTTGCAGAGTGTGCAGTGAGAGTGACTAAGTTAAAAGTAGATTTGAGATAAACTTTCACTCTTTGCATAATTGTGCTCCTTACATACAGTATAGTTTATAGGGCATTCCTCAAGCCAAATACCCTAATTCCCTATAAACTAAATAAGCCTCGCCTACAGCTCTTCCAGCACCTAGGCATTCTGAGTCTCATGTAGCAAGTTCTCATGGGAGCTCAGTCTGGGGAGGCGGAGGCTTTACCAGCCAGAGATTTCAAAGGCAAGGGCAGAGGAGAGAGGAGGAGAGAGGAGTGGAGTTTTTACAGGATGAGTAGTGGAGATGCAGAGCAGCTTGTCTGTGAAATTATCACAAGCAGAATATGGCTGCTCTTATTATATCACAGGAAGAAATAATCATATACTGTTGAAGCTGTTTGCAGCTAGATTTGCTGTGTAAACCATCTAAACTTTAGATACGATGTATAGACAAGTTACTTGTTATAGTTAGTTTTTCATTTCAGATCCACTTTAACACATCTATCC
The DNA here is from genome assembly GCF_040937935.1 of Hyperolius riggenbachi. Taxonomy (NCBI): domain Eukaryota; kingdom Metazoa; phylum Chordata; class Amphibia; order Anura; family Hyperoliidae; genus Hyperolius; species Hyperolius riggenbachi. The sequence continues at coordinate 44,739,950 of NC_090656.1, forward strand.
GCGATCCACACACATCGAATCTCCTTCCTAGTCCTTGGGGGTCTGTCTTACTGGTAACAGCGCGCCATGATGATGTAACAAGGGGTGCTGTTACAAGTGAGACAGGATATTGAGGACTAGGAAGGAGATATGGCACGTGTGGATCCCAGAGAGGTGGTGAAGGTGCTGGTTGTATCAGTGCTGTGGGTGTGGTAGGTTGGTGCTAGGCAATGGTATTGAAAGATATTGTGGTGTGTGTGTGTGGGGGGGTGGGGGGGTGGGGGGTGTTATTTAGGGTTAGGAATTGGCGGGGGAGTTGGTTGGGGTTTATCATTTGTAGGGGGTTGATTAGGGTTAGGCATTGGCAGGTGGATGGTTGGGGATTGGCAGGGGAGGATCGGTTATGGTTAGGCATCGAGGGAAGGCTTGTATAATGGTAAGGCTTGTTTAGGCTGTAGGCTGTAGTAAAAAATTGGTTAAGACTACTGATAGTCTTTTATCAGAATTATGCAGTGATTCATAGTAGAATATTGGTAATTTACCGATATTCTACTAGTGGCTATCTCCTGCACCCAAATTTCCACAGTGCCCTTTTTAAATGTACCCCCTAACACCTCCTGTTGTAAGGACAGTGACAAGCAGAAGATATATATTTTTTTTGTACAGATGCTGCAATGGTCACAAAAACCCACTAAAAACCCACACTACACTGAATTTAAGAAGCGCAGTAAATAAAATGTTGTATGTAGACTTGTAGTCAAATAACACATTTATAAGACCTTCTAATAAGACCCTAAGGCCCCGTTGACACTTATTCAGTTGCTCTCAGTTTTAACTGAAAGGACAACTGATTTTCAAAGTAATGCCCATGTTCCCATGTTTTCCTATGGCACAGTTCACACTTTAAGAGGATCTGTACTGTCTGATTTGTACAATTAAAAACATACTAATCGAGTTACTGTGATCTCCTGGATCCCTCTTTGCAGTTTCCGCTGCTCCCTGCCGCGATCCTGGCTTTTAAACGCCAGTCTTAGGCAGTGTTTACAAACAAAAAGCATGCCCGCTAACCAGGAAGTGATGTTTGTATGTATATATATATATATATATATATATATATATATATATATATATATATATATATATATATGTTACAGTATACTGCAAGTTTTTATTACATAGTGAATTATCTGCACTCCTGTCTGGGATTCTCACAGTTTCTCAGCATATGACAGGCAGCTCCCTCCCCCTCAGCCTCACAAACTGCATCAGACAAGCTGAAGCTGAGAGCAGAGATGCTGTCTGTGAGGAGTAAACAAAGCACACAGAGCCTGCAGTTGGCGTGCATAACTTGTATTCAACTTGTATAACAGAGGCAGCCCATTCCTCCCTGGGTCGACAAAGCTTGACAAAGAAAAGAAGATTAGATATATTACAGAGACAGTGCAACTAGAAAAGGCTGCAGTAATGCAGACCACATTCGAACAAGTATAGGAACTTATAGGATAGAAGAAATAAGGCTGCAAATTTTGTTACAGAGTCTCTTTAACGCGTTTTAACTGAAAGATTTTTCACAATGCACTGCTATGGAGAAGAAAAAAAACGCGTACCAACTGATTAAGTGTACACGGGGCCTAAGATGGAAAAAACGAAAAACAATTAGGGACAGTTGGACCGTATGTCCAGAGTGGCTACTGTCAGTCTTATCCAACACTATGTAAAATAATAAATGGCCGTAACAAAATGCTGGATTGTATATGAATATTTTTCTGCTTACGCTAAATGATCATTGTATGCAGCGGTTCCCCAGATGTGCTGATTTCATACTACATTTCATGCTCGGAATCACACATACGAGTGTTCAAAAAATATAATTCAAATTAACAGCTCGTTATACTCCTAGGATATAATGCTAATGAATATTTTGTACATTCCACTATTTACAGGTCAGTTACTTCCTTTACTAAATCACATTTCACAGTGACTTAACTGCACGTGATGTAAATGATTTTTTTTTTATCATTTCCAATCAAGAATTTAAATAGACACCCGGGACCCATGAGAACTAATGTGCCGGCACCATTAATCATAACAGGGTGGTGGAGGCTTGGCGTGTAATAAATGTAAACTAAACCAGGGTCAGACAGTGCAGCCTGTTACCCCAGAGGGAAATGGGCAAAATATTCAGTTCTGGTTTATTAATGATTCACCATAAGTTATTAAAAGGCTACCAAACAGAACTTGCAAGAAAAATAGCAATTATACAATAGAAAGTGGAATTTTGTGCCACATCAAGTGGCACATGGACCTCCTTTAATTCTATGGTGAACCAGCATAAATGTTATTTGAATACGATGAGCAATGGGCAGACATCAACCATATGTCTATAGCAATTTTATAGGTTAGGTGTTTGGCTGCTGATTAGGCCATTATGCTGTTGTTATGTGATTTTTGTTGAATGTTATACAGTACGTAGATTTTGCACTTTAGCAGTAAGCACTCTGGCACTGGACACTTTGTACCAATAATGAAGACCCTATTTGAGGGGGTGAAACATGTGGAGTTTGTGTGTGGGGTGTTGTATTTATTTACATGGCTGTGTGAGCTGGGATTACCTAACTAGACCAGTTCCCAACCCATTGCAGTTTGATCACTAATTATGTTCTATAATTAGCATGACCATCATTTTCAAACTGTTAATTATTAAAAGTTAAGTTTTAGAATCTCTCTCCTATAGAAAAGGTTATATTTTTGCAATAGGTTAGGTGTTTGCAAAGCAGACAATTTGGATGCCTGTGGTTGATCAGTAAAATGGGCATTGCCTAGACCGCAATGCTAATTGCAGCTGGCACCCAAATATATTTGTAATTAGATAACATGGATTTTGGCAAAGGTTTTTTTCAGTGGCAAAGTTGGCACAAGTATAGGTGAAAATTGCTGTGTGTGTTCAAGTGAGAATAGAGTTAGGTTAAGCGGTAGTGAAATATCAGTAAAAATTACCAATATTGTACTGTCATCATCTTACCCTGTCAGTGTGGTGTACAAGAAAAAATGCCTCATGTAGCATGGGAGGAATCATGTTTAATACTGACTTGCTGAGTTAGAGGGTTTTTTTTTCTAATTTCCTTAGTTAAAAACATGCCCCATTTTTTCTTATATAGATACTCTCAAAATTATCCAGACCACTTATGGTCCTGTTTCACACTGAAAATTGTAGCAAAATAGTTGCTATTTTGCCACAAATGAGTTTAGCGTAGTATGGATACAGAGGCGCCAAAAGGATAAAAGAATCTAAAAAGTTTAAAACATGAGGAGGCAGTGGTGGATTTACCTCCTGCAAGCAGACACAAAAATTGCCAATGTGTTTGTCAAATACAACAAGTTTATTTACATATTTCGGCGTACAATGCAAAGCGTTTCGCAGGTTTGATCCCGCTTCATCAGGCAATAACAACTGAACAATAGCATATGTGGTCAGTAGAGGAGCCAGGCACCTCTGTGTGTTTTATAAATGAGTTTGCGATTGTCATTCAGGGAGCAAAATGTGGCACAATTTTCAGTGGGAAATAAGCTGGTTTTCACTGTGAGTTACTTTACGCTATTTTTGTCTGCTATTTCTCTGCTCTCCACTATGCTGGTGATTCTATTAGATTATGCTGCTGATGTTTAAAGCCTGATATATCTGCACTCATACCTCCTACACACACCACATTTTGAAAGTAGTGAGGGGACCCCCAAAACTAACTCTGGGCCAAATTGCAGCCTGCTGGATCTCAAGAGAGGGTATACGAAGCGATTTTGTGACCGCGGGGATGCATACTGGCGACTTCAGACCGAAGATGCCGATTAACAGAGCCGCAAGTGGGACTGGAAGAGGAGCCAGGAGGATGCCGGGGGAACCTTGCGGCCTACGGGGAGCTAGACGAAGCCCCAGGTAAGTGTAAATTGTATTTTTAAAAGGTGCTCAGACAGTGTTCCTTTAAATGTGTATGCTGTTCAGTAGTTTTGCTGCTGATAATTTTTGAAGAACAAAAAAAAAATAAGACTCAAAAAGGATATTTTACACGTATTACCAGTATTTCTCCTTTTTCATTCTAATTTTCCTTTAAATTGTGGATCTGTGAATTACAAAAAAAAAGGCCCAGTTCTAAGAATACTTTTTTTTCACTTTGAACATAACACTATACAACACAGCATTCATGTAATAAATGCACTTACATATTGCAGGACCACAAAAGGTCATATATGTCATTTTGGGTAATACCTTAACTTACGTAATTGTTTTTTTCAGGCGTCTGATAATCTGGCGTGTAGTCAATACATTCATCTGATTAAATCTTCAGACCAGTCCAAATTACTTTAAAACGAGTGCACCTTGATCTCAGCAAAGGACAAGGTTCATTTTCAGGGAGACACAAAGAAACTTTGCCGCAAACATATTCTCTGTATTATGAACAGAGTAATGTGATTGTAATGTAGAAACATTAGCTGGTTACTGTATTCGGAAAACTGCATCTTAAAGGACCACTATCTTGAAAAATTGTACAATTTAAAATAAACAATATACATACATGTGTGGTGTAAATTTCTCCTTGAGTAAAATGCACTATAAATGACTTTTTCCTATATTGCTGTCACTTACATTCGATGGTAAAAATGTGATGGATTTGGAATAGTTCATCTTCTCATGGGTGAATCTTCGATTTTTCTTGATATTTTAACCTTTTAGTAACCATGCATGAGTTGTCTTGTTTTAGACAACTTGTGGCAGGGCATTTGCAGCTAGCTAAAATTGTTTTGCTGCCTTATGCAGCAATGTGGAGCGTTGCAGGGAGCATATTTAGCGGCAGCATTGGCTTCTTCTCCTTCTCCACCCCTGACAATGCATACCCGACATCATCTTCTGTCTTCCGGTCGCAAGATATTACATGTGATCGGGGCTCAGAAGATAGTTGTCAGGTATAGCAGTATTACCTCACCAGCGGAGAGTGCTGCGGCCGCCACTTCCGCGTCTGATGTCACCCCGGCGGCGGCCGCATCCTCTCAGACATCTTGCACAGCCACTGGCAGGACAGGTCTCTCCTCTGCACATCAGATTAGGTCAGCACGCTCGCGGGCGAGGCGACAGGACCTTTATAATCTGAGGAGACGGGTCAGCTGATCTTGTGGTCAGCTGACAACAACCTGCCAATCACACGCTGCTGATTAGTTCAGCCCTCTGGGAGGGCGGCTTGAATTTGCTTTCTGTAATTAAGCTGGGAGATGTAATTTGCTCATTGTCTGTTGTTGCGAATACTTCGTGTTAGCGCTCAGACCTTTGATAGCTGTAATCAGTGGTGAAAAACATACCAATTGTATTTATCTGTGTATGACTCCTTGCCTGCTCTGACTATTCTTTCTGCCTTGTGATTCTGTACCTCTGCCCATCTGATCTTGTCGCCAACTTTTGCTTGAACTTCACTCTCTTTTTGCTTGTTCTGTACCTTATCTGCCCGCCTGTTGCCTACCTGATCTGTCTGACTATTCTCGCTCACCAGTGGGCCCTCGCCACTGTGCGGTTACCACTGTGGTTCTATCCGTAACCCTACATCACCACTGGTGAGGTTACTGCTGAGATTCTATCAGAAACTTACTGTTTGCATCAATCACTACACTTTGTGCAATAAAGCTAGTGACGCTGTCACGTCTTACACGCCATTTGCTTACTATATCTGTATTATTGGTGATTCTGCAGATCACCATATGATCAGATATAATATCTGTATTATTGGTGATACTGCAGATCACCACATAATCAGAAATCTGTTATCTTGCTGACACTATTGTTACAATAGTGTCATCGTTGCAGCGCAACTTGGTGCCCCATGTAATATCATGTGATCGGAAAGCCAGAAGACGAGAGATGTTGCTGTGTTTTTAGTTAAAATATAGGAAGTTGTGTTTCATCCAGTGATGGAACAACAGCATTTCTGTGACCGGAGCAACTTCTTACTAGTGGTGTTGCCATAGCTCCCAACTGTCCCTCTTTGAGAACTAAATCCCTCTGTCCCTCTTTCTTCCTTATTTATCCCTCTTTGAAGACTGAAGTACAGATCTTTGTTAATATATGTATTTTCTACAGAAAAATGTGTTTAGCTGACTTTATTCCCATCAGTTAAATTGATACATTTCTTTGACGATAGGAAGGACCAGTGTGGTTAATGATAAAACGACATCTCATGATTCTGAATTCCTTGTGATATGCATGGTGAGGGGTGTGGCGGGTGTGGTTAGAGGTATAGCAGGGGCGTGTCTCAAAGTGTCCCTCTTTTTTATCTCAAAAAGTTGGGAGGTATGATGTTGCTAGTAAGGAGCCATGTGCCCCAGTGTTAGTTTGATTTCAAATCCCCTCAAGCACTCTATCTATCACAATTGATATGAAACATCCAAGGACAAATTCATACTTTTTCTGACCCAAAGCACCTTTCTTGTGGCTCTTCTTCTATGTGCAGCAGCCCCTCCCTTCCATTCTCAGTGCCCTCTTCTATGCGTAAGATCTATTTACAGCAATCTCACTGTTTCATGTACAGCTTCTTTGGGCAGCAGCACCCCTGTTCCATGGGTCGCAATGCTCCCCACTTGTACCCTTTATAATTAGCCTTGTTTATATAAAGGCTGCTGTATTGCAGCCTTTTCTTCCATATGCAGCAACCCCTTTTACATTTACACCTGCTCTCTTAGTAAATAGCTGCCCGAGACCAAGGCCTTTGTGGCCTTGCCAGAAATCTGACCTTGAACTGCGGAATAAAACCTACCAAGGACAGATGCAGTAAAGAGTAAAGCAAATGAGAGGAACATGATTGTCACTATTCAAAGCAAATATAGACGTGATCAATACCAAAAGAGCACCAATCAAGAGCTAATCCAGCACATGAAGGAGTGAACTCTGGTGGGCTCATCTGGTCCAGAGACTCTGCTGCAGTGAACCTCTGCATTTCCGATTGCTACACCACTGCTTCTGGCTGTAATATGAAAGCACTTGGGAAATTTTACCAATTTAGCTGAGCTGAGCTGAGAATTGCACATTTGCCATAGTCCTTACATTGAATCCATTCCTGGAATGCTGAATTATTTTCATTACTCTGGTGGTGGATGCTGTCATCAATGAGATGCGTTAGGTTCTACCACTGACTAATATTGAACTGTGTATAGGCAGCCATGCATTTCCAAAGGAATTCCTGAAACATAATGTATTCTGAATCCTCAGTACCCAATGGTGCATGGCTTATAAAGATACAGATAAGTCCATAGATGAGAACCGGTGAAAATGAAAATATTCCTGGACAGTATTATACACACCGCTTGGGCATCTTCTGTGCACTTCCGTTCTTTGCCACTTACTTATTAAGTGATTTGCTTCTCAAGTGACTGAGCTGTATTTGGACAGCATGTAAGGTCGAAGTGTCCCAGCGCTAATCAATGTGGAGCCTTGTACCATAAGGATTAAGCAGGCTCTCACATTGCATATACTTATCTGTGTTTTCATTAGAAAGGCACCCTTGCAGTAGCTGTGTGCAGCCTGAGAGAGGCTCTTCAGGACTTCTGAAGTTTAGCTGAGCAGTTGGTGTCTCACCTTGCAGAGCAGAAACAGCAGTCTCTGTCACACATGTTTAATTTGAAAGGAAGTGCTGGCAGTTACAGCTTAGGTGAGAAGCTGAGATAGCAGCAGAGCAAATGATCGGTGTATAATGGTTTTACAGATGGGCAGTGCTGTCTTGGTTTTAGGCCTTCAGAAGAAATGGGCAGTACGGTGGCATAGTGGTTAGTGCTCTCACCTTGCAGCGCTGGGTCACCGGTTTGAATTCCAGCCAGGTCAACATCTGCAAGGAGTTTGTATGTTCTCCCCATGTCTGAGTGGGTTTCCCTGCGTAATCCTCTTTCCCTGACTTTTTGTACTGTGCATGTGCGCTGTACAGTCAATTGTTGGGACAGGAGAACGGGCCAGGGAGCAGGGCGGACGAGCGGGGTGGGTGCACGCGTGGGGGGCGGGTGCGCGCGCACTGACTGGCGGCAGTGGCGCGTGAAGAGACCTAGAGCCTGTTTTTAAACGTGCTTAGGTCAACAAGTAAGTAAATAAAAATCATTTCCAAATTCTACTTTGAACAAGAGGCACCAAATATGCATTCTTTTTAACCATACTTCATGTAACCAGTTTCCAGTGATTCAGTGAACATGACAAACCAAGTGCCAAATACTTCTGTGCAACCATAGATGGCTTGCTGATGGATGATCTTAAAGTGGGATAAAACTCTGGCATAACATTCAATAAATATGTGTTTTCCTACTTTTTATTTCTAATACAGTTATCATATTTGCTTTTGTGCACATGTAATATTGCCTGTTTACAAATTACAAGGCCAAAAAGTACATTTTTTTCTGCTCTGAAAGCTGCCATTGCATTTTATTGCATAGCTGCTGTATTCATATATTACAGTCTCTTGTCCATCAGTACCTATGCTTACAACCATTTATTGGTCACTTCTTGGCATAAAAAAAGGCAGGGATCGCTTACATTGTGCTACCTGGGAGACTGGCCACAATGAATGGAGTGCTGCTCTCATTTTGACAGTCTACATTCCACTGCTCTCAATAGCATGATAAATAGGATTGTTCATTTGAGCTTTAAAATGTTAAATATTAAAACATAATGTGGTTCTGAGCAACAACAAAAAACCCTACAATGCTTTCCTTACAGTTATCCAAAGAGTAGCCCTGGCATTGTCCAATCATGTTAGTATTTATAGCATGACATGAGCAGGAATGGATTTGGTCTGTGCAGACTGAGCATCAAGCTTGGTCAATCAGGCAGATATAACAGGCAGATTATTTTAAAGCCGCTGAAACAAGAAACCAACAAGCTAATTGAGGTCTTTGTGGTGCTCTATAGGAGATGCCTGTCCATCATCATCCACTTTTGCAAAGTTGGCTTCAAAACACATATTTACTTTTGCTTGTATAATAATTTTGATGCAAGTTTTTCTTCATATCTTGTCTTATCACACAAGTAGTAAGTAAATAAGGAGTTATATATTTTTATTAAAACAAATAGGAAAGCATAACCTATTACTAGCGCTCCAAATATGTCAGGCAAGGTTAATTTCTCTATAATACCATATGGAGTTACAGGCAGAAAAAAACATTGCAGACCAAAGAGAACGCCACTTCCCCAGATAAGACACACAAAATCTCGCTTGGCCTTTGCAAATGCTCATCTGGACAAAGTAGAAGACTTCTGATCTTCTGTGCTATGGACAGATGAAACAAAATTTGAATTGTTTGGCTACAATGATATTTCCTTCATTTGGCATAAAAAAGGAGAAGCCTTCAACCCAAATAACACAATTCCCACTGTCAAACATGGTGGTGGGCAGGGCCGGGCCGAGGCATAGGCGGGAGAGGCTCCAGCCTCAGGGCGCAGTGTAGGAGGGGGCGCACAATTCATTCAGCTGTCATTGCTAATTGTGTATGAAGCAGAAAGAAATAAGAAAAGGGGATACATAGCAGTGACTGCAAGCCAGATAACTAGATATTAAGATGTTGGGGAGGTTGTGGGCCCTGTGGCGCCTCTTAGTCTAATAGCAATCAGTGAGTGACAGCTGGGGTGGGAGGGATGGAGGGGCGCACTTTGGTGTCTCAGCCTTGGGTGCTGGAGGACCTTGTCCCGGCTCTGGTGGTGAGAACCTAATGCTTTGGGGGTATTTTTCAGCTAATGGACCAAGGAACCTAATTACAGTAAACGGCACCATGAAAAAGAGCAATGCATGAGGATTCTCAACCACAACATCAAGCAGTCTGCAGAGAATCTTGGCCTTGGGCACCAGTGGACATTTCAGCATGACAATGACCCAAAACACACAGCAAAAGTGGTGAAGAAATGGTTAGCAGACAAAAACATTAACGTCTTGGAGTGGCCCAGCCAGAGTCCTGACTTGATTCCAATTGAGAATCTGGAGGGAGCTAAAGATCAAGGTGATGGCAAGAAGACCCTCCAACCTGAATGATTTGGAGCTCATTGCTAAAAATGAATGAGCAAAAATGCCTGTGGAGACATGCAAAAAGCTAGTGTGCAATTATAGGAAGCATTTGATTGCTGTGATAGCCAATAAAGGCTTTTCTATCGATTATTGAGAAGGGTATGAATAATTTTGGACTGAATACTTTTTGCTCAAATGTAAATAAAAGATGCAAAATGATTTTTTACACAATAATGTCTCTTGTACATTGTCTTATTATCTTTTGGGAGACATCTATGTCATTTCCCATCAAAAAAATGACTTGCTGGTCGAAAAAAAAGTAACTTAAAGTCAAAATTTGCCAGGGGTATAAATAATTATGGGCAGCTGCAAGAGTCCTGGACCACTTTAGAGATTCACAAGTCCAGGGTTGAGTGCCAGAAATGGTCTCAGGGATGGCCGCTGATATTCAGCCGATTTTAAAGTGGGCCTGAACTCTTGCACAGGGCAGAAGGAAAACTTAGAGAAATGCACCCTGTATGTATTTAGAGAGTTTAGCCTGCCTAATTCCCCTTCATTTTTGACTAATCCCAAGTGTAATTTGATCTCTCAGTGGTGTCAGCTCAGGAATCTTGGCTACCTCAGCAGAACAGCTAATTTGTAAACACAGGATGTTAACCCTTTGTATGCTTACATGAAGGCAGGAAGTGGACACACTGTAGATTTATTGCATGGTTTTTATCAGCTGTAACAAAGAAATGTTTTTTCTTTAAAGGTTATTATGCTATTGCTTACCTTTTAGAGAGAGATAGTTCTGAGTTCAGGTCAGATTTAAAGTGTTCTAGAGACCTAATAAAAAAAAGTTTTATACATACCTGGGGCTTCCTCCAGCCCCATGCGCACAGATCTCTCCCACGCTGCCGTCCTCCAATGCCTGCAGCTCCGGTATCAGGTCCCGTTAGTTCTGTTAGTTGCGGCCAATCTGCGCAAGAGAAGTGCGCCCTCTACGTATCTCTCCGGCAGCCACCACAGAGATGCATACAGAGCGTACTTCCTCTTTTTTGTTAGGTCTCTGTTTTTTATTAAGTCTCTGGTTTCCTTAACCACTTAAGCCTAACTGGACGAGATTTCTCGTCCAGCTAGGATGCGCGCACTCCCCCTGGTCGCGCGCGCTCCCGCGGGCCCCCCCGTGCGCGCTGCCGCTACCTGCCGTTAGCCGAGCGAACAGTGAAAGGGATTATAGATCCCTTTCACCGATCGCATCCCCCCGGAGAAAAGCCGACAGCGTCTCTCTAGACGCTGCAGCTTTTCTGCGTACCAAAAAGTTCCGTGTCTTCTTTCTTCTTCCTGGGAGCGAGCTTGATCGCTCCCAGGACTATTTGACTGTGGCCATCTTGTGGCCAAATAGTAAAACTACACCCACATACATTTTCCTTTAGACATATACACTTTTTTACATAAAAAATAAACTGTTTACCTCCCACACCAAAAATTACCCACATACAATTTTTAATTAAAAAAAAAAAATTACAATAATAATAATAATAAAAAAAAGAACATAAATAGTTACCTAAGGGTCTGAACTTTATAAATATGCATGTCAAAGGAGTATATTATATTTTTTAAAAAAATTATGGGCTTGTAAAGAGTGATGGACGCAAATTGAAAAATTGCACCTTTACTTCCAAATAAAATATCGGCGCCATACATTGTGATAGGGACATCATTTAAATGGTGTAATAAGCAGGACAAATTGGCAAATAAAGTACATGGGTATTAATTATGGTAGCATGTATGAATTTTAAACTATAATGGCCAAAAGCTGAGAAATAATGATTTTTTTCCATTTCTTTCTTAATATTCCTGATAAAATGGATTTAGAATAAATTCATTTTCAGCAAAATGTATCACCCACAGAAAGCCTAATTCGTGGCGGAAAAAACAAGATATAGATCCATTCATTGTGATGAGTAGTGATAACGTTATTGGCAAATGAATGGGAGGTGAAAGTTGCTCAGATGCAAAAAATAAACAACCCTTCGGGCTTAAGTGGTTAAAGGTGTTTTTAGACATTTGTAAATGATTGCACTACTATGTCTTGGATTTTATTCACTACCGTTTCCTGGGGAGCTGCTTTAGCTTTTTAAAAATCAGTTTTAAAGATAAGCACAACTATTATTATTATTATTCCTTTTTTTGAAGTTTAGTTTTTAGTAAAGCACTGCAACATATAAATATTAGGAGATGAAATTGTAGCTGATATGCTTGAAGTGGGTACACGGTGTTACCAGACTACTCTGTGCCTGACAGTCAGACAATTTGGATACCATTCTTGCTGATGTGAGTGGAAAATAAGCAGATTCTGCATCTGTTTTCTCTTTAAATTACTGCATTTGGATATTGAAACAGATAAACGGGTTCCCAATTTGTACCAACCCAGAGGGAGATCTCCTGGGTCAATATCTGTCCGTTAATCCATTTATCATTGCCCACGCTCTGTGTGTGTGCCTTGGACATGACTGTACTGCTGAAAACTTCCCCTGCCCGCCAGAATTAAAATTGATTAAAAATCATAAAAAAGGATCTGCTGGTAGTTAAAGTATAAAACAAATTAATAAGTGCATAGTTTGTGATATTCACTGTTAATTCATAATGTCTGGAATCCTAATCTCTAACACTGAAAACTACCAGGCTACCTCCTGCATTCTCTGGGAGTGTAGATGTAGGACAGGCTCTCTTTTTCATACCACCACCACACCTCCATAGGTTGTTGCTAAATGAAGGTTGAGTTGCAGTCTTGAGTGCACTCCCTTTGAAAAGCTATTGCTAAAGGTGTTGGGACATGGGGACAATGCTTACAGAATGGATTGGGAAGTTATGTGACTGCAGCATATTACACCAGGCATTTAGCAGCACTGCTGCTTGTATACTAGTTAGTATCACCCTAAACTTAAAAAATACGATGAATCGTGCAGTGCATAAACAAAATTACAGAAAATACTATAGTATAATACCAGGCATCAAAATATGCTCAAAAAGACAGTGAATATCGGCAACACAGGGGCTGCAATAAAAAGTCAGAGAGGTCACACACAGGTGCCCTGGGATTTCTGCCCTGTCTATTTTCCTGCTTTTTCCCCCTGCTATTTAGAAACAAATACAAATTACTCACATGCTCTCAATACACGCATTTCCACAAAGTGCAAATGTTTAAATCCCGTACAAATGACATCAAAATCTGCTTGCTAATACTACTACACTAATCTAACCACATTAATGCTTGCTAAACTTCATGTCCATTTAGGCTACACACAAATTGCATGCAAAAACCCTTCATAGCTCTGCAAATTGAACTTGTTAGATAAATATTCAGTCCTTTTGCTTTTTATGAAAACCTTTTTCCACTTTGAGGAAGACTAAGGCATGCTGGGATGTCTCCCGCAAACATCTTCGGGTCACAATCAAAGTTTATATACTTGCCTTAGCTTTACACATGAATGGTGCCTGATACATCCATAAAAGAGCAATGTGTTTCACTCTTAGTCTGGGGCTTCATCAGGATTAGAAAACAGTGCTAGGACTCCTCCTGCTGGGCTTTTATATGTTCAACTTTCCACTTTCAGCCAATAAACATAACACTAGGATGTCATCTCCCCTTTGCCTTATCAATTATTTTCTTTTTTTAATTTTGCAAATCCAAAGTTTTATCTGCAAAAAGTAAACACAATATTGGGAGGCAAATTGCCTATTTACACATTGCTAACCATGTCACATTCATCAAATAAGTATACTGCAGAAAAATTTATAAAATTGTCATTTCTGCAATTATCTAATGCATATTAATTATTACAAAGAGAACTTAACAGATGCTTACTAAATGAAACCTTAAAGTGAACCTCCAGACTAAAAATCCACTCAGCAGCACTGAAAAGGCTTTGTGTTTCTTTAACAGTTTCACAGCATCAGAACTTTTTTTTTCTCACCCAAGCCTCATTTTTAGCTCCACAAATGAAAACTGCCCGAGTGCCCGGGCATTTTTCCCCTGATGCTGTGCACAGCATGATGGGATTTCTGATGTTGTTTTCCTTTTGCTGTTTTGGCACAATTTTTTTTTTAAATTTGAGACTTGAAGCCTAGCGCGCGCAGCTGAGGGGTGATCCAGACACAGGACAGTTGGGAACTGTGTCTCCTGCTCCCTGTCACCTCCTTTCAACCAAAAAGATGGCTGCCCCCATGAATCACAAACATTTGCCTGTTCTTTTAAAACGGGGCGGGTAAGAGATTATATTACCTATCTATTTTAATTAACATAACTAATGTAATTTAATGACAGTATGTTTGTTTAGGCTGAAGTTCCTCTTTAAACTACCTTTTACCGCTCAACATTATTATTATTATTTTAGTATTTATATAGCGCCGACATATTACGCAGCGCTGTACAGTGTATATATATATATATATATATATCTTGTCACTAACTGTCCCTCAAGGAGCTCACATTCTAATCCCTACCATTGCCATATGTCTATATCATGTAGTGTAAGTACTGTAGTCTAGGGCCAATTTTTTAGGGGGAGCCAATTAACTTATCCGTATGTTTTTGGAATGTGGGAGGAAACCGGAGTGCCCGGAGGAAACCCACACAGACACGGAGAGAACATACAAACTCTTTGCAGATAGTGCCCTGGCTGGGATTCGAACCAGGGACCCAGCGCTGCAAGGCGAGAGAGCTAACCACTACGCCACCATGCTGCCCAACAACATGATCATCATTGCTTTGCGCTGTTGGATTTACTATACTACAGTAGCAATTGCAGCACATTTGACTAGGCAGTGAACAGCACTATCCCTTCACAGCATAGTTTTGCCCTAAACTATTGCCAGGGGTGTAACTAGGGGGAAGCAGCCCCTGTGATTGCAGGGGGCCCAGGGGTGTGGGGGGCCTAAACTACTAACCTTCCCTTTCTCTGACACTCCAGATCAGGTGTTTTTGTGGCTACACATGTTATGGGTGTGAAGATCCTGATGACCACACTTGTTTTATGAGCCTTGTAAGATGGACAGCAGGCTGTGAAGGTCACTAAGAGGAGGCAAAAGAAGGGATGTAAACATTAAAGGGCTCCATCAAAGTTTTTCTAGGGGCCAAATGATTTCTAGTTACGCCCCTGATCATTGCCTTCTGCTGTGGGACTTAATGTACTATGTTTTCAATGCAACTTTGTGTTAGTGTTGTGACAAGAAAAGGTGCATGATATGCGTGACTATGTAGTCATACAATACATACTGTTATAAAGGATGTCTGCCATTTTTTTGTGTGTCTTAGAAGTTAGATTTACAATTGCTTAAAGAAAAAGAAAAACTAAAGAACACAGCTCAATGACCATATATTTGTAGTATAACTGTAATGGTATGTCCATTCATTAAGGGGATCTATCATTGCTTTTCTGTATCACTTACACGTCAGTGATGCATAAATAAATAAATAAATAATAATAGTAATAATAAACAGAGCTCAAAAATTAGCTACAACATAATGATGGTCAAACAGGCCATCCAGTTATATAGGTGGTCTATCATTTATTTTGTGTACAGCTAACACATTATTGCTACCATTATTTAAAGATAAATAAAGAAAAAAAGAACACAACTTGAATTGTATACGGTATACTGTAGTCATTCAATGTGGGTATAAAAGGGTATGCCATTTTTTATGTCTGATTTGTCACAACTAGGGATAGGCAGCATTCTGTAGAATTGATCCTGTGGAGGGGCATGTATTTCACATCAAGGATGAATTTCTACAGAAGTCCTTCTTAATTATCACTGCCTTCCCAGAAAACTGTCCAGCATGCTTTCACGTTCCACTTTTGCCAAATCCTTCAGCAAAGGCTGATATCAAATACATACAGTCGTGATTAGCCAATTATTATCAGACTTCTGATGAAGTAGTTAGATACATTGTGCCATATGTGGGGAGTTATAATCTTCCCCCAATCACTTCTTAGTAGAGATGGCCTGAACAGTTCGCCGGCAGACAGTTCCCAGCGAATATCCGCTGTTCGTGTTCTCCGCGAACTGCGAACATATGGTGTGTTAAACCTGCCCCCTATACATCATCATGGAGCCAAACTTTGATCCCTTACCTCACAGTCAGCAGACACATGGTAGCCAATCAGCTAGAACCCCCTCCTGGAACCCCACCCACCTATCAAAAAGCAGTTGCTGTGGCTATATTGGATTCATTCTCTGTTGGCTGCTGACTGTTAGTGAGAGCAGGGTCAGACTTGCTGCAGATAGGTAGGGAAAACATTAGCTAGGCCTGTGTTTTTGTTCCTCACTTGCTGTGGGAAAGCACCCCAAACAGCCCTTTTGAGGGCTAGCACACGTGACACTCCACATCCCACAGACACCCAGAACTGTGTGCACACTATTGCTGTTGCCTCATTAAGTTGCAGGCACAGAACCACTCCAGTGCATTATTATTTCACTGTATTCTGATAGTACTATTGCATTTCTGTGTGTGTGACACTCCACAGCCCACTGTGTTATGATCATGTCTGCAGCATGTATTGTTGGCTGCAGTTTGACTGAAGACAAGCAGTTTTTGATGTCATTACATGCATTTGCTTGCATAGTTTGGTTTGCACTCAAACTAGTTGCTGACTCTATCTGCAATGGCTCTGCAATGCTGGCCAGCTCAGAATTGAATAATTACCATTCACCTGTGTGGGAATCTGCATGTCTGCTCCCATTGGATGACCTCAGTATAAAGATCTGCTTCCTGCAGGGCTCCTTGGGCTATCATAGCTTCAGTTAAGCCTGTCTTGCTGTTGCTTTAGTCCCGGATCGTGTTTCTTGTTCTAAAGATACTTTGCTGGTCTTGCATCATATATTGGTTCATTGCCAATATATATGCATACCAGCACGTTTATTATTTTCCTTGTATTCATGTTACGTTGATACATCAGTGACGCTGATATATACGTACACGAACTGTTTATATCCTGTGTTCAGTTAGTCAGCTTTCCAGCACGTTTTGGTAGTTTGCGCGTATCGTGATCACCCGTGCTGAGTTAGTTATCCTGCTCCTGGTTCTGTCTGTGGATTGCGTTCATCTCTGCGAAGAGATAACAAATCCTTCTGAATCCTGTCCTGTTACCGTTTGTGGATTGCGTTCATCTCTGCGAAGAGATAGCGAATCCTTCTGAGTCCTGTCCCCTGTATTGCTCCAGTCCTAGTCAGTGTTCCTGCTTATGTCATATATCGGTTCATTGCCGATATATACATATGTTAGTCAGACGTTACAAATAGTTTCATTGATAGCTGTAATTGTAATACGCTAGGAAAACATACTTATTGTATATTTATCTGTGTTACGTTCATCTATCTTGATCCTGCTATTTCCTGACTATCCTGTCTTGTCTTTGTGAGGCACACCATCGCTGCAAACGCATTGGCTGCCTCATTCCAGTCTGTCTTGTTGTGGACGCTTGCTGTCACTAAGTAGTGGCTAGTTAAGCAGGCGTTCATTCTGTCTACCTGTCCCGATCTCCTCAGTTCTGGTTTATGCGCTCAGCGCTACTTTGCGCTGAGACGTTATCACGAAAGTATTGTTTGTGGCTGTTCGGATCTGCACCGGCTCTGTGCGCCACAATCTCCTATTGGAGTCAGTCCTCTCCTCCACTAAACTGGGGATATCCTGATTCCTTGTGCTGGTGTGTGTACCCCCTTCACGCCAGCTTATGCATCGCGTGCTGACCGTGGAGAATACACCTCCAAGCCTGACACACTGACACCCAGAGCTATGCATAATATGATTTCTGCCCTTTAGGGATTAAAACCCAACTTTGCGTCAACTCCGTAATTTTTGGTGGGACTTTTGGCATGGATCCCCCTCTGGCATGCCACAGTGCAGGTGTTAGACCCCTTGAAACAACTTTTCCATCACTTTTGTGGCCAGAAACAGTCTTTGTAGGTTTTAAAATTTGCCTGCACATTGAAGTCTATGGTGGTTCACCGGGTTCGCATGTTCGTGAACAGTTGCGGAAATTCGCGAACGTAAAATTCTATGTTCGTGACATCTCTTCTTCTTTGCTGTAACCAGCAGACTGCTGCACTTAATCCAAGGTCTGGTATATACGCATACCTCAATATATAATGTTACATGCCCTCACTATTTGGCATAGTGCCTTTACGTACAACACTACCTATGAATTATTTTTAATATACTGCTTAGTTTAATTAGTTTATTTATCTATGTACAGTAATGCATGTTATGTATTATTTGTAAGCATTTGGTGTTATCATTTATTATTACATTGTATAGATATATTGTATTAGTTGTCAACATTCCACATTAGATTTATTATAATAGAAACCTAGGTCTCAGCTCTTATTAGGACGTTTGTCCCTTTTGGTCGCTTCACAGCCGCTGGGAATTTTGTGTGGGTCCTTAGATCCTCCCCCCCCCCCCCCTCAGGTGGGGGACTATTCTCATTAAATTCCTTTTTTGGCTGTTTTTTTTTTTTTTTTTTAGTAAAGTTATATATATATTTTTAATTACATAACTAGTGCTACCTATTTATTGAGGAACATCTTGTTCTTGCTACTGGCTGGCATTTTCTTGAACTGATCAAGTTATTAATTACATAAGTGGTGCTATTTGTTGAGGAACATCTTGTTCTTGCTATTGGCTGGCATTTTTAGTACTGATCCTGAGGAGGAATGTGTATATTTCATGTCAAGGATGAACTTCTGTAGAAAACCCTGTACATTTCACCATGTGGCTGTTTGCACAGAAAATTGTCCACCATGCTTTCACTTTCAGCTTCTGTCAGGTCCTTGAGCTAATTAAGTGCTTCCGGTGCCATTTTGAGGAATTACATCATATACACACAGCTTCATTAGCCAAATATTAGACAAGACAAATGATAAGACAAATAACATTTATATTGCGCTTTTCTCCTGGCGGACTCAAAGCGTCAGAGAGATCTGCAGCCATTAATGGCACACTGAGTAGGCAGCAGCCGTGTTAGGGACTGGAGTCTAGCCCATGGACTCCTTGCTGAATAGGTGCTTTCTTACTGAATAGAAAAACACTTGATAGGCCTGCTAAACAGTTCTGCTTAACCTCATCGCCATTCTAAGCTGAAGCTCAAATTACTGTATTTTTTGGACTATAAGACTCACTTTTTCTCCCCCCAAATTGGGGGGAAAAAGTCACTGCATCTTATAGTCCAAATGCAGGGAGTTCCTGACTTGTGAATGCTGCCAATACGAATCTCCAACCCGCCGCAATGTCGGGGACTCTCTGTACTGTGCCCATGCAGAGGAGGACACATGGGGGCACAAAGGGGCATAGAGGACACAAGGGGGACACACAGGGGCATAGAGGACACAAGGGGGACACACAGGGGCATAGAGGAGGACACAAGGGGGACACACAGGGGCATAGAGGACACAAGGGGGACACACAGGGGCATAGAGGACACAAGGGGGACACACAGGGGCATAGAGGAGGACACAAAGGGGCATAGAGGAGGACACAAGGAGGATGAAGGCAGACACATGTGGGACACAGGAGGAAACAAGGGGAACAGAGAAAGACCCAAAGAGACACGAGGTACAAGGAGGCTTAAGGTACAAAGGAGGCATAATCCACAAGATGCCCCTTCACCATGGATGCGCCAGGTTTAGTATATATTTTTCCCCTGGTTTTGTCCTTTAAACCTAGGTGTGTCTTATGATCAGGAGCGTCTTATAGTCCGAAAAATACGGTAATTACTTGGCCTTTCAACTTAGCTCAAATTTGATGTTATTGCTTTAACATTAAGGCTGCTTACACACAGGGACGTTACAGGTGCACGTTAGTGCGCCTGTAACGCTCCCCCAAAGCACAGCAATGTAACACAAGTGGGCTGTTCACACAGCCCAAGTTGCGTTACATGTAACGCTGCACGTTCTCCCGAAAGTGCAGCATGCTACGGCGTTAGAGCGGCTTAAGCCGCGTTAGACTGTCTGCACATGCGCAGTCATGTTGGGGAGGAGCGGAGAGCGGCCAGGCACATGGCTAATTAATATTCACTGCGCGTTGTGACGTGCAGTGTTTACTTCCTGGAGCGGCCGCTCTGTGCGGTGATTGGCCGGCGGGACCACGTGATGCCGCATGCGCACAAGAGTACGCATCACGGATGCCAGAGTGAGCTGCACAACGCGGCTCACTCTGATGTCCATATAGAAGAGCACCAGGCGTCGCGTTAGGTGCACGTTATGCGACCTTGACGTGGCACCTAACGCAACGTCTTAGTGTGCAAGTAGCCTCAAAGTTATCTTTGTCGGGGAAAAATACAATTAAGATCTATACAATAAAGGGATTTTTGCAAACACTGTTTCAGCTTTCTAACCTTTATTTGCAGAGTCAAAAACAGCCTTCCCATGGTTCCCTAACAGCAAAATGTCACATGGCTGTGTCAGTTTGTTGGTTTACTGCAGGTGTAGAGGAAGAGTTGCAATGCTTGATGTTGTGTGCAGTCAATTGCTTGTGCAAATTACACAAGCTGTGACATTAATG
The DNA here is from genome assembly GCF_040937935.1 of Hyperolius riggenbachi. Taxonomy (NCBI): domain Eukaryota; kingdom Metazoa; phylum Chordata; class Amphibia; order Anura; family Hyperoliidae; genus Hyperolius; species Hyperolius riggenbachi. The sequence continues at coordinate 44,760,488 of NC_090656.1, forward strand.
GGTAATTCATAATTTAGAATGTACACCAAAGAAATACTGATTACTGATTAGAAAAACAAACAAACTGCTATATGAGTTTTAAAAATGTTTAATAGAAAAGTACAGCTGGCCAAGAATCCATAGCTATCAGTACTCGGAGTATTGGTAGTTCCGTTGTTTGGGTCCACAAGACTTCTGCAGATTAGGTAATTTACAATGCATGGACGTACACCTGCTACACCTGCGTACACCTTCCTATAAAAAAGCAATACTTTAAAAGGATTCCAGGGCCATTCAGTTCCACAGTTTTCCCCAGAAATTACATGTACTTAGCGCAAGTGTTGAATTAAGCAACAACCCTTAGAAACTGGTTGTTACAAGTAGTTAATGAACTGTGGACAGAGATAGTTAATGCTCTGTGAAATTAGTCATTAATTTTAGAAACAACTGATTTCAGGGGAATAGGTGTAGTTATAAAGCGTTTATTATTCAGCAACCACAAACAAAGAAGAGAAAACATGGAGAAGAAAATGTAAAAAGGAGGAATGATCTCACATTATGCTAGGGACAAGCCTTGTGACTACATATTGAGAAAAATCTATGCCCCATGGAAATGATGCTCATTAAGTAGAAATGTTTATTTCTCTCTCTGCCACCTACGCTGTAATGCCGAACGCTGACTAAAGTCTGTAAGGAGCGGTCTGTTGCTGCACGCTTTGCACTTATATTGGGAAATTAACTTGTTCAAGAGGGCCTTTATTAAATGTAACTTAATGAATGAAATTCCTTATTTGTTACAACATTACCTTATGGATTAGTTGCCCATTGTAAGATTTTTCCTCTCCCTGATTTACATTCTGAAAATTATCACAGGTGGCGACATCTTTACTGTTGGCAAGGAGCGTAACTGCATTTTTTTTTTGCTGTGTGTTCCAAAGTGAGCAGAAACAACACACCTGGTGCACTGGGGAAGAGAGGCTGCTTAGGTAAAAAGCAAAGCTAAGCATCACCTGAAGGATGGAGTTACATACTAAAATACTTAAAGCTAATGTTAAGCTTAATAAACAAACCAACAGATACTCACCCATGGAGAGTGAAGACTCTGGGTCCTATAGTGCCTTCCTGCTCCTCTTAAACAGAACCCGAGGTGGGGTTCTTACATCGCAATCCCCATACAGAGGCTGGGTCTGCCTATAGAGCCGAGCGTCTGTTGCTATTTAGCTTCCCCTAAAGCCCCCCCTGCGTGCTGCGAGACCCCATAAAAAACAGCCGCGCTTTGCAGCTGTGTTTACCTCACTAATGTCAGTCTTCGCTCTCTCCCGAATCAGCGGCGAGGGAAGGGACGTGGGCGGGGCCCGGAGCGATGCAGGAGGCGGGGGAGTGGCGAGACTGGCATTAGTGAGGTAAACAGAGCGCGCTGTGACACGCTGTGTGTCGACAGCGCGGCTGTGATTAATGGGGTCTCACAGCGTGCAGGGGGGGCTTTGGAGGAAGCTACAGAGCAACAGAGGCTGAGCTCTATAGGCAGACCCAGCCTCTGTATGGGGATTGCGATGTAAGAACCCCGCCTCGGGTTCTCTTTAAGGTCCCCGGGTCCCAGCGATGTTCTGCCCAGTGCTGGGCCGAAATTACGCATGAGCGTAATTACGCATCGGAATTCAATGTAAATTTACGCGTAAGCCCTACGCGTAAATTACGGTCTTACGCGTAATTATTTACGCGTAAGCAGTAGAGTGGTATCCTAATTACACTGTCTACCGTAATTGCTAGTTATGCGTAATTTTACGAACACTTACGCGGAATTTTACGCGTAATTACTAATGTAAAAACTCCCCTTTTCTAAGAGTAGCCAATCAGTCAACATCCTGAGCAACCAATAGTATCTTCTCCCGCCCTTCAGTATAAGCGTACGTTTTGACGCATACGAATGATATGTACGCAATAACTGTCACATTGACGGCTATTGCGTACATATCGTCCGTATGCGTAAAAAAATACGCATTAATGGGTATTACAGCACTACACGTAACATCGTAGTGTAAGCGCCTACATTACGGTATCCTTATGCGTAACTGCGTAAGTTTACGCGTAATTACAGTGATGTATCGTAGATTATTTTCTACGCCGTAATAGCGTAAAATTACGCGTAATGATCCGTAAGCGTAGATTTTTCCATTACGACCAGCACTGGTTCTGCCAGTTTGAATCCCCCATGGCAGGAGGCTTTGGAAGTCTTTAGGAGCCTGAGTGCTCCTGAAGGTGGGCAGCCCTGCACTGCGCATTCGTGAGAGCGCAAGAGAGCGCACTCACACATGCGCAGTATGGAGCCCCCCGTCTTCGGGAGTACTCGGGCTACTTAACTCCTGTGGCAGCACAGAGCAGTCGAATACTGCTGTGTGGGGTGACAATGCTGGAGCACAGGGACCAGAAGAAGAGCGGCAAGGCTTTATAAGACCCAGAACCTTCCCCCTCCATAGGTAAGTATCTAGTTTGTTTTTAGCAAGCTTAGCATTCTCTTTAAACCAGAATAATTGACATAAAATTGTATTTTAACTCATGTTGTAAGAGAACACCGAGATCCACGCTGGGGCACAAGCCTCCGGATCTCGGCAAGGCTCTGATGTCAGTGGAGCGCAGAGCACTAAACTCCCATTGGCTAGGCAGTGGACGCGTCCTCAGTACGCGCTCCGCCGCTGTAAACAGTGACAGCGTCGGTGCATGGCGTGTCAGCTGACACACCGCTTAGCAATTGGTTACTTTGGATTCTCTTTATGTTGATATGTTAGTCCTGGTATAAAAGTAAGGAGAACGCCCACAGTTATCGCCCGTGATAGCCTATGCTGGGCTTGTTGCTGAGACTGCGCTCACACCAAATTGCCTGTCTTGCTGCCGACTTGTGTCTGTCTCTTGACTAGCTTCTTTCAGATTGCCTTATCATTGCCGACCTCTGCCTGTCCCTGACCACGCTTCTCTATTGGATTACTCGTTGCCTATTTAGCTAGTACCTGGATTTCCCTGATTGCTGCCTGGATTGACCCCTGCTGGTTAAAAGGACTTCTATGAACTCTGCCTGGACTGACTCTGGCCTGTTATTGACCACGCATCTGTTTAGTGATTGAATTCCTCAGCAACAGCCTGCTATCTTTGCCATCATCTGGACTACCTGAGCCTATAGGCCTCAGGTGACTATTAAGTATACTGTGTTGCTTTTCTCATTGCTGTGTTTGGTGATTGCTGTCTGTCAGATTGTATGCTACATCTGCCTGCAGGGTATTGTAGTTTGTATTAGGCAGGAGTCAGGCGTTAGGGATGGGCTATAGATCTGTCATATGGGCATACAGTCTGACTCATAGCAGGTAACCAAACAAGCCTGACACATGTATTACACTCTATTATAGGTCATTGTGGTGCCCCTTTAAAAGTGTTTGTGAAAGATGAAGAAGAAAAATATCTGCTTATTTTATCTATCTTGGCATCTTGACACACCAGCAATATTTTGCCAATATTCCACAACAGTAATGGCAGCTTGAATGCGAATGGTTTTGGAATTTGAAGGGGAATTACAAGCTGTAATTTTGTGGCCTGAGCAGCGATTACCCAACAATTTGGATCATTTTTTCCCCCCTTCTAGGAAGTCGGTTTGTTTTTAGCCATTAAATTGAGAAAAGATCCCTGTGCCTGTAAATTATTATTAGGAGACTGTGCATAGTAAATTCTAAGTGCACCGGTTAACACAACCCCTCATTTTGCATTTAAGTGTTTTATAAAATATAGTTCTCAGTTTATCAGATGGCCATTTGGTTAGATTTTAATTCCAGTGTATTTCACCAGAGAAACCTTAGCCGTTGGTGATGATTCCGCTTATGCTTTTGATTATTCTGTTTTACCTTCACGACCTAATACACGTCCTACTCGTAATATTTATACACTGCATCCAGTGGAATGGTGGATTCATGGAAAGGAGATGCCTTACCCTGTCTTTATGGTTTGTGGAATCCTCGATTTGGAATTTTCAAGGACTTGAATCCTATGCTTGCTGCGTATCCAGTTGCATTTTTCAGTTCCTAGATTAGCTCACTGGAAATTTTGTACAGCCAAATTCTTTTTAAATTATACCTTCAACGAGAGTGGAAAGTAGTTTTACCTATTCAAATCTTAAAAAAAAGTTTAAAAAACAATTTAAATATATATTATACTATATAAATGTTCTTGTCGATACACAGTGCGCATCAAGCCTATGTGCATTTCACAATTGAAAAAGTTGGTGAAAAAGAATTGTTAAAGAGTAACTGTCGGGCATAAAATAAAAAAATCAATTGTTTATTTTTATCTGGTAAACAAGTAATAAGGATGCCCACCAGGAAGGAAATTCAAAAGTTAAAAAACACTCTTATTTTTCTTCTCCATAAAACATAACTCCCCAGTTTTCCTGGTTCCTATTTGGTACATCTGCAGCACAAAGGAAGTTGCAGGGCATGCTGGGTCTTCTTTTTTTCTTCATTACTTTTCACTCACACTTAACTAATGCAGCTGATTGGCTGAAGCCTCTTTCCCTCCTGTTTTCCTCTCCCACACCTCTGTTCCTCTCTGATTGGCCCATATTTCTCAATGCACTGTGTCTGAAAACTGTGTGTGTGTGTGGGGGGGGGGGTAACGATAAACAGACAGAGTAAGGGAGGAAATGATGTCAGGATTGGCTTTAAGATAGACACAGACAAAATGGAAATCCTAAGAAGGATTTTCTCTTTTTTTTTTACTATAGAAAAATCACTAATATCAAGATGTGGACAGTGCAATACATATGTTATATAAGAGCAAGCAGGGCCGGATTTACCATAAGGCACAGTAGGCACGAGCCTACAGGCGCCTTATGGGGCAAAGGCGGCACCCCAAAGTCCCGACAATGTCATCCACCCATGCTCTGGCCCGCCCGCAGCAAGATTTGGTCACTCTGTCCTGCAGCCGGCAGCCGCACAGTGAGTATCGCTGGCGGCCGCCGTATTCATTACATGCACACAGCATCTTGATTTCTCTCCCAACACTCATCAGCCTATTTTGCATAAAGTTCTCCTTGCCGCTTCACCCCGGGCTTAATTACTCATTCATTTACTTGCATACATTAGTGTGGCCCGCAGTGAAGTGAGCGGTAACCAATGACAGCGCTGTATACTTCACTTCCTGTGTGAAGTATACAGCACTGTCATTGGCTCGCCGCTCGCTTCACTCATCACTGCGGGCCACGCTGCTGTCTGCAAGTCTAAATGAATGAGTAATTAATTAGTCCCGGGCAGCGGAGCAGCGAGGAGGGCTTTATGCAAAATAGGCAGACGAGCGCTGGGAGTGGAGGAGAGAAGCAGGTAAGACTATGTTGAGCCCACCTGACTTGGGGAGGTGTGGGGGTAGAAAGTGTATTTAAGGGAACTCGGTGGGGGCACCTGATTACTTGGGGGAGGAAAAAACTATTTCAAAGGGCTGGGGGTTTGGGTGGCATCTGGCCACTTAAACTTAAGGGGGGCTCCTATACTCGAGGGATGATGTCATCTGACTACTTGGGGAGGGGGAGACCACCTGTACAAAGGAAGGGGTGGGGGGCAGGACATCTGGCCAACCTATAATTAAGGGGGAGGGCTCCTATACTTAAGGGATGGGGCATCTGAGTACTGTGAGGGGAGGGATAGGCATCTGGCTTCATATTTAGGTAGAAGGAAGCCACCTATACCAAAGGGGTGGGGGGATGTGGTATCTGTCCACCTATACTTAAAGGGGGGCCCCTATACTTTAGGGATGGGGTAATTTTACTACTTGGTAGGAGCATCTGGCTGCATGGGGGGGAGCCACCTATACCAAAGGGGTAGATGGGGGGCATTTGACTACATATACGTACGGTAGGGGCTTCTAGCTGCCTATACTCAAAGGAATCATCAGCCAAATTATATAAAAGCCGATTTACTTACCTGGGGCTTTCTCCAGCCCTTGCAGCTGAAACAATCCCATGCCGCAGCTCCGCTCTCCGCCGCTGGCCCGGGGTCCCTGCACGGTGTCTCACCAGGCGTCCACTACTGCGCCTGCGTGAGCACCGATGTCAATCAAGGCCACGTTGTCTGCGGTTTACTGCGCAGGCGCAGAACAACTCGCCTGTGCAGTATGCCGCGTACGACGTAGGCTTGATTGATAGCGGCACTTCACGCAGGCGCAGTAAGGACAGCCTCAAGGTCGTCCTCTGCACTGTGCGGGGACCTCAGGCCGGCGAATGAGAGCGGAGCTGCCAGTGTGGAACAGTTGGCTGCAAGGGGCTGGAGAAAGCCCCAGGTAAGTAAATCAGCTTTATTATAATTTGGCTGATGATTCCTTTAAGGGGTCCTTTGGATACAAACTAAAATGGGAGCACCTGGCTACCAAAACTTAAGGGGGGGGGGTTACCTATACTGTAAAGGTGAGGGCATCTGGCTACCTATATTGAAAGGGGGGCTACCTATATTGAAGGTAACCTAAAATGGGGACAAAACAGCACTGTAACTTACCTGGGGCTTCTTCCAGCCCCCTGGAGTCATCCTGTGCCCTCAAGGTGCTTCCACGATCCCCCAGTCACCCACAGCGCCCCTTTGCCAGCTGTGCTCACAAGGACGGAAGCATTCTGTTCATAAAAGTGTACACCTGAGTGTATAGTATAACACTTTCTAATTACAAACGTTCATACTTACCTGGCTCTCCCTCGTCATCCTCCTGTGCTCGTCCATCATTCCCGTCGCAGTTGGGCTTTGTTGCGCTCCATTACGCATGCGCGGGTCAGATGTGTGCGGCCATAGCTGCGCATGCGTTGTAGTCCCAAACCACCAAACTGGATACTGAAAGAATGGATGGGACAAGGAGGACACAATGGAGCCCACTGCCCACAGCCTACCAAGGGCTGGAGGAATCCCCAGGTAGGTATAAATGCTTGCAGTTAGAAAGTCTCTATTTTCCTCTAAAAAGGCATGCTATATGGGGGGCTACAGACTGTTTATTGTCCAGGCCTCTGTCTGCCTGGGGAAAGGCTAGTCTCTACTGTGTTTGTCCTCTCCAGTTTTATTAAAAACTCTGTTGCCTGTATTTGCTGCTGAAAAGGGGGTGTGGCCTGCACAGAGGGGCGGGGTTTAGGGCGCCAGAACTTCTGTGCCTATAGGCTCCTGAGCTGTAAATCTGGCCCTGAGAGCAAGTATTTATGAATGCTGTATGGCTGACAGCTCCCCTTTCAGATTATTTTGAGCATTTTCTTGCTTGCTTGCTGGCAAGGTGTGAAATATCACCTAGGAGAAAACTCAGGAGAAACTGTGAACTGCATATGGGCCATCATCTTTTCCCTCCAAGCCATTATTTATTACATGTATGTTTGGCAGCAATTACAACCTTGAGCATGCATACAGAGTTATTTGCCATCTTTGGGCATCTGAACAGTGCAAGTTTTCCTTATTTCCCTTTGCAAGAGCTCTGTAAGGTTGGGATCATGCGTGAACATCCTTTTAGGTTTAATCACAGACTCTTAAATGGCTTTGGATCTGGACTCTAGCTCAGCCACTCCAGGTTATTAACTCTCATTTAATTACACACATACACACACACACACACACACACACACACACACACACACACACACACACACACACACACACACACACACACACACACACACACACACACACACACACACACATATATATATACACACACAGTATATACATAGTACATACAGTATATATAGTGCAAAAAACATCCCTTTCTAAGAAGCCTAAAGGTAGACGTTAGTGTAGCATCCCCGGTACCATGATGTAGAGTCGACTTCACTTTGTCCCGTGATGCATGCTGGGTTTGGAATGTTTATGATGATGTACTGCTTACACTAAGCAGTTCATCATAATTCTGTTTGAGAGCCAAAAAGCTTAAAACATTTTTTTGTTGTGAATTTTAGTTATGTGGCTTTCCTTTTGCCATTTGTCCATAAAGACTCTTCTGCTAAACAGTTGTTGGAAGAGGAAATCGCTATAGCCGCTATAATTGATGAATGTTGCAAAATAGTACTATTGTAATGCGAACCATGCAGAAACCTAATACGCAAAAAAAAGACAGAGTTTGACCCCCTCTTCTCCTGCCATGTTTTGCCACACAATTTAGCTTCAGTTTATGGAAAAACCAAATAATATATTATTTTTATTTCTGCAGTAGGAGCTAGTTAAGGTGAAAAAAACAAGGCATAGCAGCAGCAAAAAAAACCCTCAATTGCAATTATGCAATTCAAACAAATGATAGTACCAATAAATAAATACACCCAGAATATTAGCCCATTCTGGGGTGACAGATATAGTTCCCTACAGAATATAAGTTAATAAGTAAATTGCCTTAATTCCACCCTAGGAGTTTTGAGAGTTATAAGAGATCCTTCATGTGGATCCGAGATAAACTTTTACTCATTGCATATTTGTGCCCATAGGCCATAGGGCATTCCTCAAGCCAAATACTTTTTTTGTTTTGTTTTAATACCCTAATTCCCTATAAACTAAACAAGCCTCGCCCACAGCTCCTCCAGCACCTAGGCATTCCGAGTGCCATGTAGCAAGTGCTCATGGGAGCTCAGTATGGGAAGGAGGAGGATTTTCCCGAAGGAGGAGGAGGCGTTACCAGCCAGAGATTTCAGAGGCAAGACACATAACTGCGGAGAGGGGAGCGGAGTTTTCACAGGCTTAGGGGTGGTGATGCAGAGCAGCTTGCCCGTGTAATGATGACAAGCAGAATATGGCTGCTCTCAATGTATCATAGGAAGAAATAATCATATACTGTTGAAGCTGTTTGCAGCTAGATTTGCTGTTGTAAACTATCTAAACTTTAGATAAGATATATAGACAAGTTACTTGTTACAGTTAGTTTTTTATCTCAGATCCACTTTAATAAGACACTTTAATAAGACATAAATACAGCTAGAATACTTATGGTAAGTTACTGGAAATTAGTATAGCCACCCACGGTAGTGGAATGGTTTGGGGAGATAGCGTAAATACATTGAATGGAGCAATTGACACATGTGATGCATGATAGGGAACTGCAGTGTACGTATTAGTTCGTGCTGGTGAGTTGATTGCTGAAACCCTCAATAGAATGCCAACTATAGAATTAGCGCCCAGTTCAGGCGCTCGGCTCAGTATACTGAATCAGAGAATTATAAAAATATCTTACGGGAAATAAGTTATATTTCCAGACATGGGCATAAGATTGGGACTCAAAGGCTATTATACAGTATATGGCAGATCCTCTCTGAAAGTTGGGCTCTCTGTTAACTCTCCCCCGCTGGGGAACTGTTTTTTTCCCTTTTTTTTATTTTTCCCCTTTATTCCCCATCCTATTTTTCTTTATGTCTTAAATCATACCTCCAATAAAATTGGAGGGGCTGTCACTGATCGGGGGAGAGGTATTCCTCCCTCCCCCCATTCTCGTTCTTCCTTCTCCCTTCAATTGGATCTTATTCTTCTTTTCTTTTATTCTTCTCTTTTCTTTAATTAGAAATTTTGCAGCCACGTTGGTTCCAGGACAATAAATATGGCTGGATAGTGTACTGGTTAAGGGCGCTCCCTTTGACATGGGAGACCAGGGTTCGAATCGTGGCTAGGGTCAGTATCTATTTAGTAAGCAGTTAAAGGCAAGACTTGCCTCTTAAGTGGTGTCCCAGTGGCTGCAGCTCTTGAGTGTTTTGAGGCCAACAGGAGAAAAGTGCTATACAAATGTTCAGATTATTATTAATAAATATTGAAGGTACATTAGATTATTAACACTGATGTGCCATAGAGATGAAGCTGACTAACCCTGGTGAAACAAAATGGTATTTTTATTTAACACTGGGATTCATGGATAAGGAGATTACAAAATTTTGATGAATGTTAACAAGTTACTTATATGTATTTATACATGTTATCCTGTAGTAACTAAATGAATTTTTTAAATATTTTGCATGTTTACTGCATCAAAGTACAAATAAAAATAAAGAAAAAATAAGCAAAATATTTCTCATTATTCCCCTTAAGACGGTATATAACCCAGCATTTCTTCTTTGCTCTAAAAAATTATTTACAGCATATTATATGCAACCAGCATTTTTTTTTTTTTACTAGACCAGCATTCGAAGGGTTACACACAGAGCTTGAAAGTTCAGTGCATTGAAATCTGGACGCATCCAAAGTTGTAGATTATGTTATCTTGTGTTCGCTTAAATGTATCAAGTGAGGAATGTGACACATTCTCTGACTGTGCAGAAGCAGCTGGGAGACATAGTGACACTGAAAGCATGTCTGCCTTCAATACATAATGTATAAAACCAGTTATTAATAAAATGCAAAGTCAACTCACAGCAAAAAACAGTACTTTTGGGAACCTATAATTTCTAAATGAATAATAATACTTATGCACAAATGTAAATATGATAACCGTATGGCATCTAACAAGTAGGAAAACATGTTTTTATTGAATATTATGTCAGGGTTTTAAACCGCTTTAATCTAATTAAAATGTATCACAATTGAACTGGACACATTTAAGAAAAAAACATCTCTAACTAGTTAAAAGAATGGAACAGAGGTGCATGGTTAGGGATGACCAATGAGATGTAAAAGATTCCGAGTTAATTCAGGATTATGTCAATTTGGTATGCAAATGTATACAGCTTGTAAATGGACCAAACAAGTCCCACAAGGCTTAAATTGATTGGTCAATTTTGAATGTGACAATATTTGCATACAGCATTTACATAATCCTGAGTCAACTTGGAATTATTTGCATCCCATTGATCAAGGGCATTGCTAGGATCCCTTTGGGCACTCTAGCTGAAAAATGGGTGGGACGACATACCAGAATGTGGGTGTGGTCATGGGTGGAGACTAATTTACATGAACTTAAAAGCGGTCTAAGTAGGCTTGCCGTCAGGTTGTCTGGCAGTCCCCCCATAGCATTCCCTGACCTATTAGTGCAGGGCTTTTCAACCCTGTCCTCAAGTACCACCAACAGTACATGTTTTGTGGAAATCCACAGATATAGTTAATTAGCTCTGCTGAGTAGGGATGCTCATTCGGACTTCACGGAATTGAAATTTCCAAATTTCCGTTCGAAAATCTGAATTTCCAATCGGAACTCGGAAAATGGAAAACGGAACTTGGAAATCGGATTTCTGCAGAAATACTGCATTACTGCAATTTGGTAATTTTAGCCCAATCACAGAACTTCAAAATCAATGGACCAATCAAAGAACACAGAATCAACTCGAAAGTATTTGGCCAACCAGTGAATGCAAAACATGTAATAAAAAACAAAAAACGTTACTCGGAAATCGGAAACTGATCGGAAATTGGATTTCTGTAGAAATACTGCATTACCACAACTCGGTAATTTTAGCCCAATCACAGAACTCGAAATCAATGGACCAATCAGAGAATGCAGAGTCAACTCAGAAGTATTTGGCCAATCAGAGAATGCAAAAGATGACCAAAAAAACACTACTCAGAAATCTGAAATCCGAACTCGGAAATGGGAAACCGATCGTAAATACGTGAAATCTGTAATCGGCATTGGTGGAAATCAAAATTTCTGCAGAATTGGAAATCGACATTCCCGACCATCCCTACTGCTGAGACACTAATTACCTCACCTGCGCATGTTTGTGGGTTTCTGCATAACATGCACTGTTGGTGGGCCTTGAGGACAGGGTTGAAAACCCCTGTTCTAATGGATTCCTCCCATGCTCCCACCAGCCTCCCATTGAGGCACCACAACTCCCAGCATGCCCCATAGAAGAACCACAGCTGCCTACATGCCCCCACAAAGGCAACCACAGCTCCCTGCATACCCCCATAAAGGCAACACGGCCCCCATAGAGGCACCACAGCACCCAGCATGCCCTCCACTGATGCACCACAGCACCCAGCATGCCCTTCATTGATGCACCACAACTCCCAGCATGCCCCCATAGAATAACCACAGCTACCAGCATGCTCCTTGCATGTTTCCACAAAGGTATAATATTAATTATTGGAACAAAGTGAACCACTTTTAGTAGTGCACTTTTTCTATACAACTAAGTCGGGTGAACCGTAGACTTCCCCATAGCAGGATGCACTTCCAGCTGAAGTCTTTTTTGCACAGGCTGAAAACTAAAATAAGCAATTCACTGACTACATATATAGGGCACGGGGCAGCACATTCTATGTCATACTTTCAAAATAAGGGAACCAAAAAAAAAATTATATTCATCCCTACTTTGTATCAAAGTGTAATTCTTTAAAGTGGGGCAATGTCCTGATAGGAAGATGGCACAGTATTAATTCTATTCTAATCCTATTAGGAATATAGTTCTTACTATCACTAAATCCTTTTAAACTTCTTTGATCACGTCAAGGCTTTAAAACAGAAGCTAAGATTTCTTCAACAGCTAAAAGCTCTTTAAACATACAAACAGGTCTCCGTTGTTACCATGAAATATGGCTGCACTATATGCAATTAGAATGACTGTAGCTGCTGTAACTTATAGCAGTCCTGACAGTAGACTCAGCTACGAGAGAAACAAGCTACCTGTTGAACTTCGGATGAGAGTTTTATGATCAATTTACCAGGAACAGGAAAAAGGGGAACAAAGGGGAAGAGGTATGGACATTCTGGGTGCCAGGAGAAGCCACTGGTAGAATATCGGTAAATGTACAAATATTCTACTATTGTGCACTGGCTAATGGGACATAGATGTATGTTCTCTGCCTCATGACCTGCCTCTGTATTTCCCCACCGCCACTTTCTGCCCCCCACCACCGCGCTATAGCCCACAACATTATTTGTCGCCATCTTGGAGGTAAACACAGGGAGAGGGATTCCCTGTTCAAAACACCCATCAGGGGCATTCCTACAGGGTTTCCAGAGCTGCCATCGGGCATCTCTCTCTCCATGGCTGTGCTCGCTGCCACTCCCCCGCCTCCCTGTGTGCTGTGAATGAGAGAATGAATCTCTCTTTCCAGCATCGTGACCTATAGGTCATGAACATGAAAGTGGGCCAATATGGCCCATGGGAGTGGTGGGGAGCGGCAGTTTTTGCAGCTACCTCATCCGCTCAACCCCCCGGATCCAGTAGCCTACTTTTTTTTTTTAGCCTACCTCAGGTTCTCTTTAAATTATACCCTGGGCACCACTATAGCCGCAATAAACATTGTTGTCTATGCAGAGCCCATTTTACTGCCCGACAACTAGAGCCCAAATTACCTGCTTCGGCTGTTAATACTCAAACCTCTACTGCACTGCTGCCATCCAATGTTATCATATTGTGTTCATTTATACTAAGCTGTAGCTGGGGAGAAAGCAAAGAACTTTCTTTACCTTGTTTACTCAGTAATTAATTTATAACAAGACAATCTGATCATTTGTCCTACAAACAGAAATATTAATTAGCTTCAGTGAAATATAAATACGCCTTGGAGTGACATTAGACTAGCCTTTTTTATGTTTTCTGTAATTCTTACTTTAATTTTTTTTTTTGCTATGTTTAATGTTTTAGAGCAAAAATTTAATTTTGAGTTTCATACCAATTTAAATCGATGTATCATACCTGAAATATGAATTTTAATGCTACAAAAGACCTGATGCACCCACTAGCAGCAATGCTAACACTATTTTAATGAGTACACAAATGGCATTTGGAATGCACAGCAATCTTACCGCTAGTTGGTTTTTCAGGCCCTGTGCATTTGTCATATAGCCATATAAACAAGTAACTCTCAAAGTACAGATGAGTGTTTGTTGTTTTGGGCTTGATGTTAAACATTGTTGAGGTATAGAGGTAAACCTGGCTTACTGGAGAAACCATTGCAAGAGTTTCTATTCTATATACAGTTAAATAAGTACCTGACAACTTTTAGTTTATATTGTGAATTTCAGGACAATAACAGGTGCTCAAGCAGCTACAGATGCTCAATATCTTTGTTATTTTTCTCTTTAAAGAGAATTTATCATGCCAGCCAGGACTCGATTCATAAAAAATCAATATGATATATCACATAACAACCACATGCTTTTAAGCGTTACAAATGTTCCATAGCCTGACATTTAATTCATCATAGCGGTATTGACTGCTTCGGTTACTACAGAATAATATAATACCGACAGTGAACTTGGATATCACTTAAATATACCTTCCTGCAAAGCAACATGTGTGCCCTCTTTCAGGGCAGCTTATTGTCTTAGTTGTAGTGTCTCTTTTTTATGTATGTGTAAATATGCTCTAAGCAACTTAATTTTTATTTAATTGTCTTAAAGTGGATAAAAAAAGTCTTGTCAAACGGCACCACTGTCCAATTCTCATGCGATGCTTTGGTGCCTCCACCACACCCAATAACAAAACACATTCACCAGCTCCTCTGATCATAGGAAATGATCATATGCGCTTGTGTCACCCTTTGTGCCAGTCAGGTCAAAATGGGCTTCTTCAGCTTTAAATCATTTGTTTTTTTGCAGTGGAGCTACAGTCAGACTGCAGCATAAATCTCACTAATAACTGATTAGTTAATTAGGTTCTAAAACACTGAATGGCTGAAAAAACCCACATTTTTTGTGCAAGGAACAGATAACAAACGCAGTGATTCAAGATTTGTCTGTATGAGAGCTGAATTCACTAGAAAAGCACTCTTATATACAAGACAATGAAAAGTTTAAAAGGTAAATTTTAACCTTAAAATTTAAAATAAGATGATGTGATTTGTTCATCTCATCAATTTATTTTCACTTCAGCTTTGCTTTACCAACAATTAGAGAAAGGCGTGTTCACAGACCAGGTGTGAGTAGCCCAACGTGCTCTCATTAGAAGCAATATTAAAACAAACATGGATAGAAATGCAATACCATTCTTCAGACAAATAGTACCTTAACAGCGAAGCAGTTAATTTGGGTACTAGACGCACCAAGGTAATTTGGGTGCACCATAGGTGGCAATATAAATAGCTGCGATCAGTGGCTATAAGTTTTTACTGGCGCAGAGCAGACTATTTTACTAGGTGGCTTTGGCACCCGCTATTATATCGGGTGTCTCTGGTTCCAACATTAACACTTATAGCCGCTGATTGTGGCTATTTGCATTGTGCCTATTGCAATGCAAACCTACTTATGTTTAGCTGCAGTTTAGTTAGGGTTAGGTATCGGTTTGGGGGAGTCAGTCAAGGTTAGGCATTGGTTTGGTCTGTCATTTAGGGTTAGGCAAGAGTTAAGAGCGGGTGTTGCTTACGGTTAGGCATGGATTAGGTGGTTGTTTAGAGTTATGCAAAGGTTGGTGGGCCTTTTAGGGTTAGGCACAGGTTAGGGGGTTGATTAGGCATCAGTTGGAGGGGTTGGTTAGGTCTAGGCACCCATAAAGTTTAAGCGAAAAATGGGATCAAGATAGGAGATAGTAAAATATTGGTACAAATACTGATGTTTTACTATCGTAATAACAGGGCCTAATAGTAGATATAGTAGGTTTTTTTCCAGCACCCAGATTAACTTGGCACCCTTTTTACATGTACACCCAAAACAGGGTATTATTTATTATTAGTTATTTATAAAGTGCCAACATATTCCGTGGCGCTGTACAATGTAAGAAAACAAACAAGGGATACATAATGATACAGACAATGATATACATCAAATATGAACACTGGTACAAAATACAGAACTGGTGATTACAGTAGCAAATTTAACATGATGACTAAAATGTATAAATGAATAACAGAGTGCAAGCAATTAAATTAATAACATTCCATGACACAAAAGGGTGAGAGCCCTGCCCTTGCGAGCTTACAATCTAAAGGAATGGGGTGAAAACAAGAGGTGGGGGAAGTATACAGTATATGGACAGGCTGTGCGTAATTAGGTTATTTAGTGGGTGCGTGGCCTAAGCTAGAGAATATGCTTGTCGGAAAAGAGAGTGGCGGATGTGCTGTGGAAGGGCATTCCAGAGGAGGGGTGAAGCACGTGAGAAGTCTTGTACACGTGAATGTGAGGAGGTTAATGTAGAAGAGGATAAAAGAAGCTCGTGTGCAGATCTGAGATTGTGGTTGGGTTGGTATCTGGAGACTAGTGAGGAGATGTACAGGGGAGAGAGATTGTGGAGAGGTTTGTAGGTTAGGGTTAAGAGTTTGAACTGAATCCTCTGGTTAATTGGTAGCCAGTGAAGAGCTTGACAGAGAGGAGCAGCAGAGGAAGAGCGAGAGGAGAGATGAATAAGTCGAGCAGCAGAGTTCAGTACAGAATTGAGCGGTGCTAGTCGGTTAGTTGGAAGTCCACCAAGCTATATATTGGGTATGTGCGTAAACCGCTAAGATGGGCGTTACACTGGCATACTAAATAATGGCGGTCTCATTTTGCATCTGGTTCTCACTTCAAGCGCTTTTTACGTGCCAGTGATTTCAAAAGCTCTTGATAATACAATTCTATGGGTGATTTTTTTTAAATCACATAGCATAATTGAGAACACGCATGTTGGATTACATTACCAAGAGATTTTAAAAACACTGGCTCTTAAGAAAGCACTTGCAGTGGGAACCAACCTTCAGTGTCTGTGTGTTTCCCTTCCACATTCCAAAAACTTACAGATACATTAATTCTCTTCTATTTATTTTTTTAATATATATATTATTTTTTACTTTATTAAGAACAACCGCCACTCAGAAATGAATTGCCAAAATACTTTATTGGTAGAAAATGAGTGGAAACCACCCCTCTAAAACCCCCAAACCCCTACAAACAAAGGACATGGGCATATGGATCATAGGAGTACTCCCAATGCACGCATACAGACACCCATCCTACATACACACCAGATCTGGACCGGCCGATCCCTAAACTGTATGCGCATGTATTTGCTGTAAAGAAACCAGTGATAGCAAGTCCTTGTCTATTGCTTAAAGGAGTCATCAGGGGAAATATGCTCAAATAAGTGGTACTTACCGGGGGCTTCCTCCAGCTCCAAGCTCCCAGGACGTCCCTCGCCGCAGCTCTGCCCGCAGCCGTTCGCCGCAGGTCTGTTGCGGTCCCCGGCGATGATGTCAGAGCGACCTCCAAGTACTGCGCGAGCGCCGCTGTCAATCACTGCCACATGGGCCGAAGCAGACTGCACAGGCACAGTACTACTGCGCCTGCGTAGTCCGCTCCGGCCCACGTGGGGGTGATTGACAGCGCTGCTCGTGCAGGTGCAGTACAGAGCGACCTGAGCAAACTCTGATAAATTATCATTCAATAGTCCTTGATAGGATACAATTGCAGATCCTTGTTTCTTTAAGCACCCTCCTGGCCACAATACTGCTTCACAGATAGTCCAAGGCTAGTGCTAAACAGATCATTAATAAGTCACATGGCATCCGCCCCCTTGTGACATATGTCAACCGTTACCTTCTCTGCTTGAAACTCTCCTTATCAGCAGTCGAAGTACCGCAGCGTCCTGTGGATCACAGGTACCTGTATGTAGCTGAACTGATCTGCGCACTCATCTGCGGCGCCTGATCGGGGCTGACGGCTTGTTGATTGCGGCTCGGGCTCACAGCGTGTCACCAGCGTGTAACATTAGGCAGTTCCTCCAGCTCAGGGTCCTCAAAGCCTCGCCCACATACGTGTTCCGCCCACTATGATGTTAATTGTCTTCGACCTTAAATTGGCTATGATGGACATAGGATTATGGTAGAAATTAGATTGTAAGTCCCTCTGAGGAACAGTTGGTGACAAGATTACATATACTCCTCTGTGGAGGACAACACTAAATGATAAAATTAAAATAAGACATTTAATAAATAATAACAATAATAATAATAATAATAATAATAATAATAATAATAATAATAATAATACATTAAATATGAATAATTATTAACATAAATATAATTCAAAAAATTAACATCACGATGATAATTAATAATGATGATAATTCTTAGGAGAATACTGTAATATAATAACATAATAATAAATTACAGTATATATATATATATATATATATATATATATATATATAATGATATAACATAATAATAATAATAAATTAGAATTAAAATACATTTTGCTCTACAATTAGCTGTACAGAGATATATCTTCACATTATATTACACAATAAACGATATCATTTTTATTGTAATTTTCAATATGTAAAGTAACTTGAATATTGTTCGGGTCTGTTAATGTTTTCTGCTTATTGTTTGTAAACTTT
Source organism: Hyperolius riggenbachi (assembly GCF_040937935.1). Classification (NCBI taxonomy): domain Eukaryota; kingdom Metazoa; phylum Chordata; class Amphibia; order Anura; family Hyperoliidae; genus Hyperolius; species Hyperolius riggenbachi. The sequence continues at coordinate 44,778,678 of NC_090656.1, forward strand.
CTGGAACATATATAGAGTCATATATCTTGAACATCCCATTCTATAACTGTATTGCAGTGAATGGTTTCAGGTTTTTAGGCATTAGTGATGCTACTTAGAATACTCTTGGTTTAGTGTCCCTTGGCTAGTCGGTAAGATAGCTTTCCTTACATAGCTGTTTGACCCTGAACAATCAATGGCTTGATGGATTGCGTTAACATTCATTGAACATATCATTGCAGAACTATGGAGGGACTACAAAACACTCTTGTGCTTTATAATATCTATTTCTTCCTGTACTCCAGGGCCCAAGGCTATTGGCATGTCAATAGGGACTTGTTCTTTTCAAGGTCGCAAAGCAGTGCATCATGCAGCTACTAGAAATACACTGTATTGATCACACATGTTAAAGTGAACACTAGTTTTTGGTAATAATGAGTTTCTTGAATGTATCTAATATTAAAAATGATGAAGATAAAAGTGTAATCTGTATTAAAACTACCTTTCTGGGCAAACTTCTTTTAAAATCTAATAGTAGAATCCCTCTCTTCTACTAGTCATGTATGATGTAAATAAAATTTAAAAAAATATATAAATACCTTAACTTTTTAGCAGTGATCACATAACTGCTGTTCTGTGCTCCACAGAATGGACTGCCAGGCCCTCTTTTATAGAGTTCTCTGCAGCTATAAAGATTCTGTGAAGGATGGTGGCTTCTCCAGGTGCTCTGATACACCGCAATGTTATTTATGGAATATAGTGCCAAAGTGGTTAGGCCCTCAATTTGCTAGCAATATGGCTATTACTAGCTGATCAGCTAATAGTTTGACTTTCAGTTTCAGGTAATACTATCACTAGCTAATCGCTTATTAGTTTGGGTGCTTTGGGCACCAAAGATCGGTAAGTGTTAGGTGTAGCTAAGTGGCAGCATTAGGCATTAAGAGGGGGTTTAGTATTAGGTAGGGGGAATTAGTGTTAGGCATAAAGTATAGGGTTAGTGTTAGGATAATGGACTGGGTAAATCAACAGTAAAAATTTGGTAATTAATATTTTAACTATAAACCTATACTAAGGTTTGGGGGTCATTTAGGGTTAGGCATGGGTTAATGAGTCCTTTAGGCTTAAAGTGGACCCAAATTAAAAATACAAAATTTCAGAAATAAAATCTATTTTCTAAATTATAATAATAATAAATAATAGCAGCCTTTTTCCAGCTGCATGATGACAAATATAAAATATTTTACATTTATTGGAGTAACTCCTCCCTTCCTTTCAAATTGCCGGGAAAAAATCCGACAAACTGGTGGATTAGATGGTGTCCAGCAAAGGAGGAATTGCTAATGGCTGCCACCTGTATAACCCTAGTTATGAAAAGAGAAGGGTGAAAAGCATGCACTGAAATGCTCATAGGCTTGAAGGAGTGTTTATTTATCTTTGTATGTGCCAGATGGGTGCAACTAAATATTTTTAATTAAAAAAAAGTTTGGTTTGGGTCCGCTTTAAGAATAGGTTAAGAGGCCAATTAGGGTTAGGCAAAAGTTGGTGTCTCTTAAGGTTTGGCATAGGTTGGGGTGTTGCTTAGGGTTAGGCACCCATAACAGGAAGGTTTTGAGTGAGAATGGGGTTAGTATTAGGCAATAAGGGATGGTTTGTGTTAGTCATCAGGAGAAGGGTTAGTGTTGGGTTAAGGGACTGGGTAAGGCAACACTAAAATATTTGGAATATTATATTATTAATATTTTAACTATTGCAATTAACCGGCATCCTAATGAACAGAGACTCTGTAACACGTATTCTGACTGATAAACCTTGCCAGCTGTAAAGATGCTGCCACCTACCTGTGATACAATAAATTTAAGAATGTAAATCAGGGTGAGGAAAGATTTTACAATGGCCAAAGACTGACTAAACTTGTCACTAAAGCTAGTCAGCTAGAGTGACAAGTTCAGAACAGACACAACAAACATGTGCTGAATGTGGATATTAGGGTCTTTATCACATGGGTGATTTCCTACTCAATAAAACTATAAATACATTTAATATTTATATATTAAATTTAATATTTATAATCCCCCACACTCCCCTGTAGCTACAAGAAATAAGCACATGTTAAAAAAAAAGTGACAGGTTTAAAAAAAATACATAAATAGTTACCTTAGGATTTTAGCTTTTTTTAAAATATGTATGTAATGATGGTATATTACTATTATTTTAGCAAATAAGGAGCTTACAATTATTTTATTTTATTTATAGTAGCATTTGTTTATTTATTTATTATGTATTTTAAATCTATAGGGGATGGAATTGGAAAAATTGTGTATTTTTTCATTTTTTTTCTTGTATTTCCCTATAAAATGCATAGAAAATAAATTAATAACTGAAACAAGTATCACGCCAAGAAAAGCCTTATTTTGTGGTTTAAAAAACAAGATATAAATCATTTAGGTTTGATAAGTAGTAAATACAGTTATTGGCGAATGAATGGGAGAAGCACTACAGAGGAAAATTGCTTCCGTCCTTAAAGAGAAACCATGACCAAGAATTGAACTTCATCCCAATCAGTAACTGCCAGCAGTAAAAATGACACCATGTGATAAATGTCAGAATGTAAATCAGGGAGAGGAAAGATTTTACAATGGGCAAACACTGACTAAATCATGTGTACATAATTATTGTAAAAATGAAGCCCTTTTTTATTACATTATTTTCACTGGAGTTCCTCTTTAAAAGGACTCCGAGCAGTGCAGAAACTATGGAAAGATGCGCATCATTTTAAAGCTCTCTTTCTCCTCTTTCCAATGATATATAAACCGCCACCCTACGCCTTTTAGTTTTCGCTATTTTCGCGATTGAAATTGCCGCGGCCGCGATTTCGATCGCGAAAATAGAGAAAATTAAAAGGCGTAGGGCAACGATGTAGGTGTCGTCAGAAAGAGGAGAAAGAGAGCTTTAAAATGATATCCATCAAGCCATAGTTATATTGTATTACACAGGGCGACTTTTTGTCAAAGTCAGCAGCTGCATTCAGCAGAATGGAGCTGCTGACACTGAGGAAAGTGTCGTCCTGTGTAATACAATATAACTATGGCTTGATGGATATCATTTTAAAGCTCTCTTTCTCCTCTTTCTGACGACACCTACATCGTTGCCCTACACCTTTTAGTTTTCTCTCTTTTCGCGATCGAAATCGCAGTCGCGACAATTTCAATCGCGAAAATAGCGAAAACTAAAAGACGTAGGGTGGTGGTTTATATATCATTGGAAAGAGGAGAAAGAGAGCTTTAAAATGATGTGCATCTTTCCATAGTTTCTGCACTGCTCGGAGTCCCTTTAAGGTGCAAACTACCCGCAAGCTGAAGTGGAGAAATTACGTGAAGTACTTCCTGTATGGAAGTAAGTATGTCACTGAGTGGGTGATGGGGTAATGCATATATCCCTGTCGGGCCAGTCTGCCGCAGGGACCAACCTGCATGAAATGTGCAATGGTTCGGTGAGATGCGCTGTGGTAAGACTCTCCTGCCATGTGCAAATTACCTTACAGCAACAACATGGGACAGCTGTACACATGCTAGATTTTTTTTTCACCAGATGATCAGAAACAATAGCCACGAGGGAAGAAAGCGTTTATTTGAAAGTTCTAATACCATTAAAATTAAAACTTTTTATTTCTGCATAATGCTTCTGTGTGCTGTTCTGTAAAAAAAAAAAAAAAGAACGGTTGAGTTGTGCTTTCAATGTCCTCCCATTCAGCGGCAATAGCATCCTTATCTGCATATAGAGTATTGTTATCTCCATTCATATGAACGTATTCATTTTCATAACTACTAAATATGTAGTTCAGTGACAGCCCCATCTGTCTAATTGTTTTACTATAAATATATAGTGTATATCCAGTATCAGGGTATGAAGTAATAGCCATTTAAACAGAGATTTTCATCCATCAATAATATCCCTTCTCTAAAAATAACTGTATGACCTATGCCGGCTGAGTTAATCTCTCACACATATCCTTCTTATGTATCATATGTCTCCCTTATTAAACTTTAATTGCAGCCCTGTGATGTCATTAATGTACTGTAGGTGGTTGTGATTCAAGGTGCACAGAACAAGCATGCTTACTAGATTATGTTTATGTCAGTGTCTGTCATACACTTCAAGGTTGGAAAGTCAGCCAGCGTGCACAACAAACCCCAAAGTCAATGTGGACAAAGGAGAGAAAAAAATCTAAGCAATAAAGAGCTAAAATAAAAATAAAATAGTAGAAGAGGTTTTATTAAATACTAGTCGTAAATATTTGGACTTGCGTTACTTTAACAATGAGCACAGTGAAGACATTTATTAAATTCACTCCAGTAAAAATGCAGATAACTCATTTTGCAACAATTTTTGCTGGAACACTTGCTACACCAGGCTCGGGGGCTCTTAAAAAGGTCAAATGTGTGCCTTGAGAAAAATAAAACACAAAGGAGTTTTTGGCCTTCAACATGCACCAGTACAGGATCCAGATCGACCCTTTGTAATACATTATTGCATTTTTGAAAAAAGAGAGCTAAAATGTTCCCCAACCCTATCCTCAAGGCCCACCAACAGTACATGTTTTGCAGAAGACCACAAACATGCACGGGTGGGGTAATGAGTGTGTCAGCAGAGCTGATTAACCACCTCTGTGGATTTCCACAAAACATGCACCGATGGTGCGCCTTGAGGACAGGGTTGGGGAACACGGCATTAGATGGTTCCAGGGGCTGTCTCTGCTATAAATCTAGCATGAGTACAACATTCCTAATGGAAGGCTTCTGGCGTGCTGGATCATCTCGGCTGAGTGCATTGTTCTCCATCTTACCTGGTGCAAGTGCCAGCAAAAAGTACAAACTCCAAAGAGTGATCGGCTCTGTGGAGAAACTTATTGGATCGACCCTGCCACCTCTCGATCTCCTACATACGGCGAGAATGAAGACAAGAGGAACCAAGATCTTAATTGACCCCCTCCCACCCGGGCAATCGGTTTTTTGAGCTTCTCCCATTGGGCCGCCGGTATAGAACCACCCCCTCTAGAACCACCAGGCGCAAGTGCACCTTCTTCCCTCAGGCGGTCCTCCTGCTGAACGCTGCCTAAACCACCACCATCCCCGTATTGCTGCCTGCTCGTTATATTCCTTGCAATGTTACAAATTATTGTCTGCACGTATGTTTGTTTGTGTACCTCTATTGTTGTTGCGGTTGTACTGCTATTTTTGTTTGCCAAGCACTTGTCTGTTCTGTATTAGAGATGGCTCGAACCTCCGATTTTCGGTTCGTGAACTTACGTGAAAGTTCGGTTCGTGCGAACTTTCACGAACCGCAATAGACTTTAATGGGGAGGCGAACTTTGAAAACTAGAAACATTTATGCTGACCACAAAAGTGATGGAAACGATGTTTCAAGAGGTCTAACACCTGGAGGGGGGCATGGCAGAGTGGGATACATGCCAAAAGTCCTGAGGAAAAATCTGGATTGGACGCAAAGCAACGTTTTAAGGGCAGAAATCACATTGAATGCTAAATTGCAGGCCTAAAGTGCTTTAAAACATCCTGCATGTGTATACATCAATCAGGGAGTGTAATTAGGGTACTGCTTCACACTGACACACAAACTGTGTAACGCACCGCAAACAGCTGCTTATGTAGTGATGGTCATGCTGAACTGGTGCGCACCATGGGCAGAGTGCAGGCCGTGGCGGTTTTCAAGCCCATATGGTCGCCGGGCTGTGGTAGCTCAATGATAGAACAACAGTGACTGTCCAGCTGATCAAATTTGGTCTGTCCACAATAAAGCGACAACCTTATTATCTTTGGTGTGCCACCCCCCGAGACACTCATATAGCCGGCGGTCATTGCTTCATTGTGATATGCAAGACCCTTCACTGCGGCAAGGTAATGATCACGAAGGGGAATGGGCGCATGTACATGCCTTTTGTTTTGTTGTTGCAGCTGCACTGCAGCCAGAAAAAGTAGGCAGGCATGTACACACACCAGAAATACTATTATAGCTGCCGCTGCTAGCAGCGGCCTTAAAAATTCAGGGATCCGCCTGGAGTCCTGGTCTGGACCCTGTTGGTGGTGGTGGAGAAGGCAGTCAAGGGGCCTGCGGGCAGAGATGCTGTGGGGGGACTTAGTCTTGGGGCAGGCAGCCAGTCACACAGCATGCAGGCAGAGGTGCTGTGTGTGGGGACTGACTTAGTCTTCGGGCGGGCAGTAGCCCTCCGGGATCCATGCCTCATTCATTTTGATAAAGGTGAGGTACTGAACACTTTTGTGACTTAGGCGACTTCTCTTCTCAGTGACAATGCCTCCAGCTGTGCTGAAGGTCCTTTCTGACAGGACGCTTGAGGCAGGGCAAGACAGAAATTGGATGGCAAATTGTGACAGATCTGGCCACAGGTCAAACCTGCGCACCCAGTAGTCCAAGGGTTCATCGCTGCTCACAGTGTCTACGTCCACACTTAAGGCCAGGTAGTCGGCTACCTGCTGGTCCAGGAATTGGTGGAGGGTGGAACCCGAAGCGCTAAGGCGAGGCGTTGGACTAAAGAATGTCTGCATGTTCGACATCATCATGAGATCGCCGGAGCATCCTGTCCTTGCCTGCGTGGACATGGGAGAAGGATTACTGGCAGTGGTACCTTTTATTGTGTTGTGCTGTGACATCACCCTTAAACGCATTGTAAAGCATAGTTGCCAGCTTGTTCTGCATGTGCTGCATCCTTTCTGCCTTCTGGTGAGTTGGTAACATGTCCGCCACTAGTAGCGTGGCCCCCCAGTACAGCTCATTCCCCTTGAGTTTTTTTTATACGGGGGTTCCTCAAAAGGCTGGACAGCATGAAAGATGCCATCTGCACAAAGTTGGATCCAGGCGTACTATCCATCTACTCTTGCTCTTCCTCAGTGACATCAGGTAAGTCCTCCTCCTCCCCCCAGCCACGAACAATACCCCAGGAACATCGAGCTGCACAAGTCCCCTGCGACACCTGCTGCGGTTGTTCTTCTGCCGCCGCCTCCTTCTTCTCCAAAGAAACACCCTCCTCATCATCCGAGTCTGACTCCTCTTCCCCACATGACTCTTCCTCCTCCTCCCCCCTCTGTGCTGCCGCAGGTGTTGAGGAAACATTTGATTCTGATGAAAATTGCTCCCACAACTGTTCCTGTTCATGCTCCTCCACAGCTTGATCCACCACTCTACGCACGACATGCTCCAGGAAGTAAGCGTACGGGATCAAATCGCTGATGGTGCCTTCACTGCGACTCACCAGGTTGGTCACCTCCTCAAATGGCCGCATGAGCCTGCATGCATTTCGCATCAGTGTCTAGTTGTTGGGCCAGAACATCCCCATCTCCCCAGATTGTGTCCTTTTACTGTAATTGTACAGGTACTGGGGGACGGCTTTCTCCTGTTGTAGTAGGCGAGAGAACATGACCAGGGTCGAATTCCAGCGAGTCCACATATCAAGTGTCTCACCGGCAAGTTGTTTCTCCGCTGAATGTCTGCAAGGCGTGCCATGGCCGTGTAAGACCGCCTGAAATAACCACTCAACTTCCTGGTCTGCTTCAGGATGTCCTCTAAGCCTGGGTACTTTGACACAAATCTTTGAATGACTAGATTGAGCACATGTGCCATGCAGGGTACCTGTGTCAGCTTTCCCAAATTCAAAGTGGAAAGGATATTGCTGCCGTTGTCACACACTGCGTTGCTGATCTCTAGCTGGTTCGGGGTCTGCCACTGATCCACCTGTTTGTTAAGAGCAGCCAGGAGAGCTGGCCCAGTGTGACTCTCTGCTTTGAGGCAAGACATGTCTAAGATGGCATGACACCGTCGTACCTGGCATGCAGCATAGGCACTGGGGAGCTGGGGCTGTGTAGCTGGAGAGGAGATCGCAGCACCAGTAGAGTTGCGCTGCCACTCAGCCAAGGAGGAGTAGGAGGACGACAGCGAAGAGGATGTAGCAGGAGGAGAGGAGGTGGCATGAGGCCTGCCTGCAAGCCGTGGAGGTGTGAGTGTTGGCCTTTCCATGGCTAAGTTTTTGGAGAGAGAACAGATGGCATTGCTCCGATCTGTGGCAGACACATTAAAACATTTCCAAACTGCTGAGCCCCCCTGGGACGATGGCACTATGGTGGCATCAGCAGCTGACGTTGAAGGGCATGTTGGCTGGCTGTACATAGGTGGCGATACATGGCACCGGACACTGCCACCAGTTGTTTCTGATGACGACCTCCCTCTGCTTCTTTCAGGAACCCGTCTCCTCCTACTCCTCTCTGACTCCCCCTCTGAACTGTCCCCTTGGTCATCTTGTCTCTTAGGAACCCATGTGGGATCCGTATCATAATCATCATCATCATCCTGCCCAGCTTCGCTTGCCTCAGATACCTCCAAAAATTCACCAACAGCAGGTACTTCATCATCCTCCTCCTCACATGTTACGTCCATAGTGTTGCCGCCTAACTCAGACATATGAGGTGGTGTAACTTGCTTAGCGCCTTCACCTGGTTGTAACAATAATGGCTGTGAATCAGTTAATTCTCCACCAATTAACTCCTGCAAAGTGTCAAATGCAGCAGATGTGGTGCTTGTAGTAGCTCTGGTGGCTGCAGAAGATGAGGTATTCTTTGTTAAATAAGTTTGCATATGTGTATCAGCACCAAGGAAACAAAGTGGCTGCTGCTGAAATAAGAACAATATCCAGAGTTCAAAAACACGTAAATTATATATGATCAGCGCAGAGTCCAAAAACAAAAGACGAGTTTTCAACAAAGAATAAGAGCAGGTAAATCTCCACCACAATAAGTATGGGGGTCACAGCACAGCTCTGCAATCATGGATACCCCAAAAAAAGGAAAGAGGATTACCAGCTGGTGACAACCCACATTATAAGGTTGTATCAATGATTTCGTAGGACATCAGGAAGCAACAGTCTGTCCAGGATCCACCAATTCAACAATGATTCATCTCACGAATGGATATCAGTAAACATCATAAAAAACAAACAAACTGCAACTCTAAGTGTAAACCGTTTAATATAGAGTCTTTATAGTAAAAACAGCTTAAAAATAGCATAAAAACAAAACTTACATACGGGGCCCATGCAATGGGAACCCTGAGAAAGTTGCACGCGTGTATGGGTCAGCAGTAAAGGACAGTATAAAGATGCCGCCTGTCTCCTCCTCACATGTTACGTCCATAGTGTTGCCGCCTAACTCATATGAGGTGGTGTAACTTGCTTAGCGCCTTCATCTGGTTGTAACAATAATGGCTGTGAATCAGTTAATTCTCCACCAATTAACTCCCGCGAATGCAGCAGATGTGGTGCTTGTAGAAGTGCTGGTGGCTGCAGAAGATGAGGTGTTCTGTGTTAAATAGTCAACCACGTATTGACAATCTTGGGAGTTGATGGGGACGTTCCTTCTTCTGAGTACTGTACTTTGGGCCAGGGCCGCACAAAATCACATCAACACGACCTCCCACAGACCTGCCCGATGGCCTTCCTCTGGGTCTGCCTCTACCTCTGCCTCTACCTCTGCCTCTACCTGTTTTGTCCATTTTGTCCATATCGGGGAGGATGAAGTGAAAGGTATGCACTGACTTGACTAATACAATGTGCAGTCACACAGGTGCAGTTAACAGGTATGCACGGAGTGGTATATTACACGTAGGTAGGTGGGTGCACTGTGAACAACCGGTAGGTAGGTATATGCAGTAATGGGTATTACAATGTGCACCTGTTACACACAGACAGGTAGCGGCCAGGCACATTGACACTGCGTGCGCTCAACTCACGTAGGTAAGTGGGTGCACTGAAGTGAACAACAGGTAGGTATATGCAGTGATGGCTATTACTATGTGCACCAGTCACACAAAGACAGGTAGCGGACAGGCACAGTGACACTGCGTGCGCTCAACTCACGTAGGTAGGTGGGTGCACTGTGAACAACAGGTAGGTATATGCAGTAAAGCGTATTACAATGTGCACCTGTCACACACAGACAGGTACCAGACAGGCACAGTGACATATATGCAGTACTGGGTATTACAATGTGCACCTGTCACACACACAGGTAGTCACTGAATGTGCTGGGTCTGGCAGTGGCACACACACAGTAGGAATTATCAAGGCTGTCTATGCAACACAAGTGTCAGTGGGACACACACACAAAAAAAATAGATCACAAGAACAAGATTAGCTCTCAAAAGAGCTGTTGTGGGGTGCTATTTTAGCAATAAGAAAAAGCAAGGAGCAAGCTAAGACGCCTACAAGAGCTGAACTAATCTTTCCCTATGAGAGTCTGCAGCAGCAGCAGCAGCTGTCCCTTCTCTATTTACTGCAGGCACACGAGTGAGTAAAATGGCCGGCGATGGCTGCCTTTTATAAGGGGGGGAGTGACTCCTCCAGGAGGAAGTGGAGCCTGGTTGGCTACAATGTGCCTGCTGACTGTGATGCAGAGGGTCAAAGTTGACCCTAATGGTAAAGTTTGCGGCTCTCCACGATCACGAACCCCCGGAAGTTTGCCTGGAACCGTTCACCGGCGAACCGTTCGGGCCATCTCTTTTCTGTATGCCAATGCTATGTGTACCGCAATCAATTCCAGGTACGACAACCCATTGTACTCGGCGAATAAAGCTTGATTCTGATTTTGATTCCACTGAATGCTGCTCCAGTGTGCACTGTGCCATCATCTCTCCCTCCATAGCAAAAATAGATGTCATGAGGCTCATGCATCAGTATGCCACTCTGTCCTGAATTGTCACCTTAGGGATTGAATCCTTACACTGGGGGCAACATTCTTCATGCGTTTATTTGCTCCTGTAGCCTATCTTCTACAAGAGTCGCCTGGTAACCTATGCATCAAAGTATACTGAGCACCTAGGTGCTCCTAAGTGCTGCAAGGCTATTAAACAAATGTCCTCCTAAGGGAGGTTCATAAACTGTTAGAGCTTTTGGAGACCTCCATCTTCTCTATCCTGTACTGCAAGTTGAAATTCCTGCAATGATACAGCACATCCCCGGGCACTGCATTACATGCCAGGGACGTGTAATGCATTTCAGGAGATGGCATTTATTGATGTGGTTACATCTTCCGGCGTGAATTGTGGTGGCTGGGGACACACTATATAATTTTTTGTTAATCTGTGCTTCAGCGGCACTGGGAGAGATAAGATTGAGGCCCCCATTTAGGCAGGGGGCTACAGAGCAACCCTCTGGCCTGTAGGTAAGTGGATCCTTGCTGCATCACCAAAAGCCCACATAGTTTAGAAACCTTCCTTAGAGGCAGATAGTTTGATACGTTTTCAGAATTTACAGCTTCACTTTAAGTTCACTTAAAGGATGATGTAGAATTCACAAAATTTTCAAGTTGTAACACACAGATAAATTGACACAAGAAGAGTGCCAGTAAAGTGTAGTGATCAGCACAAATCTCACGCAATTTTGCATCTAAATTTGCATTTACGATGCAAAATCGTAATGCAAAATCTTGGGAAAATCATAATTAATTTTTGTCTGTAATTATCATTCGTAATGTCATGTAATTTTTGCCTAATTTTCACATAATTTTGTGCCGACTTTACCGGTAAATAGCAAAGCCCCCATATATGCTATTGCCACCAAAATTGCTACATGTGTTAAGGACAATAAGTGCACAATAAGTACAAGTCAAAAAATTGTTTTTCAAAAAGACCTTGTAGTTTTAGAGAAAATCGATTTTAAAAATGCATAGAAAAAGGGTTTTTAAACTGTTCTTTTTCAGAGTTTAAAAAACTTTTTTCTTTGCAAATGTATTGATTTTGGTGGCAATAGCATATATGGGGGCTTTGCTATTCACCGCTAAAATCAGCACAAAATTACAGGAAAAATATGCAAAATTACAAATTGCTTACACAAAATAAATTGAACTTACAAATCGTAATTGCGTATGGGAGTGACTGCAAAAATGTATGTGAAATATTGTGTAATCCTAATTCGCTGATTACGATCATTACTAGTAAAGGGTTAATTTCAACGTACCTTTTTAATTGCCTGGGTGGTAACCACTTAACGACCGCCTAACGCCGATAGGCGTCGGCAGGTCGTAAGTAGTGATGGGCGAACATCCAGATGTTCGGGTTCGAGAACGTTCGGCCGAACGGTGTCCTGATGTTCGGTACGTTCGTGCCGAACACCGAACATAATGGAAGTCAATGGGGACCCGAACTTTCCTGCTTTGCAAAGCCTCCTTACATGTAACATAGACCAAATTTTCAGGGTATGTGGACAGGGGGGGTGGGTATAAGAGGAAACTATTTTTTTCCGAAAAGGACCTTATAGTTTTTGAGAAAAACGATTTTTAAGTTTCAAAGGGAAATTGTCTTTTAAATGCGAAAAATGTCAGTTTTTTTTGGCACAGGTAACAACAATCTTGTAATATTTTCAAAGCAAAGCAATGAGTTTTGTCGCCATGCAGTGATTAATAAATAGAAATGGGATATTACGGAAAGTGGCAACGCTAAGCCATCACAGATGTTCATGGTCCTTGGTCGGGGTCGGACTCGGGGAGTGTTGCGTAGTCGTTTCCAATCCATGATTGATTCATTTTAATTTGTGTCAGCCGGTCTGCATTTGCTGTGGAGAGGCGGATACGCCGATCTGTAATGATGCCTCCGGCAGCACTGAAACAGCGTTCGGACATAACGCTGGCTGCAGGACAGGCCAGCACCTCTATTGCGTACATTGCCAGTTCGTGCCAGATGTGTAGCTTAGAGACCCAATAATTGAAGGGTGCAGATGGATTGTTCAACACGGCTACGCCATCTGACATGTAGTCCTTGACCATCTTCTGCAGGTGATCGGTGTAGGAGGTGGAACTGGGCGATTGCTGTTCTGTGGGCTGCTGCATGGGTGTCATAAAATTTTGCCACTCCAAGGACACTGCCGATACCATTCCCTTGTGGGCACTACCTGCAGCTTGCGTTCTTTGTTCCCCTCCTCGTCCTGGGTTAGTGGAAGTCAGTCTGTCGGCGTGGAACTGGCTAGAGGAGGAGGAGGATGTCAATCTCCTCTCTAATGTCTCCACAAGGGCCTGCTGGTATTCTTCAAATTTGACCTGTCTGACACTTTCTCCAATGAGTTTTTGAACATTGTCTTTGTACCGTGGATCCAGAAGGCTATAAACCCAGTAATCCACGTCGTCCAGAATTCGAACAATGCGCGGGTCGCGTTCAATGCAGTCTAGCATGAATTGAGCCATGTCTGCCACAGTCCTAACAGAATCCTCATCATGTTCTTCTGAGCTTGACGCACCCTCATCATCATCACCAGCATCACGTCGTCGCCCACCTTCTTCCTCGTCTTCTTCTGCTGTCCATTCCCTTTGAATCGTGGAAGTCCAACGTGCACCGCTCTGTCTCTCGGCAGTGGGGGCATCCAAGTCCTGCTCCAACTCCAGCTGTTCCTCCTCCTCTTCTTCAGCTGGGAGGACCAGCGTTTCCTGACGCAAATTGTCTGATGTTGGTATCATCATCACGCTGATCGTTGTCCTCTTGAGATTCCCCCACTTGCATCCTGACTGCGGCTTCCTTGATCTGCAACATTGATCTCTTCAGTAAACACAGCAGTGGTATCGTAATGCTGACTGAAGAGTTTTCACCGCTCACAAACAACGTGGATTGCTCAAAATTTTGGAGGACTTGGCAGAGGTCCAACATGGTGGCCCAATCAGATCCACAGAAGCTTAGTAGCTGCCCGGATGCGCCTCGGTACTGCGCCGTCATGTACTGGACCACTGCACTCTTCTGCTCGCAAAAGCGTGCTAGCATGTGCAGCGTCGAATTCCAGCGCGTGGGTACGTCACACACCAAGCGATGGTTCGGTAGATTGAACCGCTCCTGCATCTTGGTGAGTCCCTCCGAAGCGGTACTGGACTTTTGGAAATATTTGGCCACTCGTCGCACCTTCAGCAGAAGATCTGCCACGCCTGGGTATGTCCTCAGGAACCGTTGAACAACTAGGTTCATAACGTGTGCCAGGCAAGGGATGTGTCTCAGCTTAGCCAACTTTAAAGCGCGAATGAGATTGCTCCCATTGTCACACACAACCATGCCTGGTTTCAGGTCCAGCGGTGCCAGCCACAAATCGGTCTGTTCCTTGATTCCCTTCCAAATTGCTTCACCTGTGTGCTGCTTATCTCCAAGGCAGATCAGCTTCAGTAAGGCTTGCTGACGCTTGGCAACAGCTGTGCTGCACTGCTTCCACGACGACCCTATTGCTGGGTTACCGATGCCGGATGAGGTACAGCTTTGAGAGGCGTTGGAGGAGAAGGAGTCAGAGTCGAGATTGGTGCCTCTGAGGGACGTCGGTCCAGCAGTTTGCGGAGTGGGCAACACCCGTGCCGTAGCCGGTGAGGAGGAGTAACTGCCAGGCTCCACAAGGTTCACCCAGTGCGCCGTCAGGGAGATGTATCGACCCTGTCCAAAGGCACTCGTCCAGGTGTCTGTGGTGAGGTGAACCTTGCAGGCAACGGCATTTTTCAAGCTTCTGGTTATTTTGCTAACCACGTGCTCATGTAACGCTGGCACTGCAGACCGCGCAAAATAGTATCGGCTGGGAACCACGTAACGTGGGATGGCAAGCGCCATCATGCGCTTGAAGCTGTTTGTCTCCACCACGCGATATGGCAGCATTTCGCAGGCCACAAACTTGGCTATGCTGGCTGTTAGTGCCATGGCCCGGGGGTCATTTGCTGGCAATTTTCTCTTGCGCTCAAACATCTCCGGGACAGACAACTGAACCATAGGATCGCACACTGAAGGACAGTTGGTTGTTGTTGTCGTGGTGGTTGAAGACTGGGAAACGTCAAGAGGACTGTTGCGGAAACTGACATTGTCGTCCACTACGGATGTTTGTGCACCACGTAATGGCTGGGCTGCTGCTGAGGAGGGTCTGGTGACAACGGAGGCAGTGTTGCTGGGGGCTGGAAGCGAGCCGCTACCCTGGCCTTGCGTGTTTGACCACAGAGTGCTATGTTTGGCTACAATGTGGCGGCGCATGCTGGTGGTGGAGAGGTTGTTGACATTTTTCCCCCTGCTCAGTCGGGTCCTGCACACCTTGCAAATCACCATGGTAACATCCACCCTGCAGTCTTCAAAGAAAGCCCAGACTTTTGAGCTCCTGCTTTGCTGGCGAGTTTGCTTCGTGCCTCTTTGGCGTCTCACTTCTACGGCTACGCCTGTTGTGTCCGAAATACCCTGCCTACTTTGTGGCACACAGCGAACTCTTGCAGCAGTGGGTTCTGCAGCAGACTCATCTGTACTGCTGCTATCCCGACGGCGAGGTTCTACTCGATAATCCGGGTCTGTGTCCACATCGTCCAAAACCTCCTCTTCCATCTCCTCATCTGTGACTGTGTCTGTGTGCAGTGGACTAGAGCTCCCCAGAACACCCTCTGCGCACCTCACTCCCATGTCTTCAAGATGTTCTTGGTGGACCTCCTGCAATTCCAATTCCTGCGCACATTGCTCAGGGATTTGGGTGTCTTCGTCCTCGCCTTGCATTTCAATGAGTGGTGCAGTTTCCTCGCACAATGGTTGTGAATCCGGGCACAACATTTCTGGCTGTTCCATTGTTTGTGGGGGTAGGAGTGGGAATAGCTCCTCCGGAGAGCCCATTGTGTCCGGAAATAATTGTTCGGACTGGTTATTTGGCCATTGTGTGCATGGTGTAGCTGCTGGTTGTGTCACCTGTGTGCCCACTGGCTCCTTGTAACTGGCAGAGGACCTCGTGCGTGACAAGGATGTGCTGGTGCTGCTGCTGCTTAACCCGCTGCTGGACGCTTGAGAGGTCAACCAATTCACTATCCGGTCCTGCTCTTGTGGATTAGTGAGGGTTGTTTGTCTGGCACACATGGGTGGTATTGAGTGGGTTTTCTTAGGTGCTCCACTGCGGCCTCTACGTGAACCGTCAGGGGAAACACCTCTTCCCTTGCCCCTCCCTCTTTCACTAGATTTCTTCATTATGGTTGTACTGATCCCAGAAGTACACGCACACTGACTGGCAGTACAGTGGCAATAAGACAATGCTATATAGTATGCTATATACTGGTGACGGACGGAAGTACTACTGATCCCAGCAGTACACGCTGACTGTGGCAATACAGTGGCAATAAGACAATGCTATATAGTATGCTATATACTGGTGACGGACGGAAGTACTACTGATCCCAGCAGTACACGCTGACTGTGGCAGTACAGTGGCAATAAGACAATGCTATATAGTATGCTATACACTGGTGACGGACGGAAGTACTACTGATCCCAGCAGTACACGCTGACTGTGGCAGTACAGTGGCAATAAGACAATGCTATATAGTATATACTGGTGACGGACGGAAGTACTACTGATCCCAGCAGTACACGTTGACTATGGCAATACAGTGGCAATAAGACAATGCTATATAGTATGCTATATACTGGTGACGGACGGAAGTACTACTGATCCCAGCAGTACACGCTGACTGTGGCAGTACAGTGGCAATAAGACAATGCTATATAGTATGCTATATACTGGTGACGGACGGAAGTACTACTGATCCCAGCAGTACACGCTGACTGTGGCAGGACAGTGGCAATAAGACAATGCTATATAGTATATACTGGTGACGGACGGAAGTACTACTGATCCCAGCAGTACACGCTGACTATGGCAGTACAGTGGCAATAAGACAATGCTATATAGTATATACTGGTGACGGACGGAAGTACTACTTTTCCCAGCAGTACACGCTGACTGTGGCAATACAGTGGCAATAAGACAATGCTATATAGTATGCTATATACTGGTGATGGACGGAAGTACTACTGATCCCAGCAGTACACGCTGACTATGGCAGTACAGTGGCAATAAGACAATGCTATATAGTTCGCTATATACTGGTGACGGATGGAAGTACTACTGATCCCAGCAGTACACGCTGACTGGCAGTACAGTGGCAATAGACAATGCTATATACTGGTGGCGGAAGTACTACTGATCCCAGAAGTACACGCTGACTGGCAGTACAGTGGCAAATAGACAATGCTATATACTGGTGGCGGAAGTACTACTGATCCCAGCAGTACAAGCACGCTGACTGGCACTACAGTAGTATGACTAGGAGGCTGGGGGGGCCCTGGCTAGCCTAGCTGGTGAGAGAGTCTAACCTGCCTGCCTACCCAAAGCTAAACCCAACTTCAAGTGGCGGAGAAATGACGCGGTTCGGGTATTTATTTACCCGGACCACGTGACCCGCTCGGCCAATCGCAGTCCGAGCCGCGTGTTCGAGCCCGAAACCACGTGACCCGCTCGGCTAATCACAGCGCGAGCCGAACGTTCGGGGGAAGGTTCGGCCATGCGCTGTCAGGCCGAACATAAGTTCGGCCGTATGGCCGAACGCATGGTCGAACACCACGAAGTGTCCGGCGGAGCCCGAACCGAACTCGAACAGCCCAAAATCCGGGCGAACCCGAACAGTGGCGAACACTAAGTGGTATTACATGGAAACTTACAGTAAGTGGTATTACATGGAAACTTTCCACGTCAGTTCACGGAGGATGTCTCCGTGAACAGCCTGCGAGCTCACAGGCGACATGTAAACACGCGGGGAAAAATCCCCGCTGTTTACATCATGCGGCGCTGCTGCGCAGCAGCGCCGTAAAGTAGACCGGCGATCCCCGGCCTCTTATTGGCCGGGGATTGCCGGCATCTGATAGGCTGAAGCCTATCCTAGGCGGCGCAGGACGGATCTCCGTCCTGCGCCGCCCATAGCGAGAGGGAGAGGGAGGGAAGGGCAGAGAGGGCGGAAATTGCTGCGGAGGGGGGCTTTGAGGAGCCCCCCCGCAAAACGCAGATAGCCGGCGGCGATCAGACCCCTCAGCAGGATATCCCCCTGGTGGGGAAAAAAGGGGGGGAAGTCTGGTCGCCCTGGCTGCAAAGTGATCTGTGCTGTGGGCTGGAGAGCCCACGCAGCACAGATCACATCAAAATCGCCTGGTCCTTAAGTGGTTAAGAGACCTTTCCAGCTAGCATGTGGCATGGGGACACCAATTTGTCATGATGTGACTTCTAGAACTATGGCGATGGGCTGAAGCATCCTTGGCAACATCAACCTGGTGCAATATAAAGGTGACACTGTTACATCACATTTTAATAATATTGCTCAGGATGCTGCAGCCCATCACTAGAGAGTCATTCACCTAATGTCTTACTGTCGCTCCTTATACCCCTTGTTAATGCTGGCCGTCTGTCAAACCACTTATCTGGTTAAAAATAAATACATAAAAATAGATATAGTACTATCAATAAAAATAGATATAATAGTTAAATAATAGTTAAAGAGGAAGCATAATGACATATAGTAGAATGTAATACGTTTCAGCAAACCCATTTTTACCTTAATTATCCTAGATACCTAATGCTTCCTTCCTGTGTTATGCTGGGCATACACGGCTCAACGCTACCTTATCAATCGAGCCGCTGATGGCTCAATTGATAATATCCGACGTGTCCTACCACCACGGGGATCGATTCTGCGCTCGATACCCGCGGGCGGACAATAGCGGCGAATCGAGTGGAAGATAAGAAGCACCGGCAAGGACGAGCGGGAATCGATTTCGGTGCACGCGCGGACGAGCGGGGACGCGGCGGGAGTCGATCCAGCGGCTAATCGGCCGCCGGATCGACCCGTGTATGCCCAGCATTAGACTGGCTCTAGACAAGATCCTACAAATTTTGTAAGTTTTAGACTATTCCTGTCTGGCATCTTGCAGTTGGATCTTTTATTTGCCGTATATGAATATAGAATTTTTAATGTGACTGACCAGAACTTCTGGCCAGTTAGCAATCTTAAAAGGAACATCACAAGAGTTGAGCAGTCATGATTGGTCACTAGCTCTGGCTAGTCATACTTGGTATTCCCTACTTAAATCTTGAATAAAATATAAGCATTGAGTGGAAGAGGTTGGGGTCAAAAGGTAACTTGGCAAACCAAGCGCCGTTCAACTGAATATAGCTGTTTACATTCAGATACTCACATACAACCACATAATACAATAATGCATTAATAAGGAGTCTGTTAGACTCTTATACTCTTTTTTTAATTTTTTTTTCCTTTGCTAAATTGGACATTTATTAATTGCTAATGTGTATTTACATATTTATTTCCTTTTAAACAATACAAATTGCTTGGGTGTCCTGCTGATCAATTCCTTCTAATATTTTTAGCCATAGATAAGCATTCAGGTTAGGTGTTTGACTTAAGTTTGACTGGATTTGCCACATGCTTGTTTTAAGTGTGTGATTCAAACACTACTGATACATGAAACATCAGCAGGATGCCAGGTAACTGGCATTGTTTAAAAATAAATAATTATAGCAGCCTCCGTATTCCTCTCAGTTCTTGTGTCCTTTAAAGAGTAACTGTTGGGCATAAAATCAAAAATCAATTCTTTATTTTTATCTGGTAAACAATAAGGGTGCTAAGCAAGCAATCCAAACGTTTAAAATCACTCTTATTTTTCTTCTCATCATTCCCCAGTTTCCCTGGGTCTTATTTGGTACATCTGCTACACAAAGGAAGTTTTCAGGGCATGCTGGGTATTATTTTCCTTCTTCTTTACTTTCCCCTCAGACCCTCCCCTCTGTTCCTCTCTGATTGGCCAATATTTCTCATGCTTAGAAGCTGCAGAGTCACACAATGACCATGCACTTTCTATTGCAGACAGAGCTGGGTGGGAGTGTCTGAAGACTGGGAGGGGGTGGGCAATGATACACAGAGTAAGGGAGGAAATTATGTCAGGTTTGGCTTCAAGATAGACACAGACAAAATGGAAAATCCTAAGAAGACTTTTCTCTTTTTTTACTATAGAGTAATCACTAAAACCAAAACGTGGACAGTGCAATACATATGTTATGTAAGTAGAGCAAGTATTTATCTACTTATATATGTGTTTTTTTCTGAGATAGTATGGCTGACAGCTCCTCTTTACCAGACTCTTGAGCACACTTAAGAATGATTTCCTTCTTGGGGTTGAACAGGCTATCATATTGCTGGGAAAGAATGTGAGGCTGGATCATTACTGGGAAGTACCAAATTCTGAATTCAATGCAATTTCAAAATTCCCCACAGAATTCCAAATGAATCTTGACTTTTATAGATTCAGGGTTTGCGTTGCAAATTGTATTTTATTGCAAATATATCATACTAACCCTAAGGTTAAATACAGTTAGTGCAAATTGTGGCAAATATGTGCACAATAGGTTAAAATGTTGCTTTGCATTTTCTCGTTATTCCTGTCCCTTGAGCATGCTCAGAAGACATTTATCGTTATTTGTGAGAAAGCGTTCATGCATTAAACAAATGTAATTTTGCATGTGATCCTGAATTTCAAAGTCACAATTCTGTGCATTCTGAATTCCGACTTTCAATTCAGAATCGCTAATACATTTCAGTGCTGCTATGAAAGAATGAAAAAAAACAGCAAGCTCCAAATACTTCTGCATTAAATATCCTTGGATCAGCATCATAGACACTTCCTAAAAGTATATATTACAGTATATTGGTATATAGCCCCACCTTCCCAGTGAGGCTCAGCCTAGGCTTTTTATTATGCGGAATTCCCTCCCCCCCCCTCTAGAGCATTCTGGGAGATCAGAGATCCTTTCTGGTGGCTTTAGAGCTCTCAGTAAATGAACGTTCTGCCAAGATCACCTGCCAGTACTAAAGATGTTGACACCTACATACATTTCAGAAAGTAAATCAGGGTGTGAAAAGATTGAACAATGGCTAAAAAGTAACGGACTAAATCCCACCTAATAAAACCCCTGGGTATCTGTGTCCATGGTTTGCGTCCGTGTCAGCTGACTTTGCATGTGTGGAGTTGTGACCATGCCCACACATGCGGGCAGATGTGGGTACGCATGAGGCTGTATAAGGACAGGACTTAGCGTTCAGGCGGAAGGGGTTGCGCAAGTTGTATGCATACAGGGCTGTGTGTGTGGGTGGAAGTGCTTTGTCGGTCGTCGACGTTGCCTACTATGTTCTAGTGCCCATTATTAAAATGGGCCTAATTAACTAGTAATTTATAAATGAACATTGTAAAAAAAAAACGCATTTTTACTCATTATGTTATTTTGACTACAGTTCCTCTTTAATGTCTATACCTGCAATTCCTACTCCACAATGAAATCATATAGAGCCAGACAGAAAGCAGAAAAACATTGCAAATGAACCTGCCTTGTGTCTGTCCTACACCTTCCCCTGGGTGCACCGTATAGTCAGTCACCAATTGTGCCTAAAGAGGTGCTGTAGAAACTGCACTCTACAGCATTGTATAGCAAACTTAGCAAAACATCAACTGGGCAATGAAACAATTACAGAGAGAGAAATATAGACTGGAGTGTGTTGTCACGTGACCCTGACGGTGCAAAATGGAAACTTTCAAATTGCTCCCCTGGCACCCTTTGATTTGGCAGCATAGGGGTTAAACGTCCATGACCTAAATTCCTAGACCATTATGCGAGGTTTGGGATTGGAACATTGGCATGGGAATAGCCCCAGTTTAATGAATGCTACAATTAGAATTTGACTGAATTACACACAAATAGCTCTGCACACAGTTTAGACCTGCCCCTGGGGAGCTATGGGCAACTCAAATTTACCCTCAGGCACTGCTGTATTTTTTCTTCATTTTGGAGTCTGCATACTATTCCGTAATTTTCATTTCTGAGTCAGAACTATTGAGTTGACCTCGATAATAAAAGTAAAAATATAGAAATGATAATCTCCCGACGTTCCCCTGGTAAACTTTCTGCGGTGCCGTGTGACCGGAGGACAGGCTGGGTGTCCTGGAGTCAGGCAGGGCTGCGTGCTTTGTGCCGACGCTCCCTGGGAATCATTAGTGCCCAAAAACCATCTTCGTCTCGTCTCCTCCTGACGGCAGGAGTAAATTACAGCATATTTACAAACAAAGAAAGGCTTTACTACACAAATGATTTATGGTGTTTCCTTCGTTTGGCTTCAGGGCAAAAATGATTTCAGTTTCTTCAGCGTTGTTGACTGTAAGTAGAAAACAAAATGATGTCCTTGGGATTGTTGTGACAAATGCAGAGCTCTTTCACAAGGTAAACAAGCAGACATGTTCTGTCTATCTCTCTATTTTCTTCTGCTTCATATCTCTTCCTCTCCACTCTTCCCTTCTCTCAGTCATTTCTCTCCCTCCTTCCTTCTCTACACTTCTCTCTTATTCATTCCTCTTTTTCTCCCACACTCCCCTTCTATCCCTCTATTCTTCTCTCTTGCTCTCCTCCACCTCTCTCCTCCATTTCTCTCTCTCTCTCTCCCTTCCACTTAATTTTTTTCCCCAAGTATCTCTCTACTCCACCTCTCCCTATCTATAACGATCGGTGTAACACAGAGAGGATCTGATTATTGGTGATCTGCAGTATCACCGAGAATACAGATATATACCCGATTATTGATGATCTGCAGTATCACCGATAATCAGATATATCTCTAACCTCTGGACACCTGAGTAATAGGAGTGTTTGGTGCAACAGTAATACTTTGAGGAGAGCACCCGTATTGAGGGTGCAAGGCAGTAAGGGATGCTGCCCAAGAGCAAGCTCCTTCCAATGGCCTGAGGCTCCCCAAGGGGAGGAGTCAGGCTGAGAGTGGGAAATACTAGAGTGTGAGTGACACCAATGGTGAAGTGTCACTGACAGATCTGTGAACTATCTCTAAACAGAGGAGATAGTTTTCGAGGTCGGACAAGCCAGGTCGGTAACAGACAGACAGAGGAGATACAGAGGAAAGAGACTGATACAGTGTCCTAAGGCAAGCAAGGTTTGGCAACGGAGTATCAGATATAGCGAAGTACCAAATCAGAGATCAGAAGAGAGGTCAGGAAAGCAAGAAAGTCATAACAAATAATCAACAAATAATCAACAATGTCTAGTCTATAGGTGTGAGCTCCTAGATCATCAACACCCTGGAACTAGTCTGAAGAATAACAGGATGGTAAAGCTAATTCCTAATCTTGGGTTTGAGCTCCGTAGTCATCAACACCCTGGAACTAGTCTGAAGTATAACAGGATGGTAAAGCTAATTCCTAATCTTGGGTGTGAGCTCCGTAGTCATCAACACCCTGGAACTAGTCTGAAGTATAACACAGAAAATACACAGTATTCCTAGTCTTGGGTGTGAGCTCCGTAATCATCAACACCCTGGAACTAGTCTAAAGTATAACACAGATGATACACAGTTTCCAAATCTTTGGGTGTGAGGTCCTTGATCATCAACACCCTGGAGCTAGTCTGAAGTATAACAGAGATAACACAGATAATGACAATATGGTCTGAGTGCTTCCACGTAGTGATCGCAACGGCAGACAACCAGAGAATGACCAGCACCCAGTATGTATAGCAAAGCGCCCTCCAGCACCTCCCCTAAGTGCTGGGCCAATGGGAAGTGGTTGAACCGTCAGCTGACCGGCCTGGTCAGCTGACTCCCTTCTGGCTGTCATATAAGTTCAGCTTCTCAGCGCGCGCGCGTCCTTCTGAACCTGCGTGGACTATCAGTCCCAGCCACACCAGTCATGTGTTGTAAAGCACCCGCCACGCTGGCCGCGGAATCCGCCGCACCGCTATCAAGGCATGCGGTGGTTTCTCCGCGTTCGGCCATACTACTAGATGTAGGCCTACGCGTGCCAACCGCCGCGTTGGACGCGGAATCAGCCGCCTTGTTCTGAGTACATGCGGCGGCTTTTCCGCGTTTTCTCACACTATCTCTCTCTTTTTTTCTCCATTCATCTTCTCCTCTCCTTTATTCTCTTCCATTCCTCGTCACCTCTCCCCCTCCATCCCTCTACTGCCTCTCCTCTACTCTCCCTCTCTTCCTCCTTATCTCTCTATCCCATCCCTCTTTAACTCTCTATTCCCCTTAAAGTACTCCTGTACCGCGTAATTTTAGTACCTGTAGAAAATAAATCCACACCATAACTCACCTACTTTGGATTCTCTTCTCTATCTTTTCCACCCTATAAGCTCTCTTGTGCCCCCGCCACATCCTCTCAAATCGACTAGCATTTTCACCGCTATAGCGTTGACCTGGAAGTAACCTGAAGTACTTCGGGGCCAGTGCCATAGCAGTGAAAATGCCGGCAGATACAATATGACGTGGCAGGGGAATGAGAGAGCTGACAGGGTGGAAGAGACAGCGAGGGGAACCCGGAGTAGGTGGGATATGCTGTGGATTTATTTTTTACAGGTTACTAATTTCGGTAGTACAAGGGGGCATGGTCGAGGGCGTTCCTAGGTATAACTGCCATTTCTTCCATACCCCTATTTGATGCTCTAGTCATTTGAGGATTTCGGGTGACTGGAACGGGGACCCCTGGGGGCAGTGGACTGAGAGAATGGTGCTGTGACATATGTCACAGCACCATTCACATAACAGCACCTAGAACTATCAAACCCCCTCTCGATACAGGGGTACTTTAACACCTTTGCCTCCCTCACTCTTTTTCAAACCTCCACCCCTCTTTCTACCCTCTTTGTCCTTTGCCCCTCGATCATTCCTCTATTCTCATTATTTTTCTCTCTATATCTTCCCTCTCTATTCCATCTTTCTTTCTTCTATTCCTGTTTTTCTGTCTCTCACACTCTATCCCTCTTCCCTCTCCATCTTCCTCTTTTTCATTCTTGCTCTTCTATCTTTCCCATTTTCTCTATTTCACTAGAGATGGACTGAAGTATTTTCTTGTCCAATACTTTCTTGCGAAGATGGGGTATTCGAGCTACATACATAGCATGTTTGATCTGCCCCTATACTTCATCATTGAGGTAAACTTTGCCCCCTCACCTCACAGTCAGCAGACACATGGCATCCAATCAGCTAGCACTCACTCCCTAACCCCCCCCCCCCCCGCCCCCTATAAAAACACTAGCGTGGCACCCATATTGGATTTATTCTTTGGCTACTGTTAGGCAGAGCAGGGACAGAACATTGCCTAAGATAGGGAAAGTGGTAGTTAGGCCTCTGTTCTGCCTTGCTAGCTGTTTATACAGCATCCTGAGCACCCAAAGAGTCCTTCTCAGGACTGGTATTGATTCATAGGTTGTATTTGCACAGCGTCCTGGCTCCTGACACTACACCCAGTGCATCCAGTGCATTATATCTGAGCTGTATGTCACAGATTTGCGCAGACTTCCTGTGACTCTGTGTGTAGAAGTGCAATACACCACAATACCATTCATAAGTGCCATTCTTTCTGTATTTTGATTATATCACAGCTCTCTGTGTCCACTGCAGTGTATCTGAGCTGTATGTCACAGTGAATTGCGCAGACTCCCAATGACTCCGTGTGCAGAAGAGCAATAAACCACAACATCATAAGTGCTATCTTGCTGTATTTTGATTATATCAAATCTCTCTGCATCCAGTGCAGTTTATCTTGAGCTGTTTGTCACAGTGATTTGTGCAGACTCCCAGTGACTCCGTGTGCAGAAGCGCAGTATAGCACAACACATCATTCATAAGTACCATTCTTGCTGTATTTTGATTGTGTTATATCACAGTCAGTGTCACCAGGGCTGAAACAAACAGTTTTTATTAAAAAAAAAACAAAAAACAACTTGTATGTAAAAATGTATACCCATGACATCCATTCCAGACCTGTTAGCGCTCAATATCGGTAAACAGCACTTTATTCCTCAAATGTATGAATGTAATTTGATTTTTGCCCTTTAGCGATTGAAACACAACTCTGCATCAACTATGTAATTTTTGGTGGGACTTTTGCCATGGATCCCCCTCCGGCATGCCACAGTCCAGGTGTTAGCGCCTTGAAACAACTTTTCCATCACTTCTGTGGCCAGAAAAAGTCCATGTAGGTTTTAGAATTTGCCTGCCCATTGAAGTCTATGAAGGTTCACGCGGTTCGACTGTTCGCAAATCTTTACAGGGATCCAGCGCTGGACACTTGGGCGCAGCAGCGCAGGAGACTTGGGCGCAGCTGGCGCCACCATAGGCCATAATAGGAACTACGGCTATCGCAGGCACAGGGAGTAACTTCAGCGCCGTCAGAAGACGGACCTGAAGTTGCTTTTAAAACAATAATTCGGCTTCCAGCAATTGCTGAAAGCCGAATTATTTAATTCCCCCACTATCCATGTTGGCCTGGAGGGGGAATAGTAATTAACACGGCCCGGACTTGTGCGGCAGCAGGATCAGCCATATACTGGCTGTGTCCTGCGCCCAAATTTCCGGCGCCGTTCTCTCTCGTACGCCACCCAAGGGAAGCAAGGAAAGGGATGGGAACATTGGGAGGAAGCCCATCAAAGTTTTGCTGTTGACCCATGTCTATGAATGTGCAATAACTTTAAAACAGTTTGACTAATTGCATGCCACCCATCTTCTAAAAAAGTGACTACATTTAAAGGATTAGAAACTTTTTTACGCAAGTGATGTTTTCTTACTAAACGCTGAACTTGTAATACCCTTATAGATACATTTTCAAAAGTTAATCACTTATAACAAGTACATTTAAATGTCAGATAGTTGTTAACTTTTAGCTTAATGTATCTAAGATATACCAATACCATATAATGTACCCCAAGAGACGGTATTATAAGAAACACACTATATATGTGAAATCAGGATGCATTGGATCACAGATCAAAAACAACCATATGCGCTGCAATGTGATCTTCACAGTATCTCCAAACATGACAATGCAGAAAAAACGCAACAATTTTTACCCTCAAAACTCGACATTTTTATCACGCAAATGCGTTAAACGTTAAAAATTATTTTGTTTTTGCTTGAATATTGAATTTAACATTTTTTTAGCAAAGATTGCTGAGAAAAAATATTGCCATTTTTGCTCATCACTGATTACCAATTCAGTATTTTGTACCAATTCTGTATTTTGTATTTCGGTGTACACTGTTGTCTGTATTGTTTTGTACCCTGTGTTTTGTTTCTTACTTTGTACAGCACCATAGAATATGTTGGTGCTTTATAAATCAATATTTATAATAGTTAAAAATGCCCTGTAGTTTGGTATTGATTATAAAAGAGAAATTCATTTATTGTAGTATTTTTTTATGCTCATCTTTTAACATGTATATATACTGTATATATCATGAGGTTAACTCTAATACTATCTTTGGTAACAGAAACATGTAGCGTGTGGGCAAGACAGAGTACATGGATTAAGTGGGAATATCGGGTACAGTTCAGTTATGTTCTATGTTGCTCCAGCCTTGAAGACTCTGGCTAATTATAGTGTAGAACAGTCACGGCTGACGCCATTGTGACATTATAATCACAGAGCACTAAAATGTGCGAATCAACCATAAACCAGTACACTGCGAGCTGTGGCGAAGCAGGCCAAGACCCAGTGTTGTAATCATGTTTCCTTACATATGTTATACATATTTCCCACCAACTCTGTTGTCTTGCTTCATCAAGCATGAAATATAAAAACTGCTAAGGGGGTAGACGATGCAGGCTTCTTACTGCAGGTTTACATAGCGATCGGTACACCAACTAACCCACTGATATTTTATATCTCTTGTATGTCAGTGGTGACCTACATCTCAGATCCAGGGTTGGTCATTACGACCTTGGGATCATGAGTCATTTTTTTGCGATACGAGGTCGTAATCTACTCTCGATCATGAATGCTGATCCCTAATGCACTCATGATTGCACTCCTTACCTGACTCGTGATCATGTGTTACTCGTGATCACTAGTCGTGATTCATGATTAAAAAACCCGCCGACTTTAACGGTTAATACCCAAGCCCCCTTACATGATAAAAACACCAAATTTGCTAGATATGTTAAGAAGAACAGTGAGGACAAGAGGAAAATATTATTTTCAAAAAGAGCATTATAGCTTTTGAGAAAACCCATTTTTTAAATTCCAAAGGAAAAAAGTATACATTTAAATGCAGTAAATAAATGTATTGTATTTTACCACATTGAAATCTATAATTTTTTCCTTTGAAACTTTAAAGTCGATTTTCTCAAAAACTCTAAGGTCTTTTTGAAAAAAAAATTTCCTCTTGTCCTCACTGTTCTTCTTAACATATCTGGCAAATGTTATGTTTCTAGCATGTAAGGGGGCTTTGCTATTAACCGTTAAAATCGGCTGGTTTTTAATCACGAATCAGGACTCGTGATTCGTGATTACATGTAGTTATTTGACCCAAAACTGCATTCGAGTCGGATATCTTTTACTAGTCGTTTTTGTGATCACGAGTCAATCTGTAATGGGGCGGAGTCTAATTCATGAGCACTCAAATTCGTGATTGTGGGTATCCGAGCATCGCTGCTCAGATCTGGTCATTGTGCGGGATTACCTCTTTCCCTATCATTATTCATGAAAAAGAAACGAAAAAAAGAAATGAAAGAAGGGAAACTTAGCCAATCAATAGTCAATAGTTGCTAACTGCTCATCTGACAATGAATGATGGGATACATTTATTTTCCTAGGAAAGTTTGCATGATAGGACACTTTTCTGCACAATATGAATGATTACTGTCCATCATTTAGGCATCAAGCAAACGAAAAATGTTTTTTCAACTATCTTTTTTGACTTGTACCCACGTTTCTCCTTAACATATGCAGCAATTCTGGTGTCAATAGCATGTATGGGGCTTTGCTATTCACCGCTAAAGTCGGCACAAAATTCAGCAAAAAGTAACACGAAATTAGGAATGATTACATGAAATCAGTTTAATTTTCAAATTGTAATTATGTATGGGCATAATAGTGAAAATGTACGGGAAATTTTGCATAATCGTAATTAGCTGATAACGGTCCTCACTAGTTGTCTTTCTCTTTTACTCTCTTCGGGACTCTCTCCAGATTATCAGGTGGTGTCATCTTTATCTTTCGCTCCCTTCGGGACTCTCTCCAGATTATCAGGTGGTGTCATCTTTATCTTTCGCTCCCTTCGGGACTCTCTCCAGGAAGCGGCACTGAGAAGCTGAAGCTGGAATTTGACGGAACTTGGAAAGATGAGAAAAACTTTGTGACCAACTAGAAAACTGTAAAACACTCTCGGAAGCTCCAGAACTTTGGCATTCTATATTTGTCATTTGTACATTTTTGATCCCTCTTTCCTTCTGTGCTTGTCGGGTCATCTGTGCCCAGATATAAGGTTTTTAAATCTAGGTTTAGGTTTAAACTTACTTACATACTTAATACAAGGGGACAAGGGAGCGCTCCAATGGTGCGTTAACTCTTTAATAAAATCACACGCATAAAAA
The DNA here is from genome assembly GCF_040937935.1 of Hyperolius riggenbachi. Lineage (NCBI taxonomy): Eukaryota > Metazoa > Chordata > Amphibia > Anura > Hyperoliidae > Hyperolius > Hyperolius riggenbachi. Next base: position 44,807,969 of record NC_090656.1, read on the forward strand.
AATTGCACTTACAGTGTATGTGCAAGTAATGCACATTTGGGAGGCCACCAGCGAGTCCCTTCCACGTCCTGTGCCTGGCCAGGGCTGACAGGGTCTGTGCGTGTTGTTCATCAGGTAGGAAGAGGGACAACCAGCGGCTCACACTCCTCACGGCAAGCCGTCTGACGTCGCAACGCGCTTCGGCGCTTAGCCACACCTTCTTCGGGTCTTTTTTGTTTTACTTACATACCTGTGTGGGTTGGGGGTTCTTGTACTTGCCTACTTGCCTATACGTATTTAAAGGCACCAAAGTGTGCTAGTCTTTCTATACAGAGCTGCTAAAGCTTTCTGTGCACCTAGTGCTGATGGCAAAGAAGGAAATGTCACAGCTGAGCTTTGTTTTATTTCAGTTTTTTCTGCGGTCTTCAGATGCATTTAGTATCCATATTATAGATACAAAAAGCTTAAATGTGTTTTACTTATTAAATTATATCATGCTTACATTTTACTGATCTCACCCAATTTGTGTGAATGGTAGACTATATTTAATGTTGCAGCCTCTTCTAATAAAAGACAAGTCAAAATATGACCCTAACAAGCCTAATGAGCTACTTCTTTATTTACCGAGTCCTTATTTTAATTGGTGCACTGGGTGAGGTTTCCCACATCTGCATAGAAGAGTATTTGCATACAATTAGCATATATCTGTAATAAGCAGCTGCAAGCACAGAGCACCAACAATCCAAAAACTGTGCAACATACTGTCCACATTCCCTAATAGCACTACTGTGGCTTATCTGCATGTCAGTCTAAGACCTTGAAGAATGGAACACAAAGAATCAGGAGGCACATCTAAAGAGAATCTGGTGTGAGAAAACAATGATCCATATGGAACTAGGTCCATTTACTTGGTGCATAGTCCTCCTATGCATGTACAACAGCTATCAGACTTTGTTCTGCATCATGATGTGATACCCCCACAAGAATATGATCCACAGTAGCAGCCACAATGACATCTATTGGATTCATTGGATTCAGAGCCTTGGAAAGGATCAGCCATTGCCACTTTCAGTTTTCTTTCCCACGAATCCTTCCCCCTTTTCCATAATATGCACCCCCCCACACACACACACACACACACCTGACTGGTACTCCCATCCTTTAGCATATTGTTATCCCCACCACTCTCTGGGCCTTACGCAGTTCTTGAACACGCCAGCGTTAAATACTGGTGGGTTCTAAAATTAAGCAATGAGATTGTCGCCTAATTAAATTGTAGTTAGCACCAGGCAGGTCAGAAAAAAAGCTTGCTTGGACAATCTTTTCCACTTGCGCAATTGCCGGTTTCTTCATGGAGGCAAATGGGTGAGAACTTTTTACCCTCTCTCTATCACTTGTCTGCCACCAGCTTCTATTGGCATCTGGTAGCCTCCTTTCCCAAGGAGACTGCAGATGTCTTGTATTTAAAATAGAAAAGGACATCATTTTTATTAATTTTTTATTCTTTATTCTTTTTTCACCTCACTTCTTTTTTTCTTTCTCTGTCTTCTTTCTTCTCCCTTAAACTGCTTGTAATGTTGCCTGTAGACTACCACTGCAACTCATTGCAACTCCTTTGCCGGGCAACCCCATCTACATACATGTTAAATGATTGCTGTGGAAATGAAGGTGCCGGAGTTTGCCAGTAGTAGAATATCGGTAAAATGATTGATATTCTACTATTGGCCAGTGTGTAATTCCAACTTTATTAATAATTTACTATTGATAAACCTAACCCTATTCTCACATGAGCCCTATATGTACCAATGCCTATCCCAAACCAACCCCCCACAATGCCTAATCCTAACCGACCCCCCACTGCAAAATCCTGTGATATTTAACACTAAACGTAACCCTATTCTCACACCAGCACTTACTCCATTGATGTCTAACCCTAACGGAACCCCCATCAATGCCTAATCCTTACCAACTGGCCGCTGCCATAGGTGCCCATGATCATATTGGCTATAACTGGAACTGTTCCTGGCTGCAGTTTGTATAAAATGTGGTCCTGGTGCCCACTATTTTACTGAGCATCTTACATTTCCAGTTACTTCCGGTTATAGTTGCTATTGACATGGGTGCCTATGGCGGCACCAAAACTTCCCCGGTGCCTACGGCTCCCAAATTTCCTGTTTTTGCCATGGCCCTGTCAGTCCCCATCCCCGCCTCACTGAAACTCTGAGCACCCTTGGCCCCACTGCTCCCTACCGGGAAAACCACCGCACTTCCACAATACTATATGGGGAGTCCCAGCAAAAACATCTTTAAAGGACAGCTGTAATATTGTAAAAAAAAAAAGATACTCACCTAAGAGGAGGGAACACTCTGGACCCCTTAGAGCCTTTCTGTTCCTCTCTGCATTCCCTGGCTCCACTGCTGGGCTCCCTATTCCATCCTTTGACTTCAATAAAAAAGAGACCATTGGGTATCCTTGGAAGGCCATGGTAGTAGTACTAAAGAAATATAGCCCTCAAAAAGGACCGAGCGATTTTATTACTCGAGCCAGCTGGCTCTCTTAGGACAAATCACTCTCTGTGGGCCTCAAACCTTGAACGACTAGCTCAAAATTGTAGGAAAGAAAAGTTTGCAGAGACCTCACTGATCCATACAAAAATGCAAAACTTTATTGAATACCAGCAAACACAACATCCCAAAGTCTAAAAACAATTCCTTAAAATTGGAGTCCCCGGAGTTCCTCACATCACCCTCACATGCACAGTTCCATTCACACAGACCTAGCAGTGCTAATTGATTACCGCTGCAGCGTATAGGCTAGCTTAATTGACTAAATGCCAGTGGAACCACTACCTATAAGTGTATATATGTACACACCAGGAAGTCCTGTAAATTGCAGGCGAATTGCCGTTCACGCAAAACTTTTGAGTGCACTCAGAAAAAAGGAAGGGCCCATATCAAAAAACATTGTAGCTACTTCAATTAGTCCTATAAGGTACACTTCTCACGTTAGCATGTTGATCCAGCATATCGCCATTTCACATTTCACAGGTGGATAGTTGCACTTCCAGGCATCTATTTGTAAACAGTTCAAAGCAGGTTGGCTTAATAGCCCCAATGCCAATTTATAAGGAAGCAGTTCATGTATTGCTAAAGAGGCTCAGTCATAAAGCTTTAGCCACAGAGCACTTTAAAAGGAGGCAGATGCCAGGCTTAACTTACGTCGCCCTGCGGGTCCCCCACACTCCGCAGTCCGCGCATCTCCGGCAGATTTTCCTCTTTTCTCCTTTGAACTTCCGCTGCAGCGGTTTGTCAGAACAGCACATGTGGTCCTTGGCTGAAGGTGCGCACGATCGACCCGCTCACAGCCTCACGTAGTAACGGGGATCCAGTGCGCAGAACGCTTGGAAGGGTGGAAGAGATCAGTCAACAGGGACTCCTCCCACTTACATGTTTCGCCCAATGGGCTTCCTCAGAGTGACGTCCCCCCCCTGACGTCACTCTGAGGAAGCCCATTGGGCGAAACATGTAAGTGGGAGGAGTCCCTGTTGACTGATCTCTTCCACCCTTCCAAGCGTTCTGCGCACTGGATCCCCGTTACTACGTGAGGCTGTGAGCGGGTCGATCGTGCGCACCTTCAGCCAAGGACCACATGTGCTGTTCTGACAAACCGCTGCAGCGGAAGTTCAAAGGAGAAAAGAGGAAAATCTGCCGGAGATGCGCGGACTGCGGAGTGTGGGGGACCCGCAGGGCGACGTAAGTTAAGCCTGGCATCTGCCTCCTTTTAAAGTGCTCTGTGGCTAAAGCTTTATGACTGAGCCTCTTTAGCAATACATGAACTGCTTCCTTATAAATTGGCATTGGGGCTATTAAGCCAACCTGCTTTGAACTGTTTACAAATAGATGCCTGGAAGTGCAACTATCCACCTGTGAAATGTGAAATGGCGATATGCTGGATCAACATGCTAACGTGAGAAGTGTACCTTATAGGACTAATTGAAGTAGCTACAATGTTTTTTGATATGGGCCCTTCCTTTTTTCTGAGTGCACTCAAAAGTTTTGCGTGAACGGCAATTCGCCTGCAATTTACAGGACTTCCTGGTGTGTACATATATACACTTATAGGTAGTGGTTCCACTGGCATTTAGTCAATTAAGCTAGCCTATACGCTGCAGCGGTAATCAATTAGCACTGCTAGGTCTGTGTGAATGGAACTGTGCATGTGAGGGTGATGTGAGGAACTCCGGGGACTCCAATTTTAAGGAATTGTTTTTAGACTTTGGGATGTTGTGTTTGCTGGTATTCAATAAAGTTTTGCATTTTTGTATGGATCAGTGAGGTCTCTGCAAACTTTTCTTTCCTACAATTTTGAGCTAGGCCATGGTAGTACTCAAGTCTCCAAGTACTTCCAAAGATGCATGACTCCGTACTTCACACATGCGGACTTGGGTTGCGCGTGTGCAGTATGTAGCTGCTAATCTTTGAAAGTACTCGGAGACCCAAAGATGCAGCTGGTGGGAGAGTTGAACGGGGGCCCGGCAAAGAATGACGGGACACAGAGAGGAATGGTAAGCAATTATAGGGGTGGCAAGAAGCACAATCTGAGGAACTAGGCAGAAGTAGGAGTGCTAAGCACTGACGACCAGGATGGAGTTTTCTATAGAGCTCCACAACAATTTGTGGTTATGGCCCTGGTCACATTCCCACAGCAGAATGTGGAGGACCCAACTTGGTCTAGTTTCTGGTAATCATTTCTCTACTGTTGTGTTGTTAAGGATGCCAGCCATTTAACCTACTTTGCCGGTTTTCCCGACCTGAGCTCAGGGTAGAAAAAAGAAGCTGCTAGCAGTGATCCCGAGCTCAGGTCGGGGTAGGCAGTGCAGTGCTTTACCTTTAGTTTTGGAGTCCCGCGTGCGATCGCGCTGCGCAACGGGACTCCAGCCTCTCTCCCTGGCAGTGTGGGGTCTTTCCCTGGCCGCCGGGATCCCCATGTCCCCGCTATTCTTCCGGGGACCCGGCGGCCAATCGGAGCAGCTGAGCGGCGGTGGCGGGGCTAATATTTAAAATGAACTTCTCTATATTAGAGAAATATAGAGAAGTTCGTTATATGTATATTAGCGCCATCTTGTGGTCAAAGTGAAAACTGCAGCGCTGAAGCCCAGGAAGGTAAATGTTTTATTCTGCTGCAGATCTTCCTGCCAGAATGATTTTTTCCAGGTTTTAGGGTCTGAAAGAGTGGAAAAAAATTGCACCTCTTTTAGACCCTAAAATCTGGAAAGAATCATAACAAGGGGGTTAATGATAACTAGAAAATCATCCACTGACAACTAATGAACAGAGAGGTTCTGTTCATAAAACAAACAATACTGATCTCAACATAATATAAGGTGTAACATATCCATCACATTTGCATACTGTATAACCCAACAACCACTGATCCCTGGAGAGTCCTCAAGGTTCCGCTATGGACTCAACTACTAACTATCTCCCTCCTTCCCATCCCAATATGACTACTGCCTGACCTTAGCATTGGTTCTGAGGCCTGACTCATTTAGAGGTGAAAGCAGTGTTGGGAATACTAGGTGACATGGCTGGACTTCCAAGCCAAGAAGACTATCAAACTTTAAGAAGCCACCAGAGTGCTCAAGTACCTAGCCTGGCTGTGCTGGAAGTACTATGTAGGAGTTAAGGCTGCATAGATTTACCTCACCTTTAGTTTGTTGCAAACTAAAATCTATTTCAAAATGTATCTGACCAGCAATTTAATAACCTTCATTTGCTGATTTTATCTTGCATTTTTGAAAACGGAAATTGGTATACATTGCAGATTGTAGGTACACATTACACAACATAAAACCCTATAATTCTCATACTGAAATCACTGTCAGCATGGTAGATAGCACTTTTGCCTTGCACCCCTGGGTCCCCCGGTTCAAACCCCAGCCAGGGCACTATCTGCGCCGAGTGTGTATGTTCTCCCCCTGTCTGTGTGGGTTTCCTCTGGGCACACCGGTTTCCTCCTACATCCCAAAAACATAAAGATACGTTAATTAGCTTCCCCCTAAAAATTGGCCGCAGTCATTAGTACTGGCCACTGGCCAGCCTCTTGATGGACAAACTGCACTGGTGGGTCAGGGATGAATGCCCTATTTGCCCTTTTACATAAAAATCTATAGCTAAACTCAGATTAACTATTTAACCACGTGCCCAGACAGAGCTGCATCTCCTCCTGCTGAACACAGACGTCCAGCATGATAAAGCTGTCTGTTGGCCATTGACTGGGAACTTTGCTTTAAAATGTAAATGCTGTATCATTTGCCCTGCTTTGTTTTGCAGTTGGATTTGCCAAGAGCGTCTGATATTGAGTTGCCTGCGACAGACAGCCCCTTTTATTTCTTCAGACAGCTTCTGTAAAGCTTGATGTGGAATTTACATAATCGATGAGGTAACCCTGTCACCTTTTACATAGAGTCTTTAAAGAGAATAGTTTTATGCAAATGAGATATTGATGGTGTAATGATTAATTGGGGCCTGGGCTTTGTTAATATGCAATTGTTGTAGTGCGCTACGCATTTATAATCATCTGAGTTCAGTCATTTAAACTAGTGCTGGAGAAGAAGAAGTTGCAGACAGTCGCGGTACAGTTGGAAAAGGTTGGAAATAGAGGTTTGCATGTTTGTCAAATGTCATTCTATATCCTTACCTTTGTATACATTTACAGTGATACAAGCACTATTTCCCTTTATCCTCTGGCCAAGTTATGATTACTAAATATCATCTAAAAACATGCAGCTTCTAGGTATACATGTTGTATATTACCCCACCTCTTGTCTCCTCCCTTTTCCTTTAGATTGTTAGCTCACAAGGGCAGGGTTCTCTCACCCTTTTGTGTCTTGGAACTTGCTAAACATTTTGATCATCGTGTCACATTAGTCACTATAAGCACTGGCGTAACAATAGGGCCTGCAGCCCCTGCTCCTGCGGGGGGGGGGGGCACTCGGGGCCTTTTTTGTGGAGGCTGGAGGGGTGGCAGCATGAGGGGAAAGCCTTGGCTACAGTCGACGGGGAGAGGGGAAGTTCCCCCCCTCTCCCTCACCTCGGGGCTATCCCCTCTGCGCTCCCCTCCAGTTTAAGTTACAGTGTGGGCAGCGGGCAGCGGCGGGCAGATACAAACCTTCCGTGCGTTCCACCGCAGACTCCTCGCTCTGGCGTCTGTTGTCACACCCGGAAGAGACGTCAGCCGCTAGAGCTCGATTAGCCGCCGGATCGCCTCTTCCGCGCGCCCGCCGCGTCCCCGCTCACCACGCGTGCACGGGCATCAATACCCGCTCGATTCCCGCTCGTCCCCGTGCCGCGCCGCTTATCTTCCGCTCGATTCCCTGCCATTGTCCCCTAGCGGGGAGCGAGCAGGGAATTGGCACAAGCAAGATCCGTCCTGTCGGATCTTATCAATCGAGCCGCATCAGCACGCGTAGATGCGGCTTATGGGTTAGAAAAAGTGGGCACAGCCAACATCAGCCAAATACATACCCGGGCAACGGCGGGCCATCAGCTACTAGATCTATACAATAGAGTCTTGGTTATTCAGCACCAATGGGGATCAGCTGATTAGAGATGCTGGCGAACAGTTCACCAGCGAATCTCTATGGGCCACTACTACTTCCAGGTCGCTATGACCCGTAGTAATATGGCTGCGCTGGGTCGGCGGTGCGCGTCTTAATCGTGCACCTGTTTCCGGGCACTCTCTGCGCATGAGCGTGACGTCACTCATGGCATCCTGCACATGCGCAGAAAGTGCCCGGCAACAGGCTCGCGATCAAGGACGCGCACCGCCGGCCCAGCGCACCTGTACTAGTACAGGTCATAGTGACCCAGAAGTAGTACAGGGTGAGTGGTTCGCTGGTGAACGTGAATGGTTCGCGAACCGTTCCACGACAACTCTAAAGCTGGTGCCAGATAAGTGTATTTTCTGGTTGCTTGAGACTCAGTGTTAAGAAATAGGCCTAGCTAATACAGTACAATACCCCACATACATTTGAAAAAGCCGCAAGTTGAAAAAGGCAAAAGTTAGGATAGTAGTAATAGAATATTGGTAGTGTTACCAATATTCAAAAACATTGATATGTTAAAATATCAGTATTATTTACTGATATTTTACTATGATCTAACCTCTCCCTACTCTCACACAAGACCCTTCCCTGGTGATGCCTAACCCTTAACTCCCCCTTGGTGGTGCCTAGCCCTTAACCCCACCCCTGGTTAGGGTTGTAGCCACTATAGCGGCTATACATTGAAAATAACAGCTACAAATAGTGGCTGGAAATTGTAGCGGCTAAACTATACATAGAAAAAATATATAGCTATATAGCTATAGTTATACATAGAAAATAGCAGCATAGCGGCTACAAATTGTAATTATAGTGGGCGACAACTGAATGCTGTGTGCACCATGATTTCTGTACAGCTGCTAAACTCAATAGGGGGATTGCCATGCCCTTTTAAACTTTCTGTGTTTTCAAATGATCCTCAATACCCCACTCTATTTACATACCATAAACTCTATTAAATGTTAACCACTTCACCACTGAGGGGTTTTACCCCCTGACCACCAGAGCAATTTTCACCTTTCAGTGCTCCATCCATTCATTCATCTATAACTTTATCATTACTTATCACAATTAAATGAACTATATCTTGTTTTTTCCGCCACTAATTAGGCTTTCTTTAGGTGGGACATTATGCCAAAAATTATTTTATTCTAAATGTGTTTTAATGGGAAAATAGGAAAAATGTGGAAAAAAATTCATTATTTTTCAGTTTTCGGCCATTATAGTTTTTAAATAATGCATGCTACTGTAATTAAAACCCATGAAATGTATTTGCCCTTTTGTCCCGGTTATAAAACCGTTTAAAGAGAGTCTGAAGCGAGAATAAATCTCGCTTCAGACCTCATAAATAGCAGGGGCATGTGTGCCCCTGCTAAAACGCCGCTATAGCGCGGCTTAACGGGGGTCCCTTCACCCCCAAATCCCCCTCGATACACCGGGGGAGCGCTTCCTGGTTGGGGCAGGGCTAACCGCCGCAGCCCTGCCCCACGCGCGTCTGTCAGCGCGTATCTCCGCCTCTCCCCCGCCCCTCTCAGTCTTCCTTCACTGAGAGGGGCGGGGGAGAGGCGGCGATGCGCCGCTGACAGACGCGACTGGAGGCAGGGCTGCAGCCGTTAGCCCTGCCTCCAGGAAGAGACAGCCAGCGACTTTTTCACGACACACTTTTGCGGGGGGTGGGTTGGGGGTGAAGGGACCCCCGTTTAGCCGCGGGATAGCGGCGTTTTAGCACACGTGCCCCTGCTATTTATGAGCTCTGAAGCGAGATTTATTCTCGCTTCAGAGTCTCTTTAAATTATGTCCCTATCACAATGTTTAATTCCTATGTATGGAGTAGCACTCTCTGGTAAACCATCCAGTAAGGAATGGTAGGTGTGCTGGAGAAAGATCCCGGACACCACAGGATCCAATAGTATCCAATCGTAATAATCCGCACCACCTTCAAGTATGTATCTTCATTTATTGGTAGAAAAAGACAAACAAATTAAAAAGAACTGCATGGCAAGACAGTCCGCTGTTTCGGGCTACCTGCCCATCTTCAAGTTGCCCAGTTCTGATTAAAACACATATCAAAAGCACACATATATACAAGTATCATCCAATCACAGAAGGTATACAAATTAGAGGACCTGATGGGGAACTGATCATTTACATATTCCGGCCACACCTACAAGGCCACACAATAAGCTGATTGGCTGGAAAAGAATTTCAAATTCTCAGCACTAAAAACACAATAATGATCATTATTAACATGCCCCATCGATTTATGAATATAAGCATATATAAGCATATATAAGCACGAGCGGGTGTCAAAAATTAAGAGTAAATACTCACATGGGGAAAAAAACCTATAAATAAACCCCCACTGATAAGGATTGATAGGAAAGGTCTGCCGTCCAATAGAAATAACAAGGAGCGTGTACTACACACTATATATGGAAAGAATGCCAATCTCTTAGCATGCCGCCGGAAAGAACGCCATAAAACGCCAAGAGAACGCCTAAAAACCTCCGTATAAAAAGGAATCACGTAAATAGGAGGAATTCCAGGAATTCCGTAACAAAAAGGAGGAATTCCGTAACAAAAAGGAGGAATTCCGTAATAAGGAGGAATTTCATACCAGCTTGGCGAAATTACGTAACAAGGCGGAATCACCTTAACCCGCAGACCCTGTACTCCGTATAAGGCGGAACACCGCTCCGTACAGCAAGGCGTCACGGAAACCAGACGCCCCAGGTATACAGGATCCGTCGACCAATCAAAAAACCCCAGTGGTCAGACTACCGATCACTAGGGTCCAAAAAGAGGGGGAACATATCAACCAGATAAGACATGATGGACTACAAAATTGCCTCAAAAGCAACCAATTATATAGAAAAATTGTATATGTACATTTTCCTGCAAAAACTACTGGAGGCAGACTCATTCCCTCCACATAATAAAGAAAAAATAATGGAAAAATTACTCACCCGCTCGTGCTTGTAATCAACACAATTATATCCTACCTTCCCTATGGAAAAAAACATATAAACATACCATAAATAGAAGTTACATAAATAGATACAAAGGCAATATATATACATCAATGAGCAATTAAATTACCAATCAAGTTCAAGGTCATAATCCCTATTAAGACCAGTGTTAACTGTGTCTAACTCTCTAATCCATTTAGATTCAATTTTAGACAGTTTGGAGTGTCGATTGCCACCCCTACTGTCCACTTTAATTCCATCAATGACACAGACTCTCAACTGGCTAACGTTATGGCCATAACGGGTGAAGTGTTCAGAAACTGTTTGTTCCATATTCTTCTTTCTTATGGCAGATTTGTGTGAAGCCACTCTATCCTTTAATCTTTGTGTTGTCTGCCCCACATAACCCTTACCGCAGGGGCATTTAAGTAAATAAATGACCCAACTGGAGTCACATGTATACCTATCATGGATATCGTATCTCCTACCACTGGTTGGATGAAAAAAATGATCTCCCCTAATCAAACTATTGCATATATGGCAATTCAAACAGGGAAAAGTACCACATTGCCTAGGTCTAACTTTCCTCCTTGAGATGTCTGAATGCACCAAATTGGTGCGCAATGAAGGAGCGCGTTTATAACAAAACATGGGAGAATGTTGGAATTCCCTGATATAGGGGAGTGAATCGGTTAGTATACTCCAGTGTTGTTTAACACACCGTTCAATTTGTCTACTAATGGTGCTATATGTAGAAACAAACGAAATCCTACCATCACTCCTCCTGGACCCCCTCCTTATCTCCCTACTCCTGTCCAACTGTTCATTAAGTAAATTGGCTGGATACCCCCTCTGTCTGAACCGACCTACCATTTCTGAGATTCTAACATCTCGTTGATTATCCACATTAACAATCCTGTCAATTCTTTTGAATTGCCCACCAGGAATGTTATGTATCATATGTTGTGGATGGAAACTCCTGTAGTGGAGTATGGCATTTCTATCCGTTTCTTTACGATACAGATCTGTAACTAGCCTACCACTATCCTTAATCACAAGGGTATCCAAATATGAAATTTTTGTCAGATCACTACTGATAGTCAGTCTAATCTCAGGACATCGGCAGTGCAGGGAATCGACAAACTCAATCAGGGCCGAGGGTGGCCCCTCCCACAAACAAAAAATATGGGGGATGATTTGAAAAAGGTTGAGAAATCTGTGAGAACAGGGCAGTTTAGAATTAACCATAATCTTAATAGCATGGAAAGAGAAGCATTGAGGTCATTGAAAAATAATCATAATATTATAATACGGCCAGCAGATAAGGGGGGAGCAGTGGTGATTCTTGACAGAGAATATTATATTAATGAAATTTGTGGTCAATTGTCTAATGGATCGGTGTACAGCAAATTAGATGGTAATCCAATTGTGTCGATTTCAGGTAAGATCGAATCCGTGGTTAATGATGCAATGAATAAAGGCCTCATTGGGGACGATCTTTTCAAGTTCTTGATTAATCGACATCCATCTACACCGTTGCTGTACACCCTCCCGAAGATACATAAGAATTTATTCTCTCCCCCTGGTCGACCTGTTGTTGCTGCCACTAACTCTGTTTTCTCTCCTCTAGCTCAGTTCTTGGATCGGATTCTACAGCCATTCGTTGTTTGCTTACCCTCTTATATTAGGGACACGAGTGTGTTTCTAAGTGAATTGCAGAAGTTTGATGATGTGGGGGACCAGTGCTTATTGGTTACCTTGGATGTGGAGAGCCTCTACACCTCCATCCCTCATGATGGAGGTGTGGAGGCTGTGGAATATTTCCTCTTCACATCCTCTGACTATGATGACCCTCAGAGATCCTTTTTGCTCTCATTGTTGAACATTATCTTGAGGGAGAACTACTTCCTGTTTAATGACTCTTTTTATCTGCAGTGCAGGGGAACGGCGATGGGGTCGAGTGTGGCCCCCGTATATGCTAACCTCTTCATGGGTCTGTACGAGGAGGCGTTTGTTTACACATCGCCATTATTCAAAAGACATGCGCGATGTTGGTATCGCTATATACACGATATTTTTTGTTTGTGGGAGGGGCCACCCTCGGCCCTGATTGAGTTTGTCGATTCCCTGCACTGCCGATGTCCTGAGATTAGACTGACTATCAGTAGTGATCTGACAAAAATTTCATATTTGGATACCCTTGTGATTAAGGATAGTGGTAGGCTAGTTACAGATCTGTATCGTAAAGAAACGGATAGAAATGCCATTCTCCACTACAGGAGTTTCCATCCACAACATATGATACATAACATTCCTGGTGGGCAATTCAAAAGAATTGACAGGATTGTTAATGTGGATAATCAACGAGATGTTAGAATCTCAGAAATGGTAGGTCGGTTCAGACAGAGTGGGTATCCAGCCAATTTACTTAATGAACAGTTGGACAGGAGTAGGGAGATAAGGAGGGGGTCCAGGAGGAGTGATGGTAGGATTTCGTTTGTTTCTACATATAGCACCATTAGTAGACAAATTGAACGGTGTGTTAAACAACACTGGAGTATACTAACCGATTCACTCCCCTATATCAGGGAATTCCAACATTCTCCCATGTTTTGTTATAAACGCGCTCCTTCATTGCGCACCAATTTGGTGCATTCAGACATCTCAAGGAGGAAAGTTAGACCTAGGCAATGTGGTACTTTTCCCTGTTTGAATTGCCATATATGCAATAGTTTGATTAGGGGAGATCATTTTTTTCATCCAACCAGTGGTAGGAGATACGATATCCATGATAGGTATACATGTGACTCCAGTTGGGTCATTTATTTACTTAAATGCCCCTGCGGTAAGGGTTATGTGGGGCAGACAACACAAAGATTAAAGGATAGAGTGGCTTCACACAAATCTGCCATAAGAAAGAAGAATATGGAACAAACAGTTTCTGAACACTTCACCCGTTATGGCCATAACGTTAGCCAGTTGAGAGTCTGTGTCATTGATGGAATTAAAGTGGACAGTAGGGGTGGCAATCGACACTCCAAACTGTCTAAAATTGAATCTAAATGGATTAGAGAGTTATACACAGTTAACACTGGTCTTAATAGGGATTATGACCTTGAACTTGATTGGTAATTTAATTGCTCATTGATGTATATATATTGCCTTTGTATCTATTTATGTAACTTCTATTTATGGTATGTTTATATGTTTTTTTCCATAGGGAAGGTAGGATATAATTGTGTTGATTACAAGCACGAGCGGGTGAGTAATTTTTCCATTATTTTTTCTTTATTATGTGGAGGGAATGAGTCTGCCTCCAGTAGTTTTTGCAGGAAAATGTACATATACAATTTTTCTATATAATTGGTTGCTTTTGAGGCAATTTTGTAGTCCATCATGTCTTATCTGGTTGATATGTTCCCCCTCTTTTTGGACCCTAGTGATCGGTAGTCTGACCACTGGGGTTTTTTGATTGGTCGACGGATCCTGTATACCTGGGGCGTCTGGTTTCCGTGACGCCTTGCTGTACGGAGCGGTGTTCCGCCTTATACGGAGTACAGGGTCTGCGGGTTAAGGTGATTCCGCCTTGTTACGTAATTTCGCCAAGCTGGTATGAAATTCCTCCTTATTACGGAATTCCTCCTTTTTGTTACGGAATTCCTCCTTTTTGTTACGGAATTCCTCCTGGTTACGGAATTCCTCCTATTTACGTGATTCCTTTTTACACGGAGGTTTTTAGGCGTTCTCTTGGCGTTTTATGGCGTTCTTTCCGGCGGCATGCTAAGAGATTGGCATTCTTTCCATATATAGTGTGTAGTACACGCTCCTTGTTATTTCTATTGGACGGCAGACCTTTCCTATCAATCCTTATCAGTGGGGGTTTATTTATAGGTTTTTTTCCCCATGTGAGTATTTACTCTTAATTTTTGACACCCGCTCGTGCTTATATTTGCTTATATATGCTTATATTCATAAATCGATGGGGCATGTTAATAATGATCATTATTGTGTTTTTAGTGCTGAGAATTTGAAATTCTTTTCCAGCCAATCAGCTTATTGTGTGGCCTTGTAGGTGTGGCCGGAATATGTAAATGATCAGTTCCCCATCAGGTCCTCTAATTTGTATACCTTCTGTGATTGGATGATACTTGTATATATGTGTGCTTTTGATATGTGTTTTAATCAGAACTGGGCAACTTGAAGATGGGCAGGTAGCCCGAAACAGCGGACTGTCTTGCCATGCAGTTCTTTTTAATTTGTTTGTCTTTTTCTACCAATAAATGAAGATACCTATCACAATGTTTGGCGCCAATATTTTATTTGGAAATAAAGGTGCATTTTTTTCAGTTTTGCGTCCATCCCTAATTAAAAGCCCATAGCTTATAAAGTAACAGTGTTGTACCCTCCTGACATAAATATTTAAAAAGTTCAGTCCCTAAGGTAACTATTTATGTATTTTTTTATTGTAAATTTTTTAATTTTTTTTTTAATTACAAGAAAAAAAAAATGGGAGTGTGGGAGGTAATGAGTTAATTTTTTGAATAAAAGTAATTTATTTGTATGTGAAAAATGTTTAGGGTGTAGTTTTACTATTTGGCCACAAGATGGCCACAGAAACTTTTTGCTTAATGCGACCTCCAAGAGTCCTTTCGGACTCTTGGAGGAAGTACTAGGAGGCTGGGTAAGTGTTTTCTTTTCACAATGATTGCGCTGCTCATCGGAGAGCAGCGGATCGTTGCGGGGCTTAGATCAACGAACGGGAATGGATTTTCCGGCGGGCGGCGTGTTTACGAGCGGCCGGCGGCGTGTTTACGAGCGGGAGCGCGGGCAGCGGCGGGAGCGCGGAAAGTACGGATTTCTCCGTCCCTGGGGGTTAAAGGATGGAAAAAGGGATGGAGAAATCCGTACGGGTGGGGGTAAAGTGGTTAAAATACAATCACTGAAAGTATATTAACATTGGTGGAGCTGGGAAACACAGTCTTCAAGCACAGTAGAGCCCACAAACCACCTAAGAAGTTGTCCTTCACCACTGTGAGTACTGCGGGCGATTTGTGCTGGTTGGTTGAGAGTCTTCTGGTTAGTTGAGTTCCAGATAACTGTCAAAACCCTTTCTATGGAATAAACAGAGAATGGGACTTCCAGGGTGCTGCTGATGCTGAACCCCTCTTTTGTCCTCTCACTACTTCTGTAGATGATACATGATGTTACTGCTGTAATTGTTTCGACAGACTGCCAAGAGCTGCATGACACTAACTTATACTGGGAAAGGGGTGAGTAGAACTCAGTATGCGAGACATTAAAGGGAAGCATAAGTGACATGTGACATGATGAGATAGAACCAGTGCAATAAAAACTCTTCTATTAAATGAGTTTTTCTTCCTTGAGGTAAACCACCTCACTTTTTTTTCATTTTATTTGTTTTTAAAGTTCGGGGCGCCTCTTTCCCCTATATCTTGTGCCATCACCCTCCTTTTGGAGGGAAAACATCCCTCTTGGACCATTTACAGGTCACTTGAGGTTGTTGTTGTTTCTCTAGCAAGAGTGCGACCACCACCAGCTCTGCCTGGGACCCGAGTGGAGTCGGGTTTGTACATCTCCACCTGCCGACAGTGGTTGGTTGCCCTTCTGCAATATATATATATGTGAGTATAATCTACCTTCACTCTTACAATATTTTCCCACTACTGTGACATACTTCACCAATTGGGCTCCTGTTGTCTCTGTGTTTTTTCCTCCTGTAGGGTGCAATTTTTTTATCACTCCCAACCTTCATCCATGATGAGCTAGACATGCGTATATACAGTGCCTAGCACACACAAAAATATGCTGTGATGCTTTTCTTCTTTCTCTGCCTGAAAGAGTTAACATCTAGCTATGCAACTGACACAGTTTTTCTCCCGTCAGGACCCAATTGGACTACTGATAGGGAAATACATCCATAAAATACTTTGCTCTAGGAAGCCCAGTTCTCTGACAGGAGAGGATAGATAAGAAAGGTCAGTAGTTCATATATTTGAGCACTCTAAAGGCCCTTACACACTACCCAATTTTTTCAATGATTTTTGCGACGACCAGAAATTTTTTGAACGTCAAGCAATCGTTTCCGTGATCTCACATCGTGGAAACAGGTTTGCAATCATACAAACGACATTTAGCAATGTGCGGCGACAATGACCGTCAAGGCAAATCTGATCTTTAAGAACCTTGACCACTCTGTGCAAAGTAACGCGATTGCGTGACTTCCTGTTCACACCCGTAATGTGCCACCATGTGACATGGCATATACACCGGCTAGAAGATGGATCGTGGAACGCTCGTTGCCAGTGTGAAGTTGCTGGATCCATCTTCATCCGTCAAGCGTTAAGTATTAAGCGTGAGGGGCAGAGACAGACTGAGACAAAACAATAAATCTGCTTTTTAAGTTTTTAAACATAACATAAAACTGTGGGATAGCTAAAAGTCATTTTTAGGAGTAGGAGGATATATACGCAATTGTTTATCTCTTCACTTTGGTTTCATTTAAAGTGGTCTAAAAGATTCCTTACAGCTTTACAGCTACTATCCCAGAAAAAAAATTTGTAACAGAACTTCACTAAAATGGTTAAACACAGCACTTTGTCCTGCTATGCAAAGGCTATTCAGCTTCAAATCCGCATCCAGACTGGAGATAACAATCTTTGTTTACATTTCAATGTTGATACATTTGTGTGTAACAAGTAAAAAACTCTCTCTGAGAAGCTGTCTCTGCTTCAGGCACACACACAGATCAGAACAGCTCATTAGAAGATTTTAATATATAATAAAAAGTAGTTGGAATAAAATGCAATGTCAGCTTTCAGGGCAAGATAAACTACGCTTTGGAAACTTGTTATTTGTAGACAGACATGTCTGTATGAGTAATAAAAAGTAGGAAAACACATTTTTATTGAATGGTATGTCAGAGTTTCAGACCACTTTAAGTATCACTTTTAATTATGTCAAATTGAAATGAATGTCAGGTTTAATTATTCACCTTCCCCTGCTCTCCTTTATTTAATTATTATTTAGTATTTATATAGCACCAACATCTTCCGCAGCGCTGTACAGAGTATATATTGTCTTATCACTAACTGTCTCTCGGAGGAGCTCACAATCTAGTCCCTACCGTAGTCATATGTCTATGTATGTAATGTGTAGTGTATGTATCAAAATAGGGTACATTTTTAGGGGGAAGCCAATTAACTTATCTGTATGTTTTTGGGACGTGGGAGAAAACCGGATTGTCCGGAGGAAACCCACACAGACAAGGGGAGAACATACACACTCCTTGCAAATGTTGGTGTCACTCCCTGTATGTGAGCCACCATCCTGTCTGCTCACCTCCTCTGGCCCAAACCACACCATATGAAAGGACGGGGGATTGATACATTTTTTTTAATATTATAAGTTCACTTGTCCTTTAATATAAGTGACAATATGTGTCACCTTTATTTGGTTGCCTAAGTATATCTCCCAGTGTAAGCTTTTAAGAATACTTCATTCTGATTATCCGATACACCATTACATAAATACCTCAGAAAGCACAAATATACATACACACACAATTACAGCACACATCATAGAGCACTCTGTTATGTATTGTACTTGTGTATATATCATTTTCTGGAAAGCTTACATTAGAAAGTGTATTCAATTAGCCAATGAATGGTATTATCACCAGTTTCACTTCCTTCCATTAACAAAGGCAAACATGAAAAAGCACACACTACTGAGTATCAGCTTAGAAGAAATATTTTGGCAGGCAAGGTGTGTCATATTTATGTATTTAGCTACTTGTCTCCTCAACATTAAAGAGAATCTGTACTCTAATATTCTTACACTAAAAAGCATACCATTCTATTCCTTATTTTCTCCTGTGCCCCTCTGTGCTGTTTCTGCCACTCTCTGCTGCAATCCTGGCTTGTAATTAACAGTTTTAGGCAGTGTTTACAAACAAACTAACCAGCTTGTGATAGGCTCACATAAACAGAGTGTCACAGACTAACCAGCAAGCTCATGGTGACCCAGAACTCATTGGAGTGTGTAAGGGACTACAATGGTCCTAAAAGCCCCCTAACTAAGATGTTAAGAAAAACAAAAGTTTGCTTTCCTAAAACAGAAAGAATTTGCGATAATTCAGGTTGGAGTGAGCTTGAGATGTCTCCCAGAGCATAAACAGAGTGTGTGAGTCATACAGAGTGTGCAGGGGGCCTGCAGAGGGTGTGTATCGCTTCTATCCAATCACAAGCAGCCCTGTACATTCCACACATTCAAGCCTTAGCCCGACAGACACGACAGAGGAAAGGAGAAAAGATTTATTACAGAGACAGTGCAATTAGGAAAGGCTGCAGTAAGCAAGAGCACATTAGAACAGGCATAGGAACTTATAGGATAGAAGAACTAAGGCTGAAAAATTTGTTACAGAGTCTCTTTAAGTTATTATTGAATATATGTAACATATCAGCCTTCCTATTATATCCCAAAGGCCCTCAAAATACTTATCACACGTTTCCTAAATGTATCCCCTAACACTCCTATTATCTGCTAATGTTTGGGCCCCATGCCCAAACATTACAACTGCTAATGAAAATTAGGCATTTTCATTTCTGATTCAGTGTAAATTTCAACTCCCGCCAATGCAATTTCCATTTTTCTGATTTCCGGGCTTCTGTGTTTTTTTTAAATCATATTCTGTTTCAACCACTTTAGCTTTTAGGACGCAGCTCCTATGTCCAAAAATGCATGCTGGACGGAGCTACACCCATGAAAAAAACGTTCGTCGCGGTTGATCGTGAGTTCACCTGCGGGAGTACGTGTCGCTTCCCGTTAGCCCGGAAATCAATGAATGGGAATTAAGTTCCGATTCATTAATCTAAGTCCCCATGTCGATGAACACCAGCATCAATGAAATTCCTGCTTGATTGCAATGTCGCAAGTAACACATTCATGCATTACTTTCTGTTTAGCATATTAATTGCATGCAACAGAAAGTAATGCACAAGGACATCTTGTGGCCATATAGTAAAATTACACTTACATACATTTATTTTTCAAAACAGACCTACACATGATTTAAAATTAATGTCTTACTTCCCACACTCTCCCAAAAATACCCCAAAAATGTTTAATAAAAAAAAAAAAACACAAAAAAATATTGTGATTTACATTTAAATGGTGTAATACAGTAACTGGGACAAATGGGTAAATAAAATACATACATGGGTTTTAATTATGGTGGTAGAATGTATTATTTGAAAACTACTGTATAATGGCTGAAATCTGAGAAATAATGCAATTTTTCAATTTTTTCATAATATTCCCGTTAAAATGCATTTAGAAAGGGAAGTTTCAATAAGGGTGCTGTGGGGACCACAGTGATGTGGTCTATGTAGCAATGTAGCAGATATAGGATACTGGAGAAGAAAGCAAAAAAGACAATGGGAGCCCAAATGGCGCAGTGTGTCACAGATAAATGAGTATATAAGTATGTTCGATAAGGGAATACTCATGAAGGTGGGTTGCACTACGGGCAACCAACCACTTAAGGCAGGTGGAGTATCTTATACCTGACTCCACTCAGGTATGCCAGCAAACCTGGAGGCGGTCGCTCTCTTGTTGAAAATTCTCATACACTCTAGACCCATAAAGTGGGTGATGTCCACCTCGGGCTAGGTGTACAAGACTCCCCTTTACTGACCGTAGAGGGGAGTATGGCACAGACGAAGGTAAAGAGGTGCCCAGGGAGTATAAAAAAGCTAAAAACACTAAAATAAAAAGATTGAGGTGGCTTATCTCACAGACGACATCTCACAGAACTATTTATTAATAAGCACAGGCAACGCGTTTCGTGCGATCTAGCCCACTTCCTCAGGCCAAGTAAAGTGCCACTGAAGTCCGAAAGTCATATTTGGTGCACCTCTCTCGCCTCTCAGAGGCGCCCCAAATATGGCTTTTGGACTTCAGTGGAAGTTTACTTGGCCTGAGGAAGTGGGCTAGATTCCACGAAATGTTCTAGAAGAAGGAGGCACTCCACAGGCTTGAACTTGCGTTCAGTTTATTGCATGTCGGGGTGGTGTACCTGCGTGGAGGAGTGCACCGGCGCCTACTCTCCTTGCCTAGGATTGAGCAACTGAGTTCGGTTCAGTCGTTTATACATTAGATTCCACGAAACGCGTTGCCTGTGCTTATTGATAAATCGTTTTACTCTAAGTGAGTTGTCGCCTGTGAGGTAAGCTACCTCAATCCTTTTATTTTAGTGTTTTTAGTTTTTTTATACTCCCTGGGCAGCTCTTTACCTTCGTCAATGTAGCAGATGGATGAGTCTCTCTGCTCTGGTAGCTAAGCCACTCCTCTGCTACTGACTAACATCCTATTGTTACTTCCAGTCTCTAACGTTTGAGGCCAAGGTTAACGTTAAAAAAATCAAATATTTTTCAGCATTAAGCATTAAAAAACCCATAGACAGATGTATGTGTATACAGACCCACACAGATTTTATACAGTATCTCTTAAGCAAAGCAGGGTTTAAAGTAGTTGATGCTTAAAGTGGACCTGAACTTTTGCACAGGACAGAAGTAAAACATAGAGAAATGCACACTGTATGTATTTTGAGAGTTTAGCCTGTCTAATTCCCCCTCATTTGTGTCTAATTGCAAGTTGTAATTTGATCTCTCCCCGTGTCACCTCACTGCCTATGGCAGAGGTGGCAGATAAGCCCATTTAAAAGCACTGGTTGTTAACAATACGTCTGCTTCCATGAATCAGGAAGTAGAAACAGTGCAGATTTATTGTAGGATTTGTATCAGCTGTAACAAAGAAATGTTTTTCTTTAAAGGTTATTATGCTGTTGCATATCTTTTAGAGCAGAGAGGACGTTCTGAGTTCAGATCCACTTTAAAGCACATCTGTAGCGATAAGAATATGGAGGCTGACATTTATTTCCTTTTAAACAATGCAAGTTGTCTGGCTATCTTGCTGATCCTCTTCCTCTAATACTTTTAGCCACAGACCCA
Organism: Hyperolius riggenbachi; assembly: GCF_040937935.1. Taxonomy (NCBI): domain Eukaryota; kingdom Metazoa; phylum Chordata; class Amphibia; order Anura; family Hyperoliidae; genus Hyperolius; species Hyperolius riggenbachi. Next base: position 44,829,551 of record NC_090656.1, read on the forward strand.
GAACAAGTATGCAGATCAGGTGCTCTAACTGAAGTCGAACTGGATTAGCTGAATGTTGGTTTAGCTCAGGTGCGTAATTCAATCACTACTGAAGCCAGAAAGATCAGCAGGACAGCCAGGCAACTAGTATAGTTTAACCCTTTGCCTACCGCACCACGCCAATTGGCTTGAACGTGGCAACAGCTTGAGGACCACTCCATGCCGGTTGGAGTGAATGGCCTGGAATGGGGATTGTATCCCCGCTCTGACAACAGAGCTCAGCTCCACCTTCAGCCTCCCAGCGGCGATCGCCGCTCTGAGACTGTTAGACAGCGAAACCGACGTCTAACAGTACTGTACAGAGCTGCAATCTAAGGCATCGCTGTACTGGGGACAGCCGTGTGACACGGTTGTCCCCCTGGGACACAGGGAAGCGATCCGCTGTAATAGGCTGACAGGGGGAGGGAGGGAGGGAGGGAGAGGGAAATAAATATAAAAAAAAATACTGACATTTTATTAAAAAAAAGAAAGAAATATTTATAAAAAATAAACACACCTGGGGGCGATCAGACCCCACCAACAGAGAACTCTGTTGGTGGGCAGAAAAGGGGGGGGGGAATCACTTCTGTGCTGAGTTGTGCGGCCCTGCAGCTAATCCTTAAAGCTGCAGTGGCCTATTTCTGTAAAAATGGCCTGGTCTTTAGGGGGGGGGGGGTTTAACACCACGGTCCTCAAGTGGTTAAAAGAAAATAAATATGGCAGCCACCATATGCCTCTCACTTCAGTTCCCTTTAATTTGTGTTATAAAAATATGTTGACTTTTTTTAAATAAAAGCAAATCTCCACTGCATTAACAGCCCGTTTCCACTGGGGTGCCGCATGCATTTCCGAATCGGTCCTAGCACCCGTGATTTTGCTGAATCCGGATTTGGATGCTTTCTGTGAAAAAACTGCAGCATGCCATCTGAATCACACTGGAAGGCGATTTGAACATGAAGACTATTGACTGAATAGGCACAGTAGATTTTAAACGCATAGCCAATTTAATGTTTAAATACAATTCATAAAAAGAAACAACTACAAATTAAATACATTAAGCAACTATATGTGTACATCATGATCTCATAAAGTGCACCTCACCTTACATCTTTTCTTATCCTTTAAAGGAAATCTGTAATGACTTAAAAAAAAAATTACACTTACCTAGGGCTTCTGCCGGCCCACTGCAGCCACACTGAGCCTGCACCGGTACTCAATGATCCTCTGGTCCTCTGGCCCAGCTCAGTTTCTCTGTCGGCGACGGAACCTGTCGCTGGCAACTGTACGAGGTTTTTTCTTGTACTGCGCCTGCACATGGCACTCTCTCCGACGGGAGCACGAATAAGGACAAAGTGGCTGTCGACTTGCAATTCAGCGAAAGCCAAACTGAGCCACAGCGAGGGACCGGAGGATCCTTGAGTACCGGCGCAGGTACAGGATGGCTGCAGGGGCTGGCAGAAGCCAAAGGTAATGGAAACTCTTTCTTTTTAAGTCAGTACAGGTTTCCTTTAAACGATAAGCTTACACACCTTTGACAGATGTCGCCTGTCGGGGTTCAGGACCTAATTCCCTTTGGTGACATCACTGGGCACACACGCATGACAGCTACGTATGTAGCTAATAACGCACAGTGCCGCTATGGGGGGACGACAGAGGGACAATGAGCGGCACATGCATAACATCATGCGGCTGGCGGTGAAGCGGCGCGAACAATGGGATTGGTGGGGGATTGGGAGTGCTTGACGCTTGGGGGTGAGTAGACACACCCAGTTGACTGCTTGGGGTTGGGGGTCACACCAGCTGCTGTACACACATCTGATTATCGGCTAAGGCGATCGTTATCGGCCGCCTCAGCCAACTTAAAGACCCCCTCCAGTCAAAAAAAGTCTGAATGGCAATACATATATGTAGTCTATGCACTGTGTACAGTTAGATGAACATATAAAGTTTACACTTGGTACATCATAGTGGATAGAAAATGTAGCACTTTATTTCTCCTAATGCTGAAGATTTGTGTCTCCCCCTCCTGCCTGGTCCCCTCCCCTGCCCTTCACTCCCCTGCTCTCTGCCTGCCTGGATCAAATTACTTCTCTTTTCACAGTGTGTAACAGAGGAGAAACAGGAGAACTGCTGTAGTCTGTCTTATCCTGTCTGTTTGCTATAATTATTTCAGATGTCTGTTTTCCTGCCTAGATTAGATCACATGGACATAAGGGGTGGAGTTAACTCCCCAATTATCCCGGATTAATTCCCCAGCATTCGTTGCACCTATGGTTTGGATAGAAAAAAAAATGCCAGTGCCCAATTTCATACTGGGGGCGGGGATTTCAAGACCATATGTGGAATACGGACCCTAGGGTTGAGAAAATCACACTTTATCATGTGTGATTTTATATATCTTGACAACTTACTAGGTTTAAAGCAAACTGTAATTTATAATTTAGGTACTCTTTAAGTCAGGCATGTGTAAGGGCCTTTATACATGCTGCGTGTATCAGTGACGTATATTATGTAAACATACTGACAAAACTGGAGGTTCATCTTAACTGTAACAGTAGACTTGTTACCTATTATGCAAGCATTGTGTTTGGAAAGAGTTCCACTTTACCCTCTATCAAAGACAGTTGTGGTGAAACGGTTAATGAGGGCTTCATGCTCTTCGCTCCGTGCGCTCCACAATTCTAGTGCCATGTGTGAATCCCCCTTAGCAAACTGCAAAATAAATACTGTTACACTGCCACCATAGCAATGATTAAAGCAATGGTGTGAAGTCGTTCTTATGAAATTAATATTCATGGCCGTTTTATGGGTCCATAAAAAATAATGTATACCAATATTTTCCCATAAGAGGTAACCGGTGCCAGACTGCACAATAACACGCTCAGCAAGCTAAAAATGAAATAGCAGAGGATGATTTGCGGCGGGAAACAAGGGCACACTATCAGACGACGGGAAACATGTCTAGATGAGGAGATCGGGGCTTTGTAATGTCACTTCCTCAGAGCCGGTGGCAATTAATCAGTGATTGTGACTGTATTGACCAAAGAACATATAAAGAAAGAAATAGTTGGTTATGCTTGGTGCTTGGTGCTATTCAGTGCAGATAATTCTCTGAATAGAGGTTAAAGAGTAGGGTATAGCACTGGCAATAAATGTCACTAAACGATGTGCTGTGATCACTTAAGGTGGCCATACATCTATTGATGATGGGCAGATTCGGCCAAGAGACAGATCAATTTCTGATCAAATCTGATCGGAGATACATCAGTCAGCTGCCTATACACTGCAGGCCGATACCTGAACGATTTCAGCATTAAGTCTTGCAGAAATTGGCCTAGTGACACCGCCTTGTCCCTCACTGTTGTTCGCCCCAATATAAAATGTGACATCCCCCCCCCCCCAGTGCCCATGCGTGGATACTTTACCTGTCGGTGTCTGTTGCAAGCTCTGTCTTTGCATTCTTGCTCGCATGCATGCGCCCCACTTGGTTGCCGGTGTAACGTGGGCATGTGTGTGAGACATCACACACAACCACATGGCTGAGTATGTGAGCATGAGCAAAAGTGCGGAGATGGAGCCAGGGGCGGACGCCAACAGGTAAAGTATTCACACACGGGCACTGGGTGGGGCAGAGTCGTTGCTAGGATCCTATGAGAAATGGGGCACTTTTGAGCACTCCAGATGGAAAATGGGTGTGGTCATGCACCAGAGTGTGTGTATGGTCATGGGTGGAGCCAAATTTACATGAACAGCGGTCTAAGTGGGCCTGCCCAGCAAAATGTTGGCTGAATCCCCCCTCTCCATTAATACAAGAAACAAAACAAAAATGCAGCATATCACATAAATGGGCAGTGTCACTCTGTGGTGGCTGGTCTGGCTTTTTACTGGGCGGGCTGGCCTGCCGCCAAGTTATCTGGCAGTTCCCTCATAGCATTCCCTGGCCTGACCTTCTAGTGGACCCCCTCCCTTGCTTTCTTGGTCCTCGAATTGAGGCACCACAACTCCCAGCATGCCCCGACCGAAGAACCACAGCTCCCTGCATGCACATATAAAGGCATCACAGTGCCCAGCATGGCACCACAGCACCAGTATGCCTACATAGATGCATCACAGCACTCAGCATACCCCCTAATGATGCACCACAGCTCTCAGCATGCCCACCTTTGAGGCACCAAAGCTGACTCTGCCTGGGGGACATTCGGGGCACCCCAGAATAGATCCTGGGCACGTGCCACTGATCTTTGGGGCTAGCAACGCCCCTGGGGTGGGGCGCATTTTACAATGGGGCAGGAGCAGCCCAGGGGGTTCCCTTGGGTTCCTTGCATGTCCCGATATTGCATGCATTACCACCACACACCAGATCGAGCACGTTGGTGCGACATCATACAGCATGTCTGATCGATATATGCGACCAATTTCCATCCAAAATTGTTTGAAACGTTGATCGGGCATGTTTGTGGTGGCACCTATTTTCATCTGATTCGATTATATGGAGGAATCATCTGGACTATTCAGGATCAGGACTCTCGACTATACATGCAAAAAGGGCAACAGGGAAATGTGGGTGTCGGAAATAGCTGTTGGTACAATATTGGTAAAATTACTGATATAGTACTATTGTGCAGTGCTAATTCCAATAGTAAAATATTGGTAAATGTCACAGATATTTTACTTTAGCTAAACCTAACCCTAATCTTACACAGAGCCCTGTCTCTACCGATGTCTAACCCTAACCGACCCCCCTACCAAATGCCTAACCCTACCGACAACCCCCTGCTGATGTCTAACCCCAACCATCCCCTCCTGCCAATGCCTAACCATAACCAATCTCCTATTAATGCCCAACCCTAACCCCCCCCCCCCTTAACCTCTCCCCCGCCCCCCTAAATTGCTTATGTACATGTTGCATTCACCACAAAAAAGGAAAAATATTGTGTGCTGTGGAGGTCTGGACCCAAATGTCCTGCTTCCTCCAAAGCCTCACCTCTACTGAGATAAATATCTATCTTTTCCCTTGTTTTTTGTCACAGGTACGCTTTAAATGGATTGTTTCACAGTGAAACTACAGTGACATTTATAGGACATTTGGAACAAACTGGCATTGTTGTAAACTGAATTTATCAAATAAGATGGAAAAAGCGTTAGAGCCAAGAAATAAAGTAGCATTCTTTCCACCAATCCCACAAGGAGTGGGCACGTCTGGTTCACTCCGAGTTCAGGTGCGATTGGAGGAAACATGGTTCCTGTAAAACGTGGGTGGCAGTCTCCTGGAATTCTTGTTAAACTGTTAAGGCTGAGGGCAGCAAGATCCCGGCGCTGAGTTCAGAAGCAAAACTAAGCCATAACTGTCAGCAGGGAGGATTTCTGAAGCTCCAACCAAAAATGACACCTTCAAATTGTCATTTAAGAAAGGATGCGTAGATCAACGCAGTGAGTGGTTGCCAAGACCGGCGGATGAGGTGACAGAAGCTGATGTGGCAGGTCCCGTCACACAGAGAGCACAGAGCTGAAATGTACACATTCAAGGCTGAATTCTCAGCGAAATATTGAGAGAGGAGTGGAACATGCTGTATCCAGAATGCTGCAAGAAGTGTCTGTGACAGATAAGCTGAGTGTCACTAATAGTGACACCAGAGACACTGGGCTTCTCACAACCTGGGAATTCCTCCCCAAACCTGAAATTTCATGCAGTGATTTCTCTGTCCTTGTTTAAAGCCAAAGGTTACCAATCTAAAAATAAAAAAGTCAGATACTCACCTAAGGAGAGGGAAGGCTCGGTCCTAATGAGCCTTCCCTCTCCTCTCCCGGTGCCCTCGGTGCTGCGCTGGCTCCCCCGTTCGCGTCCGCCGCCGCAGGGACTTCGGAGGTCTTCAGGAGCACTCGGGCTTCTGAAGACGGGCCGCTCCATACTACGTACGCGCGAGTGCGTCATAGAGGGCGCTCGCGCATGCGTAGTATGGAGCGGCCCGTCTTTGGGAGCCCGAGTGCTCCCGAAGGCTTCCGAAAGCTCCCTTCGGCTGCGGGAGTGGCAGTATTTGACCGAACTGGTTGAATACTGCTACGGGGGATCCTGCGCGGGACCGGGCTAACAGCGAAAGTTTGGGAGCTGCCATTGGTGCACATTGAAATAGCGGTATTGAGGGGAAATTTTGGTGGACAATTTGCTTCTCAGTGCCGCTATTTAAGTGGATGCATATGACGGTGCTTGAATTTTTTTTTTTTCATTTGTGGCAATTGGCAGAAATTGGAATTTCCATGGAATCAGAAATAGGCGTTTCTGACCATCCCTACTCAGGACTGATGTACAGATCTATGTATGGTAAATCTATGTATATATATATATTTTTTTTTTTTACTAAAGAATGAGTTTAATTGACTCTAAACTTTATCTCCATCCTTTAACTACTTTAGGACCAAGCTAATTGAAATCTATGTCCTGTTTTGGTGGTCATCTGGCTGGCAGGGCTTAGATTTCAATTAGCTGCCGCTGTGCGCATCCACCGTTTCCATCTCTCCCGCTGATCTTACTGCTTAATCCCCGCCATCTCTCGCTGTAGCTCACTGGCTCTGCCTGTCTCTATGTGAGCAGGTCAGGGGCCAATTTAATTGGCTCCTGGACCCGTCTTCCAATGTAAGCAACTCCTATTGGCTTACATTGAAATGCCTGGTCAGACTCAGGAGCCAATGAAAGCGTCTCCTGACCGGCTCACAGGAATTCTGCCGTCATAGAGATGGCAGAATGGGTGGCCCAGGTTCCCAACGGTGGTGACAGCAGTTGCTGCGGTATGTGCAGCGATTCGTCGTTATCCATTGGGATTCCGCCATTTCTGTACCAGCGGTCTCTGATCCTTAAGGGGGCAGAGACCACTGGTACTTAAGTGGTTAAATTGATATATTTCTTATTTTCAAATGTTAATATGAAGGAAAATGAACAAGGATAGAAAGGACCAGTGTGGTTTGAATTATAAAACAACATATTTTTCTAATGAAATCTTTATGGTAGGCATCACTAGGAGTGTCCTGGGGCGTGATTAGGGGTGTGGCTTAAGTGTCCCTCTTTCTTATCTCAAACATTTGGTAGGTATGCAATCTGCAAGGTGGATAAAAGTGACAGCTGATAGCTTTGTTCTCCCCGCTCGCTCCGCCTGTCGCGTGATGTCACGACTGTACCGCTCCATTGGGCCTGCACCTTCTGCATTGCAACAGAGCACATTGTTAACTTGCATGCTGACTACATCTGTATAGTCTTAGTCCAGCGATGTCGCCAGAAGGATCAGCTATCAAACCCATCGGGTGACATCCATTTAGCGGCCTTTACACAATACACGATTCTGCCAGTCTCACTTCCTTACAAGAGGGGAGAGCAGGATGATGGCTCCTCATTGTACAACTACCATATTTTTCGGACTATAAGATGCTCCTGACCATAAGACACTCCTAGATTTAGAGGACAAAACTAGGAGAAAGGTAGGTGCATCCATGGTAAGGGGCATCTTGTGGATTATGCCCCCTTTGTACCTCTTGCCCCCTTGTACCTCTTGTGTCTCTGTGTTCTCCTCTGTCCTCCTGTGTCCCCCATGTGTCCACCTCTGTCCTCCAGGTGTCCTCTTCTATGCCCCTTTGTGTCCCCCTTGTGTCCTCCACTATGCCCCTTTGTGTCCTCCTGTGTCCTCCGTTTGTATTGGCAGGCATTCACTAGTCAGGAACTCCATGCATTTAGTAAAGTGCACTGTCCAATCGGCAGCCTGGGAAGGGGCTTTCCCAGACTGCATTGCTTATCTCCTAAGGTTACATTTGGGGGGGGCACTGAGCTCATTTTTTTGGCCTTACTGTGTGACTGGACTATCTGAATCACAAGACAGGCTGTAAATAATGATAGGCCTATTGGAAAAAGTATGGCTCACACACATTGAAGAGCAGATGTATTCGTATGTGTAATAATCATCCATTTGTTCTTACAGCCCATGAATACAATGAACCATTAGTGAATATACACCTCCACTCTAAAGCAATACACAAAGGAAAGCGTGTATCTAATCAGCACCAAATCCTGTCAGGACACTGACACATTTTCTGGGGAACTTCCTCACATCAGGTTGAACGCTCGCGCAGAATAAGTGAGTTAATTATCTTTGACAATGTTGCCAGATAGCTTCTCCGTTTCCGGCACCAATACAGGGTTCTCCTTTATCCCTGCTTGTCACAGCTTATTTATCAAGTGAATTGAAGCCCACACTAGGCTGCCAAAGTGTCCCAGCATCCCGAGGGGGCTTATCTGTTTGAAATCTCTCCAACTAACTAATGACACCCTCACTGACACAAACATAATCGCTAGTGCTTTATTTTCCTTTCTGCACATCACTTTCATGTTTATCTTTCTTTTCCCACATTAACACGCTTTAGAGATAGGTATTTAGATGCTGCTAGGCCGACTATTACCGCTTCTAAATACCTTTGTTGTTTGTGAGATATATATAGATATATATATATATCCTACCTAATAAAACCTAACTGTCCCTGTGTACTTCTGTCCCTGTCTCCTTGGGTCTGTGACCTTTGTTACTGCGCATGTGAGCAGCACGGAGAGCCGTTAGGACAGGAGGACGAGGTCAGTTCGCCGGGTGCGGGTGCAGTTAGCATGGCGGGCAGGTGCGCGAGCATGCGCACTGACATGCGGCGCTGGAGAGAGACAGACCTAGAGCCCATTTTTAAATAGGCTTAGGTCTACTAATATATAAATATATATATACATATATAATATATATATACATATATAATATATATATATTTGTGTTCAAAATGATTCAACCCCTACTGAAATTAAGTGTTTTGGCCAGTTTGACATTGATTTTGATCATTTCAGTCATCTTGTTTACAATTAAATCAAAGAGGCACTTGTAATTTAGACAAATATAACATAAAATTTATAATGAAATAACCACAAATGTATTTTCTGTGCTCACATCATTATCAGTTTTATTCAACCCCCAAGTGATATTCATTCTTTTTTTAGTACAACATCCTTTTTCAGTTATAACAGCTTATAAACGTGAAGCATAGCTTGCCACAAGTGTCTTGCAGCGATCTACGGGTATCTTAGCCCATTCTTCATGGGCAAAAACCTCCAGTTCAGTCACATTCTTAGGCTTGCGCGCTGCAACTGCTTTCTTTAAGTCCCACCAGAGGTTCTCAATCGGATTTAAAGAGACTCCGTAACAAAAATTGCATCCTGTTTTTTATCATCCTACAAGTTCCAAAAGCTATTCTAATGTGTTCTGGCTAACTGCAGCACTTTCTACTAACACAGTCTCTGTAATAAATCAATGTATCTTTCCCCTGTCAGACTTGTCGGCCTGTGTCTGGAAGGCTGCCAAGTTCTTCAGTGTTGTGGTTCTGCTATGAACTCCCCTTTATGCACACTGCCTGTGTGTTATTTAGGATTAGAGCAGCTTCTCTCTTCTCTCTCTTATCTTTTACAAGCTGGATAAATCGTCCTCTGAGCTGGCTGGGCTTTAACATACTGAGGAATTACAAACAAGGTTAAAGCTGTTTGCAGGAAGAAAAGAGCAGCCTGAAACTTCAGTGCATGGGGGAAAGAAACACACAAATGATCTCTTGAGATTCAAAAGGAAGGCTGTATACAGCCTGCTTGTGTATGGTTGTATTTTCTATGTGTGGACATACTGTACATCAACCTACTTCCTGTTTTGGTGGCCATTTTGTTTGTTTACAAACAAACTTTTAAAAACTATTTTTAACCACTTTTAATGCGGCGAGGAGCGGCGAAATTGTGACAGAGGGTAATAGGAGATGTCCCCTAACGCACTGGTATGTTTACTTTTGAGCGATTTTAACAATACAGATTCTCTTTAAGTCTGGTGACTGCGATGCCACTCCAAAATGTTCCAGCCTTTAATCTGCAACCATGCTCTAGTGGACGTGGAGTTATGCTTAGGATCATTGTCCTGTTGAAAGGTCCAACGTCTCCCAAGCCTCAGGTTTGTGACGGACTACATCATATTTTCATCCAATATCTCCTGACACTGAGGAGAATTCATGGTACCTTGCACACGCTGAAGCTTCCCTGTACCTGCAGAAGCAAAACAGCCCCAAAGCATGATTGACCCTCCGCCATGCTTCACAGTAGGCAAGGTGTTCTTTTCTTCATAGGCCTTGTTCTTCCTCCTCCAAACATAGCGTTGATCCATGGGCCCAAACAGTTCTAATTTTGTTTCATCAGTCCACAGAGCACAACCACAAAAGTTTTGGGATAGCGCCTGTGGACTGATGAAACAAAATTAGAATGTGAATGGACCCTGGGAGTAGGATTCTGGAGGTGTGTTTAGCTTCTAAGGGTGCAATGGTTAATTTGCATATATTCAGCAGTGATGCCCTGGGAGACATCTCAAGCTCACTCCAACCTGAATTATTGCAATTTTTTTCTGTTTTAAGAAAGCAAACTTTTGTTTTTCTTAACATCTTAGTAAGGGGGCTTTTAGGACCATTGTAGTCCCTTACACACTCCAATGAGTTCTGAGTCACCATGAGCTTGATGGTTAGTCTGTACCTTTCAAAGGGATAATTAAGCCTGTACAAAAAAAATCCCCACTTACCTCCTGTGTAGTCCACTACTCAATCTCTTCCTCCTCTCCTGTGTCCTGTTTGTCCACTGTGATCAATTGATTTATCTGTCCTCCATTTTAAAAATGGCCATTACCCGCTAACAGCTTCCTGGCCAGCACACTGTTAAACTGTAATATTACCCACTTGAGCCATAGGGAAACATGGACATTACCTTGCGCATTCACTTGAAACTGACAGCTGCTGATTTATAACTGACAGCAACTGGTATATTTCAGTTCTGACAAAATATTGTCAGAACTGGAAGGGATCACTGTAAGAAGAAAATGGTGAGCCTCTGAGAGGAACTGACGGTGAGGTTAGTATATAATATTCATTTGCAGCTACGTCATGTGTTTATTTTAAATCATTTTCCTCACTTCAGGTTCCCTTTAACCACTTCCCAACTGAGGGGTTTTACCCCCTGACCACCAGAGCAATTTTCACCTTTCAGCGCTCCTTCCATTCATTCGTCTATAATTTTATCATTACTTATCGCAATGAAATGAACTATATCTTGTTTTTTTCGCCACCAATTAGGCTTTCTTTAGGTGGAACATTATGCCAATAATTATTTTATTCTAAATGTGTTTTAATGGGAAAAAAGGGAAAAATGTGGGAAAAAATTTATTATTTTTCAGTTTTCGGCCTTTATAGTTTTTAAATAATGCATGCTACTGTAATTAAAACCCATTAAATGTATATGCTTATTTATCCCGGTTATAAAACCGTTTAAATTATGTCCCTATCACAATGTTTGCCGCCAATATTTTAGTTGGAAATAAAGGTGCATTTTTTTCAGTTTTGCGTCCATCCATAATTACAAGCCCATAGTTTATAAAGTAACAGTGGTATACCCTCTTGACATAAATATTTAAAAAGTTCAGTCCCTAAGGTAACTATTTATGTATTTTTTTTAAATTGTAAATTTTTTTATTTTTTTTTTAATTACAAAAAAAAAATTGGGGAGTGTGGGAGGTAAGGAGTTAATTTTTTGTGTAAAACAAGTTTATTTGTGTGTAAAAAATGGTTAGGGTGTAGTTTTACTATTTGGCCACAAGATGGCAACATTACCAATTTGTTTCATGCGACCTGCAAGCGTCCTTCCGGACGCTTGCAGGAAGTAGAAAGAGGCTGGGACTTTGTTATTTTTTCACAATGATCGCGCTGCTCAGCCGAGCGGCAGCAGATCATTGCGGGGCTTAGATCAACGAACGGGAATGGATTTTCCCGTTCGTTGATCTCTGGGCGAGCGGGCGGCGGTGTGTTTACTAGCGGCGGGCGGCGTGTTTACGAGCGGGAGCACGGGCAGCGCAAAGTACGGATTTCTCCGTCCCTGGGGGTGAAAGGATGGAAAAAGGGGCGGAGAAATCCGTACGCGCGGGGGTAAAGTGGTTAAGGTTACCATCATGGTTACAGTAGATAACCAGAGTGTCAACATCTTGACAACAAGGCAGAATTATTAGATGGGGTGTTGTTCTGCAATTGGCATAACTGAGAGGCTGTATCATGTCTATAAGACTTTATTGAAGGTGAGCAGTGCTGAAGTGGTGTATGAGCAACCACACGCATAAAAGGAGGCGGGTCTCAGACAGGCACCTCCCAGATGAGGCACCTGAGGCCTAGTCCCTTCTCTATCTGATCACCATTTTCTAATTTACAAAAGTATATTAGGCTCAATTCCTAGAAACTTATATCTCACACATTTAATTTATATCACAAATGGCGGGTACGAGGTCTTCTTACCTCTGAATGGCTATCTCTGGGACATAAATCAGTAATGAGTAGCTTATCCAGACTACCCCCATGTTGACTAAGAGGCAGGGGTTGCTTTGAGATTCCTAACCCAGCCTTCACATAAACCTCCATACAATGTCTAAACCAGAGAACAGATAGCAGATGGAATGGGACATGGACAGCAAGATCTCATTGCCATGTTCCTCTTGGATCTATGAGTGGAACAATATTTCCTGTGGAATGGGAGAGGGACAAGAGATTTCCTAATGGTGATAGGCCCAGAAACCCAAAAACATTCAGCTCTGCAGGGTGGCCAATGCCTCTACAGACATGGGCCTCAATTCACTAAGCTTAACTCCTGTCTTTAATAACTCTTCAGAGCTGTTTTACAGTTATCACAATTATATCACCATGGTGATAACTGTAAAACAGCTCAGAAGAGTTATTAAAGACAGGAGTTAAGCTTAGTGAATTGAGGCCATTGGATCCCTGCCAAACTGAATCATAAATAATAAGTTCAGGTAACAATCTGTACCAAACTGTACCTAAGGCAGCAGAAGGCCTCAACTGTTCCTGCTTTCTCTTTGGCAGGACTTCACATCATAAGTCATAATATTCTGTATGGAATTATCTCAGTTGGATGACCCCATGAGCCTCTCTGTTATGTAATGTTCATTTACAGTGGTGTTCTCATAGTTTGTGAAAATCCATAACATTTGGTGAAAAAATAGGACAGCAGATTGTGCTCTGTGGGATCGCAAAAATTCTGAATCATGATTTAATGCAACAGTCCAAACCAACTTAATAAGATCTCCATTTATCACAGCAAATTATGACTCATTGTTGGTCTGAAAAGTGTGAAGTCTGTTTCTTATGTTTCTTTAGTGGTTTTATTTTCTGAACACATATAAAACAGTCCTGTGAAATATTAATAGAATCACTTGCCAAAGCTATAATAGTGGTAGATTAGATCTACTAAGTCAGGCTGATCACCTTCTCTCTGACAGATTGTCACTTGGAATGATCATCTTTTGTTACCCCCAAAGCTGGATTTATGTTTTTCTTCCCCAAGGCTAACTTTATTGTGGCTCCCCTTCCATGTGCCACAGCTGCCCTCCCATTGTATTGTCAGACAGCCCCCTCCTGTATGTAAAATCCATGTACAACAGCCCTTCCATTTCCAGCTCCTGTGTGCAGCAGCTACCCTCTTTTATGTGTTACTCTCTATATGCAGCGTCTCTTACCCATTTGCAGTCTCCTCTTCTATATGCAGCAACCCTCCCACATCTCCATGTCCAGCCTCTCTCTTTGGCAGCAGCTGTCCAAGGCCTGGGCCTTTGTAGCCTTTCCATAAAAACTCCTCCCTTTGACGTAGCAATAAGTATAACTTATTGTGGGGTTGATTCACAAAGCTTACTTATTTTCCACCTTTACTGTAAGGAGATCGAATACATGAGATAAACAAATATGGAGAGATAATTCATTAGATAAAAAGGTAAGTAGAGATACGTTAAGTCAAATAAGGAGAGATAGACGATGAGTAAAGTCAGGACCAGCCCAATTTCTAATGATCGGTGCTGGGTGGGCTCTGCAGCCCGCAGCACCGATCGGGATTACACCAGGGCAATCAGACTTCCCCCCTTTTTTCCCCACTAGGGGGATGTCCTGCTGGGGGGGTCTGATCGCCGCCGGCCATTAGTGAGTTGCGGGGGGGGGGGATCCTCAAAGCCCCCCTCCGCAGCGTTTTCCGTCCTCTCCCCGCTTACCTCCCTCCCCTCCTTTCCTTAGGTGGCGCAGGACGGATATCCATCCTGCGCATTGTAGGATAGGCTTCAGCCTATCATATGCCGGCGATCCCCGGCCAATCAGAGGCCGGGGATCGCCGATCTACGTCACGGCGCTGCTGCGCAGCAGCGCCGTATGACGTAAACAGCGGGGATTTCTTCCCCGCGTGTTTACATTACGTGTGCGACCTGCGATCGGTGGCTCGCACACTGTTCACGGAGGCACCCTCCGTGAACTGGCATGGAAAGTTTCCATGCTTTACCACTAACGACCAGGCGCCGCCCATAGGCGTTAGCTGGTCGTTAAGTGGTTAAGAAGAGATAAATCATGAGTTAAGTCCTTTAAAGGAAACCAGAGACGGGGGAAAAAAAAGTTTTATACATACCTGGGGCTTCCTCCAGCCCCATGCGCACAGATTGCTCCCAACGCTGCCGTCCTCTGCTGTCTCCAGCTTCAGTACCGGGTCCTGTAACTTCCTCCAGTCGCGGCCAGTCTGTGCAAGAGGAAGTGCACCCTCTACGTATCTCTTCAGCGGCCGCCGGAGAAATACGTAGAGGGCGCACTTCTCTTGCGACCGCATCCAGTCCAGATGGACACCCTGAATGGAGTTGGATCTAATATCTTCACCTGTTTTAAGCAGTCGGTTGCCCCTTACCCAACCCACCTTTGTGAGTAGTTTTCTATTACATCTATTTCACTTTGTCTGATCATTACATATTGCGTTATTTGGGCTTCCGTTGTCTCTGTTCTTTTTTAAGGTGAAGACACACCATACGGTTATTCATACTGTAAAGTATTTGGGTTTTTCCCAAGCTTTTTTTATTTTCCCTGTATATAATATGCTTGTTTTGCTTTACTTTTTAAAAGGGGAAGTGGTGCATGCTCCAGTCACCATTCTCTCTCACTACATATCGGAGGTGCATGGCTGTTGCATCCATTAACCTTTCACTCTTCTATTCTGTTTTTTTGAATCTTTGGTCTTTTTTCTTCTAAAATCATCCTTGCACATCTGCCCCACTACACTATAATTGTCATGACCGCTCCCCTGTCCCCAGGTGCCCGAAGCCCCCAAAACCACCAGGTGCTGCTGGACCCCTGCTTTGTACTCCTGACACTGCTGTTTCTCACTGCAGCACAACCTGCTAGGCATCACCACCCCAGCACCTTTAAATCTCCTGCCAGGACTCCCCATTGATCCACTGATTGGCAGCAATAAAAGCCTTATGTCGGGGTTCCCTATACTTTCTTAATGAGGCCATAAAAATAACCCAGGAAAAAGCATCCTTGAATTTTCTGCCGGAGTTTCCTATTGGTCTTTCATAGACCAATGGGATTCCTTGTCAGGAAAAAATAGAGCAGAAGTGAAATAAGTTCAATGTAGTCTTGATCAGAGCCTCAATTTAAAATAGACCTAATGAGGGTTGCACGTGATCTATTTATCATTATGTGTGGGTTGAAGTTATAATGGCTGGCAGTATTTTTCTTTATGCTCACATGTACACGGGTAAATTCCTCTTTTAACCCCACCTGCAATGGTTGTTCCCCAATCCCCAGTATCTGTAGATGCTGCTGGAAGCTTCCATCCACACTAGGCAGGAATGGCATGATCTGTTGCTTAGTTGACTGGTGAGTTTTGGCCAGAACTTTGCTAGTAGGTACTGAGTGTTAGTTTACGCTCTGTTATCAGCCCTGATACCTTATGCACAAAAGACCTGGGTGTGACCAGGGTCAGACTGGGACACTAAGGGCCCACCAGAAAAGTTTCAGCCTAAGCCCCCCCCCCCCCCCACACACACACACACACACACACACACACACAATTTGGGCTCACATACGCATGTACTCTAAAAATTTTGCACAGATGTCAGTGCAATATAATTAATCTGGTAAGACATTAAAACTATGGAAGGGAATAGATTGTGAGCTCTTCTGAGGACAGTCTATAACAGGGAGATGGCTAGTTGGCTACATGCGGCACGCACAGCAATACAATGGGAGTGGGTGGCCATGCGCTGCACCATGGGCGTACTCATGATGGGTAATGGGCAGACCCAAAAATACACAAAATAAGTAGCAAGTAGTGATGCTATTCACAAAGAGTGGGTCTGACAAAATAAACTTTAGATAAAATAATCAAGTAGTAACATGCCTCATGACAATTCATCAAGTAGTCAAATGCCACTAGATAAAAATTATTAAGTAGTCACATACCTCCAGATAAAATAATTAAGTAGCCTTACAGTATACAAAGTGCCTTACAGTACACAAAATAAATAGGCAGGTGCGGAAAATAATTTAGTAGGAAAATATTTGTATTATGATTGGCCAATTGGAAAAGTCTGTTCATTGTAAATGACCTTTGTTCAATAAAAATGTACAGTATTTAAAAAAAAATAATAATTTAGTAACCAAATGGGCCCTGTATACATACATTAAGTAGCCATGTTCCCCAGAAAATAGAATTAAGTAACCACGTGCCCATATATATCAGTATTAGGTAGCCAGGGCTGGCTGGTGAGGGCTGGGTGCTTTGCTGGGTGCTACTGCCTGCAATGCTGCACGGCCTTAGATCATGCAGGGCCTGAGGCAAGTGTCGTATCAAGGGCCTAGAGCCCGAGTATAGTTGCCCCCAGTATAGTTAGCCATCTATAGGTATCCACAGTATAGGTAGTTAGATATAAGTGCTCCTGGTATAGTTAAGGTATAGGTGTCCCCATTATAGGTAGTTAGCTATAGGCACCCCCAGTATAGGTACCAAGTTATAGGGGTCCTAAATATAGGTAGTGAGCTATAGGTGTCCCCAGTATAGGTAGTTATAGGTGTCCCCAGTATAGGTGTATAGGTAGTTATCTATAGGTGTCCCCAGTATAGGTAGTTATAGGTGTCTCCAGTATAGGTAGCAAGTTATAGTTGTCCCCTTGTATAGGTAGCTATAGGTGTCCCCAGTATAGGTAGTTAGCTAAAGGTGTCCACAGTAGTTAGGTATAGGTGCCCCTAGTATAGGTAATAACCTATAGGTTTTCCCAGTATAGGTAGTTAACTATAGGTGTCCCCAGTACAGGTAGTTAGCTATAGGTGTCCCCAGTATAGGTAGTTATAGATGTCCCCAGTATAGTTTGTTGGCTATCGGTGTCCCAGTATAGGTAGTTATAGGTGTCCTCAGTATAGGTAGTTAGCTTTAGGTGTCCCCAGTATAGGTAGTTAGCTATAGGTATCCCAAGTATAGGTAGTTATAGGTGTCCCCAGTATAGGGAGTTGGTTATCGGTGTCCCAGTATAGGTAGTTAGCTTAAGGTGTTCCCATAGTTAGCTATAGGTGTCCCCAATAGCCTGGTAGGGGGAGCTTGCTGGCACACAGCAGTGGAGAGGGGGCCCAACTCCCCCCCCCTCACATGTGCCCCCCTCCTTCTGTGCTACCCCCTTTAGTGCAGTGGTGGGCTGGTGGCAGCGGGCGGGGAACAACTCACCTCATGCTGGATCCAGATGCCGGTGTACTGCCACAGAGTCTCTGCGTGTCACATATCTTCCATCTCCAATGCTGCTCACTGTACTTCCGCTAATCAGGAAGTACAGAGAGAGGCATTGGAGACAGAATACAAGTGACGCGCAGTGACGCAGATCCCCAGTGCCTGGAACGCAGGAGAAGTAAGTAGTTCCCTGCCTGGCCGCTGCCATTTTGCAAAATTCTGGAGGGGGGAGTGCGGAAAGGGGGGCCCCAGGTGAGGAAGTGGGGAGTTGGCCTCCCTTCCCGCCTCTGTGTGCCCAAGCCCCCCTTTCATGCGCTGTTACACCCTCCTCTCCTGCTGCTCGGTGCAGGGCCTGGGAGGGCCCATTTACAGTTAAAGAGGCTAGGCCTACTGGCACTGCACGGTGCCCCTCAGTCTTCGGAATCCCCTGCTCTTCCATTAGCAGTATACATGCCACCAGCATGGCGCGTGTATGACATCACACATGCTCCGTGTGCTATGTCAGCAGTGTGTATACCGCTAACGGAAGAGTGATGGCCACTGCGAGGTGGGCAACACAGGACAGCTAATGGATAAATGCACACACAGGGGGCAGCGGCGAAGCAGCGGATGTGATGGACTCGGACGATTACCAAGAGATTTTATGCTGAAATTGATCGGGAATCGGCCTGCGGTGTGTGAGCAGCTGACAGATCTCTTTCTGGTCAGATTCAATCAGTAGAGATTTGTCTCTTGGTCGAATCTGCTCATCATTGCCAGATGTATGGCTACCTTAACTAAGTACAGAGGATAACAGCTTCAAATGTATGTTCTCTCACATACCCTGTCCAGATGTCCCGTTTTACCTGGGACACGTCCCAGGTTCAGGGTCCCTTGTCCCAGGCTGCAATGTGCCCCAGGTTATGTCCCACTTTTGGCCACCGGTTGTCCCAGCCATGGGACTCTGTGGCCGCATGAGGTAATGTTTGCCTCATTCACCGTTTGCGCAGTCTAAGTAATCGTTTTCTGCTGCATTTCATGTGTCAGAGGTAACGATAGTTGCATTTCATTTGTCGGAGGTAACTGTTATTGCAGTTTAGTCCCTGAATGAGTCACGGTGTGTGACGAAACGCGTAGGGCGGAGTCGGAGGAGTGCGCTGACATCATCCGGAAGCGGGAGAAACAGTGGGAGAGTCAAAGTCGATTGCACCGACATATAATTATTATGTATTTATGTAGCACTTCCATCTTCTGCAGCACTTTACAGAGTACATAGTCATGTTATGGACTGACATTCGTGATGCAAATCTCCCATTTCACCTCATCATTGTGGGAACACTGCTTTCTTATGCGTTTTAGGAACATTACCTCATTATCTTTAGGGCCACTTTGTCTATCTGTGTTTTGGGAGGAAACTCTGGCCCACTGCTTCAGAGTTACATTACAGTTCACTCCGCCCACAGCCCCACACCATGTCATGGGCACGCCCATTTTCCCACCATGGTCATTGACACGCCCATTTCCCGTCCTAAATTGAGCCTAGAAAAATATGGTCACTGTATCTCACATGAAAATCAGATTACAGAAAAGTTGTGCTGAACTACTGTGTATTTAACTAGAGGTCAGCTTTAAAGCAGACTGCTGCAGCCTAATTTAGATACCTACCTCGGGAGGGAGAAGTCATCTATACTTTTAACAGCTGACATTAGATTACAAAGGTGTCTTCTTTAAATACTTTAACCCACATGGAACTTGTAATTGTTTTATAATATTTCAAACCCATTTGTGTGCTGAATTTGTGGGAGGGTTGTTGTATCACATGCGAGTGGTATAGTACTCCCTCAGTCACTGAAGAGCCAAAGGAGGCGTGTCCTGGACCTCCACAGTGCTTTTCCCTTATATACAGGCACTGAACCTGAAGGAAAGAGTCATGTGATCTACTTGACTAATGGGTATTTTGTAATATAAAAAAATAATTATACAGTAGAGTCCCAGTTATCCGGAACTGAACTAATCAGCTGTCTCAACCAACCAGCACAAATCGCCGGCAGTACTCACAGTGGTAAAGGCCAACTTCTTAGCTGTTTGTGGGCTCTGCTGTGCTTAAAACAAAACCCCGCCGTCGCAAAAACCCCGCAGTAGTATGCATGCCCTGGGCCGGATGCGCTCATTAGTACGCATGCCCTGGGCCGGATGCGTTCATTAGTACGCATGCCCTGGCCCGGCACTGCGCGTTCTTGATTACGCGCCTGTAGCCAGACACGCTTTGTGACAACACACTCATGTGCAGAGCATGCCCCGCCACAAGCGCGCAATCAAGGACGCGCACCTCCGGACCAGGGCACACGTGGAGTGGCTGGATAGTGTAATGGTTAAGGGCTCTGCCTCTGACACAGCAGACCAGGGTTTGAATCTTGGCTCTGCCTGTTCAGTAAGCCAGCACCTATTCAGTAGGAGACCTTGGGCAAGTCTCCGTAACACTGCTACTGCCTATAGAGTGTGCCCTAGTGGCTGCAGCTCTGGCGCTTTGAGTCCGCCAGGAGAAAAGCGTGATATAAATGTTCTGTGTTTGTTTGTTACTAATGAATGCATCCGGCCCAAGGCATGCGTACTACTGCAGGTCATTGCGACCCGGAAGTAGTACAGAGGCCAGGCTGCCCGTAGCTTTGCGGTGAAGAGGACTGTGTTTTGATCCTTCACAGTATATAGGACCTTACCCAAAAATATTTTTTCGTAAACTCCGTAGCTTTGCGGTGAACAGTTTACAGAACTCGCTACATCTCTACTGTGGAGTTGGAGCAATGTTTGGGTACCTGGTGTCGGAGGTTTCATAAACTGAGGAGTCGGAGTTGGTTGATTAGTACTAACTCCATAGCCCTGGTAAGTGTTAGACTAAAGAGTCGGACTCGAGGAGTTGGATCAGTTTTGTGTACCTGGAGTCAGAGGTTTCATAGTCGGATGAACTTATGGAGGATGATTTTTGCACCGACTCCACAGTCCTGTGTGGTATAGTGCTTCCTTAGCTAGACCAATTTTTAACATTGAGTCTCAAGCAACCAAAAAGCACAGTTATCTGGCGTCAGCTGATCCCAGTCGGTGCCAGATAACTGAGACTATACTGTAATAATAGTCACTTGGCCTGAATAATAATAATAATAATAATAATAATATTTTACTCGGATTGAGCCTTCCAGTTATCATCTCATTCCTCCAGCTATGAAGTGCAATGAAATACAGAAATATATATATATATCTTGTAGCAGGTAAATGCCTCAGAAAACAGATATTGATGTCAGTTCAAAACAGAAAATTGACATTTTACCATTAAACCCATTAACATGTATCCGGTAACGTTAATTTAGTGTAAATCTGAGTCTCTTTAATCTTTTGTCTTATTTAACAGCTTCTGGCTGTTGTAAGGAGAGAGGAGACACAGAGCTTTCAAAGCATAAGTGCAATGACACACAGGTAAAGGCTAAATACACAAAGTAGTGCTGGGTGAAGCAAACTGAAGATAGCATTTCCTACATTTGTGTGAAGTTTTTGCTCCATAGTGTGTGGTATTATCAGACCTTTTCAGAAACACCAACATCAATCCAAAGAAAATTAAGGTAGCTTCAACTAGACAAATGTTAATATTCAGAAGATCTTTTAGCACAAATCAGTTTATTCCAGCGTGGAGGAGCGTTGGCTATGTTAGGCGCCAACATAGACTGCAATGCAAAGTTTTGGCTATAGGGGGCAGGGGGCTTACATTTGGTATCATCGCTAAACTCTTATGTAGCCAAGAGCCAACAATTGTATAGCACGGATGCTTGGTTCGGGCACTGCATGGTGGGTGCTTGACAACTGTATAACCGAGTAGTAGCTATCATTCCCATGTGGTGCGGGGTGAAGGCTTTGGGAACGGCCATACATAAAGACCATAAAAGCCCGGTAATGCCAAAGGCTGGAAGTTAGGCTTAGTCAAAGATTTTGGAAGGTTAGTGTTATAAGGTAGGGTAGGGAAGGTTATATTATATGCTTAGGGTTAGGAGGTCAGGGTTAGAAACAAGTAGGCATGCTCTTTCGGATTCAGTGGAATTGAAATTTTCACATTTCCTAATGGAAATTGGATAGGGTAACAGATTTGCACATCCTTTCCAAGTTAGCAGCACCCGTTTGCCTAAATTAATATCTAATTGGAGATGGGCGGAAGTATTCGCCAGGTGAATACTTCGTAGCGAACCTGCAGTATTTGAAATTTGCATTCAACACAATTTTCTTTCACAAAAAAATTTGCGTTCACATTTTTCCCATAGGCTTTAATGGCTGCCGACTTTAGCGGTTAATAGTGAAGTCCCCTTTTTTTCAAAAAGACCTTATAGTTTTTAAGAAAATCGATTTTAAAGTTTCATAGGACAAAAGCATACATTCGCAATGCAGTAAATGACAGATAATGTAGCAAACCTAACGGTAGTGTGAATTAACATATATAGAAAGAAAAAGCAATGAATTTCATGAGGGGTTTCCAGGGGGGCGGACATCCTGGAAACCCCTTCGGAGTTGCAACGCTTTGCCCAGGGATTGCTACACAGCTGCAATATGGATGTACAGAGATCCCTGGCAACTTTACCTATTGTTTGAAACTTTTTTTTTAATGTTCAGAGTTCCCCATCCCGAGCTGCTGGGTCCCCCCTCCCGAGCCTTTTTAAAGGGAACCAGAGAGTAACCCTATCTAAAAAATTGAAAAAGCAGTTATACATACCTGGGGCTTCCTCCAGCCCCATACACGCTGATCGATCCCATGCTGCCATCCACCGCTGCCCGCAGCTACGAGAACGGGCTCTTGTCGATGACGTCATCAAAGCCAGGCTACGCAGGAGAAGTGTGCCCTCTACGTATCTCTCCATACACTCCTGCAGAAAAGTGATGGGAAAGATGTTTTAAGGGGTCCAACACCTGGAGGGGGGCATGGCGGAGTGGGATACATGCCAAAAGTCCCAGGGAAAAATCTGGATGTGACGCAAAGCAGCGTTTTATGGGCAGAAATCCCATTGAATGCTAAATTGCAGGCCTAACGTGCTTTAAAACATCTTGCATGTGCATACATCAATCAGGTAGTGTAATTAGTGTACTGCTTCACACTGACATACCAAACTCACTGTGTAACGCACCGCAACCAGCTGTTTGTGTAGTGACGGCCATGCTGGACTACTGCGCAACATGGCGAGATTGCTCTTCCTCACTCAGTGATGTCAGGTAATGTGTGACTGCCTTATCAACTTTCCATAGCATTGTTAAAAAGCTTACGTTTTTTATTTAAATTACATTTTCTACTTGCTGTGTACTTGTTCAGTACCGCTACAATGAGAATCATATGGAGGCAGGCAAGTCTGCCATTGTGACCCCGGGTAATGGCAATGAGGGTTTGAATCCGGTGTGGAGCCTGAGAAACGGCTACCACTACACATCCAAGGAGGGCAGCAGGCAGGCATGCCCTTCCCGAGGTAGTGACCAAAAATAACAATACAGGAGGACTTTCGAGGACTTGCTGTATTTGAAATATATTAACTTTAAATCCTTTAACGAGAACCAGTTATGGTGGGCAAAGAGGACACCACATTCCTTTCACGAGAATCATATGGAGGTGGGCAAGTCTGCCATTGTGATCCCGGGTAATGGCCGGGGAATGAGGGTTTGAATCCAGTGTGGAGCCTGAGAAACGGCTACCACTACACATCCAAGGAGGGCAGCAGGCAGGCATGCCCGTCCCGAGGTAGTGACCAAAAATTACAATACAGGAGGAAGACTTTAGAGGCCCTGCTGTGTATTTGAAATGAATTATGCAGTGAGGTGAGTTCACTCAACCCATAGGTAGTTATATGCAGTGAGGTGGGTTCACTGATCACAAAAGGTAGTTAGATGCAGTCAGGTGAGTTCACTCAACACAAAGGTAGTTATATGCAGTGAGGTGAGTTCACTCAACACAAAAGGTAGTTATATGCAGCGAGGTGGGTTCACTCAACACAAACGTAGGTGTATGCAGTGATGAGGTGGGTTAACTAAACACAACAGGTACTAGTAGTAGGTATATGCAGTACTGGGTAGTACAATGTGCAGCTCCCTGTCACACACACAGGTAGTCACTGAATGTGCTGCTGCTGCTGCTGGGCTGCTGGCAGTGGCACACACACAGTATGAATTAGCAATGCTGTCTAAGCAACACAAGTGTCAGTTTGACACACAGAAAAAAAAATGATCACACGAGCAGGATTAGCTCTGAAAGGAGCTGTTGAATGAGGGGTGCTATTAAAGCAATAACATTCAGCCAGAAGCAAGCTAAGAAGCCAAGAGCCTGACTAATCTGTCCCTAGGAGAAAAAGTCTGCAGCAGCTCGCCCTAGTCTGTCTATGTGCAGGCACACGAGTGAGTGTAATGGCCGCCGGAGCCTGCCTTATATAAGGGGGGTGGGGCTCCAGGGCTGAGTGTGGCCGGATTGGCTACAATGTGCCTGCTGACTGTGATGTAGAGGGTCAAAGTTGACACTCATAGAGCATTATGGGGCGAATCAAACTTCCGGGAAAGTTCGCCTGGAACCGTTTGCCGGCGAACCGTTCGGCCCATCTCTAATACCAGCCTGCATGGTCCATGGTATGGGGGGGGGCTCCGGGGGAGGGGCAGCCAAGCCTCCCCCCCCCCGGAGCCCTTGTCCAATCCATGGACAAGGCGCTCTTCCCCACCTTCGGTGCCCCATGAGGAGGTGGGGTCGACGACTCCCTGGGGGGGGTTCATGGTGGCATCTGGGAGTCTCCTTTAAGATAGGGACCCCCAGAAATCAGTATAGGGGTACAAAGTACCCCTTACCGATTTCCACAAAGGGTTAAAGGAAATAAAAACACAACCACGAAAAAAGTCCTTTATTTTCTTAATTATCCATAAATACATACCTGTGCCTTTAAGAAAATGTTCCCACGCCAATATCCTGGGAAATGTCCCATGCCAATATCCTCTAATCTTGCAAGCTTGATTGCAGATTGTAAAGATCAAAGACGCGCACCCGACGCTACACACCACCGCACCCCGCCGCACAGCATAGCTCTAGCTATACTCTGTATAGCTAGAGCAGGAAAGCATTGTTGAATTTTGGCTCCAAGTCTCCCCATTGGTCTATTAATAGACCAATGGGGGACAGGAGGATGGTGTTTCTAGCACGTAAGGGGGCTTTGCTATTAACCGCTGAAGTCAGCAGCCATTCGCCTGTCATTGAAGTCAATGGAGATTTTCAGACTTTTGCTGAGTTTCGCATTCAAAATTCGCAAACCCAAAATTTGATATTAAGCCCATCACTTTATCTAATGTGCTGCAGTTCATGGCTAGTCAGGTACAGATAATGACTATGACTCTTTCCAGCAGATGTCTAAATGAGCAGAGGTTGCCACACCCTTCTGTACACTCTCTGTACTTCAGCAGTCACTTCCTCGTAGAGTTCCTTCCCCCAGTCCTTTTCTGGGCTCCCTAAAAAAGAAGGCAGGCAAGCCCACCTTTAGCCACACTGCCAGAAATAATCAAACACCGCATATAAGAAAATATCTATGTCTCCATTTTGACAAAAAGTGTCTGTTTGTATCGCAACCTTAGTTGCAAATTTTACCTTCTACATTTTGAAATATTTGGAGTTATGTTGTTCTCCTTTAAATGCTCAGCACAGATTCCTGGGCTAGCCAGAGTGATGATAAAAAAAAACACCCAGAATTCAACTAAAACAATTCAGCAGGCTGAATAATAATACACGTGCTAAACGCACAGAATATTCTTGCCTGTGGGCCAGAGATAAGATATGGTTTCTATTCAGTGAATTTTGGCTACCTCTGCAGGTCTATGGTTTTCTAGCCTGCCGTTCCACGCAAAGTACACCCAGATACGAGCCCGAGATACATTTTTATGGCAGGGGGATTAGAATAATAGAGACAAAAGTAATCTTGTAGCTACTTCTCACTGGCTTCGTGTAACAGAGCTTCTTTGTAGCCATCTATATATACAGCTGTGTCTACTGGATGGTGCCCAAGGGGTTGTACATCATAGTTTGCTAAATTTTAATCATGCTAATGTTTGCATTTGTGTGGAGTTCACATGTCCCACAAAGCTCTTAATCCTCGCTTTGCAATGCTAGGCAGTATGCCCAGACTCACTCGGGTCCTCCCATGCAAATGGCACTTGTTCTGTTCGCTGCTACGGAGGGTAATACATTTATGTATCAGATAAAAGCTCTGCGAGAAGAAGTGCCCCATCAGGCTATAAACCTCTAGCCTGATGATATTGGCAATTAATTTACCAATTACAATGGACTCCGTCTTCCTTATTCTTATCTAATGATTGGAGGGTCTGGTGTACGGTAGGATGGGAAAACACAGTTGAAGCTGCTGCTGTGGTTTAGCACGAGATGAAACGGATAGGTGTTCAATGGTGCTGTGTAGTATGTTGATGTTGGTTCCTTCTAAATAACAGATAGCAGTAACAAATAAATAATATCTTGGTAGCAAAAATGGTTAACATAACAATTTGGTTGGTGTTATCTTAAACATTTGGTCAAGATGTTATGAGTTCCGTGAGAGGGGCTTCTGCTGGGGCTTGGCCCAGTATTACCATGCTATCCATACTACAAAGAGGAGTATGGCTCAGACTGAACTCCAAAAAACAATTGTAGTCCATAGTTGTGAAAGTCTGGGGGGCAGGAACTAGCTAAAGAAGGAAATCTTGACCCGTTTTCTTAACATCATCTATCTGAGAGCAGCATTTGAGTCAGCTAGTACACATAGATAAAGTAGCTCTGTCATTAAGAGCTACCTACCAGTATATAGGGCCTTTTAAGGGCACTTGAAGTGGGAAGCAGGAAATGTGGGTTCCTGCTAGCAGTGGAAGTTTGGGTGCCGCCATAGGGGTCCATTTAATTATTAGTAAGCAGGGGAAATTTGGAGGCTAGGATGCCGGATAAATATCAGGAGTTAACGCCACTGGTGCCCACATTTTTCCTGCTTGCTGAGGGCCCCTATGGCAGCACCTGAATAGTAATGTTGGGGGGGGGGGGGTGTTAAGCTTAGCCGTGGGTGGTATGGTGGATGGTCAAGGTTAGCAATGGGGGTAGAAAGTTAAAATTTGCAGTTAAAGTGACAGCAGGCAAATGGAATTTTGTGTGGTGGGCAGCGTACACAAGAACATTAGGCCATAGGAATGAGACCTGAGATTGAGAATGGCAGTGATATGTGTCAGCTTAGCCCACTTACAGCAGTTTCTGTGGTCAAAAAAGGAGAAATTTTGCTAGCTGGCATTATGAACTGGATTGCATCTGGAATGAATGCCACCAATAAAGGTGTCTGGAAGTAGCAGTGTGACATTAGGCCCAAGCAGAGACAGTTTAAGACTAAACTGGGCCCTAGTCAAAGAAGCATCTTTGGGCCCCCATGTTCATATAATTACTGTTGGCCTCATTCACACAAACACATGAACCCTTTCTATTCTATGTTCAAAATCACCCACATTTCCACCAGCACTTTTTCTGATGTTGAAGGGGAAGATGTCAGTAATCGTGAAAATGCAGTTGCCACCTTAAAGAGAATTTGTACTCTAAAATTCTTACAATAAAAAGCATACCATTCTATTCATTATGTTCTCCTGTGCCCCTCTGTGCTATTTCTGCCACTCCCTGCTGCAATCCTGGCTTGTAATTGACAGTTTTAGGCAGTGTTTACAAACAAAAGACATGGCTTCTAAATAGAGTGTGATAGGCTTGAGAGTAGCTCAGTCTCTGCTCCGCAGGCTCCCGGTGGTCTCCGGTGGCCGACCCGACCTGGCCAGGCCGGCTGCCAGGTCGGGCTCTTCTGCGCTCCAAGGCCCGGCACTTCTGCGTCCCACGCCGGCGCGCTGACGTCATCGGACGTCCGCCGGGCTGTACTGCGCAGGCGCAGAACTACTGCTAAAGTCGCTCTCTGTAGAAAGGAAGAGATGGGGATACACCCCTCCACCAAGGGTGGACTAGATCAGTGGTACAACAAGGAAAACAGAGGTGCCAACACAGAATAAAATTAGTTAAAACCAGTTTAAAAGGAAGGAAATGAGTGGATTCACCTCCCTCAGGTATATAAATGACCAGGCAATTAGGCCGTTGAAAATACAACTATAACATTTATTTAAAACAATTCTCCAGATATGATGCAACATGTTTCACGGGCCAACATCCCGCTTCTTCAGGCAACTGGATATGGAGAACACAATTGTAGGTCAATAGATTTGCCAAAGCACCTCTATGAATGTGCACTTTACAGCACTCATGGGGCTTGATACACAAGGCCGTAATAACTCTTATCACGGTCGCGCTAGCATTTTGAGCGTGCTAT
Source organism: Hyperolius riggenbachi (assembly GCF_040937935.1). Taxonomy (NCBI): domain Eukaryota; kingdom Metazoa; phylum Chordata; class Amphibia; order Anura; family Hyperoliidae; genus Hyperolius; species Hyperolius riggenbachi. The sequence continues at coordinate 44,857,529 of NC_090656.1, forward strand.
AACGTGTGTAACTTTTTCGAGTGCAAACGCGAATTTGCTCGCAAAATTACGGCCGTTTTTTGTGCTAAAAAAGCCGCAATTTTGCCCGCAAATTAAACGTTACGCGTGCTATAACGACAGCGCGACCGTGATAAGAGTTATCACAGCTTGGTGAATCAAGCCCATCGAGTCTCATGAATCAGTCATAGGGCCCTTTTCCACCTGCAGTCGCTAGCGTTCACGCTGAACGCTAGCGATTGCTGAATCGCAAAACCGGCGATTCCCCGACGTTTTGCGGCCGCGATTTTGCTATGCTATGCACTGCATAGCAAAATCGCGGCAAATATCGCTCCGCCGCGCGTTCGCGGTAGTGGAAATGACCTACCGCGATTCCTATGTTAAAAAGCAAACCGTAGCGATTGTAAAATCGCTAGCGGTTTGCGACTTTGCGATTCAGCCAGCGCAAACGCGCTGGTGGAAAAGGGCCCATATGGTGATTAGTAAGGAGTTGTGTCCACTCTCCTGGCCAAGCAGATACAAATCTGTACGCTCTCACTTGTGTCTATTCATGCATTGTATTATTATGCCTGCTACTTCCTAGAGCAAGGGGCACCCACTCCAGGAAATGCATTTGAATAGGCGTACGTACAAAAAGGGCGCCCGGACAAAAAGGGCGCGGGGTGTAAACGCTAATTAATAATTAATCATTAATAGCGTTTATAAAAATAGTGTGCTATATTTAGTTTACAAATAATGTTTTACAAAATTATAAATCATTAAATAATGTTTATGAAATCGGCAATTGTGAAAACGTTAATCTTCCCTGTTTCAAAAGTTAAACTTATAATTACGTTTATTAAAAAAACGATAATATATATTTAATTGTTATAATTGTATATTATTGTGAATAACCTTCATTTATGGTTTGTTCTTATAATAAAATCTGAAAATATTCTTTATAACAATGATATAAATATTACTACGTTCGTAATAAGTGTTGTAAAACATTAGTAAGTATTACTAAAATTTTACTAAAACTATACCTAAGCCTACTCTCACACAGAACCCTCCCTGTACCTATCCCTAACCCCTAGACCCCCCTGTTGGTGCCTAAACCTAAGACTCCCCTGGTGGTGCCTAAACCTAAGACCCCCCTGGTGGTGCCTAACCCTAAGCACCCCCCTGGTGGTGCCTAAACCTAAGACCCCCCTGGTGGTGCCTAAACCTAAGACCCCCCTGGTGGTGCCTAAACCTAAGACCCCCCTGGTGGTGCCTAAACCTAAGACCCCCCTGGTGGTGCCTAAACCTAAGACCCCCCTGGTGGTGCCTAAACCTAAGACCCCCCTGGTGGTGCCTAAACCTAAGACCCCCCCTGTTGGTGCCTAAACCTAAGACCCCCCTGGTGGTGCCTAAACCTAAGACCCCGCTTTATTATGTGGATAATAATGTTTTACTAATTGTGGCTGGAAAAAATATATTGCAATTTATGTTACGTACTGATCGCTTTATTTTGTGAATAATTAATTAGTTAAATTAGATAAATATGTTTAGTATTTTTATAAACGTTATTCGGCACGGGTGCATTTTATAAACGTAAATCACCACAAGCACACTTATAAATCATTAAAAATCTCCGGGCGCCGTTTGTAAACGTTATTTATGTCCGGCGCCCTTTTTTCCTGCTCGGCGCCCATTAAACGTTATTTATTATGAGAGTGAATGGCAGCACCCTTTTTGTCCACTAGCTGCCTGCGCCCTTTTTTCCCTCTTCCTTTGAATAGAGTTTTGGCAGGTGCAGGTTTTTTATATCATGCAGTTTCACTGTGTATTGTGTTGTCCTAGATTAAAGGAATACTGTAGGGGGATGGGGGAAAATGAGTTGAAGTTACCCGGGGCTTCTAATGGTCCCCCACAGACATCCTGTGCCCGTGCAGCCACTCCCCAATGCTCCGGCCCCGCCTCTGGTTCACTTCTGGAATTTCAGACTTTCAAATCTGAAAACCACTGCGCCTGCGTTGCCGTGTCCTCACTCCCGCTGATGGCACCAGGAGCGTACTGCGCAGGACCAGTATGGTCTGAGCCTGCGCTGTGTGCTCCTGGTGACATCAGGGGAAGCGAGGACAAGGCAACGCAGACGCAGTGGTTTTCAGACTTTAAAGTCTGAAATTCCAGAAGTAAACCGGAGGCGGGGCCGGAGCATTAGTGAGAGGCTGCGAGGGCGCAGGATGCCTACGGGGGACCATTAGAAGCCCTGGGTAACTTCAACTCATTTTCCACCGAGCCGACTACAGTATCCCTTTAACCTCATTTACTTGTGCCAGCCTCCTAAATGCTCCTGATTGCTTCACCCTGGTAAGACCTTGGCTTATAACCAAGTTCCCTTTATACTGCCTGATTTTACTGCTATAAGTCTCACTGGCAGTTGAGCTGGTGGCTAATTTGTTCAGTGTCTGCCAAAGATGAGACACAAAAGTATAAAGAATTAATGTTAACTGAAATGAAAATGCAATACCACATATACAACAACAGTGAAAAAACATGCTAAATAAAATAATGCTCAAAACCCTCACGCACAACAAACAATACTAGCAGGTCTGAATATACCTCACAGGAGCCTAAAGACACAGATGTCCTGGCACTTAAAGTGGACCCAAATTAAAAATACAAGATTTCAGAAATAAAATCTATTTTCTAAATTATAATAATAAATAGCAGCCTTTTTTCAGCTGCATGATGACAAATATAAAATATTTTACATTTATTGGAGGAACCCCTCCCTTCCTTTCAAATTGCCGGGATTTTTCCGGCAAACTGGTGGAGTAGATGGTGTCTGGCAATGGAGGAATTGCTAATGGCTGCCCCCAGTATAACCCTAGCTATGAAAAGAGAAGGGTGAAAAGCATGCACTGAAATGATCATAGGTTTGAAGGAGTGTTTATTTATCTTTGTATGTGTCAGAGTGGTGCAACTAAATATTTTTAATTAAAAAATGTTTGGTTTGGGTCCGCTTTAAGACCTCGACCTCCACAGCAGTGGCGTACCTAGGGCATTTGACACCCGGTGCTGGGTATTATAAGACACCCCCCCCCCCCCCTCCAAAAAAAGTAAAGGGGCAAAAAATGGGTGGCGCTATAAAATGCGGCGCAAAGGGCGTGGCCATGACCGGATGAGGGCGGAGCTAACTGTAATTTGACGTGAACCCAGGTGAGAGTGATATGGAGGCTGCCATATTTATTTCCTTTTAAACAATACTAGTTGCCCTGCTGATCTATTTGGCTGCAGTAGTGAACTGAATCACACCAGAAACAAGCATGCTTGTTCAGGGTCTGTGGTTGAAAGAATTAGAGGCAGAGGACCAGCACGGCAGCCAGGCAACTGGTATTGCTTAAAAGGAGATAAATATGGCAGCCTCAATATTATTCTCACCTCGGGTTCCCTTTAAAAGTGCAATGCAAAGACAGTGGACCCAAGTTTTGGTGACCCTTTCCCCAGAAAATTCACATAATTGTGCAGGTTTTCTGAAGAAAATACACGTAATGTGAACAGATTTGCCCAGAGAATACGTTCAATCATGTTGGCAGATTTGCCCAGAAAATACATGCAATCATGTCTGCAGATTTGCCCAGAGAATACGTTCAATCATGTCGGCAGATTTGCCCAGAGAATACGTTCAATCATGTCTGCAGATTTGCCCAGAGAATTCCTTCAATCATGTCAGGAGATTTGCCCAGAGAATACGTTCAATCATGTCGGCAGATTTGACCAGAAAATACATGCAATCATGTCTGCAGATTTGCCCAGAGAATACGTTCAATCATGTCGGCAGATTTGCCTAGAAAATACATGCAATCATGTCGGCAGATTTGCCCAGAAAATACATGCAATCATGTCAGCAGATTTGCCCAGAAAATACATGCAATCATGTCTGCAGATTTGCCCAGAGAATACGTTCAATCATGTCGGCAGATTTGCCCAGAAAATACATGCAATCATGTCGGCAGATTTGCCCAGAAAATACATGCAATCATGTCGGCAGATTTGCCCAGAAAATACATGCAATCATGTCGGCAGATTTGCCCAGAAAATACATGCAATCATGTCGGCAGATTTGCCCAGAAAATACATGCAATCATGTCAGCAGATTTGCCCAGAAAATACATGCAATCATGTCTGCAGATTTGCCCAGAGAATACGTTCAATCATGTCGGCAGATTTGCCCAGAAAATACATGCAATCATGTCGGCAGATTTGCCCAGAAAATACATGCAATCATGTCGGCAGATTTGCCCAGAAAATACATGCAATCATGTAGCAGATTTGACCAGAAAATACATGCAATCGTGTGGCAGACCTGTCCACAAAACACTTCAATCGTCAATAGTTGCCCCCAGTATAGCTAGTATAGTTGCCCCCTGTATAGCTAGTATATTTGCCCCCTGTATAGCTAGTATATTTGCCCCCTGTATAGCTGCCCCCAGTATAGCTAGTATAGCTGCCCCCAGTATAGCTAGTATATCTGCCCCCAGTATAGCTGCCCCCAGTATAGCTAGTATAGCTGCCCCCAGTATAGCTAGTATAGCTGCCCCCAGTATAGCTAGTATAGTTGCCCCCAGTATAGCTGCCCCCAGTATAGCTCCCCCCAGTATAGCTAGTATAGCTGCCCCCAGTATAGCTGCCCCCAGTATAGCTAGTATAGCTGCCCCCAGTATAGCTAGTATAGCTGCCCCCAGTATAGCTAGTATAGCTGCCCCCAGTATAGCTAGTATAGCTGCCCCCAGTATAGCTAGTATAGCTGCCCCCAGTATAGCGGCCCCCAGTATAGCTAGTATAGCTGTCCCCAGTATAGCTAGTATAGCTGCCCCCAGTATAGCTAGTTTAGTTGCCCCCAGTATAGCTGCCCCCCAGTATAGCTGCCCCCAGTATAGCTAGTTTAGTTGCCCCCAGTAAATCTAGTTTAGTTGCCCCCAGTATAGCTAGTATAGCTGCCCCCAGTATAGCTGCCCCCAGTATAGCTGCCCCCAGTATAGCTAGTTTAGTTGCCCCCAGTATAGCTAGTTTAGTTGCCCCCAGTATAGCCAGTACAGTTGCCCCCAGAATAGCTAGTATAATTGCCCCCAGAATAGCTAGTATAATTGCCCCCAGAATAGCTAGTATAATTGCCCCCAGAATAGCTAGTATAATTGCCCCCAGTATAGCTAGTTTAGTTGCCCCCTGTGTGAGGAAAGCCTGGAAGGAGGGGTGGCAGGGAGGGGGGCCGGACCCCCCACCTCCCTCACCTGGGTCCCCCTCCTTCTGGCGCTTCCCCCTCCTAATTAGCAGCAGCGAGCAGTAGCGGCGAAGAAGACTCACTCACCTGCTCCTGGCGATAGCGGCGGCGCATAGCGTCATCCTCACGCGACGCTGGTCTCCGACTTCTCTGTTGCTCACTGTGCTTCCGCCAATCAGGAAGCACAGTGAGCGGTGGAGAAGGCGGAGACCAGCGTCACGTGACGATGACGCTATTTGCCATCGCCTGGAACGCAGGAAGGCGGTGAGTAAGTCCTCTTGCCCGCTGCTGCCCGCTGCTGCTAATTAGGAGGGGGAAGCGCAGGAAGGAGGGGACCCAGGTGAGGGAGGTGGGGGGTCCGGCCCCCCTCCCCGCCGCTTTCCCCACCACCCCTCCTTTCCGTGCTGCTTCCCCCTCCTGTCCTGCACATTGCACAGGCCTCTGTGGGAGGCCTGATGACACCCCCTGGGGCGCCCGACACCCGGTGCGGGGCGCCCCCTGCCGCCCTATGGTAGGGACGCTACTGCTCCACAGACCTACAAACCCCAAACAAACTGCTCCACAAGTGTGCTGGCTGTCCCAGCTGTCACTTCTCCAGGTAGCTAGAGGAACCTCAGTATTAAGTAGCCAGTGGTGCCCCCAAGTATTAGGCAGCTAGAGGAACCTCAGTATTAAGTAGCTAGTGGTGCCCCCAAGTATTAGGTAGCCTGAAGTACCCTCAGTATTAAGTAGCTGGTGGTGTCCCCAAGTATTAGGTAGCCAGAAGTACCCTCAGTATTAAGTAGCTAGTGGTGTCCCCAAGTATTAGTTAGCCAGAAGTACCCTCAGTATTAAGTAGCTAGTGGTGCCCCCAAGTATTTAGGTAGCTAAATGAACCTTATTATTAAGTAGCTGGAGGTGTCCCCAGCTATTAGGTAGATAGAGGAACCTCAGTATTAAGTACTAGAGGTGCCCCTGACTGAAGGGAGATCTCTTCAGTGGAATACAGAGAGCAGGGTGAGTAACCTCTCATTTACACTCTCATCAGGACTCTGCATAGGGAAGGCAGGAGGGAGGCACTTGGGGAGGGGTGTGAGCTCCACTTTCCATCATCAGGCGCCTGTAGGCGCAGGCTTACAGTGCCTTATGGTAAATCCGTCCCTGAATACTACACAAATCAAACTAACTAAAAACACATAAAGGCTATACATGAATATAAAGATTAGAGTTTGCAAGGCCAATTTGGAATCAAAGCAAGTCAGAAATGGAACATATGACCAGAAACCAGGAGGACAATGCGGTACAGTATTGAGATCAAAATCAAAGACTATAACAAAGCACAGACTTCAAAGTCAGAAATAGCAGACTAACCGAAGCTCTGGCCCTTTTGTAAGGAGGGTGGAGACTTTAAAGGACCACTTTCCAGATAAATTATAACATTGAAATGCATGTATATGCAAATGTATAAAATGTACATTTGTTCCAAAGTAAAGTGCACTATAAATTTATTTTTCCTATTTCACTGTCACTTAGAATAGATTGTAAAAATGTGACAGATCTGACAGGTTTTGGACTAGTCAATTTCCTCATAAAGAGTCTCAGGGTTTTCTTTATTTTCAAACGCACATCCTAGATGACTGTTGCTCAATCCGACTGCCAGAACAGTGTGCGAGCAAGCAGGGAAGCTGGACGACATCTTTGTGTAGATCCTTTCCAGGGAGTGCTTTTGAAAAGAATAAAAGAAATACTGAGAAATCTCCATGAGGAGATGGACTAGTAAACAATCTGTCAGTCCTGTCAGATATACACTGCTTGCTGTACATGACAGGAATGTAGGAGGAAAGTAATTGGTTGTGCATTTGACCCTGGAAGAAATGTACTTAAATATGTATTTTAAATTTTAAAATTTTTCGTGATAGTTGTCATTTAAATAGGAGGTTTGCAGCTGTTTGCATAATTTGCCAAAATATTGCAAAGGACCACCTGCTGATGGGAAATAAAGCACAGCCCAGACATATGCTGCCCACCCTTGAAAAGGGGTGTTGCAGGAGATTACAAAGGTTGCAGAACTTTTTGATGGGGGGTAGAAGTCGTTGTCCAAACATACAATACCATCAGCGGGTGAAAAAGGGAGTGGCAGGAATACTATTTTGCTAGTACTTTACCAGTCTGCTTGGTGTCTCCTATATTGACCTATCCTGATCTAAGCAGTCCTGCTGGCCATGACCTGCGACCCTTTGGTAGCAAGGAATCTAGTAATCACTACTGTTACTGGCCCACCATCCTTTAGATTGCACACCCTGGGTGAGCCCATGTCACCTACTACTGATTAGATTATGGCAGTGTGCCCTGGCCTGTAGCACCACTTCCTGCTGTGAAATGGCATTGATTCATATATCAGAGCTTCTATGGGGTGAAACCTGCTGGAATTGTTCTAACTGTATTGGTTCTGCCTCAGGCAGCCCATGAAAGTGAATGGGAACCGTATTTAAAAAAAAATGAAGCAAATACTAAGGAGAGGGAAGGCTCTGGGTTGTATAGAGCCTTCCGTCTCGTCTCTCGGTGCCCTCTATCCTATGCTGCCCGCCCCCCCCCCGTTTCAATCCCCCACCGAAAGGGTATTTGGAAGTCTTCGGGAACCATGTCCTCCCAAAGACGTGCGGTTCCATATTGCACACACGTGAGCGTGCAAGAGAGCGTGCTTGTGCAGGCGCAGTACAGGGCCGCCCTTCTTCAGGAGCACTCCCTGAAGACTTCTGAAGCCTCCTTCGGCCGGGTAAAGCAGTATTTGACTAATCTAGTGAAATACTGCTACCGGGCGAGCCAGCACCGGAACGACGGGACCAGGAGAGGAGCCGGAAGGCTCTATAGGACCCAGACCTTCCCTCTCCCTGGGTAAGTATTTTTCTCATTTTTTTAAATGCGTTTCCCATTCACTTTAAGTATACATTTTAAACATGTTACAGTGTCGCTGGATCTGGAAACCAGAACAGAGTTTGCCAATTTCTACACAAATAGTAAACATCTTCACTTTACCTTACTTATCCAAGTTCAGGTCAGGGGCAAACCCAGGATTTTGAAGGGGGGGGGGGGATTCCTGAAAGGTCTCCCTCAGCCACACACAATACAATATAATAATATGATAGGACATCATGCTGGGTACACATAATACAATTTCCTGTCCGACGGAGAGGATCTGACAATTATTTCCTACAGGGGTGCCTCTAGCCATTTTGTCACTCCAGGCGAGAAAAACCTGTGGCGCCTCCCCCACTCCGTGGCGACCCCCCCCATGAAAATAATCGTAATGTGGCAATGTTTCACCAAAAAAAAAATTGTAATGCGGCAGGGTTTCACCAGAAAACAATCGTAATGCGTCAGCGTTTCACCAGAAATTACACGTATTGTGGCAGCGTGTCACCAGAAAAATACATGTAAATGCGGCAATGTTTCACCAGAAAATACAGAATGCGAGCAGAGTTTCACCAAAAAATACACATAATTTGGGCAGCGTTTCACCAGAAAATATACATAGGCAGGGCTTCACTTTCATGAGGCACAAAGGGAAACAGAAGGAGGCACAAACGGGCACATAAGGAGGCAGAGGTGGCACAGGGGGACTGAAGGAGGCATATGGAGACAGAAAGAGGCACAAAGGGAGACAGGAGGCATAAAGGGAGACAAAAGGACAAATAGGGGGTCAGACATGGCACAAGGGACTAAAGGAGGCACATGGAGACAGAAGGAGGCACAAAAGGGACAGAAGGAGGCACAAAGGGCGAGAAAAGGATGCACAAGGCACAGAGGGAAACAAAGGCAGCTGCCTGCAACTTACGCTAAGCAGATGCAGCAGCAGCAAGTAATAGAACACCCATGGGGGTGTGGCTTAGTCAGGGGGGGGTGGCTTAGCTTAGGGGCGGGGCTTAATCCAGCAACATGGCGCCCTCAGGACCAATGGCACTCCAGGCAAAGGCCTGTACTGCCTATGCCTAAAGGCGCCCCTGATTTCCTAAATGTCCGACAGGATCGATCAGGAGCAGTTTGGATACAGATAATAATGAGAACAGCTGACATTGGTAATGAAGGGGAAAGTGAAGCATTTACACAGCAGGGAACAGGACTGTGCTCATACCTGACTCTGTTAAGTTCCCCAGAGCTGCTCCATGCGCTGTACACACACTGCTGCTACATCCAAAGTCAACTGTAGCAGGGAAAAAAGGGGACAGTGCTGTGAGCTGCAGGACACCTGCAGATATTCTGGTGTCTCAACTTGTGTCTGTCGCCAGACACAGCACTGGCCCTGGTCTGAGGGGGGACTCTGGGCATCAGTAATCCCCCCCGTGTTTGCCTATGCAGGTACAGGTTGCATTTTAAAATAAAACTGTTTTGTAAGATGCCACGACTCCCTTACTCCAGACTGACAGCTCTGATAGGCTAACAAACAGCAGGAAAGCACTGCTGCTGGTCACTGAGCAATCACTCTTCACCTTACATGACCATGTGACTAAAGGAGGCGTGTTCTAGACTGACTTCTGATAAGCAGGAAGCTGTAGGTCACTGAGGAGAAGATGATTTTTATTTAAACATTATATTTCTTGAAATACAAATAGGAAAGTTGTATCAGAACTGGAGCTATAAAAGAACACAATACAAGTAGCACAGGCTGGTCTGTCTGCTAATGTTACTTTAAAGAGCACACATCTTGTGTTGAGCAGCTACATTATTTTAGGATTGGGAGCTCGGGGCCCAGCATGTAATAGCTTTGTGACTGACAGTAATGCAGCGGGAGAGTGCAGCCCGGGATTCCATATTGAGCGGACCATCAGCAGCTCTCATCCTGAAATTGACAGTATTGAAGCTAAAGGGTTTGAAGTATTGAAGGATGAGCAACCTGATTCAAAGTACTTGGGAGACAATAGCTTTTAATTGCATGCAATCCATAGATTACCATTTCCTCTCATTATTACAGCGGCTGCTATTTGTACCAAATGATTTTTTTTTTTCTAGAGGATTTTTTACAACAGAAATCCTATTTATCGAGCACACAGGCACACTTGCCGCTTCTAAAGGCCTAATAATGAAAAAAGATGGCATTGTTTATACAGCAGATAGTAGCGGGGAGGGTTAGGATGACTTGCGTGATCACTGATAATTGGAAAAGCATGTATTATCTTACTGAGGATAGGAACTCCACCAAGAATCATTGGGCTGATAATGGCGATATAAATCTTATACGCAGAGTTAAATAGAGCATCACAAGTTGTTGTTTTAATCCTAAACGTAATAAAAAGTTATATTGTGTGGTGGCCATGCTGCCTTCAATATTGTCTTCTATTGCCAACCAGACATCATCAGCTCCACATACATTCGTTATTTGTCACGGCTCCTTCCTCAAGCCTGATATTGCCTAAGATTCTTTTGCAGCAATTTATTTATTTAAGTATTTATATAGCGCTGACATATTACGCAGCACTGTACAGAGTATATATTGTCTTGTCACTAACTGTCCCTCAGAAGGGCTCACAATCTAGTCCCTACCATAGTCATATGTCTATATCGTATAGTGTATGTATAGTCTAGGGCCAATTTTTAGGGGGATGCCAATTATGCTATCTGTATGTTTTTGGGATGTGGGAGGAAACCGGAGCACCAGGAGGAAACCCACGCAGACATGGGGAGAGCATACAATCTCCTTGCAGATGTTGACCTGGCTGGGATTTAAACCGGGGACCCAGCGCTGCAAAGCGAGAGCGCTAACCACTATGCCACCACGCTGCACCATGCAGCAATTACTTATATTTCCTTTCCTTCTCTTATTCTAACACTAACCTCCCCAATCTTCATGCGAGAATCTGTAGTGTTAAAATCGCACAAAAGTAAACATACCAGTGCGTTAGGGGACATCTCCTATTCCCCTCTGTCACAATTTCGCCGCTCCCCGCCGCATTAAAAGTGGTTAAAAACAGTTTTAAAAAGTTTGTTTATAAACAAACAAAATGGCCACCAAAACAGGAAGTAGGTTGATGTACAGTATGTCCACACATAGAAAATACATCCATACACAAGCAGGCTGTATACAGCATTCCTTTTGTATCTCAAGAGATCATTGTGTGTTTCTTTCCCCCTGAGGGGGGAGTGCATAGCAGAACCACAACACTGAAGAACTTGGCAGCCTTCCAGACACAGGCCGACAAGTCTGACAAGGGAAAGATACATTGATTTATTACAGAGACTGTGATAGTACAAAGTGCTGCAGTAAGCCAGAACACATTAGAATAGCTTTTGGAACTTGTAGGATGATAAAAAACAGGATGCAATTTTTGTTACGGAGTCTCTTTAACATAGCAGAAACATTATGCCAGGGCATGTTTGTGGTAAGAGACAGCAACTGTCTGAGTTAATAGACAAGTGACAAGCTGCATCTGACCCCCGTATCCTGCTTGTTGACAGTATCAACAGAAATAACTAAATTTGAGTATAGTAAAGCAACCACAAGATGTCATTGTCTGTACTAAGTTGCAATGATCTCTATGGTATTGTGATTCCCTGTATGAACTCTGTGTTCCTCTCTGTTCTAAGAAAAACGGCATTACCTGATGGTTGCCTAAGATCTATCACTGCATGTTTTTCTTCAGTATTGAGTTCTAACTTGTTATACTGGGGGCCTATCTGCGGGAACACACCACTCTGCCCCATCACTGCTCTCATGTCACTTCCTCTCCAATGGTCAACAAACTTGCAGCGGCAGTTGGAACTATGACAGTTGAGCAAGTGGTGGCTCCTGGAACTTCTTTACTTCTTTACTGAAAAAGAGCATGCTGCAAATAGGCTCTGAGAGACCCATTACACAATGCTGTCAATATGTAGCTGTATGGGCACAATAGGTATTTTTAAATACATGTGCTGCTACTCCATTCACATCTCAAACCTCATTGTGGTGTTGCACTGCGCGTACATTAAAAAGGGGCGCTGGGAAAAAAGGGTGCGGGGTTTTAAACGATAAGCATGGATAACGTTTAAAAATATATTGTACTATATTTCGTTTATAAATAATGTTTTATAAAGTTATAAATCATTAAATAATGTGCATGAAATCGGCAATTGTGAAAACGTTAATCTTCCATTTAAAAACTGAAATGCATAATAACGTTTAAAAAAAAATTAGTAAGTAGCCCTCCCTGTACCTACCCCTAGACCCCCGTATTGGTGCCTAAACCTAAGACCCCCCTGGTGGTGCCTAAACCTAAGACCCCCCTGGTGGTGCCTAAACCTAAGACCCCCCTGGTGGTGCCTAAACCTAAGACCCCCCTGGTGGTGCCTAAACCTAAGACCCCCCTGTTGGTGCCTAAACCTAAGACCCCCCCTGGTGGTGCCTAAACCTAAGACCCTCCTTAGTGATCACTGTATTGTGTGTAGAATAATGTTTTAGAAACAGTAATGGATAAAATATATTACAATTTACGTTACGTACTGATCGCTTTATTTTGTGAATAATAATGTTTTACAAACAGTAAAAGATAACATTTAAAATAATGTTTTATTGAAATAGGAAACGTAAATCATCACAAGCAGTTATAAAACATTAAAAATCATCGGGCACCGTTGGAAAACGTTATTATTCTCGGGCGCCCTTTTTTCCTGTTCGGCGCCCAGTAAACGATATTTATTATGGGAGTGAATGGCGGCGCCCGATTTGGCCACTAGCCTCCTGCGCCCTTTTTTACTGTTTCCTTGCACTGCTGCCTTCAATTGGTTGCTGCTGCTAGACTATAGTGGTGGACACCACAAGACTATAGCCATACCTACCAACTTTTTGAGATAAGAGAGAGGGACAGTTAAGCCACGCCCACCACACTCCAATAATACCTATCATAATGAGTGCATATGAAAAATATGTTATTTTATAATTCAAATCCCAATGGTTCTTTCTATCCTGGTTTATTTTCCTTCATATTAACATTTAAGTCAATTAAATAAATTTTTCAGTAGAAAAATACATACGTTTACATAGGTCTGTACATCAGTCCTGAAAAAGGGGCGAATAAAGAAGACAGAGGGACAGAGGGATTGGGTTCCCACAGTTGGGAATTACAGAGGCTTGCAAAAGTATTCGTCCCCCTTGAAGTTTTTTACATTTTGTCATATTACTGCCACAAACATGAATCAATTTTATTGGAATTCCACATGAAAGACCAACACAAAGTGGTGTACACGTGAGAAGTAGGATGAAAATCATACATGATTCCAAACATTTTTTTACAAATAAATAACTGCAAAGTGGGGTGTGCATAATTATTCGGCCCCCTTTGATCTGAGTGCAGTCAGTTGCCTATAGACATGGCCTGATGAGTGCTGATGACTAAATAGAGTGCACCTGTGTGTAATCTAATGTCAGTACAAATACAGATGCTCTGTGACGGACTCAGAGGTTGTCTAAGAGAATATTGAGAGCAACAACACTGAAGTCCAAAGAACACACAAGACAGGTCAGGGATCAAGTTATTGAGAAATTTAAAGCAGGCGTAGGCTACAAAAAGATTTCCAAAGCCTTGAACATCCCACGGAGCACTGTTCAAGCGATCATTCAGACATGGAAGGAGTATGGCACAACTGTACACCTACCAAGACAAGGCCATCCACCTAAACTCACAGGCCGAACAAGGAGAGCGCTGATCAGAAATGCAGTCAAGAGGCCCATGGTGACTCTGGAGGAACTGCAGAGATCTACAGCTCAGGTGGGGGAATCTGTCCATAGGACAACTATTAGTCTTGCACTGCACAAAGTTGGCCTTTATGGAAGAGTGGCAAGAAGAAAGGCATTGTTAACAGAAAGCATAAGAAGTCCCGTTGGCAGTTTGCCACAAGCCATGTGGGGGACACAGCAACCAATGAGGAAGAAGGTGCTCTGGTCAAATGACACCATAATGGAACTATTTGGCCAAAATGCAAAACGCTATGTGTGGCGGAAACTTACACTGCACATCACTCTGAACACACCATCCCAACTGTCAAATATGGTGGTGGCAGCATCATGCTCAGGGGGTGCATCTCTTCAGCAGGGACAGGGAAGCTGGTCAGAGTTGATGGGAAGATGGATGGAGCCAAATACAGGGCAAACTTGGAAGAAAACCTCTTGGAGACTGCAAAAGACTTGAGACTGGGGCGGATGTTCACCTTCCAGCAGGACAGTGACCCTAAACATAAAGCCAGGGCAACAATGGAATGGTTTAAAACAAAACATATCTATGTGTTAGAATGGCCCAGTCAAAGTCCAGATCTAAATCCAATCGAGAATCTGTGGCAAGATCTGAAAACTGCTGTTCACAAACGCTGTCCATCTAATCTGACTGAGCTGGAGCTGTTTTGCATAGAAGAATAGGCAAGGATTTTAGCCTCTAGATGTGCAAAGCTGGTAGAGACATACCCTAAAAGACTGGCAGCTGTAATTGCAGCAAAAGGTGGTTCTACAAAGTATTGACTCAGGGGGGCGAATAATTGCGCAAACCCCACTTTGCAGTTATTTATTTGTAAAAAATGTTTGGAATGATGTATGATTTTTGATCCACTTCTCACATGTAGACCACTTTGTATTGGTCTTTCACGTGGAATTCCAATAAAATTGATGCATGTTTGTGGCAGTAATGTGACAAAATGTGGAAAACTTCAAGGGGGCTGAATACTTTTGCAACCCACTGTATGCTATTCCCACTCCAAGACCCACCAACTCGGCCAATGCCATGCTTCACCCTGGGCCTACCTCTTATTTTAATGTCTCTGCTGCAGTCACACACAGAAAACTCTCAAGCATACCTTACTAGGAGACACTAGGGGCAACTATACTACCTATACTGGGGCAAACCGGCAACTATACTACCTATACTGCAGCAACTATACTAGCTATACTTGGGCAACTATACTACCTATACTGCGGCAACTATACTACCTATATTGCGGAAACTATACAACCTATAATGCGGCAACTATACTACCTATACTAGGGCAACTATACTAGCTAAACTGGGGCAACGATACTACCTATAATGCAGCAACTATACAAGATATACTGGGGCAACTATACTAGCTAAACTGGGGCAACTATACTACCTATATTGGGGCAACTATACTACCTATACTGAGGCAACTATACTAGCTATACTGGGGCAACTATACTAGCTATACTAGGGCAACTATACTACCTATACTGGGGCAATTATACTACCTATACTGTGGCAACTATACTAGCTATACGGGGGCAACTATACTACCTATATTGCAGAAACTATACTACCTATAATGCGGCAACTATTCTACCTATACTGGGCCAACTATACTAGCTTTATGGGGGCAACTATACTACCTATATTGCAGCAACTATACTATCTATAATGTGGCAACTATACAAGCTATACTGGGGCAACTATACTAGCTATACTGGGGCAACTATACTACCTATATTGGGGCAGCTATACTAACTATACTGAGGCAACTATACTAGCTATACTGGGGCAACTATACTAGCTATACTAGGGCAACTATACTACCTATACTGGGGCAACTATACTACCTACAGTTGTATTCAAAATTATTCAACCCCCACTGAAATTTAATGTTTTGGCCAGTTTGACATCGATTTTGATCATTTCAGTCATCTTGTTTACAATTAAATCAAAGAGGCACTTGTAAGTCAGACAAATATAACATAACATTTATAATGAAATAACCACAAATGTCTTTTCTGTGCTCACATCATTATCAGTTTTATTCAACCCCAAGTGACATGCATTCCTAGTACTTAGTACAACATCCCTTTCCAGTTATAACAGCTTTTAAACGTGAAGCATAGCTTGGCACAAGTGTCTTGCAGCCATCTACGGGTATCTTAGCCCATTCTTCATGGGCAAAAGCCTCCAGTTCACTAACATTCTTAGGCTTGCGCACTGAAACTGCTTTCTTTAGGTCCCATCAGAGGTTCTCAATCGGATTTAAGTCTGGTGACTGCGATGGCCACTCCAAAATGTTCCAGCCTTTAATCTGCAACCATGCTCTAGTGGACTTGGAGGTATGCTTGGGATCGTTGTCCTCTTGAAAGGTCCAACGTCTCCCAAGCCTCAGGTTTGTGATGGACTGCATCACATTTTCATCCAATATCTCCTGGTACTGAAGAAAATTCATGGTACCTTGCACATGCTGAAGCTTCCCTGTACCTGCTGAAGCAAAACAGCCCCAAAGCATGATTGACCCCCCTCCATGCTTCACAGTAGGCAAGGTGTTCTTTTCTTCATAGGCCTTGTTCTTCCTCCTCCAAACATAGCGTTGATCCATGGGCCCAAACAGTTCTAATTTTGTTTTATCAGTCCACAGAACACTATCCCAAAACTTTTGTGGTTGTTTGTCCCCATGACTTTTGGCATACTGCAGTCGACTCTTCTTATTCTTTGAAGACAGCAAGGGGGTGCGCCTGGGAGTTCTGGCATGGAGGCCTTCATTATGCAGTGTGCCCCTTATTGTCTGAGCTGAAACTTCAGTACCCACATCTGACAAATCTTTTTTCAGTTCCTCAGCAGCCAAACGGGGACTTTTCTCCACTTTGCGCTTCAGGAAGCGCACAGCAATCAAAGTCAGCATCTTCTTTCTGCCATGACCAGGTAGTGTTTCAACAGTGCCCTTTGCCTTGAATTTGCAAAATGATGCTTCCTAAAGTGTCTCTTGGTATGTTTAACATCTTTGCAATCTTCTTATAGCCATTGCCCTTCCTGTGAAGAGAAATCACCTCTTCTCTTGTCTTCCTGGACCATTCTCTTGAATTCACCATGTTTGTAAACACACCAGTAAATGTCTGGAAGGAGCTGAGTATCACAGTCATTTTAAATCTGCCTAATTGGTGCTTATTATGCTTGATTGCTGCTGGTTAAAATCCACAGCTGTTTTCAATACCTGATCGAAAACACTTGAATGAACCTCTGTTCTTAAGAGTGGTAGTTTTTAAGGGGTTGAATAATTGTGTCGATGAAGAAATCACAAACACATTTTTAATACTAAATTACAAAAACAATTGATGTCATTTTAGTTGCATTTGGTTCTTTAAAAAGTCCTTGTAAGATTTCATTCTGAACACAATTACAAATGTACACTAAATTCCCTAAAACCCTTTACAGCATTGGGGGTTGAATAATTTTGAAAACAAGTGTATACTGTGGCAACTATAAATTCCCTAAAACCCTTTACAGCATTGGGGTTGAATAATTTTGAAAACAAGTGTATACTGTGGCAACTATACTAGCTATACTGGGGCACCTATACTACCTATATTGGGACAACTATACTACCTAAACTAAGGCAAATATACTATCTATACTGGGGCAACTATACTAGCTATACTGGGGCAACTCTACTACCTATATTGCGGCAATTATACTACCTATACTGTGGCAACTATACTATCTATAATGGGGCAATTATACTACCTATACTGCGCAAACTATACTAGCTATACTGGGGCAACTATACTACCTATACTGGGGACAACTATACTACCTATACTGCAGCAACTATACTACCTATACTGGAGGCAACTATACTACCTATACTGGGGGCAACTATACTACCCATACTGCAGCAACTATACTAGCTTCTATTAACAGTAGAACCTAGAACCAGCCCTGCCTATACAATACACTATAGCTAAGCTAATCGATTTGTTTCTATCTTAGCTGTTTTTATGTTAGATTACTTGAAGTTCTCTTCCTGTCTTCTTAGCTAGCTCCTAACACAGCATAATTGCAGCATACAGCGGAAAAAAAAACACTCTCCTCCCCTTTGTAAATGCTTGTGGTGGGATCTGTGCTGATTGGCTGCTGGGGCTTACAGTGTTTGCTGGGATTAATTAATTCACCCAGCAAACATCTACTTTGCTTCCTAACAAATTCTTCCTGCTGGAGAACCCCCTGGGCTCTGCCAATATACTATAAATGCCGCATCGGGGCTGATTTTGCTGAAAAGTTTTGTAAGAGAGATCTCCCAAATTTGCCACAATTCTTGCTTGATCTTACCTATTGGCAACAACAAATGTAAACTTCATATTTGAACTTTTGTTCATGTCCAGACTACAGTTTTGAAAAAAAAAATGTGACCTCAGCCATTTCTCCTTCATTCAATCCTCGCTCCTGTAAGCCGCGCCTCTTTTCACCCTGCACATGATGGTTTAAGTAAATTGTTTTTCTGATGCCCGGCGGAAGTATAAAAAAAAGAAAATCAAGCAATAATTTCTTTAACTTGAATAATTAACAGAAAGGTAAAAGATCACTCTTGTTTTTCTTTCCCCTTGATTAGTTTGGCATTAGACTGAAGCTAGTTAGTGGCTTTTAATCCCAGGAGACAATCATTTAACTCATCCCTCAGTCTGTCACAGC
Source organism: Hyperolius riggenbachi (assembly GCF_040937935.1). Taxonomy (NCBI): domain Eukaryota; kingdom Metazoa; phylum Chordata; class Amphibia; order Anura; family Hyperoliidae; genus Hyperolius; species Hyperolius riggenbachi. Next base: position 44,876,162 of record NC_090656.1, read on the forward strand.
GATGGATATAATAAAAGCATAGTAAACAACCACAAAATATAAAAATCATGATCATGGAATGCAAAGGAAGGGCTGAGACACACCAGAAAAGCTCCCCAAACTCTAGAGTTTTCAAAAGCTCTTCCCAATGTAATGCTATGGGTTTTTTTTTTTTTACAAAACCTCATTGCTGCAGTGTGCACAGACACATAGGATAACATTAGCAGGAGGTTTCAAAAACTCAAAACGCTCTGAAAAACTCCTCTGGTGTGCACCAGGCCGAAGGCCCGGTGCACACCAAAAACCTCTAGCAGATCTGCAAAATGCTAGAAGTTGTTGAAGTAGATTTCAGAGCAATTCTAGGCATGTTTAGAGAGATTTTCTAAACATGCCTAGCAGGGGCGTAACTAGAAATCCCCGGGCCCCCCTTCAAAAAAAAAATCCCCTGCCCGGGGCCCCCCTAGGGCCTGCTCAGGGACTATTTGGGGGGCAGGAGGGGTCGCAACATAAGAGGAGAGTGTGGCCGCAGATCGGTGAGGAGAGGGGGACATTCCTCCCACCTCCCTCACTCGGGCTCTCCTCCTGCAATCAATAGGGGCAGCGGGCGGGCAGCGGCAGACTGGACACATACCTCCTTAGCGCTGGAGGTCTCTGATCTCTAAGAGCTTTATGTTACTTCCTGTTTACACAGGAAGTAGCATAAAGCACTTACTGATGGGAGACCTCCGGCGCTAAGGAGGTATGAGTCCAGTCTGATGCCGCCCACCCGCTGCCCCTATTAATTGCAGGAGGGGCGTGCTGAGAGGAGAGCCTGAGGTGAGGGAGGGGGGGGATGTCCCCCCTCCCCACCGATCTGTGGCCACGCTCTCCTCTTATGTTGCGACCCCTCCTGCCCCCCAAAAAGTCCCTGAGTGGGCCCTAGGGGGGCAGGGGTTACATCCCCTATTGTTACGCCGGTGATGCCTAGCGTTTTTGGAGTGTTTTTGTGTAGCACATCTCAAATATTGTTACAGTAAAGCTGTTGCTGAACAGCTACTGTAACAAAAACGCCTGGAAAACCTCTCTGATCCAGCGTTTTTCAGAGCGGTTTTCCACTTTTCTATACTTTAGCATTGAGGCAGAAATGCCTCAGAAATCAAAAACATGCTGCAGCCCCTGAGTTTGCGTTTGTGGAAAAAACGAACCGCTCTGGTGTGCACCATCCCACTCACTTTCATTAGCCAAGCGGTTTTCCCCCTGCAAGAGTTTTAAAAAACGCTCCAGTCCAGAACCATTCTGGTGTGCACCAGCCCTTAGGATGGTGGTTATTTTATGCACATTGGCCGCAATTCACAAAGGCATGTTTGGTAGATTTATTTTCCCGTTAAAATACCGCATCTGGTGATTAAAAAGTTGTTGTTTTTTTCTTCAAAATTCAGCAGAATTTTCCTGCATGGGTCATGAGTGCGGCAAATAACCAAATCATTTGTTTGGTAAACATGCGGAATGCTGGTCTCCTTCTCCCCTCTCCCTGTGCCACCGGCTCCCTTTGCCGCAATCAGGTCAGTGCAGCTTGAACTCTGGCGCAGCTCTGCAGTGCGCCCGGCTCATTCCCTCCTGGCTATGGGGAGCCCATCATTGACTCCCAATCCAAGGGCTTGATTCACTAAGACAAATAGCATGCCTTATCCGAGTTAACACACCTTATCCGAGATAACACGCCATATCAAAGTTAACACACCTTATCAGAGTAGCATACCAAGCACTATGAACCCGAAGGGGCTCAGGGCAGGACGAGTGAAGCTCTCTTCATTGCCAATTAGCAGGCATAAGTTTGTAGCGCTCGCTATGCTACTCTGATAAGACGGCTTTAACTTTGATAAGGCGTGTTATCTCTGATAAGGCATGTTAACTCGGATAAGGCATGCTATTTGTCTTAGTGAATCAAGCCCCAAGCGTGCAGGAGGGAGATTACTACCAGTTATGACCGAGCTGTAGCATGTCAGGCCGAGCTGGAGAGGAATAAGTCCAAGCTACTGGGAAAGAAGCTGGTGACAATGCAGGAGGAAGCTGAAGCAGCAGTCTGTGGTCTTCCAAATCCGGGCAGTTGTTTGGCTGTATTGCATTTCTGATGTCCCACCCGGCAGTATATCAGCACCAATAGAGTGAGTAGCAGGATGGAGTGGCTTCTCCTATTGGCTATCTCCTTTGTTTGTCAACTTTACCGAATGCCTGTTTGTCAGTTACTGCCAACTGTAAACAGGTCTTAAAGAGACACTGAAGCGGAAAATAAATATGATATAATGAATTGGTTGTGTACTATGAATAATTACTAGAAGATTAGCAGCAAAAAAAAAATTCTTATATTTTTATTTTCAGGTATATAGTGTGTTTTCTAACATTGCATCATGCTATAATATGTGCAGATTACACAATACTCTGCATTCAAAATGATTCTTTCAGAGCAGTCTGTGAACTAATTATCTCTGGCAGATAAAAAGAAAACTGTTCACTTACAATTGAGATAATAAAAGTCAGAAGACAGCCCTCTCCACGACTTTGAAAGTGGTAGAGATTAATGGCATTTTTGTATAGAGAAAACAACTGGAGTTTCTTAACCCTTCCTGTACTGGAAACAATTACACTGATGTATCTGATCTTAATGTTTTATTTCTTAGCTGTGCTACACATACAAATCATAATATCATAAATTTTTTTTCGCTTCAGTGTCTCTTTAACCACTTCAGCCTACAGCTTCGAAAATCGTATGCATCCGAGCAATGTTCACCTCCCATTCATTCGCTAATAACTTTATCGCTACTTATCAAAATTAATTGATCTATATCTCGTTTTTTCCGCCACTAATTAGGCTTTCTTTAGGTAGTACATTTTGCTAAGAGCCACTTTACTGTAAATACATTTTAACAGGAAGATTAAGATAGAAATGGAAAAAAATCATTATTTCTCAGTTTTTGGCCATTATAGTTTAAAATTAATACATGCTACAGTAATTAAAACCCATGCATTTTATGTGCCCATTTGTCCCGCTTATTACACCATTTAAATTACGTCCCTATCACAATTTATGGCGCCGATATTTTATTTAGAAATAAAGGTGCATTTTTTCAATTTGCGTCCATCACTATTTACAAGCTTATAATTTTAAAAAATGTAATAAGATACTCTCTTGACATGTATATTTAAAAAGTTCAGACCCTTAGGTAACTATTTATGTAGTTTTTTTTTTTTAATTGTAATTTTTTTTATTATTTTTTTAATACAAAAATGTATTTGGGTAATTTTAGTTTGGGAGGTAAATAGCCAATTTTAGATGTAATATAATGTATTTTTTATTCAATACAGGTATGTGGGTGCAGTTTACTATTTGGCCACAAGATGGCCACATTCAAAAAATTCCTAGATGCGAACGATGTTGCATCTAGGAACTAAAATGAAGAGAAGTTGTTTCCTGGGGGCAGAAATACCACGCTCTCTGATGAGAAAGCGTCGGTATTTCTGCCGGGGACTTGGATCGGTGAATGGGAATTATATTCCCATTCACTGATCGGGGGGGCAGCGGGAGGCAGCGCGGGCGCGCGCCCGATCGCGCGCACCACACGGCTGCAGCACCACTGCCTATCTGGACGGATATATGCGTCCAGATATGGCGAAGTGGTTAAATACCAAACATTTTATTTGCTTTACCGAATTCTCTAATCTTTATGAATTGATATTTACTGACATTTACTGATATTTATTGAGGTATTTACCGCACGAGTCAGTAATTTACCTCACTGGCTGGTAATTTTACTTTTCCATGCAGTAACAGCCTTAGTGAATTGATTTTACAGAGAATGTTCTAAAACACATGTTTTCTACAATACCACATTTTGTAATGGCTTGAGAATTGAGGCCAGTGTGTATATTATAATTATCAGAATATCAGATGCTGCTCAGCTGGAGTGAACAGCAATCAAAACTCCCCCCTCCCCCTTCTATCATCACCCACAGTATTAAAGGACACCTGAGGTGAAAATAAACTAATTAAATAAACAATTGCATCTATCCTCCTTCTCCTAAAATTGACCTTTTAAGATATTCCACGGTTTTATTTTATATTTAAATCTACTTTTTAAGTTTTTACTGTTTTATCGTTTTTGCTCAATGACACATTCATTGAAGTATGTCAGAGCTAAAATCTATAAACTATTGACCCTTTCTATATCTTTCCTGCTCTCAGAAGCCATTTTTTTGCTAGGAAAGTGTTTTATTGTTGTAATTCTTATCAGTGAGGGTAACACTGTAGTCTGACCCAGTCCTGAATGCCACTTACATACCTGATGTTTAACTCTTTCAGGCAAAGAAAGAAAAAAAAAGGAACACAGCATAGTTATTTGTGTGCTAGGCACTGTACATACACATGTCTATCTCATCATGTCACATGTCACCTCGGGTATCCTTTAAATCAGAAAGGTGCTGGATGTTGCCATTAGCTAGTGTTTTCCTGTGGGCACAGAGTTAACCCTTCACACTAAGGATGATCTGGCAAGTACAGCTGTGAAGACATATTATTAAAGGGACACCGAACAGTGCAGAAACTATCGAAATATGCTATAACATTTTAAAGCTCTCTTTCTCCTCTTTCCAATGATATATAAACCACCACCCTACGCCTTTTAGTTTTTGCTATTTTCGCGATCGAAATTGCCGCGGCCGCGATTTCAATCGCGAAAAGAGAGAAAACTAAAAGGCGTAGGGCCGCGGTTTATGTGTCGCCAGAAAGAGGAGAAAGAGAGCTTTAAAATGATATCCATCTTTCCATAGTTACATTGTATTACACAGTGCGACTTTTTCTCAAATTCAGCAGCTCCATTCAGCAGAAAAAGTCGCCCTGTGTAACTATGGAAAGATGGATATCATTTTAAAGCTCTCTATCTCCTCTTTCTGGCGACACATCAACCGCGGCCCTAAGCCTTTTAGTAGGCAATTTCAATCGCGAAAATAGCGAAAGCTAAAAGGCGTAGGGTGGCGGTTTATATATCATTGGAAAGAGGAGAAAGAGAGCTTTACAATGGTATGCGTCTTTCCATAGTTTCTGCACTGCTCGGTGTCCCTTTAAGTGTTGCGAAGATGGAGAGTAGGGTGCAGCAGATTGGTGAGAGGTAGCGATACAGGTGATTTAACACTCTTTAGGTTCAGTTTTGCTGTATGTTTTGCCTTTGGTTTCGTACTTGTCGGGTCATCCCTGCTTTTTATCGGAGAACAGGCTCTGCTGCTACATTTAAAGTGGAACTGTAATCGTACATAGAAACACTTAATAAATTGTCTGGAACACCCATTTTTACCTTAACTTTACCCAAAGAGAGAAAAACAAACAAACAAAAAAAATCCCCAGTGATTCATCTTGCCAGCAGTAAAGATACTGGCATCCTATATAATAAAACCTAAGTGTCTCTGCGTCCTGTCCCTGTGTGTGTGACCATGCGTTTGCGCTACTGCGACAGGAGCAGGATGGGCCTGGGGGCCGGCCGGGTGTGCGGGCGCATGCATGTGGTGGCGATGACAGATCTAGAGCTCGTTTTTAATGCGCTAAGGTCACTAGTCACTAATAAATCTGAGAATGTAAGATGGGCAAACACTCATGACTAAATAATTTATATTGAATATTGTAACAATAAATAATATAGTATAATTTAATATGAAAGTTATATACTGTAAAATTATTTTTAAATTAACCCACTTACCCTCCTCAACACTCCCCCATCCCCATTTAAAATGTCAAAATGTAATACCTTAGTGATTTTATTTTTTTCAGTTGAGTTTTATGTAGAAGAAAACTAAAAAGACAGCATACAGAAGCAAAACAAAAATATATTTAATTGCGCAAAGCTATAAAAAGACTTGCATAGCACTGACATGTTATATAGATTTATTTTGGAAGTAAAGTGGAGTCACCCTTTAAGCATACACACAGCGCAAGCAAGACACACGTGGTGAGAGTTGAAGATTTCTGAGGTATATATATTTTCCCTTCATCGGGCATTAAGCCATAAATTATTTTAAACCTGCTCCAATCAGAAAGAAACAAAGTTTTCATAATTATCGTTGTGGCAAGGGTCTTCCTTTAAAGCATTTCATCCGGCATCAGTCCCGACTCCTTTCCATTCGAGAGCAGCTCTTCACAGTTGGGATTCCAAACTCCAGGGGTGCTTCTGGTGGTCCAAGTTGAGTAGGCCTTAAGAAAATGAAGGATGTCTGGTCATATCTGCACGATGCTGATACCCATTATTATGAGCCTTGCCTTGCCTCCCCTGCTCTCACCCAGTGTTCCTCAGCTTTTATAATTAATATTCTGACAGGAGATAAGGCCGGGGAAACTATGAAGTCATGCGGCTCACATGGATGAAGCAGAAGTACTTTCATTTTTTATTTTTTTTTCCCCCCAGACCTGAGAGTCTTAAATTAGTCATCGTTTCTCCTTAGTCTCATTTCTTTGTTCATTAGCATGTCGGAAAACCTATTAAAAGAAGAAAGCAAAATTAATTTAATTTGCGGACCCGCTGTCTGATGTTGCGCGCCTTGAAATTGAGAGGCATACGTTTCCCATGTAAGTTAAAGGCAGTCCTTCGCATTTTTTTACTTTAAAAGCCAAATCTTTTTTTTTTTGTTTTAGATCAAATGACAAAAAAAAAAACTTCCCTATATCAGCACTCTATTTAATAAAATGGCAACTTGAAAGAAGAGAAAGGGGGTAATTATGCTGTTACATTAAAAGAATGAAAATTGCTTTATGGAATAAAAAATGGTAGCATTGAGCCTACTTTGACTTCAATGAATCCAAATGAGTGTCCTGCCGAGTGGAAGGCTTTGTGAGACGCGTGTTATGTTTTTGTGCAATTTTATGGTCAAAATGGTGTCAAATTGTTTCTAATCCAGGTCATATGCTTTTCTTCCTGCTATTGTATTATTATTGCACACTTACAATCATGCGCTAACTACTTAACCGCTTCACAGCTGCCGTCTGCAAGCGCCGCGGTTCACATTATGAAGCCGTTTGGGGATGATTCAGTAAAAGTCATGAATATGTTAAGGCTGGGTTTTAATCAGTTTTTTATCACTACAGTTTTCTTTACATTCGGTACTTTGTTTTGAACGCGTCTGAGAACAGTTTTGCAGCAATTTTGCCTAAGACCCTTTTGTGTATTTGCTCCTTAGTATCATGGACATATGCTGGGCAGTGGGCACATTAATAAACATGTATGGTGTCCAGCATCACCTCAGTTTGATGGTACATTTGAAGAAATAAGAGGAAGGGTTGAGGCCTATATCTATGTGAGAAGCAAAACTTTGATGACTCCCCCCCCCCCCCAATTTTCATGCCCCTTCCCTTGCCTCCCCTTGATGCCCTTCATGGCCTTAGGGCACATCTCACAAGGGTCATAAAACTTAAAGGATACCCCAACTGAAATGTGACATAATGAGATAGACATGTGTATGTACAGTGCCTAGTACACAAATAACTATGCTGTGTTCCTTTTTTTCTTTCTCTGCCTGAAAGAGTTAAATATCAGGTATGTAAGTGGCTGACTCAGTCCTGACTCAGACAGGAAGTGACTACAGTGTGACCCTCACTGATAAGAAATTCCCCTTTTTTATCTCTTTCTTGCTCTCAGAAGCCATTTTCTTCTAGAAAAGTGTTTTATAGTTGTAATTTCTTATCAGTGAGGGTCACACTGTAGTCACTTCCTGTCTGAGTCAGGACTGAGTCAGCCACTTGCATACCTTATATTTAACTCTTTCAGGCAGAGAAAGAAAAAAAGGAACACAGCATAGTTATTTGTGTACTAGGCACTGTACATACACATGTCTATCTCATTATGTCACATTTCAGTTGGGGTATTCTTTAAGTATGGCCATCATGATCTTCACACAAAAACACCTGATCTGAAGTATAGTCCCCTGTAGTGGAGAAAGGAAAGGTTCGTAGTTGGTACCTCCACAGCTCTGGACCTCTGGACATCACAGGGGCTGCTCCACTCTACTTAGGTCCCTGCGTACATGTAATAATAGTGCTGTTATTTTGGGATATTGCACTACCGAATAAATTGTACTAGGTAAAAAACACTGGAGCACTTTGCCTATAGAGGCCTAACCACATATGTACATAATGTATACACTGAAATATATGTCAGTCTCCTTGTTCCCCTTTATGATTAGAAACACTGTATATACTCTCAATTCATAAGAGGGTTTACTTAAAAATAAAGTGTGTTGAACACAACAGTCATGAGTTTGTTAAAGTTAACAGCAAGGTGTACCATCAATTGACTGCAAAACTGTAGCAAGGGTCTTTGCTGGTCCCCCCCCCCCCCCCCCATTAATCTCCATAGGGTGTAGCTATCTTGCAAGCGTTTGCGCCAAAACAGACCAGATGAACTGTTGCTTATCCCAAAATGATTGGTGACTGTTGAATGTAGGGGACACACCTGCACATTGGAAGCGTTTAAAACATAAAAAACCTGCCTCTGATATTAATAGATCAGAACAATCAAAACCCCATAGGGGTCAAAAATAGCATTTCATAGAAGGTAGCTGGGTGGTATACCATATCCAAATTGTGTACAGTGAGACAAAAGTGGTAAACAGTTAGATCGTTTCGCTCCTTAAGCGGAGCGTCGTCAGGAGTACATGTAGTGCACAAAGCATTTACAATAAATATACAATAGTCATCCCCCCACCAACACACATAGATTCCCCCAGCATACAGCCCAAGTCAGAGCTGCACGGGTGGCCATTTGGCCTCTTAGTGAGGGGACCACGGTATACTCCAATGAGAGTGGTGGCATAGGGGGGCTCCTGGTCCCCTCACTAAGAGGTCCCCACACCCCTCCCTCTCTCTAGGTTGCACACATGCACTAATCATCTGCTCACATAGGCAGATACGCATAAATTATGTGCCCACATAGGTGAACATGGATGTTACAATGCAAGCGCATCCCCGTGAAGCAGGGGATACTTTTCTGTGGGGATGCAGGGGAAGCAGTTTTGTTTTCTTTATTATGAGCTGTCTGCTAATACGGCTATATGGATGCAGGGGCAGCAGCCTTACTCTATGTGCTGTGTGTGTATGCGAGTGCAACATCCCCATTCTAGATGCTTAGCAAATATCCAGCAGTAGGACTATATGGATGCTGGGGTTGCAATTTTAGTATACTGAACTTGATATGACAGTATACTGAACCACAGATAGATCGGAGGATAATAGGTGTATGTACCACACATGTTCCGCACCACTATGTTAACGATGCAATGAATGGATGAATGGTGTGTCTGTGGGGATGCAGGGGAAGCAGCCCTTTCACTCATTATGAGCTGTCTGCTAATACGGCTATATGGATGCAGGGACAGCAGCCTTATTCTATGTGCTATGTGTATGTGAGGGTAGCAGCCCTTTTTTATATGCTTAGCAACTATCCAGCAGTAGGACTATATGGATGCTGGGGTTGCAATTTTAGTATATACAACAGGAGATGACAGACAGCCAGGGGGCGTTCACTCACAGACACACAGGATGTGATGTCATACACCAGGAAATCAATTTCCCGGCATCACTACACTAACTTCAGGCTTATGCTCTATGCAGGGCACCAATTGTGATGGAGGTAGGGGGGAAAGCTGGATTCCAGGAAAGGTGGGTGTGGCCCTGGAGGATGTGGGCGGAGATACTTGATCCTATTTAATCTGGCCAAATGGTCACCCGTGCAGCTCTGACTTGGGCTGTATGCTGGGGGAATCTATGTGTGTTGGTGGGGAGATGACTATTGTATATTTATTGTAAATACTTTGTGCACTACATGTACTCCTGACGACGCTCCGCTTAAGGAGCGAAACGATCTAACTGCAGTGTTTACCACTTTTGTCTCACTGTACACAATTTGGATATGGTATACCACCCAGCTACCTTCTATGAAGAGCTATTTTGGACCCCTATGGGGTCTTGATTGTTCTGATCTATTAATATCAGAGGCAGGTTTTTTTTATGTTTTAAACGCTTCCAATGTGCAGGTGTGTCCCCTACATTCAACAGTCACCAATCGTTGTGGGATAAGCAACAGTTCATCTGGTCTGTTTTGGTGCAAACGCTTGCAAGATAGCTACACCCTATGGAGATTAATGGGGGGTGGCGGGGGGTGGGGATCAGCAAAGACCCTTGCTACAGTTTTGCAGTCAATTGATGGTACACTTTGCTGTTAACTTTAACAAATCCATGACTGTTGTGTTCGACACACTTTATTTTTAAGTAAACCCTCTTATGAATTGAGAGTATATACAGTGTTTCTAATCATAAAGTGGAACAAGGAGACTGACATATATCTCAGTGTATACAATATGTACATATGTGGTTAGGCCTGTTATTTTGGGAACCTGCTGTTGTCAATAGTTTCAACGTCGGTAATGTATTGTTACTAATATTCTACTATAAGCTTCCATTATTTACACCTGACACCACCTTCCCCCACCCCTTACAACAACTCCTCTTACCTGTGCCTAACACTGACCCCCCCCCCCCCCCCCCCCTACTGATGCGTAATATTAACCAATCTTACATACGCCTAACACTGATTTCCCTTACCTACGCCTTACTTTAACCAACCCTACCTATGCCTAACATGAACCTCCCCATTGATACCGAACACTAAACTTTATAGCTGCAGCCTATAATGCTCTATCATAACCAATTGTTCGTTGGCTATACCTGTGCCTCAGCCAGTCTGGTGTCTTGAGTTATGCACCCCCGCCACCTGCTGTGCTGGTAGCCAGAGTTTAGGTATATAATAGCTGAACCCCGTTTTACTCAGTCGGTACCACCATAGCCGTAAATTACATTGTTGTCTATGGCAGTGCCTAATTTAACAAGTGTGTTGTGCGTCCAAATTAACTGATTTGGTGTGACTATATGGGAGCAGCCCCAGCTACCTCAGGAATGTGGGGTGCTAACTACTAACACTCTCTCCAAAAAGAAGTCATCCTCAAGATAAGGTTTTGTTGTGGCCACACACATGTTATAGTTTGGCACACAAGCAAGGCAAACTACGCTTATCCTGATGAGGGCCCAGGATTTAAAGGGGAAAGGAAGTTCTGAGGGTAGTGGACAATTTACATGCAAACAATCATTAACCATCTGCACTCAAACAGCAGGGGCTGGAGACGCCTGGGATCAGACTGTCGAACATAGTTTGACACTTTGATCTGAAGAGGGTGGTGGTATGCCAGATTTTATCCGGTAACCGCACCATATAGCAGCAGCCAGTTTTCTTATGTCGGACGGTGGCCGACATTGATACTATAGAGGAAAAAATCTATACCAGACAAAGTCCAACATGGACATGGAAGTAAACAGAAAAATTGCATCTCTTTAAAGAGGACCTCTAGTGTATTTTACACATTCAACTTTAGATAGAGAAAACACCATCCTTTTTTTTTTTTTAGGGGGTGGGGATACATGCCGGGAGCCAGTGGCCCCAGGGCCACAGGAGGCATTGAGGGGGTAAAGACACAGCAGATAATTATAACTTGCTATTAGAAAAGGACCCACTGAATGTCTAATATGCACTGGAGGTCCGTTTTAATCACCTCTGTCCTGCACACAAGTTGGCAGTGCCATCTGCTGGCAGGAAGAATGCACTGCAGAGTAGTATATGTTAATCTTGCAAGGGGAAGTGGCTCTCTTCACATCTTGCATTTTTTGGAAAAGTAGTCCATCCTTGGAAAACAAATTACTTTTTCCCTCTTTCCTCTTCTAATGTTTTTCTTTTTGGCCTGATGAACAGATCTATATTAATAAATGTATTTTACTCACTTATCTATCCAGAATGCCAACATCAGTTTTATGTAGAATGACACTCCCTATTTAACATGGTACAAGGGGATCCCCTTCTGTGCACAACAGCATCCAATGTGCAATAAGAGCCCTCATTCCATGTGAAACCCATTTGCTTCAGATTCCCTATTCTATATGCAACCCTTGTGCTGCATACCCCTTAATTCATGCACAGTTTTCCTGCTATGTTTAGCAGACTCCTGACAAAAGAGGTCATTTGGACTGATCAGTAAATTAGGCCCTGGCATAGACTATAGTGGCTATAGCAGTGGCAACTGAATCATTTGAGCGTAAGGGCTCTGCTATTATATAGCCAAACTCTGGCTACTGGTAGAGTCAGTGGTTGCGGTGAGTAAATGGGTGGCTGGAGTTCAGCTATTATGTATCCAAACTCTGGATACTGGCAGAGCTAGCGGTGGGGGCAAGTAATTGGGCTCCACGGTTCACCTAGCTTGCTATCAGCTTGGTTAGTGTTAGGTGTAAAGGGAGGGGGGAGGTTAGCTGTAGGTGAGGGAGATAAGTGTTAAGCTTTGGTAGGTGGATGCAGGCGCGGAGCTAGGGGGGGTCGGGGTAGGACAAGTGCCCCGGGGCGCCGGGTCCCCAAGGGCGCCCAGCTGAGCTTCGGGGTTTTTTTTTTTGGGTTTTTTTTTGTTGCGGAGACCTGAGGAGAGCAGCGCAGAGAAGAGAGAGCTGTGCGGACGGTGGGGAAGGGGGGCCATATCCCCCCTCCTTCCCTCACCTTAGGTGCTCTCTCTCCCTCGCTGTCCCCTCCAATGTCTGTCCGGGACGGTGCTGGCTAGTGTTGTCCGGATCATGAACGATTCGGATCTTTGATCCGAATCTATTTTATGAGTCGATCATCCGAATCATCAAAATGAACGATTCGGATCGCAAAAGGGGCGGGGCCAGGAGCGACACGCCCCCTCTCAGCGGGCAGCGGGGTCCTGGAAGCAGGGATCGCTCTGTTGGATGGGAGGCAGCCTTGCAGGGAGACAGGTAGATAAGAGAGAGGGGACATCGGTGCCACTGCCAGATATGTGTAGAGCACACATACTGGCTGCAATGTGCTGCTCATTATAGGCTGTCTGTTCCGTAGTTGTGCACAGTGATCACATTGGAAACTTTTGGCTCAGCACAGCTCAGTAACTTTGCAGACAGTGTGATTGAAAGGCAATATAATCCTCCTGCACTCGGCACTAAACAGCTGCACTTATCTTCTGGGAATGCTTTCTTTCACTGTGCGACCTTTTCTTTCAAAGTGTACAGATGAACATATAGGTGAAATATATGTAAAGCATATGACTTCAGCATGTGGGTATTACGTGCAAACATTTCTGCTCTCTGCTCGTCCCTCCTCCCTTCTCTGTCCACTCCCTGCCCTCTGTCCATCTTCTCCCCTTCTCTGTGTGTCCAACACCCCCCCCCCCCCTCCCCTTCTCCTGTCCACAGACCTGTCCTGCTGTTCATTTCACCCCCGAATGCTTCCGGTAGTAAAATGATCCGAGATTCGGATCAAAGATCCGGATCTCTTCAATGATCCGATTCGAATCATCCGGATCATTGAAAAGATCCGAACTTCCCATCTCTAGTGCTGGCAGCGGCGGGCGAAACTCACCTCCGTCTCGCTCCAGCGCCGGGCGGAAGTTCGGGTGCGCAGCCGCTGCTCTGGTCTGGACCAGACCAGAGTAGCGGCAGATCCATCCTGCGCTGCGAGAGACGGAGGTAAGTTCCGCCCGCGGCTGCCAGCACCGTCCCGGACAGACATTGGAGGGGACAGCGAGGGAGAGAGAGCAGCTCTTCCTCTTCTCTGCGCTGCTCCCCTCCTGCTGGGGAGGGGGACACCTGACCTGGCTACCTACTCTGGGCACATATATACCCCTGGCTACCTACTCTGGGCACATATATACCCCTGGCTACCTACTCTGGGCACATATATACCCCTGGCTACCTACTCTGGGCACATATATACCCCTGGCTACCTACTCTGGGCACATATATACCCCTGGCTACCTACTCTGGGCACCTATACCCCTGGCTACCTACTCTGGGCACATATATACCCCTGGCTACCTACTCTGGGCACATATATACCCCTGGCTACCTACTCTGGGCACATATATACCCCTGGCTACCTACTCTGGGCACCTATACCCCTGGCTACCTACTCTGGGCACATATACCCCTGGCTACCTACTCTGGGCACATATATACCCCTGGCTACCTACTCTGGGCACCTATACCCCTGGCTACCTACTCTGGGCACATATATACCCCTGGCTACCTACTCTGGGCACCTATACCCCTGGCTACCTACTCTGGGCACCTATACCCCTGGCTACCTACTCTGGGCACCTATACCCCTGGCTACCTACTCTGGGCACCTATACCCCTGGCTACCTACTCTGGGCACCTATACCCCTGGCTACCTACTCTGGGCACATATATACCCCTGGCTACCTACTCTGGGCACCTATACCCCTGGCTACCTACTCTGGGCACCTATACCCCTGGCTACCTACTCTGGGCACCTATACCCCTGGCTACCTACTCTGGGCACATATATACCCCTGGCTACCTACTCTGGGCACATATATACCCCTGGCTACCTACTCTGGGCACATATATACCCCTGGCTACCTACTCTGGGCACATATATACCCCTGGCTACCTACTCTGGGCACATATATACCCCTGGCTACCTACTCTGGGCACATATATACCCCTGGCTACCTACTCTGGGCACCTATACCCCTGGCTACCTACTCTGGGCACCTATACCCCTGGCTACCTACTCTGGGCACATATATACCCCTGGCTACCTACTCTGGGCACCTATACCCCTGGCTACCTACTCTGGGCACCTATACCCCTGGCTACCTACTCTGGGCACATATATACCCCTGGCTACCTACTCTGGGAACATATATACCCCTGGCTACCTACTCTGGGCACATATATACCCCTGGCTACCTACTCTGGGCACATATATACCCCTGGCTACCTACTCTGGGCACATATATACCCCTGGCTACCTACTCTGGGCACATATATAACCCTGGCTACCTACTCTGGGCACATATATACCCCTGGCTACCTACTCTGGGCACATATATACCCCTGGCTACCTACTCTGGGCACATATACCCCTGGCTACCTACTCTGGGCACATATATACCCCTGGCTACCTACTCTGGGCACCTATACCCCTGGCTACCTACTCTGGGCACATATATACCCCTGGCTACCTACTCTGGGCACCTATACCCCTGGCTACCTACTCTGGGCACCTATACCCCTGGCTACCTACTCTGGGCACCTATACCCCTGGCTACCTACTCTGGGCACCTATACCCCTGGCTACCTACTCTGGGCACCTATACCCCTGGCTACCTACTCTGGGCACCTATACCCCTGGCTACCTACTCTGGGCACATATATACCCCTGGCTACCTACTCTGGGCACCTATACCCCTGGCTACCTACTCTGGGCACATATTCCCCTGGCTACCTACTCTGGGCACATATATACCCCTGGCTACCTACTCTGGGCACATATACCCCTGGCTACCTACTCTGGGCACATATATACCCCTGGCTGCCTACTCTGGGCACATATACCCCTGCCTACATATATTGGGCACATATACCCCTAACTACATATACTGGGCATATACCCCTGGCTACATATACTGGGCACATATACCCCTGACTATATATACTGGGCACATATACCCCTGACTATATATACTGGGCACATATACCCCTGGCTACATATACTGGGCACATATACCTCTGGCTACATATACTGGGGACACATACCCCTGCCTACATATACTGGGCACATATACCCCTGGCTACCTGTTCTGTGGACATCTCTACTCCTGGCTACCTGTTCTGGGGACATCTATACTGCTGGCCACCTATACTGGGGCTACCTATTTTTGGGGAACCACTGCTGTCAGATTGAGTGTATTTTGGGGAACTGCTGCCAGGTGAGAGGTGTCTACCATATTAAGGGGGCATTCTGCCTATTTATGTGAAATGCTGTCTATTTATGTGCCTTATGACTGCTGAATTTGTCTTGTTGGGGGCCTCATGGTTACTGAATTTGTCTTGTTGGGGGTCTCATGATTTGTTGGGGGCCTCAAGATCGCTGAATTTGTCTTGTTAGGGGCCTCATGATTGCTGAATTTGTCTTGTTGGGGGCCTCATGATTGCTAAATTTGTCTTGTTAGGGGCCTCATGATTGCTGAGTTAGTCATGTTTGCTCATGATTGCGGAATTTGTCTTGATGGGGGGGAGCTCATGATTGCTGAATTTGTCTTGGAACATGCTGGAAGGTACCTACTGAGGGAGGGTGGGTGAGCGTGAGCCTGCTAACCTCCATGTACGTTTGGCTCCACCCATAACCACGCCCATAGTTGGCCACGCCCCTTCACCTTAGGGGGCGCATTAATAGTCTTTGTCCCCGGGCGCTGAAAACCCTAGCTACGCCTCTGGGTGGATGTCAGTGTTAGGCGTGAGGGGTTAGTGTAAGGCATAGGTTTGGGGGTTAGTGTTTGCCATAGGCGACTTGTTTAGTGTTAGGTGTAGGTAGGGGGAGGTTAGTGTTAGACGTAGGTGGGGAGGGTAGAATGGGGGTTAGAGTTAGCGGTAGGTAGGGTGTTTAGTGTTTGGCATAGGTGATGTGGTTAGTGTTAGGTGTAGGTAGTGGGAGGTTAGTGTTAGCCATAGGTAGTGGGTCAGTGTTAGACGTAGGTAGAGGGGTTTTAAGGGTTGTGGGGGGGAGGCTAGAATTACGGGTATGTAGGGGGTAAGTGTCTGGCATAGGTGATGTGGTTTGTGTTAGGTGTGGGTAGGGAGGAGGTTAGCATTAGGCTTAACCTCCCTGGCGGTAGTGTTGGGCGAACATCTAGATGTTCGGGTTCGGGCCGAACAGGCCGAACATGGCCGCGATGTTCGGGTGTTCGAGCCGAACTCCGAACATAATGGAAGTCAATGGGGACCCGAACTTTTGTGCTTTGTAAAGCCTCCTTACATGCTACATACCCCAAATTTACAGGGTATGTGCACCTTGGGAGTGGGTACAAGAGGAAAAAAAATTTAGCAAAAAGAGCTTATAGTTTTTGAGAAAATCGATTTTAAAGTTTCAAAGGGAAAACTGTCTTTTAAATGCGGGAAATGTCTGTTTTCTTTGCACAGGTAACATGCTTTTTGTCGGCATGCAGTCATAAATGTAATACATATAAGAGGTTCCAGGAAAAGGGACCGGTAACGCTAACCCAGCAGCAGCACACGTGATGGAACAGGAGGAGGGTGGCGCAGGAGGAGAAGGCCACGCTTTGAGACACAACAACCCAGGCCTTGCATGAGGACAAGAAGCGTGCGGATAGCAATTTGCATTTTGTCGCCATGCAGTCATAAATGTAATACAGATGAGAGGTTCAATAAACAGGGACCGGAAACGCTAACCCATCACAGATGTTCATTGTTCATGTTACTTGGTTGGGGTCCGGGAGTGTTGAGTAGTCTTTTCCAATCCAGGATTGATTCATTTTAATTTGAGTCAGACGGTCTGCATTTTCTGTGGAGAGGTGGATACGCCGATCTGTGACGATGCCTCCGGCACAGCACTAAAACAGCGTTTCGACATAACGCTGGCTGCCGGGCAAGCCAGCACCTCTATTGCGTACATTGCCAGTTTGTGCCAGGTGTCTAGCTTCGATACCCAATAGTTGAAGGGTGCAGATGGATTGTTCAACACAGCTATGCCATCTGACATGTAGTCCTTGACCATCTTCTCCAGGCGATCGGTGTTGGAGGTGGATCTGCACGCTTGCTGTTCTGTGTGCTGCTGCATGGGTGTCAGAAAATTTTCCCACTCCAAGGACACTGCCGATACCATTCCCTTTTGGGCACCAGCTGCGGCTTGTGTTGTTTGCTGCCCTCCTGGTCGTCCTGGGTTTGCGGAAGTCAGTCTGTCGGCGTACAACTGGCTAGAGGAGGGGGAGGATGTCAATCTCCTCTTTAAAGTCTCCACAAGGGCCTGCTGGTATTCTTCCATTTTGACCCGTCGGACTCTTTCTTCAAGCAGTTTTGGAACATTGTGTTTGTACCGTGGATCCAGAAGGGTATAAACCCAGTAATTGGTGTTGTCCAGAATGCGCACAATGCGTGGGTCGCGTTCAATGCAGTCCTAGGCCGAAGAGGTTATAGCCTAGGGTCACAAAAACCTGTTTATTTGGGCTATTTCAATGGTAGTGATGGTGACGTACATAAATTTCAGCCATGGCCGTTATCAACGTCTGAATTTCACGAAATGTCTCATGCAGGTAGAAGACATATTGTTAGACTTGGATTCCAAAGATGGGGTCCCTACATCTCTGCAAACCAGAGTTACAGGGGTCCAAATTTGGTAAAATCCCCCATAGACTTTTATTGCCTCCCTATTTCACTTTCCAAAATCTCACATCTTTTCAAAGGGCAATGGCTCAGCAGTACCAAATTTTCTAGCATTGTAGGGACCCTTAGGGGGAACATGACTGGTGAGTTTCGGGCCCCTAGGCCAAAGAGGTCATAGCCTAGGGTCACAAAAACCTGTTTATTTGGGCTATTTCAATGGTAGTGATGGTGACGTACATAAATCTCAGCTATGGCCGTTAGCAACGTCTGAATTTCACGAAATGTCTCATGCAGGTAGAAGACATATTGTTAGACTTGGATTCCAAAGATGGGGTCCCTACATCTCTGCAAACTAGAGTTACAGGGGTCCAAAATTGGTAAAATCCCTCATAGACTTTCATTGCCTCCCTATTTCACTTTCCAAAATCTCACATCTTTTCAAAGGGCAATGGCTCAGCAGTACCAAATTTTCTAGCATTGTAGGGACCCTTAGGGGGAACATGACTGGTGAGTTTCGGGCCCCTAGGCCAAAGAGGTCATAGCCTAGGGTCACAAAAACCTGTTTATTTGGGCTATTTAAATGGTAGTGATGGTGACGTACATAAATCTCAGCTATGGCCGTTAGCAACGTCTGAATTTCACGAAATGTCTCATGCAGGTAGAAGACATATTGTTAGACTTGGATTCCAAAGATGGGGTCCCTACATCTCTGCAAACCAGAGTTACAGGGGTCCAAAATTGGTAAAATCCCCCATAGACTTTCATTGCCTCCCTATTTCACTTTCCAAAATCTCACATCTTTTCAAAGGGCAATGGCTCAGCAGTACCAAATTTTCTAGCATTGTAGGGACCCTTAGGGGGAACATGACTGGTGAGTTTCGGGCCCCTAGGCCAAAGAGGTCATAGCCTAGGGTCACAAAAACCTGTTTATTTGGGCTATTTCAATGGTAGTGATGGTGACGTACATACATCTCAGCTATGGCCGTTAGCAACGTCTGAATTTCATGAAATGTCTCATGCAGGTAGAAGACATATTGTTAGACTTGGATTCCAAAGATGGGGTCCCTACATCTCTGCAAACCAGAGTTACAGGGGTCCAAAATCGGTAAAATCCCCCATAGACTTTTATTGCCTCCCTTTTTTACTTTCCAAAATCTCACATCTTTTCAAAGGGCAATGACTCAGCAGTACCAAATTTTCTAGCATTGTAGGGACCCTTAGGGGGAACATGACTGGTGAGTTTCGGGCCCCTAGGCCAAAGAGGTCATAGCCTAGGGTCACAAAAACCTGTTTATTTGGGCTATTTCAATGGTAGTGATGGTGACGTACATACATCTCAGTTATGGCCGTTAGCAACGTCTGAATTTCACGAAATGTCTCATGCAGGTAGAAGACATATTGTTAGACTTGGATTCCAAAGATGGGGTCCCTACATCTCTGCAAACCAGAGTTACAGGGGTCCAAAATTGGTAAAATCCCCCATAGACTTTCATTGCCTCCCTATTTCACTTTCCAAAATCTCACATCTTTTCAAAGGGCAATGGCTCAGCAGTACCAAATTTTCTAGCATTGTAGGGACCCTTAGGGGGAACATGACTGGTGAGTTTCGGGCCCCTAGGCCAAAGAGGTCATAGCCTAGGGTCACAAAAACCTGTTTATTTGGGCTATTTCAATGGTAGTGATGGTGACGTACATAAATCTCAGCTATGGCCGTTAGCAACGTCTGAATTTCACGAAATGTCTCATGCAGGTAGAAGACATATTGTTAGACTTGGATTCCAAAGATGGGGTCCCTACATCTCTGCAAACCAGAGTTACAGGGCTCCAAAATTGGTAAAATCCCCCATAGGCTTTCATTGGGCCTCCTATTTACCGTTCCAAAATCTCACACCATTTCAAAGGGCAATGGCTCAGCAGTGGCAAAACTCACCAGTCATGATCCCCCTAAGGGTCCCTACAATGCTAGAAAATTTGGTACTGCTGAGCCATTGCCTTTTGAAAAGATGTGAGATTTTGGAAAGTGAAATAGGGAGGCAATGAAAGCCTATGGGGGATTTTACCAATTTTGGACCCCTGTAACTCTGGTTTGCAGAGATGTAGGGACCCCATCTTTGGAATCCAAGTCTAACAATATGTCTTCTACCTGCATGAGACATTTCGTGAAATTCAGACGTTGCTAACGGCCATGGCTGAGATTTATGGACGTCACCATCACTACCATTGAAATAGCCCAAATAAACAGGTTTTTGTGACCCTAGGCTATGACCTCTTTGACCTAGGGGCCCGAAACTCACCAGTCATGTTCCCCCTAAGGGTCCCTACAATGCTAGAAAATTTGCCACTGCTGAGCAATTGCCCTTTGAAAAGATGTGAGATTTTGGAACTGTAAATTGGAGGCCCAATGAAAGCCTATGGGGGATTTTACCAAATTTGGAGCCCTGTAACTCTGGTGTGCAGAGATGTAGGGACCCCATCTTTGGAATCCAAGTCTAACAATATGTCTTCTACCTGCATGAGACATTTCGTGAGATTCAGACGTTGCTAACGGCCATTGCTGCGATTTATGTACGTCAGACTCGCCACCATTGAAATTGCCCAAATAAACAGGTTTTTGTGACCCTAGGCTATGACCTCTTTGGCCTAGGGGCCCGAAACTCACCAGTCATGTTCCCCCTAAGGGTCCCTACAATACTAGAAAATGTGGTACTGCTGAGCCATTGCCCTTTGAAAAGATGTGAGATTTTGGAAAGTGAAATAGGGAGGCAATGAAATCCTATGGGGGATTTTACCAATTTTGGAGCCCTGTAACTCTGGTTTGCAGAGATGTAGGGACCCCATCTTTGGAATCCAAGTCTAAAAATATGTCTTCTACCTGCATTAGACATTTCGTGAGATTCAGACGTTGCTAACGGCCATGGCTGAGATTTATGTACGTCACCATCACTACCATTGAAATAGCCCAAATAAACAGGTTTTTGTGACCCTAGGCTATGACCTCTTCGGCCTAGGGGCCCGAAACTGACCAGTCATGTTCCCCTAAGGGTCCCTACAATGCTAGAAAATTTGCCACTGCTGAGCAATTGCCCTTTGAAAAGATGTGAGATTTTGGAACTGTAAATAGGAGGCCCAATGAAAGCCTACGGGGGATTTTACCAAATTTGGAGCCCTGTAACTCTGGTTTGCAGAGATGTAGGGAACCCATCTTTGGAGCCCAAGTCTAACAATATGTCTTCTACCTGCATGAGACATTTCGTGAGATTCAGACGTTGCTAACGGCCATTGCTGCGATTTATGTATGTCAGACTCGCCACCATTGAAATTGCCCAAATAAACAGGTTTTGTGACCCTAGGCTATGACCTCTTCGGCCTAGGACTGCATTGAACGCGACCCACGCATTGTGCGCATTCTGGACAACACCAATTACTGGGTTTATACCTTTCTGGATCCACGGTACAAACACAATGTTCCAAAACTGCTTGAAGAAAGAGCCAGACAGGTCAAAATGGAAGAATACCAGCAGGCCCTTGTGGAGACTTTAGAGAGGAGATTGACATCCTCCCCCTCCTCTAGCCAGTTGTACGCCGACAGACTGACTTCCGCAAACCCAGGACGACCAGGAGGGCAGCAAACAACACAAGCCGCAGCTAGTGCCCAAAAGGGAATGGTATCGGCAGTGTCCTTGGAGTGGGAAATTTTTCTGACACCCATGCAGCAGCACACAGAACAGCAAGCGTGCAGATCCACCTCCAACACCAATCGCCTGGAGAAGATGGTCAAGGACTACATGTCAGATGGCGTAGCTGTGTTGAACAATCCATCTGCACCCTTCAACTATTGGGTATCGAAGCTAGACACCTGGCACAAACTGGCAATGTACGCAATAGAGATGCTGGCTTGCCCGGCAGCCAGCGTTATGTCGGAACGCTGTTTCAGTGCTGCCGGAGGCATCGTCACAGATCGGCGGCGTATCCGCCTCTCCACAGAAAATGCAGACCGTCTGACTCAAATTAAAATGAATCAATCCTGGATTGGAAACGACTACACAACACTCCCGGACCCCAACCAAGTAACATGAACAATGAACATCTGTGATGGGTTAGCGTTTCCTGTCCCTGTTTATTGAACCTCTCATCTGTATTACATTTATGACTGCATGGCGACAAAATGCAAATTGCTATCCGCACGCTTCTTGTCCTCATGCAAGGCCTGGGTTGTTGTGTCTCAAAGCGTGGCCTTCTCCTCCTGCGCCACCCTCCTCCTGTTCCATCACGTGTGCTGCTGCTGGGTTAGCGTTACCGGTCCCTTTTCCTGGAACCTCTTATATGTATTACATTTATGACTGCATGCCGACAAAAAGCATGTTACCTGTGCAAAGAAAACAGACATTTCCCGCATTTAAAAGACAGTTTTCCCTTTGAAACTTTAAAATCGATTTTCTCAAAAACTATAAGCTCTTTTTGCTAAATTTTTTTTCCTCTTGTACCCACTCCCAAGGTGCACATACCCTGTAAATTTGGGGTATGTAGCATGTAAGGAGGCTTTACAAAGCACAAAAGTTCGGGTCCCCATTGACTTCCATTATGTTCGGAGTTCGGCTCGAACACCCGAACATCGCGGCCATGTTCGGCCCGAACCCGAACATCTAGATGTTCGCCCAACACTACACGTGACCCGTTCGGCCAATCACAGCGCTAGCCGAACGTTCGGGTAACGTTCGGCCATGCGCTCTTAGTTCGGCCATACGGCCGAACAGTTTGGCCGAACACCATCAGGTGTTCGGCCCGAACTCGAACATCACCCGAACAGGGTGATGTTCTGCAGAACCCGAACAGTGGCGAACACTGTTCGCCCAACACTACCTGGCGGTAAGCCCGAGCTGAGCTCGGGCTATGCCGCGCAGGAGGAGATCTCAGCCCCTGGTGGGGCGATTTTCACCCTGTAAAGTGCTGTACGCACACTTGTGCAGCTAGCACTTTGCTAGCCGCGCATACAGCTTGATCGCTGCCGCTCTGCGGCGATCGCCCGCATGCAGCGGCGGAAGAAGGGCCCCCCCCCCACTAGAGCCCTGCGCTGCCCGGACCAATGAGTTCCGGGCATCGCTATGGGCTGAATCGGAGACGTCTGACGTCAGGACGTCGGCTGACGTCCATGACGTCATTCCGATCGTCGCCATGGCGACAGGAGAAGCCAAACAGGGGAGCGCCCTCTAGTGGAGTTTCATGTAGCTACCACTCTGGTAGCTTTACATGAAACCTAACAAAAAAAAATTAAAAAAAATGTGATTTCTGCAATTTTTGCAGAAAAAATAAACCGCCAAGGAGGTTAAGTAGGGAAGGGTTAGTGTGAGGTATAGGTAACCGGCCTTACACATTAGAAGCGTGCAGGAGAACAGCTCCTGCAGGCGTTGCGGCGTGTCGTCTGGAATCTGCGGTGCGATGCTGAGTAGCGTTGGTAGTAGTTAATTAACCCGAAGGGGAAACGCCGATTCCCGACGATAAAATGCGCTCGGTTGCATCGTACCGCAACGCATCGAAGCACAGCGTCGGGTGTGAAAGGTAAAATTAGTCTATGGACTTTCCTTTTACCTTGGTTAACGCAAAGTATAGACTTTGCATTAAAACGCAGAGAAAGGGCTCTGGTGTGAAAGAGCCCTAAAGGCTTTTACACATGTCCAACATGCATACAACCACATGACCAACATGACAAACCACACAACCTGACAAACCACATGACTTGTATGTCCGCACGCCTAGACGGCTAAACAACCAACTCATTTAACATACTGCACACAAGAAGACTGACGGACTACACATTCAAAACAAGTTAAGTACAAGTCTTTCAAACAACTTTTACACACACACACCAGCTGCATAATATCAGACCAACATAGATCCAACAGTTGGATTGATCAAATCACCTGTTATCAGTTACTCATCATCATCAAGTTGTTTGCACGCGTACACATGCCTGATTATCATCCAACAGACTAAAGTCAGATGATAATCAGGCTGCAGGGTGGTCCGTGTGTACTTAGCTCAAGGGAGCTGATAGATAAAATATTGATAACTTACCAAAATTCTAACTATTGGCAATAACCAAGCACCTCTTTTTCATGTATGTGGCCCCTGCTGTCCATGTGTAGCTGCTCTCCTCTTCCACATGCAGACAGGTATACGAGCCATTTGCAAAAACCTGGCCCTACTCTAACACTGATCCTAAACGCAGTCAGTATATCAGCACAGCTTCAGCTACAAGTACTCCTTTCAGTACGGCAGCCCCCACAATCGCAGGGGAGCCCAGAGCTGTAGGGGGCCCCCAACTACTGACCTTCCCTTCCTCTGATACAGGGAACTATACTTCAAATCAGGTGTTTTTGTGGCTACACTTGTTATGGGTGTGAAAATCATGGTGGCTATACTTTTATGGCCCTTGTGAGTTGGGCCCCAAGGCCATATAGGGCATCAAGGGGAAGCAAGGGGAGGGGTGTGAAAAATCGGTGGGAAGGGCATGAATTGTAGTTCAGAAATCAGAAAACTTTATTTCGCCAAGCATGACTGGGTCGTGCCCGGAATTGGGCTTGGCACGTACAGGGTACTGATACACGATATACAGTGTTTACAGATACAGGACAGGACAGCAGTAGGAACAGAACATTATACAGAATACAGAACATTATATAACATTTATGCAGAGGGAGACAATGTGGAATAAATTACAATACAAAAACAACCAAGAAAGGTACGCTTGAGCTGGAGCGCCATCTATGTGCAGAGTGCTACAGTGCATTGTGGTGTGGGGGTGGGCATTTCCATGGAGAGAGTTCAGGAGGTTGACAGCTGAGGGAAAGAAACTGTTCTTATGTCTTAAGGTCCTGGTGAAGATGGATCGGAACCGGAGCTTCCGGCTCGAGGGGAGCTGATTAAAGAAGCCGTGGCCTGGGTGTGAGGGGTCGTTGGCGATCTTTAACCTCCTTAGCGGTAACCCCGTGTGTGACACGGGGTAAGCCGCCGGAGGGTGCCGCTCAGGCCCTGCTGGGCCGATTTACTTAATTTTTTTTTTGCTGGACGCAGCTAGCACTTTGCTAGCTGCGCCAGCACCCCGATCGCCGCCGCCGCGCGCCCGATCGCCGCTATCCGGTGCGGCGCGCGGCCCCCCCCCCCCCAGACCCCGAGCGCTGCCTGGCCAATCAGTGCCAGGCAGCGCCGAGGGGTGGATTGGGTCTCCCAATGACGTCCCGACGTCGCTGACGTCGGTGACGTCATCCCGCCCCGTCGCCATGGTGACGGGGGAAGCCCTCCAGGAAATCCCGTTCTTTGAACGGGATTTCCTGATCGCCGATCGCCGGAGGCGATCGGCGGGGCTGGGGGGATGCCGCTGAGCAGCGGCTATCATGTAGCGAGCCCTCGGCTCGCTACATGATAAAAAAAAAAAAAATTAAAAAAAACTGTTGCGCTTCCCCCTGGCGGTATTTTTCATACCGCCAAGGGGGTTAATGCTCTGGTGTTCAGTCTGGAGTGGTAGAAGAGGTCCAGAGTGGGAAGGGATCTCCCGATGATCCTCTCCGCAGATTTGATGACCCTCTGCAGTTTGAGTTTCCACTTCCATGCCATCAATGTGGATTGGAGGCGAGGTAGAGGCGCGCCTCCTGAAATCAACGATCATCTCCACTGTTTTTGCTGTGTTTAGGAACAAACCGTTCTCTCTGCACCAGCGGCATATGCTTTCAACCTGGTGGCGGTACGCCTTCTCGTCGTTTTTGGTGATGAGCCCTACAATGGTCGAGTTGTCTGCAAATTTGATTACTTTTACCGAGTCTGACGTGGATTTGCAGTTGTTCGTATACAGAGAGAACAGAAATGGTGACAGGACGCAGCCTTGTGGGGCCCCTGTGTTGTTGATCCTGGGTTGTGAGGAGATGGAGCCTAGCCTGACGACCTGGGACCTGTTGGTAAGGAAGTCCGTGATCCACAGGCGTAGGGTGGGGTGGACTCCTAGCGCAGCGAGATTGTCTTGAAGAATTTTAGAGCTGATGGTATTGAATGCTGAGCTGAAGTCCAGTAGGAGGATCCTGGTGTAGGAGTCCGGACTATCCAGGTGATCATAGACGTGCTCCAAGCAGATGTTGATGGCGTCATTTGTGGACCTGTTCGCTCTGTACGCGAACTGGTGCGGGTCCAGCAGTCCCTCAGTAGAGTGCTTAAGGAGGGGTAGCACCATGCTTTCAAAAGCTTTCATGATCACGAATGTAAGTGCCACGGGCCTGTAGTTACACCACTGGCAGCTTGGTTCCGATCACCTTGCACACAGAAAACATGTTAGACCTCACGATCATTAAAAATCCAAACTAATACAACAATCTTCTATACTTTTCATTGGTTCTTCTTTTGAATGCCACATTTGTCTCATCAAGGAGCTTGCCTTTTGCATCCAAATTTTCCAAGGAACAGATAGCCAATTCCAAACCTGAATTTTGCAGGATTTCCTAGTCTGATGTAAAGATCAGGTTTCCTTGTGGGAAAAATCTTTACAGTTTCTCCCATCAAACAATCTTGGTTTATCATCTACATTAATAATGAGTTTAATAGAAAAGCTAGATGTTAATAGGGAAGGATGCCTCTGTTAATGTGTAAGTGTTCCATAATGGTCCTGTACTTTGCTTCCTCTGACAACACCCAGGGTGTAACTGCGATAGCTGTTTTTTTCTGCAAGGAGTAAACAAGTGATAAAGTCATAAATGGATTAACTAATGTTCTGAGGACTTGAAATCTTGGCATTGGTTTGAGATTAGAAGTATTATTATCAGGTCTTTGCACTGATGCCATATTATAAAAAAAAATGTGTTTTTTTTTTGTAGCCTTGAGAAGATGTTGGTGGGGTAGGACTGTTTCCTGGCTTCTAATAGGATTGCAAACTTAAAGTGCACTGTCTATTAAGGGTAATATTTTTACTAAACGATCCTATTTTCGATCAGATTATTCAGATTGTATTGTAGGAAAACAGAGAGGCTGGTGGGCTTATCAATCCTGATGATTTCCTTAAAGGATTTATGAGGTGAATTGAATATAAAAAGTTATTTAACTCATTACAAAAGCAGACCTCAGGGCAGATGAACAGCGCCTTCCTTGTCATTATCTGGCGCTTTATCAGCCTAATCCACTCATTCTTGTAGGTCCCGACCCTCCCCAGGGTCGTTCTATCAGAATCGCCGCTTAAAAAAAGCTACCTCCTGCGCTGCTCGCATAGCCGCGGCAGCGCAGGATTACAGCCCTGCCCGTGTCCGCTCACACTCCGTGTGCTCTGTTATACATCATGTGGGCGGCCCCACATGACTACCCATATTGCTAACTACACTGCCAACCAGCCGCGCCCCCTCAGCAGAGAATACAAGCGCTGAGCGAGTGACTGTGCCCCCTCAGCAGAGAATACAAGCGCTGAGCGAGTGAGGACGTCACTCGCTCAGTTCTTGTATTCTCTGCTGAGGGGGCACGGCTGGCAGGCAGTGTAGTCATGTGGGGCCGCCCGCATGATGTATAACAGAGCGCACGGAGTGAGGGCGGACACGGGTAGGGCTGTATTCCTGTGCTGCGGCGATTCTGATCAGGCGACCCTGGGGTGGGTCGGGACCTACAATGAACAGTGTATTAGGCTGATAAAGTGCCAGATAATGACAAGGAAGGTGCTGTTCGTTTGCCATGAGGTCTGCTTTTGTAATGAGGTAAATAACTTTTTTTATGCAATTCACCTCGCAAGTCCTTTAAATAAATGGTCGGTCGGTGTGGCGGATTTTTCATACATACTATCATAACTGGTTGCCGGCAACCCCATGGGGGCGTGTGTATGGGGTCAGAGCGTGGAACCAGTCGCGGACACCGACATGTAAAGCATACTGCACGGGGCACTGGGGGGGGGGGGGGGGTGATTGGGGGGGGGGACACAGTGAGGGGACAACGTCGGGATCTCGTTGCGTTCAGCGCTCGTCCCAATATCGTATGCTGTTACCGCTGCACACCTGATCGCGCATGTTGACCCTCCTTATTTCTGCATGTCCGATCAGTACATGCGACCAATTTTGCCCTGAAATTGGTCGCATCTATTGGGCATGGCCTTGGCAGCACCAATGTTCATCCGATTCAATTTATAATAATCGAATCAGATGGCCGATCGGCCAGCAAGTTGCCTGATGTATAACCACCTTTAGATACGATTGTGAATTGGATTATTTAATTTAGCGTTGGGTCCCCAAGCAGTCGCCCTGGCGATTGCATATGGTCAGAATAATTACAATGATTCCGCTCTAAAGCAAATTCAAGGCTCGTAGACACACATGAATTAAGTCAGTTGAGGCCGTGTGTGCAGTAGCCCCCATCTGCTGCCCTACAAGTGATCTGTCCAGTGGATCAACTTGGCTGAGCGATGGTCGCTCTCCTGCCCACACTGTGACATCACGTACACACCGCTCTGTAGTCCCTCCACCCCCCACACAGCAGCAGAATGTGTCATCAGCTACCGAGCTGACAGGCGTCTGTACATGCCGGCCCAGCAATGTCCCCCAAGGGGATTGGGTTCCAATCCCCGATGGGTGACATAAGCCAAAGGCATACCTCCCAACTTTTGAAGATGTGAAAGAGGGACACTTAAGCCATGCCCCCTGTGCTGTCTTAAGCCACACCCCTGCTTTTGCAAGAGGGTGACAATGGGAGGGAGTGTGCAGGGGAGGGTACCAGTGGGTGGGAGAGGGTGACACTGGGTGGAAATGAGGGTGCTAGTGGATGGGGGAGGAAGGTGCCGACAGGAGGAGGGTGTCGACAGGGTGCCTGGGGCAGGGTGCTGGGACTGGGTGCAGGAACAGGGTGCCTGGGGCAGGGTGCAGGGACAGGTTGCAGGGACTGGGTGCCTGGAGCAGGGTGCAAGGACAGGGTGCCTGGAGCAGGGTGCTTGGGGCAGGGACAGGGTGCAGGGACTGGGTGCCTGGAGCAGGGTGCAGGGACAGGTTGCCTGGTGCAGGGTGCCGGGACAGGATGCCTGGTGCAGGGTGCAGGGACAGGGTGCCTGGGGCAGGGACAGGGTGCCTGGGGCAGGGACAGGGTGCCTGGGGAAGGGTGCAGGGACAGGGTGTCTGGGGCAGGATGCAGGGACTGGGTGCCTGGGGCAGGGACTGGGTGCCTGGAGCAGGGTGCAGGGACTGGGTGCCTGGAGCAGGGGCCAGGCACTGGGTGCCTGGGACAGGGGCCAGGCACTGGGTACCTGGGACAGGGGCCAAGAGCAGGGTGCCTGGGAAAGGGTGCAGGGTGCCTGGGGAAGGGTGTAGGGGCAGGGTGCCTGGGGCAGAGGCTAAGGTACACTGACACTGGGGAAGGGTGCAGGGTGCCTGGGGAAGGGTGCAGGGTGCCTGGGGAAGGAGGGTGCAGGGTGCCTGGGGAAGAAGGGTGCAGGGTGCCTGGGGAAGGGTGCAGGGGCCAGGGGCAGGGTGCCTGAGGAAGGGTGCAGGGGCCAGGGTGCCTGGGGAAGGGTCCAGGGGCAGGGTGCCTGGGGAAGGATGCAGGGGCCAGGTGCATGGTGCCTGGTGAGGGGCAGGGTGCCTGGGGAAGGGTGCAGGGTGCCTGGGGAAGGGTGCAGGGTGCCTGGGGAAGAAGGGTGCAGGGTGCCTGGGAAAGGGTGCAGGGGCCAGGGGCAGGTGCCTGGGGAAGGGTGCAGGGGCCAGGTGCAGGGTGCCTTGGGAAGGGTGCAGGGGCCAGGGTGCCTGGTGAAGGGTGCAGGGGCCAGGGTGCCTGGGGAAGGGTGCAGGGTGCCTGGGGAAGGGTGCAGGGGCAGGGTGCCTGGGGCCAGGGGCCAGGGTACACTGACACTTGGTGGGTATGGGGGTTGTCAGTGGAGGGGGTGGGGAGAATGCCCGTGGGTGGGGAGGAGGGTGCTACTTTTAGGAGTGTGTGTGTGTGTGTGGGGGGGTGCCTGGGCAGAGAATGGAGGCGGAAAAACTGATCGAGGCTCCAGCCTCGATGCGGGAGCCGGCTTCTTTACTTCCTCCCTCCCTCCCTCCCTCTCTCTGAATGCCCCCTAATGTATGTCTGTGCCCCCCCCCCCCCCCCGTAGGCAGAGTGAGCGCAGCGGAGCGGGCAGTCGAGTCCTTTTACCGCTGATCTGTCTGGCATCGGACTTCCATCTGCTTCCTGTGACGTCATAGTAAACAGGAAGCACATGGAAGTTCGATGCCAGACAGGCAGTATGCGTGCATCAGCGGTAGTGTTGGGCGAACACCTGGATGTTCGGGTTCGCGAACGTTCGCCGAACATGGCTACGATGTTCGGGTGTTCGCGCCGAACTCCGAACATAATGGAAGTCAATGGGGACCCAAACTTTCGTGCTTTCTAAAGCTTCCTTACATGCTACATACCAAATTTGCAGAGTATGTGCACCTTGGGAGTGGGTACAAGAGGAAAAAAAAATATTTGAAAAAGAGCTTATAGTTTTTGAGAAAATTGATTGTAAAGTTTCAAAGGAAAAAATGTCTTTTAAATGCGGAAAATGTCATTTTTCTTTGCACAGGTAACATGCTTTTTGTCGCCATGCAGTCATAAATGTAATACAGATAAAAGGTTCCAGGAAAAGGGACCGGTAACGCTAACCCAGCAGCAGCACACGTGATGGAACAGGAGGAGGGCGGCGCAGGAGGAGAAGGCCACGCTTTGAGACACAACAACCCAGGCCTTGCATGAGGACAAGAAGCGTGCGGATAGCAATGCATTTTGTCGCCATGCAGTCATAAATGTAATACAGATGAGAGGTTCAATAAACAGGGACCGGAAACGCTAACCTATAACAGATGTTCATTGTTCATGTTACTTGGTTGGGGTCCGGGAGTGTTGCGTAGTCGTTTCCAATCCAGGATTGATTCATTTTAATTTGAGTCAGACGGTCTGCATTTTCTGTGGAGAGGCAGATACGCCGATCTGGGACGATGCCTCCGGCAGCACTGAAACAGCGTTCCGACATAACACTGGCTGCCGGGCAAGCCAGCACCTCTATTGCGTACATTGCCAGTTCGTGCCAGGTGTCTAGCTTCGATACCCAATAGTTGAAGGGTGCAGATGGATTGTTCAACACAGCTACGCCATCTGACATGTAATCCTTGACCATCTTCTCCAGGCGATCGGTGTTGGAGGTGGATCTGCATGCTTGCTGTTCTGTGGGCTGCTGCATGGGTGTCAGAAAATGTTCCCACTCCAAGGACACTGCCGATACCATTCCCTTTTGGGCACTAGCTGCGGCTTGTGTTGTTTGCTGCCCTCCTGGTCGTCCTGGGTTTGCGGAAGTCAGTCTGTCGGCGTACAACTGGCTAGAGGAGGGGGAGGATGTCAATCTCCTCTCTAAAGTCTCCACAAGGGCCTGCTGGTATTCTTCCATTTTGACCTGTCTGACTCTTTCTTCAAGCAGTTTTGGAACATTGTGTTTGTACCGTGGATCCAGAAAGGTATAAACCCAGTAATTGGTGTTGTCCAGAATGCGCACAATGCGTGGGTCGCGTTCAATGCAGTCTAGCATGAATTGAGCCATGTGTGCCAGAGTCCTGCCAGAATCCTCATCATCCTCTTGTGAGCGTTGTGATAGTTGTGATGCATCATAGTCGTCACCTTCTTCCTGGTCTGCTTTTGCTGACCATTCGCGCTGAATTGTGGAAGTCCAACGTGCACCGCTCTGGCCCTCGTCAGTGGTGGCATGAAATTCCTGCTCCAACTCCAGCTGTTCCTCCTCCTCTTCTTCGTCATAGCTGCTGGGGCCAGCGTTTCCTGAGGCAGATGGCCTGATGTTGGTATCATCACACTGAACGTTTTCTCCTTCAGATTCCCCCAGATGCATCATGACAGCTGTTTCCTTGATTTTCAACATTGACTTCTTCAGTAAACACAGCAGTGGTATGGTAATGCTGACTGAAGAGTTGTCACTGCTCACAAGCAACGTGGATTGCTCAAAATTTTGGAGGACTTGGCAGAGGTCCAACATGTTGGCCCAATCGGATCCACAGAAGCTTGGCAGCTGTCCGGATGCGCCTCGGTACTGCGCCGTCATGTACTGGACCACTGCACTCTTCTGCTCGCAAAAGCGGGCTAGCATGTGCAGCGTAGAATTCCAGCGCGTAGAGACATCACACAGCAATCGATGGTGGGGGAGATTGAAGCGTTCCTGCATCTTGGCGAGTGCCCCCGAAGCAGTACTGGAATTTCTACAATGTTTGGCCACTCGTCGCACCTTCAACAGAAGATCGGCCACGCCTGGGTATGTCCTCAGGAACAGCTGAACTACTAGGTTCATCACGTGCGCCAGGCAAGGGATGTGTGTCAGCTTAACCAACCTTAAAGCGCGAATGAGATTACTCCCATTATCACACACAACCATGCCCGGTTTCAGGTCCAGCGGTGCCAGCCACAAATCCGTCTGTTCCTTTATTCCCCTTCAAATTTCCTCCCCTGTGTGCTGCTTATCCCCAAGGCAGATCAGCTTCAGCAATGCTTGCTGACGCATGCCAACAGCTGTGCTGCACTGCTTCCACGATCCTACTGCTGCTGGGTTAGCGTTTCCGGATGAGGTACAGCTTTGAGATGCGTTGGAGGAGAAGGAGTCAGAGAGGTAGGTGCTGCTGTTGTTATCCAGTGGGAGGGACGGCGGTGCAGCTGTTTGCGGCGTGGGCAACACCCGCGCCGTAGCAGGTGAGGAATCACTGCCAGGCTCCACAAGGTTCACCCAGTGCGCGGTAAGGGAGATGTATCGACCCTGGCCGAACGCACTCGTCCAGGTGTCAGTGGTGAGGTGAACCTTGCAGGCAACGGCATTCTTCAAGCTTCGGGTTATTTTGCTGACCACGTGCTCATGCAACTCAGGCACTGCAGAGCGCGCAAAGTGGTAGCGGCTGGGAACCACGTAACGTGGGATGGCCACTGACTTCATGCCCTTGAAGCTGTTTGTCTCCACCACTCGATATGGCAGCATTTCGCAGGCCAGAAGCTTGGCTATGCTGGCTGTTAGTGCCACGGCCCGGGGGTCATTTGCTGGCAATTTCCTCTTGTGCTCAAACATCTCCGAGACAGACAACTGAACCGTAGGGCTGCACACTGAAGGGCTGTTGGTTGTTGTGTTTGATGAAGACTGGGAGACCTCAAGAGCACTATTCCGGAAAGTGACAGTGTCAGCGTCGTCTGATGTTTGTGAATGTTGTTGTGAACCACGCAATGGCTGGGCTACTGCTGCTGCTGAGGAGGGTCTGGTGGTGAGTCTGGTGACCCCAAGGGAGGCAGTGTTGCTGGTACCCTGTCCTGCCGCGTTTGCCCACAGA
The DNA here is from genome assembly GCF_040937935.1 of Hyperolius riggenbachi. Lineage (NCBI taxonomy): Eukaryota > Metazoa > Chordata > Amphibia > Anura > Hyperoliidae > Hyperolius > Hyperolius riggenbachi. Next base: position 44,909,729 of record NC_090656.1, read on the forward strand.
GTGGGATGTTTGGATACCATGTGGCGGGTCATGCTGGTGGTGGAGAGGTTGTTAATATTTTTCCCCCTGCTCAGGCGGGTCTTGCACACCTTGCAAATCACCATGGTACAATCCTCACTGCAGTCTTCAAAGAAAGGCCAGACTTTGGAGCACCTGCCTTGCTGGCGATTTCTGTTTGCGCCTCTTTTGCCTCTCACTTGAACTTCCACGCTTGTGGTGCCTGAAATTTCGCGCCGCCTACCTTGTGGCACAAGGTGAACTCGTGCAGCAGTGGGTTTTTCAACAGACTCATCTGTGCTGCTACGACGGCGATGTTCTCCTTCACATAGAAAATCTGGGTCTGTGTCCACACTGTCCAAACCCTCCTCTTCCATCTCCTCAAACTCGTCATATGTGATTGTGGGCCGCCGCCGCCGTGGAGTAGAGCTCCCCAGAACAACCTCTGCGCAGCTCACTCCAACGTCGTCTTCCAGATCTTCTCGGCCGACCTCCTGCAATTGAAACCCCTCCTGCCCAACTTGCTCTGGGATTTGGGTTTCAAAGTCCTCGGACTCGCCTTGCATTTCAGTGCGCGGTGCATTTCCCACAGTAAATGGTTGTGAATCCGGGCACAACATTTCTGGCTGTTCCATTCACCTTTGAAAGGTGGAAGTTTGTTGGGCTGGGAATAGCTCCTGCGAATACCCCATTGTGTCCTGAGGAAATTCTTCGGACTGGTTATTTGGCAGTTGTGTGCGTGGTGTCGCTGCCGGTTGTGTCAGCTTTGTGCCCACTGGCTCCTTGTAACTGGCTGAGGACTCGGACCTCGTGCGTGATGTGCTGGTGCTGCTTAACCCATTGCTGGACGCTTGAGAGGTCATCCAATTAATTATCTGGTCCTGTTCTTTTGGATTTGTAAGGGTTGATTTCCTGGACAACATGGGCGGTATTGAGTGGGTTTTCTTCGGTGCTCCACTGTGGCCTGTACGTGAACCGTCAGGGGAAACACCTCTTCCCTTGCCCCTCCCTCTTTCACAGGATTTCTTCTTCATTTCACTTATCCTTAAAGTACACGCTGACTGGCAGCAGTACAGTGGCAGTACAGAAATGCTATATAGTGGTGGGTGAGCGGTGTACTACAATTCCCAGCAGCGACACAGAGCACAATGCTATACAGTGGTGGGTGAGCGGTGTACTACTGTTCCCAGCAGCAACACAGAGCACAATGCTATACAGTGGTGGGTGAGCGGTGTACTACTATTCCCAGCAGCGACACAGAGCACAATGCTATACAGTGGTGGGTGAGCGGTGTATTACTATTCCCAGCAGCGACACAGAGCACAATGCTATACAGTGGTGGGTGAGCGGTGTACTACTGTTCCCAGCAGCGACACAGAGCACAATGCTATACAGTGGTGGGTGAGCGGTGTACTACTATTCCCAGCAGCGACACAGAGCACAATGCTATACAGTGGTGGGTGAGCGGTGTACTACTGTTCCCAGCAGCGACACAGAGCACAATGCTATACAGTGGTGGGTGAGCGGTGTACTACTATTCCCAGCAGCGACACAGAGCACAATGCTATACAGTGGCGGGTGAGCGGTGTACTACTATTCCCAGCAGCGACACAGAGCACAATGCTATACAGTGGTGGGTGAGCGGTGTACTACTGTTCCCAGCAGCGACACAGAGCACAATGCTATACAGTGGTGGGTGAGCGGTGTACTACTATTCCCAGCAGCGACACAGAGCACAATGCTATACAGTGGTGGGTGAGCGGTGTACTACTGTTCCCAGCAGCGACACAGAGCACAATGCTATACAGTGGTGGGTGAGCGGTGTACTACTGTTCCCAGCAGCGACACAGAACACAATGCTATACAGTGGTGGGTGAGCGGTGTACTACTACTCCCAGCAGCGACACAGAGCACAATGCTATACAGTGGCTGGTGAGCGGTGTACACAGAGTGGCAGTAAACACAATGCTATATAGTGTGGGTGAGCGGTGTACTACTGTTCCCAGCAGCGACACAATGACTGGGGGGACCCTGGCTAGCCTGGCTGGAGAGAGAACTACCCTGCCTGCCTACCCAAAGCTAAACCCACAGACAAATGGCGGAGAAATGACGTGGATCGGGTATTTATTTACCCGAACCACGTGACCCGTTCGGCCAATCAGAGCGCGTTCGGGTCCGAACCACGTGACCCGTTCGGCCAATCACAGCACTAGCCGAACGTTCGGGGAACGTTCGGCCATGCGCTCTTAGTTCGGCCATATGGCCGAACGATTTTGCCGAACACCATCAGGTGTTCGGTCGAACTCGAACATCACCCGAACAGGGTGATGTTCTGCAGAACCCGAACAGTGGCGAACACTGTTCGCCCAACACTAATCAGCGGTAAGAGGACTCGACTGCCCGCTCTGCTGCGCTCACTCTGCCTACAGGGAGGGGGGGGGGTTACACACGGACATACATTAGGGGGCATTCAGAGAGGGAGGAAGTATTGAAGCGGGCTCCCGCATCCCTCAGTTCCGCGGCTGGAGCCTTGATCAGTTTTTCCATCTCCATTCTCTGCCCAGCCATTGGGATTCAAGAGGGGGGGCCCGGGATAGCGGGAGGGCCCCACCAAATCGGGAGAATCCCGACGAAAACGGGACGGTTGGGGGGTATGGCAAAGGTATGTGCGCGCCTTAATTTAATTGGCTATATAGATCTGGACATAAGTGGGAAAACTAAGCAGCAAAGAAGAACAAAGGCATCTGATTATAAGATAAACAATGTCTCTCCAGAAGAGTGATTAAACAAGCCCTCTCCGAGTATTCATGTGTGCATGTTTAGGCTATTAGCCTTCACAAGAAACGTCTCTCAGCTGCAGGATACCGAGATTGCCCTGTGAGGCCAGTGAAGTGAGCAGCTTCAGAGATGTTTAGCTAAACACTGCAATTCACTGATAAAGGACATGTTACACATTAACAGTACCGCATCCATCCTCGCAAGGCCTAAAGTCAATCCAGCTACTTTGTGTGTGAAAATCTTACGATCAGGCATTAGAGGGCAGTGTTTTTTCAAAGCTGACACATTTCATTTGAAATTATTAAACAAATCAAGTGATCATTCATTACCAGTTTGCAGGAATTCCCAGGCCTGCTGTCTCTTTGAAACCTTGGTCATTAACCCTTTCAGCAGCTGCAGTGTTGAGCGGGGAAAATAAAATGTAAGGGCTTACAGGGCTTTTCAGCTTATAGTCTCACTGAGAATTTCACAACGTGGTGGGACACAGGCGCTAGACATGACCTGGATAAGCCCCATAGGTTCCCCTTCCCCTGAAAACACCAGGCTGTGACAATTATTTGGAATACCAAGGCCACAGCTTTTATTAACATTAATTTCTGGTTACATTCCAATCCTAAAAAACATGTTAGTATACAATAATCAATTTTCTCAACAAACAATCACTATTTCCCGTAACCAGATTTCCTTTTCCTCTTCTTTCGGCAACCACAATCATTTCGTTGCAGAGTCCCCTGCCAAGGCCGCCATCACCAAAGTAGCCGCAAGCCATGTTCCATCTCAGCTCTGCGGGTAACTTTATTACGTCCTTATTGTGATTATGCCTCCAAGTCGGCCTTACAAAGGACCCGCCATGCTGTGACAGAATAGATACCTCGCCTACCCCATGTCCCCTACCCCTGTTGTTTCTGACGGGTGGGAGGGTGGGTGCTGCTCTGCTGGTCCCTTGGGTTGAAAGGAAGTCCCTTTGTCTGTCCTGACCATATCAAAGGCTAGCAGATTCCTGCCCGCCTTTGTTTGACACCTTTGACCCAAGCTGACCTATCGGGATGTCTGGGGTCACCTTTCTCCCATCCAGGTCATGTGCTCTGGTCGCTTAGCCCTGCCCAGCTCTGGAGCTCTCTTGACCTGGATAAGCCCCATAGGTTCCCCTTCCCCTGAAAACACCAGGCTGTGACAATTATTTGGAATACCAAGGCCACAGCTTTTATTAACATTAATTTCTGGTTACATTCCAATCCTAAAAAACATGTTAGTATACAATAATCAATTTTCTCAACAAACAATCACTATTTCCCGTAACCAGATTTCCTTTTCCTCTTCTTTCGGCAACCACAATCATTTCGTTGCAGAGTCCCCTGCCAAGGCCGCCATCACCAAAGTAGCCGCAAGCCATGTTCCATCTCAGCTCTGCGGGTAACTTTATTACGTCCTTATTGTGATTATGCCTCCAAGTCGGCCTTACAAAGGACCCGCCACCGCATTCTGGGAGTTGCGCCTCAACCCCGAATGCCCCGCCACACGCTGAGGGCGGCCTCCGCAGCCTCCCTCAGCCCAAACAGGAACGCCTCGTTCCCGACATCATTAAGATGGATGCCATCGTGCCTGAAGAAAGAAGAGTCCTTTTCCAGTAGCTTGTGTCGAACTGACAATCCCCCTCTTTTGCATACAAATTTGGCAATGGCTTTGTTTATCTTCCAACGGGCTCGGTTAATTTTTGCGTATGGGACCAGAGGGCGCCACCGCATTCTGGGTATCATTTCCGACCAGACCACCACCACCCCGGGGCAGAGATCCCTAACTCTAACCATGAAGTATTTTAAGTCCGTCATTAGGTCGTACGTTGAAAGCCAGCCCAGGTCATTCCCTCCTATATGCAGCATTAGCACATCAGGGGGACCCCAAAGCCGTGTCAGCCGGGCGAACTTGGATTTTAGTCTCTCTAGCGTAAGGCCCGGGTACCCAAACCAGTGCACCTCTGCGTCTTCTGTACTCATGCTCAAGTTCCTTCCCCCGCTGCGCTGAGTTGCCCGTCGTTCTGCCCATACCACGTAGGAGTGCCCCACTATCCATACTTTGCATCTGGGCTTGGGTGTATCTGTGAAGGTAATAATTGGCACATTTAGAAATTATTTTTTTTTTTTTTTTTTTTTTTTTTTTTTTTTTTTTTATCAGTATATCTTGCATGTCGACCTCCCTCCCCTTAGGGCCCCCCCTTGCCCTAGTATTGTTCTACCAAGTGGGGGCGGATGTAAAGCTTGAACCTCCCTGATTTCCATCTGCCCAATTTGCGAAGCCTCTGATCACTCAAGCCCCTTGCCGCCCCTTCTGTGGCGGCCCCAATGCGGAATGAATGTGACCCGTATTCCTCTGACCTGCAACCGACATAAGTCAAGCAGCGCTTAAGTACTGCAACAAATTGATAACGGGAAAGGGCTGATCCATCTTTGTGCTGTAGCAGTGGCCCTCCCCCCGTTGGGTGTTCCCTCATAAATTGCGTAAAGAGCCCGAGAGGGCACGTGGGGCATCCAGGCCTTACCCTCAACGTCAATGTCGCCCCTTTTCCCCTCTGATCTGTCTTGGATTTTGGTATGTGGATGAACAGGGCCTCTTTTCCCATGGAAACTTGTGTGACCTGCAACCCTCCCCGGTCCTTTTTACGCTGGCTAACCAATTCCCCCAGGCGTAGGGCCCCGTGGAAGGCTATTGAGAAGGCTAGGCTGAACAACTTCCTCTCATGCTCGTCCCGACAAACATTACCCATGCCTACCATAATATCCCTGAGTAGTGGGAGAGTAATGGGACGTCTCTTGTCCGTAGCTTTTGGGCCCCTGCGAAAACCTTTTATTGCCTGCCTGAAAAGGAAGTCTTTCGTTATATCTCCACCCCCTTTGAGCTTGAACATGAAGGCTAGCGCCGCCATGCCCCGGTCTACCGTTGCCGGCGAGCAGCCTCTCTGGAACATTTCACCCAAAAATGCGAGGAGGCGTTCCCTGTCTGTTCCCCAACCTGCCTGGGCTGTCCCTGAGCTGGCCTGGAAATCCGCCCACTGCCTCCATACCCGGGAATATGCCCTCCAGGTGCTCTCCGCTAGTGATTGCCTGACCCAGCCTGCCATTATGGCGAGATGATGTCCCAAAGGTGTTGTGGTACCTGTACCGGTAGGGCATGCGATTGCGGAGCCAGCTCCCGGAAACGTTCCAGCTGAAAACGAGATAAAGCATCAGCTATACCGTTAGATATTCCCGGCAGGTGGACGGCTCTAAATTTAATGTTGTGCCTTAGGCATTGCAATACAAAGTGCCTGACTAGGTTGACCACCGGCCCTGAGGTGGATGTCAGCTTATTCACCACCGCTACCACCGCCATATTGTCGGTATTGAAAACCACGTCTTTATTAGCCAGCGCTGGGCCCCATACTTCGGCAGCGACTACCAGCGGAAAGAATTCTAGTAGGGCCAAGTTTCTTATCAGAGGGGACCTGCGCCAAGCCGGTGGCCACCGGCCATGGCTCCACTGTCCTTGGAAGTATGCCCCAAACCCGATACTACCGGATGCGTCAGTAAACAGCTGCAACTGCTCGCTGCCCACCTGCTTCTCCAACCACAGCGTTCTCCCATTGTAATCCTGTAGGAAGTGTTCCCACACCCTTAGATCCTCCTTCCCCTCCGCCTTGATCCTAACATGGTGTTGTGGGTTCGTGACCCCCGCTGTCATAAAGGCCAGTCTCCTGCAGAAAATCCTGCCCATCGGCATAACGTTACATGCAAAGTTCAGCTTCCCCAACAACGACTGCAGTGCCCTTAGAGTTATTTTCTTAGCCGCTATTGCCCTTGCTACCTCCCCTCTTAAGTCTGACAACTTGTCCTGTGGGAGCCTGTATTCCATTGCCCCTGAGTCGATCTCGATTCCCAGGAACCGAATCACCTCGGTGGGGCCCTCAGTCTTTTCTGGCGCTAGGGGCACCCCAAACTCCTGAAAGGAATCCTGTAATGTTGTCAACATTAATGCGCAGTCCTCTGACTTAGCCGGGCCCACGCACAAGAAATCATCCAGATAGTGCACCAAGCCCCTTAGGCTGGATCTCTTTCGCACTACCCACTCCAAGAAGGAGCTAAAGGCCTCAAAATAAGCGCAAGATATAGCACACCCCATAGGGAGGCAGCAGTCTATGTAGTACCCCCCGCCCCATTGGCATCCCAACAAGTGAAGACTATCCTGGTGAACCGGCAGTAACCGGAAGGCCGATTCGATATCTACCTTTGCCATGAGTGCCCCTCTTCCCATGTCCTTGACTAAGGCTGTAGCCTGGTCGAATCTCGTGTAAGTCACTGCCGACAGTTCCGCGCTTATCCCATCATTCACCGACTCCCCCTTTGGGTGGGAGAGGTGGTGGATCATGCGGAATTTGCCCGGTTCCCTCTTTGGCACGACCCCTAGTGGCGAAATGTGAAGGTTGGGGATGGGGGGAGTTATGAAAGGTCCAACCATTCTTCCCAATTCTACCTCTTTGTCTATCTTTTGTTGCACTATGTGCGGGAACTGGAGGGCTGATTTTAGGTTTTTGCAGTGCGTCGTTGGTGAAGTGGTCCGTGAAGGTATTCGAAAGCCGTGAGTGAAACCGTGTATTAGCAGGTCTGCATCCTCCCTGTTGGGGTATTTATCTAGCCATGGCTGCATCCCTGCGATGCTCACCGGTGACCTCCCCTTTGCCAGCCTGCTCGTGAGATTTTTGCCCTGTTCGGAGCCTTTTGTAGCACTTCTCCCACGTATGGTTAAGGCCGCCGCAGGCGGAGCATTCGTGCTTGTAGCGGCAGCTAGTGCCCCATTTGCATGCGCCATTGTTGTAAAGCCAGCACGCCCCGTTCTTACGCAATGCCGGCGACCCTGCTTGGGGACCGCCGGCTGCCCCTGAAAAGGGGGGTTGGTTACCTCGCAGCACGCTGTAACCGCATCCCCCCTGTGATCCAGCCGACCCCGACGAGGTCGATTTAGGATCTGTGAAAAGCCGTGTCCATAGGGGGAGGTCTTTTTGGTCCCACCCTAATGAGGGCCAGACCGCCATGCGCTGGCGATATTGCTCATCGTACTTTAGCCATGCTGTCCCCCCATAAGTGCGATATGCATCTATTATGCTGTCTAGGTAGCAGAAGAGGGAGGAGCATAATTCCGGCGTCTTTTCCCCGATTATGCTCCCCAATGTGACGAATGCCTGCAACCAATTCATAAAGGTTCTAGGTATTAGTCTGACCCTCCTTCTAAACTCGTCCTTGCTCCTACGATGTTCTTTGCCCCTTTCCCATTTCTCGAGTGGGAAACGGTCCAGGGAAAGGAGTGAGAAAATGTCAAAATATTCCCGTTTCCACACTTTTTTCTTTAGTTTCTTTTTTAAGTGAGTACCTAGGGGGCCTTCATATACCACATAGGTGTTTCTCTTCGCTGCGTCTGCCACCTGACCTCTACGCGGCCGTTTTTTATCCCTTGCGCGCGAGGTCCTGTCTGCGCTGGTGCTGCTGGCGCTTGAGCAACTACGGCTCCTGTCCGCGGGCTTCTGCTTGCGCGCGCGCTTTTGTCCGCTTGCGCATGAGGCCGCGTTGGTGCTTGAGCTAGCGGGGCTTGAGCCCCTGCAGCTCTCGAGATCCCTGTCCGGTACCCCGCTAGCAGCTTCTCCTTGCCTGCTCTGCATCCCCGCTATCATTTCCCTCATGTTTTGTAACAGACTCATCTGAGCTGACCATAAGGGGTTGGGTGGTGCATTATTAGCCGTAAAGGCCGATTGGGAATTTTTTGTTAAGTACCCCTGTTGGCCCCCTTCCCCCCCCATGCAATAATCATCTACTAAACATTCTTCGTCAGTCTCCTCTCCAGTGGTGATCTCCTCACCTGAGTCTGCCGCCATAGGCGCCACTGATCCTGTTCCTGGTGACCCTCTACCCCGAGCATCTTGCTCCAGGGGGTGTCCGGTGCCTTGCTCCATAGCCTGGTGCGTCTGCGGTAGTAGGAGTGCAGCCACCCCTTCCACACATCCGAGAGCCATCGTTCTCCCCTGTGTGTTGCCTCTGCTCTGCGCCGGAGCCTCCCCGGCGTCATGCTTCCCTCGCTGCTTTTGAGCACTGCTCCCATGGGAGCCTGCCATCTGCGACCTGCTTGCCGTTGTATTATTGGTGCGTGTCTCCTTGTGAGCACGGCCCCTGTCGGAGCCTGCCGTAGCTGTCTTGTTTTTTCTGCCCCTCCGGGAATGTTCTGTCCCTCCGTTTTTGATTTCTTTCCCCCGGCTTTTCTTCTGTTGTTGGTCCTTGTCCCTCCCGCCTCTCCCCTTGGAGGTGTGTTTCTTGGGCCGGATGCGTGCTGGGATATCCCCGGGGACAGGGGCCTCAGGCTGAGCGGGCCAGGGTGGGGGGATGGCAGGCGTGGGGGCCAGGGGGGGCAGAGGGCCTGCCGCTGGTGCTTGGCGTAGCTGTGGGGGTTGCAGCAGGGTATTGGATGAGGGTGGGGGCGGGAGGGGTGCATGGGGGGCGCAGGCCCACTCTGGGGTGACCCCCTGCGGGCCTCCCGGCTGATCCCTGGCGAGGTAATGAATAGAGGGGAAGAGGAGAGTGGGTGGAGGAAGGGTGACGGCTGCGTGTGGGGGCAGGAGGGGTGCTGGGGGGTTGCGGGCATACCCCGGAAGGTCCCCCTGTGTGTCTCCCAGGTGGTCCCTGGCGTGGGAATGCGGTATGGGGGTGAGGGGGGTGAGGATCGGGAAGTCGCCAGAAGGGGGCGCGCTGGTAGAGGATGGTCGCGGGTGACCCTGCGCGTCCCCGGGGTGATGGGCGCATGCGCTTATAGGGGGTGGACGCGGATGGCAATCCGCGTCCCCCGAGCAGAGTGCGCGTGCGCTGCTTTGGCATTGTTCCAGGGGAATGGCTGCGTCCGCCGGGAGGTCCAGTGGCGTCACTTCCGGGTCGACCCTGAGGACTTCCAGGTCGACGCCATTTTGCCGGAGCCCGCTCTGGAGATGGGCGGAAGCCGCGGATGCGCCCTTCTTCTTCTTCTTGGCCCTGCCCGCTCCAGAGGTAGCCGGCGGGGAAAGCCGGCGGGCGGAGCAGGGAGGTTCCGGGAGGCCTGTACATTGCCCCGACTTGTCCCGGGGCTTAGAGGAAGTGCCGACAGCGGCCTTTTTCTGGGGCATGTATTTACTTTTCTGGCCTCTCGTGGTAGGGCCAGGGGGGTTGGATCTGGAGGAGGACTTGCCTCGGGCTTGCTCAGGGATGGTGCAGGCAGGCACCGGGCTGCCGCGGGAGGTGCGGGAGGGGGGTTTTGAGGGGGGGAGGCTGTGTGGGCCCTTGTGGATGCCCGGACTGGGAGTCTTCCTGGACCCTGGAGCCCCCTGCCTCGCTGGGGAACCTGATGGGCTGAATCTGGAGGGGGCCTTCCGACTTCTGGACTGAGGTAAGCCGGGGGCACGGCCCTCCTGCAAATCCAAGTACCCCATCTGTCCCTCTATCCACCCCATTCCTCCTGCTGCGGCCTGCCTCTTAACTCTCTCCAAAAGTTCTGCCAATGCTGCTGCCTCCATGGCTGGCCACGTCCAGGCCCCCCCAAAACTATAGCAAAAGTCCTTACTGTGTCCTTAGTGGGAGGATGCGTGCGTGTTTGCCTGTCCGAGAACCTTGTGCTGCTCTGCTGGTCCCTTGGGTTGAAAGGAAGTCCCTTTGTCTGTCCTGACCATATCAAAGGCTAGCAGATTCCTGCCCGCCTTTGTTTGACACCTTTGACCCAAGCTGACCTATCGGGATGTCTGGGGTCACCTTTCTCCCATCCAGGTCATGTGCTCTGGTCGCTTAGCCCTGCCCAGCTCTGGAGCTCTCTAACATAGCAGAGTGTACCGAAGCTTAACACAGCAAGTGTGAACTCATAGTTGTAGAAATGGTGTGTTTACATTGCTTTGTGCAGGACATATCTTTCAGTGGTGGCCAACATTCTGGATATAGAGGGCCTCCTCCATGGCCTCTGACATCACCAGAGGGCCAATTATGATTCAAGCAGCTTTTGGCTGGACTTGTGATCCAGACGTGGACAAGACTACTGCAACTAGAGATGGCTCAAACCTCAGATTTTCGGTTCCCGAACCTCGAACCCGAACCTCCGCAAAAAGTTTGGTTCGCGCGAACTTCCGCAAACCGCAATAGACTTCAATGGGGAGGCGAACTTTGAAAATTAGAAACATTTATGCTGGCCACAAAAGTGATAGAAACGATGTTTCAAGGGGTCTAACATCTGAGTTTTTGCATGGTGGAGTGGGATACACACCAAAAGTCCCGGGGAAAAAAAATCAGGATTTGACGCACAGCAGCGTTTTAAGGGCAGAAATCACACTACATGCTAAATTTGAGGCTTAAAGTGCTTTAAAACATCCTGCATGTGTATACATCAATCAAGTAGTGTAATTAGTGTACTGCTTCACACTGACAGACCAAACTCACTGTGTAACGCACCGCAAACAGCTGTTTGTGTAGTGACGGCCGTGCTGGACTGGTGCGCACCATGACGAGAGTGCAGGTGATGGCGGCTTTCCAGCCCATATGGTCGCCAGGCTGAGTTAGCTCAATGACAGAACAGTGACTGTCCAGCTGATCGAATTTGGTCTGTCCACAATGAAGCAACGACCTTATTATCTTGGGTGTGACACCCCCCGAGACACTCATATAGCCGTCGGTCATTGCTTCATTGTGATACGCAAGTCCCTTCACCGCAGCAAGGTAACGATCACGAAGGGGAATTGACAAATGTACATGCCTTTTGTTTTGTTGTTGCAGCTGCAGTGCAGCCAGAAAATGCTGTGTGGGGAGCGACTTAGTCTTGGGGCAGGCAGTCACATGGCATGCAGGCAGAGATGCTGTGTGTGAGGACTGACTTAGTCTTCGGGCAGGCCTGACTGTGCTTTGCAGACCATGTGGTCAGATGGACCCTTGACCCAACGCTGTGTGCCAGAGATGACACCACTTGCCTTTCAACATCACGGTACAGTTTGGGTATCACCTTTTTTGAGAAATAATTGCGGCCTGGTATCTTCCACTGCGGTGTGTGGCTTTGCTTTTGTGTGCTGCTTTTCCTCAGGTGGTCATCCCACTGCAGTTTGTGCTTTGTCATCACGTGCCTTCATAAGGAAGTTGTTTCTACGCGGGTCTTGGTCTTTTCATGTCTCAATTTTTGGTGGCAGAGAGTACAGATGGCATTGCTTTCATCTGAGGCAGACACACACAAAAATGTCCACACCGCTGAGCCCTGGGGTGATGGCATTTTGAAGGTGGCGGCCGACTAAGTGTTAAGTGCGGTGCCAGAATCAGAGCAGGAGGAGGAAGATATGTCATGCTTCCATGCGGAAGCTGAGGAAGATGAGGTGTTCTGTGTTAAATAGTCAACTACGTCCTGACAATCTTGGGAGTTGATGGCACGCGCCTTCTGAACACTACTTCGGTCCAGGGCCACACAAAATCACGACAGCACGACCTCGAACAGACCTGCCGGGTGGCCTGCCTCTTTTGCCCATATTGGGGGGGGGGATGAAGTGAAAGGTATGCACTGACTTGACTAATACAATGTGCAGTCACACAGGTGCAGTGAACAGGTATGTAGGGACTGGTTTCAATACAATGTGCAGCTGTCACACACACAGGTACCGTGAACAGGTGCAGTGACTGGTGGTATATAACAATACATGTGCTCACGTAGGTAGGTGCACTAAACAGGTGGGTATGCAGTGACTGGTATCACAAATGTGCATCTGTCACACACACAAGTCCTGTCAGGTGCAGCAACTGGTGGTATATAAAACTGTGTGCGCTCACGTGGGTAGGTAGGTGCACATAACACAGGTGAGTATGCAGTGATTGGTATTACAAATGTGCAGCTGTCACACACACACACACACACAGGTACCGTCAACAGGTGCAGTGACACTGCGTGCGCTCACGCAGGTAGGTAGGTGCACTGAACAGGTGGGTATGCAGTGATTGGTATTACAAATGTGCAGCTGTTACACACACAGGTACCGTCAACAGGTGCAGTGACACTGCGTGTGCTCATGTAGGTAGGTAGGTGCACTGAACACAGGTGGGTATGCAGTGATTGGTATTAAAAATGTGCAGCTGTCACACACACAGTACCGTCAACAGGTGTAGCATATAAAACTGGTGCAGCATATAAAACGTCAACAGGTGGTGGTATATAAAACTGTGTGCGCTCACGTAGGTAGGTAGGTGCATTGAACACAGGTGGGTATCCAGTGATTGGTATTACAAATGTGCAGCTGTCACACACACAGGTACCGTCAACAGGTGCAGTGACACTGCAGGTGTTCATGTAGGTAGGTAGGTGCACTGAACACAGGTGGGTATGCAGGGATTGGTATTACAAATGTGCAACCACTTAAAGGGGATCTTCAGCCTAAACAAACATACTGTCATTAAGTTACATTAGTTATGTTAATTAAATTAGATAGGTAATATAATCTCTTACCCACCTTGTTTTAAAAGAACAGGCAAATGCTTGTGATTTCATGGGGGCAGCCATCTTTTTGGTTGAAAGGAGGTGACAGGGAACATAAGACACAGTTCCTGTGTCCTGATCACCCCTCCCAGCTGCACACTCTAGGCTTCAAATCTCAAATTCAAAATAAAAAAAACACATTTGTGCCAAAACAGCAGAAGAAAATAACATCAGAAATCCCATCATGCATTGCACAGCATCAGGGGAAAAATGCCCGGGCAGTTTTCTTATGTGCATCTACAAATGAGGATTCTGATGCTGTGAAACTGTTAAAGAAACACCAAGCCTTTTCAGTGCTGCTGAGTAGATTTGTAGTCTGGAGGTTCACTTTAAAACCTTGTACACATGTTTGAGGATGGACCCAGCAGTGATACCGATTGGATCCCCTGGGTGATGGTTCATGGCAAAATTCTGTCCAGGTCCATCGCTGGCCTCCAGGTCGGAGGCTGTTGCTATGAAGGGGGGAGGAGGGTATGGTACATGACAGAGCGGACGGGGTGAGTAGGAGAACAATGCATCTCGGTCTTTGCTCAACCAAAGCGATCCGTCAGCTGGCTCTCTCGCTGATGCATCAAAAGGGGATTGTGGGCCGCTGTGCTCACACTAGATTTTTGCCAGACGTGGCCCTGACTGGCCACCTTGAGCAAGGACCATTGCATGTGTACAAGGCTTTAAAAAAAACATTTTAATGATTGAAGAGGAAATTTAACCAAGTTTTGAACCTCATCCCAATCAATAGCTGACACTCCCTTTCCCATGAAAAATCTTTACCTTTTTTCGAATAGATCATCAGTGGGGTCCGTATGGCTGAAATTGTGGTGAAACCCCTCCCACAGTGTGATGTCATGACCATGGTCCTGACAGTTTGCTGTCTGTGAACCTCGTTGCATTGTGAGCTATAATGGCTCTTTCCAACAGCCAAGCACCCAGTATCTCCCTTTGTGCATTCCGTACAGATCACCTGACATGACAGGACAATATGTCATCACCAGTGATACATTTCGGAATGTAAATCAGGGAGAAGAAAGATTATACAACAAGCAAACATTAACTAAATAATCTATAAATCAATATTGTAAAAAAATAAGTAATTATTCATTATGTCATTTTTCACTGCTGGCACTAAAGAGGTTACATGCAGAATGGGTGATTAGCAGCTGGTAAGTACAATGAAGAGGAAGGTGGCTGAAAATGAGAAGGGCAAGACTTAGGCTTCTTCTTTCCCACCAGGACGTTGCGTTTTAGGGGACATTATAGGTCGCATAACGTGCCCCTAACGCAATGCCTGGTGGTGTTGTAGGAGGATGCTACCAAGAGCCGCATTATGCAGCTCTTGGTGCGGCTTTTTTGTGCCATGCGATGCGGAGACCACGTGATCCGCATCACGTGGTCCCGCCGGCCAATCGCCGCACAGAGTGGCCACTCCAGGAAGTAAGCACTGCACGTCACACAGTGCAGTGAATATTAATTAGCCATGTGGCTGGCCGCGGAGGAGGAGGGGAGACCTCCTTCTCCAACATTACTGAGCATGTGCAAACAGTCTAACGCAGCTTAGCTGCGTATAACGCACAGCATGCAGCACTTTAACCTGACGTGCAGCGTTACAATGTGATGCAACGTGGGCACTGTGAACAGCCCATTGATTTTTCTTTGCTGTGCGGTGGGCTGTGTTACAGGCTGCACTAACGTGCGCCTGTAACGTCTTACTGTGAAAGCAGCCTTAAAGTGTTTGGTTGTATAAAGTAACTTAACCACTTGCCGACCGCACACTCATACTGTGCGGCGGCAAAGTGGTAGCTGGAGGACGAGCGACGCAGATCTGCGTCTCCAGGTGCCTCCCTAATTAATCAGGAAAGGCCGCTCGCGCGATCGGCCGTTTCCTGTTAGATCACGGAGCGGGTCCCCGTGAATAGCCTGCGAGCCGCTGATTGCGGCTCGCAGACTAAATGTAAACGTAGGAGACATATGTCTCCTTTGTTTACATTGTACGGCGCTGCTGCGCAGCAGCGCCGTAAGGCAGATCGGCGATCCCCGGCCAATCAGCGGCCGGGGATCGCCACCATGTGACAGGGGATAGCCTGTCACTGGCTGCACAGGACGGATAGCGTCCTGTGCAGCCCGGATTGCCAGGGGTGAGAGGGAGGAGAGGGGGGGGGGGAATTTCGCCGCAGAGGGGGGCTTTGAGGTGCCCCCCCCGCAACATGCCAGCCAGGAGGAGCGATCAGACCCCCCTTGAACATCATCCCCATAGGGGGAAAAAAAGGGGGGCGATCTGATCGCTCTGCGTGCCAGCTGATCTGTGCTGGGGGCTGCAGAGCCCACCCAGCACAGATCACCAAACATAGCGCTGGTCCTTAAGGGGGGGTAAAGGCTGGGTCATCAAGTGGTTAAAATGAGGCCTTGGTGATCAATAATGAAAAAAAAATTATTTGTTTTTAGTTTCAGTCTGTACAGTTGAAGCTGTTACACCGTGCTTATATTGAGGAATCTATAATGCCCTCTGTCTGAATGATGTGCTATGTAGCTGAGATAAAATGAATGTGCCAACTCATTAACATATCATTGTGGAAGTGTTAATAACATCTGCAAACATTGATGTCAGATGTACAGGCCTGCTCCTAGCTAAATGCTTTAATGTAAATGTTTCTAGAGATGGTCAAAAAATGTCCACATAAATCTGACTTCCGAGTAGCAGTAATCGGAAAACGGCATGGGAAATAAGATTTCCATTGAAATGCCACATTAACCCAACTCCTTAAGTTTTGCCCAATCACAGAACTTGGAAGCATTGGACCAATCAGAGGACGCAGAGTTTTTCAGCGAAAATCGGACTACCGTGGTAATTTTAGACCAATCAAAAGACTTGGATACTACAGAGACTCCAAGATTTCCATGTCTTCCGATTAGCCCAAATTTCCGTGGTATTCTGATTACTGCAGTAAAATTCTGCATTCTCTGATTGGTTCATACTTCTGAGCATTTGGCCAATCAGAGAATGCAGAATTTTACCATGATAATTGAAATACCACGGAAATTTTGGGCCAATCATAAGACTTAGAAATTCTCGGTAGTATCCGAGACTTGTGATTGGGCTATAATTTCTGCGGCAATCCAATTTTCACATAAAAATTCAGCATTTTATGATTGGTCAAATACTTCTAACTCGGATGTATTTGGCCAGTCAGAGAGTTCATAAGTATGTGGCCAATCAGTGGATTTGAAAGTGTATCGTGGACGGTGGATGTACGCATAATAGCATACAGCCACAAACTGTACAGATTTCCCAAAAAAGATTGTAGTTTTTTTTTTTTTTTTTTTTTTTATAAATAGCTAACCTTTTTAACAAAATGGGGTTCCCCAATGTTTCACAACCCCTTCCCTTGCATCCCCTGTTTGCCCTTCTCAGCCTTGGGGCCCATCTCACAAGCATAAAACATGGGTGGCCATCATGATCTTCACACCCATAACAAGTGTAGCTACAAAAACACCCGGGGCTTGATTCACTAAAGCGTGATAACGCGTATCACGGCTGGGATAAGGGCTTTTGCGCACAATTTCAGGTGCATAAAGGTTTGCGTGCGATAACGACAGGATATCACATGATACACATCAGTATCACGTGATATCACTGCAGATCACGCGTTATAACTGCACGCAGCACATCACGTGATCCGCTTGAATCTTTGTGCGCGATCAGCGTAGAACTTAGCGCAGGCAAACTATTGCGCACGCTAAATGCAATGATGCATGTGTTTATAATAATGATTGCTCCTTAACATTTATCAGCTGTTTTTTGCCTTTAAAAGCTTTGTTTATCACCACCTGCTTCAGAATGGTTTGACTAAGCAAGTAAGTGTTGTCGGTTTGTGTAGGTCCCTTATGTTTCTTATTTTTTTTGTATTTTTTTTTAAGTTTGCAATGTCGTTATGTCATGTTATTTTTGAAAATGTTTTGGTTTCAAGGGATGCTTACGTGAAAACGGTTTAGTCAACACCCCCCCACCCCCACCCGCAGCTGTCCCGTGGCCATGCAGTGTGGTTTGTGTCCTCCTGTCCCCCGCTCTATCTGCTTAACGCGCAAAGTGCCGTACTTATTGCATGAAGCACAAAGCCGTACGTGCGATTAAAAAATTATCACACGATCACTAAACTTTTCACGCACAACACACGCGCACAATAATTTACGCGTGCGTTTGCGCGTGAAAAGCTTTCACATGTGATAACTGTGTTATCACGCTTTAGCGAATCGAGCCCCTGATCTGAAGTATAGACCCTTCCCTTCCTCCGATACAGGGGGTATCAGAGGAAGGGAAGGGTCTTAGTTAGGGCCCCAAACAGCACTGGGGCCCCCTGCAACCGCAGTTATTTCTCCCCTCTAGCTACGCCCCTGAGTGCATTGCTGAGCAGTGTCCCAGTTTAAGCTACCTTAACCACTTAAAGAGAACCTGTACTGAGTAAAAATATTTAAAATAAACACATGAGGTAACTTCAAATGAACATTACATAGTTACCTTGCCATCAGTTCCTCTCAGAAGCTCACCATTTTCTTCTGACAATAATCCCATCCAGTTCTGACAATATTTTGTCAGATCTGAAATATATCAGTTGCTGTCAGTAAAATATCAGTTGCTGTCAGTTATAGCTGAGAGGAAAACGGATGTACCAGGTAATGTACATGTTTCCCTATGGCTCAAGTGGGCCATGTTACAGTTTAACTGTGTGCTGACCAGAAAGCTGTTATGGGTAATGGCTATTTTCAAAATGGAGGACGGAAAATTCCCTTGATCACAGTGAACAAACAGGACGCGGGACAGGAGAAAGACACTGAGGAGTAGACTACATGGAAGGTAAGTATGACTTGTGTATGCTTATTTTGACTTTTATTTTCAGTACAGGTTTTCTTTAAGCCCGAAGGGTTGAAATTTTTTTACATCCGAGCAACTTTCACCCCCCATTCATTTGCCAATAACTTTATCACTACTCATCACAATTAATTGATCTATATCTTGTTTTTTCCGCCACCAATTAGGCTTTCTGTGGGTGGTATATTTTGCTAAGAGCCACTTTACTGTAAATGCATTTTAACAGGAAGAATAAGAAAAAAATGGAAAAAATTCATTATTTCTCAGTTTTCAGCCATTATAGTTTTAAAATAATACATGCCTCCATAATTAAAACTCACGTATTGTATTTGCCCATATGCCCCGGGTATTTGACCGTTAAAATTATGTCCCTATCACAATGTATGGCGACAATACTTTATTTGGAAATAAAGGTGCATTTTTTCCGTTTTGCGTCCATCACTGTTTAGAAGGCCATAATTTATTAAATCATATTGATATACTCCTTTGACATGCATATTTAAAAAGTTCAGACCCTTAGGTAACTATTTATGTTTTTTTTTTTTTTATTATTGTAATTTTTTTTTTTTAATTTAAACTTTTATGTGGGTATTTTTTGGTGTGGGAGGTAAACAGGGTTTTTTTTTACTATATTTATATGTTTATCTTTAAAACTTTTTTTTTTTAGGTGTAATTTGCTATTTGGCCACAAGATGGCCAGAATCAAAAAGTCCTGGGAGCGATCGATCTCGCTCCCAGGCAGAAGAAAGGAGACCAGAGCTCAGAAAAGCCGCAGCGTCTGAAGAGACGCTGTCGGCTTTTCTCTGGGGGGGTCCGATCAACGAAAGGGATTTATAATCCCTTTCACTGATCGGTGGGCTTGCGGCCAGCAGCGGGGGCGCGCACGGGGGGGCCCGCGGGAGCGCGCGCAGCCCAACTGGACGAGAAATTTCGTCCAGTTGGGCTTAAGGGTTGAGCATACATACATGAATATACTGTACATTAAGTGCATGAATATATGTACAATAACACTCTAAGGAATAATGAATAAGAATCCAGAAAGCAGTGGAGTGGAAATATACAGCTGTAGTCCCCGTCCCCTTCAGGATGTAGCTAAAACCAATCCAAGATTTCGGAGGCTGGACTAAGGCTACTTAAAGTGAACCCGAGGTGAAAATAAAATCATGAAATAAACAGTTATATTTATCCTCCTACTCCTAAAAATGACTTTTGAAGTATTCCAGGGTTTTCTTTTATATTTTAATATTTACAAAGTAAGGTTTTGCTGTCTCTAATCAGTGGTAGCCTGTTAAGTGTCCCAGAGTTAAAAATGTATGAACTATTAACCTTTTTTGTATACCTCTCCTGCCCTCAAAAGTTGCATTCTGCCAAGAAAACTTTTATGGCTGTTATTTGCTTATCAGTGATGGTTACTATATTCCCAACAAGGTACCAATAAGACAGAAGCTGTCACTTCCATGCCTAGAAATTAAATTAACTCTTTCAGGCAGCAAAATAAAACAGCCTGGTTATTATGGGCTGTACTGTTCATACACACGTTTATCTCATTATGTCACATATCGCCTCAGGTACATGTTAAGCCGGAGGAGATAAGGACACAGAGTTGTTGATCTGGTGAGTGCTGTCTTCAGGTCCATGGAGACCACCTGAATCCACCTAGGCTACTGCCTACTAAGAGAAGTCTCCAATGTCCATTAATAAACATCAGACAAGGTCCATCTATGGAGGGACTGCTCCAAAGATGGAGCTTGCTGAGATCTATGTATGGTGATCATACCCTCCATCCATGTTGCTGACCATTTCTAAGGCCACCTTAGTGCTAGTGCTAGTGCTAGGTACACACCATACAATTTTCTGTTAGCTTTTCTGTTAGATTTACCTGCCAGATAGATTTTTTTCCAAATCTAACATAAAATTGTATGGTGTGTACCTAGCATAAAGAAAGATGTCTCATCCTTGTGTGACCAATCACATGATAGTGGAACATCAGCCTTTCACTTTCTGCCCAGTTTTTCCAAATAAAGGATAGAGCAATGAGTAAATGGGAACCTCCCAATTAATAAAGCAAATAGTGATGTTGTACAGTGAGGCTGCTAAGAGACGAATGGTCTATCGTATGGTAAAAAAGGTTGCTGCCTGCCTTTGACATTATTATAGTGAAGAGGTCACTTCTTTGCATGTTGTTCTACAATTAACGATTAATTTTGTTTTCTAATTCTTACAAACGGACTAGTGCCTAATTTCATTCCTGCTGTTGCATAACTTGCATCCACCAGTTCCCATTTTGCTCAAAAAAGAAACAACCCTCCATTGCTCATATATTGTACACTGTCTTCCTTTACCAACAAGGCACTGCTTTCTATTGTAACCATGGGCATAACTACGAATTATGGTGGACCATATAAGTGAGGTCATCACCACTAACACTCTGCCCCCCTTTACACACACACCACACACATAAACATAATAGGTTTGGACTAGGGATGGCCCTGCTTAGAACTCATGGAGAAGCATGTGATCAGTTTGATCACCTGATAGATTTGTAAGGTTCTGATTTGCTGGCCCTGATCATGTGTTAAACCAGGAAGTCATCACTGCAAATCAGGACCTTACAAATCTATCAGCTGATCAAACTGATCACATGCTTCTCCATGAGTTCTCCTAATCACGGCCATCCCTAGTTTGGACACACCAACACCTGTTATAAAAGGGTGTACCCTGTATCAGAAGGAGGGTGGATAAAAGGTTCAGGCCCTCACTCACAGTCCCAGGCCCCCATTGAGCTGTGGGGCATGCTCTCTGTATAAATATGTACAGTGTGACCTGTGTGGAAGTGTTGGTGTTCACTGTTCAAATTCACCATAGCCAATTCAGAAAACCTAAAAAACTAATATTTTTAAAGTATAGATTTAAAAACACCACTCATCTTCAAAGAACAGTCAGTAGATTGATTTTCCCTCTCTTTGTACAGTCACTGTTGTACAGTATTCATCAGCCAGGGAAAATGAAGTAGTTTAAGAGCACTTATCTTTATACCTTATCAAGTGTTAAATAATCCTAACAAATTAATTACCGGAGAAAGTTCAAGGCGTTGTGACCTGTTAGCTTAATCAGAGATTGGCTGCTGTGTTGTTTCATCCTCAGATGAAACGCACTGGTGCACAGGCTAGCTGGACAGAAGTAAACCAGAGGAGACCATTTCTAAAAGGGCAAAGAGGCTGTTAGATGTAAAAACGTCACTATTGTATCTAAAATAACAGCTTTTTTCAGATATACAAACGCAGTACTCTCTAAACGCTCATACAGGGGCATAGCAATAGGGGGTGCAGAGGTAGCCACCGCATCAGGGCCCTTGGGCCAGAGGGGCCCCCGAAGAGCCCACCCTGAGCTACAGTATTAGCTCTCTATTGGTCCTTTGCTCATAATAATCACTTTTATAGAAACTTTGAATAGTAGTGATCACCAACAAACTGTTCCCCATCCACTTCTTGCACATCTGATACTGTAGCTGACATTGGCAGGTTTTGGTGCGCCGTATCAATTGTTATGTATAGAGTGCTTGGGGGGCATTGTAAAACTTGCATCGGGGCCCACAGCTCATTAGCTACGCCACTGCGCTCATACACATGTTCAACAAAATGCACATTTAACCGCACAACATGACCAACCACAAGACAAGTTTTTTATACGACGAAGTATGTGCACACACAAGCCAACCAACTAAACAACCAACCTCACTTTAATATTGCGCTTGCAAGCCAAATGACAAACTGAACAACATGTCTGCACGGATCTTGCAAACCACTTGTTATCAGTTAGTCATCTTGTTGGTTGCCAGCCGTACATATGCCCAGCTGTCTTCCAATAGACCACGTTTAGATGATAGTTGGGCAGATTGTTTGGATGTGTGTACAAGCCATAAAGGAAACTAAGCACCCTTTCTTTCCCTGGAATTTCTCCTGGTTCGTAATAGCTATAGGAGCTGCCAAATTCCCCTTCCTGCTGTCCTTATCTACAGAAGTCACAGATGCTCTCTTCACACCACCACTTCCTCAGATGCATCATAAGAAAGTCTCAATTTCATATAGCGTACAGCAAAATAATTTATAATAATCCATTTTAGATAAAACAAGTTAAATATGTTATCCTCAATCCATCAGGACATATAAATCCATGTTTCCAGATTAGCGGTAAATAATTGCATGATCCATCTATCTGAACTTAACTGAGTGAATGTGTTGCCAAAGGTCCTAACTGAATCTCTGAGGCCTTAGAAAAGATATTGCTCTATGTAGAATATGGACACCAGGCTAGACTCTGAGGAAGCTGTGGTGTGGCCACGAAACATGCATTAGGCAACTATTGTGCACTATTCTTAATGAGATTAATGAGATTAATGAGATACGTTTTACATAGGAATGTTTTTTATGTAAAATGTATTATGTAATGTATAATAAATAGTATATATATATTTTGTACAATGTGGATGTTTTAGCATACATTATTTACCCTTTGTTGCACAGAAAAGCTACCATATTATGTACAGGTTTCCCTTTTAGAAAACTGTATTTATATAATGCATACATGTCCTTTCATCTCCACCACCATCTGCACTTGTTCTCTGTGACCTGGCAGCATGCTACGTGCATATGCACATGCCGCAGGGTCACGGAGAACAAAGACTCACAGGAATGGAGACAGAGGGACACAGGAGGGAGTGCTTAACAGGGCCCTGAGTGGTAAGAAAAATCCCAAAATTTGGACTTACATGGGTCTTACTCCAGTCCCCCATAGCCTGTGCGGTCCCCCGGCATCCTCTTCTGCTTGCTCTTGGTCCCGCAGGTAGATCTGGTAATCGGCAACTTCAGGTGAAGTCGCACGTGCGTGCCCCCGCCACACGCCCATTGCATCATCGCGTCGGGGGACATAAGTGTCCAGCACATGCACGGTACTCTAAAGACTGAACCGTGCATGCACAGAATACTTACAGCGCATGTGACGTTTTCTAAGGACTGAACCGCGCATGCACAGGATGCTTATGATGAGTGGCATGTTGACGTAATGGGTGTGTGACAGGGGCGCGTATGTGCGACTGCACCCAAAGTTGATGATTACCGGAGCTGCCTGTGGCCCAAGAGCGAGCAGAAAAGGATGCCGGGGGACCTCACAGGCTACGGGAGGGGGGGGATTTGGGGGGTTTGGAGGAAGCGTCAGGTAAGTTCAAATTTCAGGGTTTTTTGTTACCACCCACAGTCCCTTTAAGCCACATAAGTCCACTCCGCTGTGAGTACTCTGCAGTGAAACAGGGCCCCGAAAGACCAATACTATCTTGGAGAGAGACCTGGGGGCCTGTTAGCTGGCTTTGGGGCCCTGGGCGGCAATATTATCAGGGGGGAACTTTTGGGTCACCCAACGCTGAATTTGGGAGAAGAAAGATCTCTGTCTGTCACATTCTTCATTTTTGCCCAGGGTCTCATGTTAGCTAGAACTTGCTCTGGATGTAACTTCAAATCTTGGGAGCTCCCCAGTTAAACCCCCCCCCCCCCACGAGTGTGACCAGGACAACACATGCTCTTGAGGAAAGTAAGATGTTTGGGAAAAGGGGTTCTACCCTATAGTGATACCTCTGGAGGTATGGGGGAGGGGAGCAAACTCCGCTCATGTCTATGAAATGAAATGTTTAGCATGCATATTTAAGTGTACAGGAATAGAAGTTATAGGCGGGGGTTACAGGAAGCTGCCATGTTAGTATTTCAGAAAGAATTACAAAAACACTTTTCAGAATCAAAATGACCTAGTTTGTAATAACTTTGATAACGCTTTGTTCTTGGAAATGTCTGTTGCCTGAGTCTGTAGACTTGAGCACAACAATAAAAAATCATTAGATTAGAAAGCAGTTTGTACTGGTTACTACTGTACAAAGTTTTACACGCTGTAAAGTGACAAGTTTCTTTAACCGCTTTTAATAGGGAAGAAAGTAACATTATGCCTTTTCTTTCCTGCCCTGCAAACAAAAAAATCCAAAACAACTGAAATAACAAGAACTCAGGTAACAAGAATTTTTGCTCTTAAACACTAGAGATGGCCAATAGGATGCTAATGATATCCGATGTGCATGCAAATTTAATGCAAATTGTATGCAGCTTGAAACTGGGCCAATCACAATTGACAAGTGCATTTAATTAGCTCAATTCCCTCATTTGCCCAATAATGGAACATAAAGTCTGGCGTCAGCAGCTGACGTTGAAGGGCATGTTGGCTGGCTGGCTGCCCATAGGTGGCGATAAATGGCGCCGGACTCTGCCACCAGCTGTTTCTGATGACGAGCTCCCCCTGCTTCTTTCAGGAACTCATCTCTTCCTACTTCTCTCTGACTCCCCCTCTGAACTGTCCCCTGTTCATCTCCTCTATTGAGAACCCACGTGACATTCGTATCAGCATAATCCTAATAATCATCCTCCCCAGCTTTGCTTGTATCAGACACCTCCAAAACTGCACCAACAGCAGGTATTTCATCCTCCTCCTCCTCCTCACACCTTATGTCCATAGTGTCGCCTAACTCAGACATATGAGGTGGTGTAACTTGCTTAGCGCCTTCATCTTGTTGTAACAATAATGGCTGTGAATCAGTGAATTCCCCACCAAATAACTACTGCGAAGTGTTAAATGCAGCGGATGTGGTGCTTGTAGTAGTGCTGGTGGCTGTGGAAGATGAGGTGTTATGTGTTAAATTGTCAACCACGTCCTGACAATCATGGGAGTTGATGGGAAGTGCCTTCTTCTGAGCACTATGCTTTGGTCCAGGGCCACACAAAATCACGTCAGCACGACCTTGAGCAGACCTGCCAGGTGGCCTGCCTCTCGGTCTACCTCTAGGTATGCACTGACTTGAGTAATACAATGTGCAGTCACACAGGTGCAGTGAAAGGTATGCAGTGACTGGTATTACAATACAATGTGCAGCTGTCACACAGGTGCAGTTAACAGGCATGCATGGACTGGTATATTAAACAGTGTGCGGTCACACAGGTACTGTGAACAATTATGCAATGACTAGTATTACAAATGTGCAGCTGTCACACACACAGGTACCGTGAACAGGTGCAGTGACTGGTGGTATATAACACTGCGTGTGCTCACGTAGGTGGGTGCACTGAACAGGTAGGTATGCAGTGATTGGTATTACAAAATGTGCAGCTGTCACACACACAGGCACCGAGAACAGGTGCAGTGATTGGTGGTATATAACACTGCGCACGCTCATGTTGGTAAGTAAACTGAACAGTAGGTATGCAGTGATTGGTATTACAAATGTGCAGCTGTCACACACACAGGTAGTCACTGAATGTGCTGGGCCTGGCAGTGGCACAGTAGGAATTACCAAGGGGCCAAGGTCCCACCAGCAGCTGCGACTGACTGACAGGGCTCTATATGCAACACAAGTGTCTGTGGGACACACACACAAATAAAAATAGATCACAAGAACAACATCAGCTCTCAAAAGAGTTGTTAAGGGTTGCTTTTTAGCAATAAGTATCAGCAAGAAGCAAACTAACAAGCCTAACCAAGCTTTCCCTATGTCTACAGCAGGTTCTCTCCCTTCTCTAATTACTGCAGCCACACGAGTGAGTGAAAAGGCTGACGCTGCCTGCCTTTTATAAGGGGGGGGGGGGGCCTCTAGGAGGGAGTGTAGCCTAATTGGCTACCCTGTGTCTTCTGACTGTGATGTAGAGGGTCAAAGTTGACCCTAATGATGTAGTATAGGGGGCAGGTTGAACTCGCATATAGTTCGCGGTTCACCGCAAGCAAAAACCACCGAAGTTTGCGTGAATACGTTTGCAGTCGAACCGTTCAGGCCATCTCTATACATCAGGAATAGTGATGGTTGGAAATTTTACAAAGAATGTACATTGTTTTTTTCTGTAAACAAAGTTAGTTAAAAAATTAGTTGTAATTTGTAAAAAGTTTTTATTAAATTGTAGAATCTGCTATTTTTTGCGGATGCACACTGTTATGCGGAAACCGTATTTCCGATTGGCAACTGTGGTAACCTTCCAAATTTTCTGATTGGTCTAATACTTCCAAAGTTGTCTGATTGGCCTAAAATTACCCTGGTAACCAGATTTCCCCAGAAAAATTCTGCATTCTCTGATTGGTCCAATGCTTTTGAGTTCAATGATAGACCTAAAATGACCACAGTAATCTGATTGGCCTAAAACTTCTGAGTGAGTTGCAGTATTGCAGTTTTTCTCACAGAATTCCGATTTCCGCATGTGGATTTTTGCATACCGACTTCCACCGTGGTAAACCCATTTTTCAATCAGTAGAGAAAGCGTCCATGCACAGGATAATAAACGCCAGCTTTGGAGTGCAACTCACCATCCAGCAGGTAACAACTTGAGTAGAAGAAAGAGTAGTGGTGCACATCCAGCTAAAACACCAATTTTATTGTTCCAATTAAAAATGTACTTCCAGCAATGACACAATCCAAGAAAGACAGAGAATGGTACAGTCTACAGCCGTTTCGCGCCCTATAAAGTGTGGCGCATCATCAGGACTAGCTGCCCCCAATCCCTGTTACCCCTTAAATAGTATCTTACCTTTGAGGTAGGAAACTTCCAAGCCGTGCACACTGTAAGCCATTCTACCGGTTGGAACGCACGCCAGGCACGACTACACTCATTTCCGCATTAAGGAACGCATATCCGGCCGCATACGCGTCACTTCCGGCCCATGCGACCTTATGGTAAGCCCATTTCTGATTAGAAACAGGTATTCCCCAGAAATTTTCCGAACATCCCTGTTCAGGAATCAGGATGCCTTTGGCAGCCCCACCCTTTAATTTGGCCCTGAGAGCAGTAAATTGTAAAGGTAATAATATCTTTGTTCTTGTATAGATACGCTATAAGATTGAGTTGATCCAATTCAATCATTTTTTAATTTTTTTTTAGAATTCATGGGCAGCCTTTTAAAGTTTTGTCTCATTAATGAATAGTCTTCTATCCCCAAACCAATGTAAAACATTCACAACTGCTTCCTGCTTACTGCTCGAAAGCCAATGATAAATAAATATTTAAAAGGGCTTGTCTGTTTTTTTACTATTCACCAAAGAAGCTTTTAATTAAAAGGGAAGGGAAAAAAAGGGGAAAAAGTAGCTGATTGAAATAGCCGTCTTCTCTGCTGGGGAAACCGTAACTGCGGCATCAGCAGGGAAAACGCTAAATCCTCAACACTAATGTGTCGTATATAATTTTTTTGTCTTTTTTTTTACCATAAATGTAATCTCCAAAATCCACAATGAACAGAAATCGCTTTGAGGAGAATAAATAAAAATTTAAATGAGATTAAATGATACTGAGAACCATTTATTAGCTTATATGAAACATAATAAATTGTTATGGAGTGTCAGATGGCTTCAAATAAAAAGGTTTAAAGTGCTGGAAGTGGTCCTGTGTTTGCGAGAAAAAACACATAAAATATAGGTTGAAGCGCATTTCCGCCCATCAGAATTTTCTCTTAAGGGCAGGCCAGCCGTGTCACCAAAGCAGGCGTATAACTGTGCCAATAAAACATAAACTATGAGAAAAGAAAGAGATTAAAAAAAGTCTTCTAGTCAAAAACTTAAAGTGACACTTGCACTTTGATCACACACAGTAGAGTAAATGCAGATTATTGAAGCAAAACTTGTTTTTCCTACTCTTTTCAAAAACAAACCACTCGGCTCTTTCTCAAACATGTAATTAATACAAAGGGATAAACCTTGTTCTGATGAGACCTTGCAAAACTTGAAACACCCAGAATTACAGATTACCCAGCAAGCTCATGGTGAACCAGAACTCCTAGGAGTGTGTAAGGGGCTACAAAGGACCAAAAAGCCCTCTTTAGGGCCCAATCACACTAGAAGCGCTTTTCTGAGTGTTTCACGATTGATTTGCGTTTTTTAAAATCGCTCCCATTCAGTTTCATTAAAATCACTGTAAAAATAGTGGAAAAATTGCTGCGACTTTCAAGTATGCGATTGCGAAATTGCAGCAATTTTGCAGCAATTTTAATGAAAGTGAATGGGAGCGATTTTAAAAAACGCTAATCAGTTGTGAAACGCTCAGAAAGGCGCTTCTAGTGTGAATGGGCCCTTAGGGCTGGAACCCACTAGAGCGATTTTGTGAGTGTTTAGGGAGCAATTCAAACCGCTAGCTATTTTCCTAAACGCTCAGCTAGTGTTAATGGATGGGCCAAATTCCACTGGAGCGATTGCGATTAGTGTTAGCGTTTCTGCAATGCAAAGTATATAAACATGGCATAATCGCTCATCAAAACCTACACAGAATGATTTTGCTAGCATTTTTGCATTACTGCACACTGTAACAAAATTTAAATTAATTGAAAGGACCAATCAGAATTTAAAACGCTAATTGCTAGTATTTGCTACACAACCGCTGGCAAATTGATTACACTTTTTAAAATGGCTACTGAAAACGCTCATGAAATCGCTTACAAACCGCTCATACACAACGCTAGCGATTGCGATTAGCGATTGCGTTTTATAGTGGGTTCCATGCCTCACTCTGTGTGCTACCTAGCACACCCCATACAGCGATAATAATCCATGCCTTGCACTGATGATGATCAACCAATCCGATACCGATCCGTCTGTATGCATGTTGGATTATTGTGGCTCTGTACAATTAACAAGCTGACACATCATTGCTTTCCAGCAGTTCTGGAGGTGTGGCTAGCTTACAGGGACAACAAAGGATGATTTGCATATTCAGCAGTGATGCATTGTGGGAGACATCAATGATCATATGTTCACTCCTATCTCAACAATTGCAAATACCTTCTGGTTTAAGAAGCCAAACTTTCGTTTTTCATATCATTTTAGTAAGAGGGTTTTTCGGTCCTTTGTGGCCCCTCACACACTCCTAGGAGCTCTGGTTCACCATGAGCTTGCTGGGCAGTCTGTAACTGATGGGACCTTGTTGTCAGGCATATTGCTATGCAAACAAAGCATGTTTTCCCTGTTTTCTCTTTCATATTCGACTTTCATAAGTGGAAAATAAATAAGAGTGGTTAGAAAGTAGATGAGGGAAAGGATGTTTGTTTCTTAGCAATGCTTCTGCATACATATGGAAAAGTTTCACGCTAATTTAGGCGTGACGTTAAATAAAGGAAAATAACCATTTAGGAGCAACGTTAAATAACAATGACCATAACAGAAACTGGTACATAATTTAATGGCGGTATTACATTATTCATAAATTTACCAATAATCTTCAACCTGACTATAACCTAACTTCTCCCTACTCTCACACAGAACCCTTCCCTGGTGGTGCCTAACCCTAAGTCCCCCCTGGTGGTGCCTAACCCTAAGTCCCCCCTGGTGGTGCCTAACCCTAAGTCCCCCCTGGTGGTGCCTAACCCTAAGTCCCCCCTGGTGGTGCCTAACCCTAAGACCCCCCCTGGTGGTGCCTAACCCTAAGACCCCCCCTGGTGGTGCCTAACCCTAAGTCCCCCCTGGTGGTGCCTAACCCTAAGTCCCCCCTGGTGGTGCCTAACCCTAAGACCCCCCTGGTGATGCTTAACCCTTACCGTGCTTTGTAAAGCGATGCAAAATATGTTGGTGCTATATAAATATTAATAATATTTATTTCCTTTTAAACAATACCAGTTGCCTGGCAGTCCTGCTAGATCCTTGTGGCTCCAGTAGTGTCTGAATCACACACCTGAAACAAGCATGTGGCTAATACAGTCAGACTTCAGTCATAGCACTTGATCTGCATGTTTGTTCAGGGTCCATGACTAAAGCTAGCGCTACACAGAGCGATCCGGCGGCTCGATTAGCCGCCGGATCGCCTCTTCTGCGTCCCCGCTCGTCCGCGCGTGCATTGGATTCGATACCCGCTCGTCCCTGCCAGCACCGCTTATCTTCCGCTCGATTCCGAGCTATTGTCCGCTCGCGGGGAATCGAGCGGCGGCGAGATTGGACCGGTCGGATCTTATCAATCGAGCCGCATCAGCGGCTCGATTGATAAGCCACATCGGAGCGTGTAGACGGAGCTTTTAAGTATTAGAGATATAGGATCTGCAGGACAGCCAGGCAATTTGCATTGTTTAAGGCTGCTTTCACAGTAGGACTTTACAGGCGCACGTTACAGCAGCCTGTAACGCAGCCCAACTCACAGTAATGAAAAATCAATGTGCTTGTTCAGAGTGCCCACGTTGCGTTACATTGTAACGCTGCACGTTGAATGAAAGTGCAACATGCTGTGCATTATACTGGGCTTTAGCTGCGTTAGACTGCTTGCACATGGTCAGTGACTAGCCACATGGCTAATTAATATTCACTGCACTGTGGTAATGTAACCTGGACTCATAGGGCTCGATTCAGTAAGCAGTGCTAACTGTTAGCACGCTACCATGCCTTATCTCAGTTTGGGCGTGTTAGAATCAGATCGCGCGCAAAGATCCGCGCGCGAAGTGCCCATTCATATCTATGCGACGTTCCGTGCGGACCGTGCTGTGCGCGCGCAAAGTTTTGTGCACGGGTCTTTGCGCGCGATCTGATTGTAGAAACAGTGCTAACCTGCTTAGCACCCTGGTTAACACGTCTAAAGTCTTTAGGCGTGCTAAGTAGGTTAGCACCGTGTACTGAATCAAGCCCATAGTGTTGTCCAGATCATGAATGAATCGTTCATTTAATCCGGATCTTTTTTGTGAGTCGAATCATCCGGATCATCACAATGAAAGATTCTGTTCACAGTGGATGTCTGTCTGGAAGAAACAGGAACATACAGAATGTACAGTGCAAGGAAAGTCATGTCCTGCTAGTCATTTCACCCCCAGTCTGCTTCCCTAGTAAAATGATTCAAATGATTTGGTTCAAAGATCTGAATCTTTTCAATGATCCGATTCGAATCATTCGAATCCTTGAAAAGATCTGGACTTTCCATCACTATCCTGGAGCCGCTGCTCTATCAGTATAGATAGAATGAAAACAGCGCACCAAGAGCTGCATAACGCGGCTCAATCTGACATCCAACTTCAACACCACCATGCGTTGCGTTAGGGGCACGTTATGCGACCTTAACGTCCCCTAAGGCAACGTCTTGGTGTGAAAGAGGCCTAAAAGGAAATATGTATGTCATCATCCTCTATATCCCTCTCACTTCAGGTTCCTTTTAAACTTCCAGGGTTCAGAATAACAGTTTCCCTGCAGTTGAACTACAGCTTATCTCTCACTGATAACTAATTATGTGCCATAAAACACTTGCCTGGCAGAGAGACAATTCTGAGCCAAGGAAAAAGATAAAAAAGGTCAATAGTTCGAGATGGGGGTTGTAAAACATCAGTTATGCTTTAAAGTGTAATTGTAGTGAAAAAAAGTGCCCATAGTAGTTACTTACCTAGGTAGAGGGAAGCCCCTGGATAATCCAAATGCTACCCCCCTCCTTTTCCCTGTTCCAACAGTGGGACCTTCTGAAACCCATCAAAAAGGACATGTCAACAGAGCTCGGCTGTACTGCACAGACAGCTCACACATGCGCAGTAGTACCAGAGTGTAAGCTATCTTGCACATGCCTAGTGCAGTCATGGGAGCATGACCACAAGGTTTCGAAGGTGCTAGTGCTGTAAAAGGTGAGGGGTGTGGGGGAAGCCTATGGAGGATTCAGAAGCTTCCTTTGAGGTAAGTACAAGAATTTTTCAATTTCAAATGTCACAGGTTTGCTTTGAATATTAAAGTGGATCTAAACTCTTGCACAAGAGACAAAACCCAGAGACATCCACCCTGTGTGTACTTAGAGAGAACAGCCTGTCTAGTTCTACTGTATCTGCAAGTTATTACAAGTGTAGTTTGAGCTGTAAGCTGTCACGGGAGGTTAACTCTTTCTGTGCTCCCATGAAACCAGGAAGTAACCACACTGAATATTTATTGCAAGAGCTCTGTAAGCTAGCATGTAACAAAGAAAGTAGTGGGTCAGGATACCAGGATGTTCCCTCCTCCTGGTTGGGTCTCTCTAGGCCTGTATGTTTGAGAGAGGACAGGAGGCAGATGGTGCAGTACCGTAAATTTAGAACAGGTTTATTGAGTGCGAGATTATACTTACAAAATTGAGTTGCCCAGATGCAACCATCTTATGCGCATGCGGGGAAAAAAACGTCTCCGCTCGCTGTCCCGGAACCACTGGAACTGGGCGGTCGCTCTCCTTGGGAGTACCTCTATCGTTACTCTGACGGGCAATCAGTAGGGGATTTCTCACCTCTCAGGGAGGTGTATTAGTAACTAAAATATGGTATCAAGGAGGCTCCCTTTGGTTCTTATATACAGATTTATCTATAGAAATAACAAAAGAGGCAGCTTACCTCCGTCTAGAAGTTTTATATACAAAACAGATTCTTTATTGGTATACAGTGTAGACAACGCGTTTCACGGGTCTCTGCCCACTTCCTCAGGTCAATAAACACCTAATATATATATATATATATATATATATATATATATATATATATATATACAGTATGTGTGTACAGTTTCCTTTTCCTACAGTTCAATGTTTACGTCCAACTTATATATTCGCCTGATATCTTAAACCCATAAACATGTTTCAACATTGTTCATACAACTGAAATGCTCTATGGTACATAAATGAGCCTAAAGAATAATAATTGTAAGCCTAAAAAACAGCTTAAAAATGTAACAAAGAAAGGTTTTTCTGTAAAGGTTATTATGCTGTTGCTTATCTTTTAGAGCAGACAGGAAGTTGTGAGTTTAGGTCCGCTTTAATGAAATGTAATTTGGTAATGATTTGATATAGCCATGAAGTTTTTGATAAATGATAAAAAAAAACCTCTGTCTGGCACTATGTATGCGCCAGGCCCTACCATTTTTGCACATCTCTTGTAGTGAGGTCTTTTTTTTTTTCTTTTCTCACATAGTTCCCAGTTTTGCTTTGGAGCTGCTCACTGAGTACAATGATCCCTAATGAAACTGATAAACTCGGCTGGACCTTTAATCTCTGTATGGCCGCAGTCCACTGGAAATGTGGAGACGGGAGGAACATGCTGTGCAGGACTTCAGCTCCTCAATGGAAAGTTGAAAAGATCATAGCTGTAATAACACAAAGGAAAGATGATGATGTAATAGAGCCGTCTCCTGCTTTACACCCTTTCACTTACAGCTCTAGAAGGACTTTGTGCCGGTATAAAGGAAAACTTGGCCTCATCTGCATGGGGCACAGGGAAATCTCAGTAGGGCACAGAGGTCATTGTCCTACACTCCCCGAGCAATACATTCAAATGAGTCTGGATTACCGCTTGCCACTGAAAAGCGGTGCGGGACAGCTTGGCTCGAAGCTGAGCTATGCCGGCTTGTTGTAATTAAGATCCTGTGAGCTTTATGATATCAGCTATCAACCTCTTCCATGACTGACGATAGGTTCAAATAATTCAGATATACCAGTAGCTAGTAAGAATTCCAAGGAGTGGGGAACTGTATAATTTTGCCTTCATAAAACAGAAGGTATTTGCGATAATTCTGCTGTAAGTGAGCAACTGTGTTTTCCCATGATGCATCACAAATGATCTCTTTATGTTCTTGAAAGCCAGGCTGCCTATCCAGAACCGCTACTGTATAGTGAGTCTGTACCTAATACATTTTATAGAGTCAAACCAATGCAAATACAAACAGCCTGTTTTGGACTTATTGGTCTTTATCAGTGCATGGTATGGATTGATATGTCTCTGTGGGGTGGGGCTTGGACCAGTACTAAAAGAGGGCTAAAAGAGACCAAAATGCTATACCCACTAGATGGTTCTGGGTCACCAGAATATACATTTCTTTATATACATATATCTCTCGATCAACCACATCCTTTTTGTCAAGTATTTTGCTACCTAAATAAACTCTAAAGGAGACATACAAAGACAGCTCTCAAAGTGCATATTAGAAAAGCACCTCGTGTGAGGTGCTGCAGACAGTAGACCATCTGTGACGTTACAGATAATTCACTGTTGCCAATTACCGATATTCTATTATCACTCTCTTTGTATCCTCACACTAACCTCCCCCTATCTATTCTCCAACACTATGGAACTTCCTACCTCCACCCATTAGGACAGCCCCCTCCTTCAACATCTTCAAAAAGGCCCTCAAAACTCACCTTTTCACTCTGGCCTACCACCCCTCACAAGTGCTCTAAACCCGCAGCTGAACTCTGGTCCCCTACCTTTCGTGTCCCTACCTCTCCCTCTAGATTGTAAGCCTTTGGGCAGGGTCCTCCTCTTTTTGTGTCCCACCTGATCATGCTCTTCCACTACTGTGCACCTATGCTATGTATTTGAGTGAACTTAACTTGCCTAATCTCCATGCTCCCATCCAGTGACTGACTAAGCCTTACCTTGTACTCATACTGTGCTGCGTGATCTGGTTTTTCTTGTATTCCTGTGTTGTCGTATTGCTTTGTCACCCCTAAATATTGGCTGCTACCTAAACTAAGGTAAACACAGCAACTACCTGGAGTACGGCTACACAGTAGCTAAACTACACCGTCACTACTGTTGTAATCACAGCCGCTTCCTGGAGTATGGCTATACAGTAGCCAAACTTCACCGTCACTACTGTTGTAATCACAGCCGCTTCCTGGAGTATGGCTATACAGTAGCCAAACTTCACCATCACTACTGTTGTAATCACAGCCGCTACCTGGAGTACGGCTATAAAGTAGCCAAACTCCACCGTGACTATCTCTGTAGGTGCTGCCTCTACCTGGAGTCTCTGCCATCACCTAGATTTCAGCTACACAGTATTTGATTGACCATTCACCACTGCTAGCTGGTAAACTATAGGAAAACTCCAGCGCCCAAATTACCCGCCACTGCCGTTAAATACATTCATTTACATTGGTGCCTATGGCCCTTAAGTAGTGTGAATCTTTATTTATTTTTTTTTTTAAACAATATTTGTGTTTAAGATTTAGGCTAATCTATTGACGCCAAGGAAATAAGTAGCTGTAGTTCCACTTTAAACTGCTCTCTGTAATCAGTCCTGTATAAGCACTCGGATTGATGGACTGATGAGTTTAACTTTAGTTTTTAAAACACCCATAGACAATCTATACAAAGGTTTTATACATTCCCCAGTTCTTGCATCTCACAAGTGATTCCGTTGTGACTCTGCTCTCTCAGTCCTTGTTTAAGTTGTATCACATTATCTCCCCGCTGACATTTCCATAAGCTGTTGACTTTCTTAGCTCATTTCCAAAGCGCTGCTGAGAATAATGTAGAGAAATTCCCACGTTGTACTGCTACTAGACCCGTGTCGATGCTAATTTCAGCTTGCGTTGTTCTTATCATTTATGATAATCTCAGATGTCAACTCATTTGTAACACGTTTAGCAATGCATCGATCAGAAAATCCAATACAACCTTTATTCTATGCAGTGCTTGTCATAGAGGAAGAGACTCTAAAAGACATGTAAGAGTTTGTTAGCAACAATGCTCTTTACAATTAGGGAGGTTACAAAAACCCTAAATCTAAAAAGAAACCAAACCCAAAAGGCACATAGTAAGTCCCGTATACTTAATATATATAATGCATTGAAACAAAGAATCATAATAAGGACTTTATTGCTGTCTGTTTATTATTATTATTATTATTATTATTATTATTATTATTTTTGTGTGGTCTGTAGGTTCTCTTTAGAGTAGTTACAGTGAACCTCCAGAGTAAATATCTACTCAGCAGCACTGAAAAGCGTGGTGTTTCTTTAACAGTTTCACAGCATCAGAACTTTATTTTTCTTATCTAAGCCTCATTTTTCGCTGCACAGAAGCTAAGCTCCTCCCCATCAAACAAAACTGCCCGGGCATTTTTCCCCCGATGTTGTGCAAAACATGATGGGATTTCTGTTGTTGTTCTTGTTGCCTAGCAACTGGGAGGGGTGACCAGGAAACAGGACAGTTGGAACTGTGTCTCATGCTCCCTGTCACCTCCTTTCAACCAAAAATATGGCTGCCCTCATGAAATCACCAACATTTGCCTGTTCTTTTAAAACAGGGTGGGTAAGAGATTATATTACCTATCTATTTCAATTAACATAACTAATGTAACTTAATGACAGTATGTTTGTTTGTTTAGAAAATGGTTCCAGTCACACGCCCCCTAGTGGTCAGACTGCTCAATGCCTACCAATCTATTTTCAGCCCACAGACCATCCAATCTCGTGGATGTAATTAATACACTAAAACCGCTGGAATTGGGCAAACAGACAGGCCAGAAGGTAACGTGCATGAAACGCAA
Source organism: Hyperolius riggenbachi (assembly GCF_040937935.1). Classification (NCBI taxonomy): domain Eukaryota; kingdom Metazoa; phylum Chordata; class Amphibia; order Anura; family Hyperoliidae; genus Hyperolius; species Hyperolius riggenbachi. The sequence goes on from NC_090656.1 coordinate 44,946,187, forward strand.
ACACTTTACTACATCATATTTCAGTTAACTGCCACCACCTTTGTATAAGGAAAGAGGAACCTGCTCTGACTATTCTAAACCTGCGAATGAAAATTGTTAACACACCCTAGTCTGAAACTACTTTGCATACTTCATAAATACTATGAGAGAGATATCAAGCCCTTTTAACTCCCCTAAGAACAGTTATATTAGATACATTGAGTAGTTATTACTGTAACCCATTATTTTATGCTATGTACATTGAATAAGTGTAAAATTATTATTATTGATTTTTAAAGCGTCAACCTATTCGGTGGTGCTGCATTGGTGAGTAAGGGGAAGAGGCAACCTGAAAGGATAAAAACAGATTAAATATGTCTAAAACGTAAGTAAAATTGCTTATCTCAGTGAAGAAACTTGTGTGAGGTAAACACTTTTTTTTATTTGTTAACATTTGAAACACAACATGTTTTATGGGTCCTTGTCCGCTTCCTCAGGATCAGGACAGTGTCTAGAAACAAGAATTACATATAGGCTCATAGTATAATCTTCAAATAGTTATTCATGGAAAATAATACATATATTCAAATACATGCTTATATCCAAAATTCACAACGAAAACCCCACTAACATAATCCATAAGTGCCTGTTTTCCACATACAAATCCGGAATCACATCCTATTGAAATTAATCCAAATTTGCATGCAGGAAAAACACTGAAGCACTGCTTCAGATTATGGGACAACACATACGAATCTCATAAGATGAATTTGGGTGCGTAATCACACTGTGCAAGAATCGGCATCCATCTTGGAAGACAGGCGCTTGGCTCTAGTGGAACCCGGCCTTAGATTGCCCCCTTGTACAATCTTATCTCTCTCATGTAATATAAAGGACTACCTGAAGTATCCATTCAAAGTATGTTTACTCAAGCTTCCCTTCTACTACATAGATTTGGTAACATTTTACAATAAGATTGCAGCATTGATGGACACCATTACATTTATAGTTTACAAGCAGACCAATTTAAAGAGGAACCTCAATGACATATAGTAGCGCTTATAAAATACTCAGGATAAATGTACTTTTAAAATTGTCTTAATTATCTTGGTTTCAGCTGTAGAAACACTACATATTGCTGTATATTGGTATGTAACCTTGCCCTCTAGGCTATGTCTGCCCCAGAGCACTGTGGGAGATGTTCCTGCTCACTCCACAGAGGGGAAGAAAAACATTCCACAGTGACTTACCTTGGCAGCAGTAAAGATGCCGGAATCTTTAATAAATTGACGAATGTAAATCAGCAGTGTGGAAAGATTTAACAGTGGGCAAACGACTAAATAATTTATAAACATTGTAAAAAAAAATGTATGTACAATAAAGTTACTTTTGTAGCAGTGGCACAAAGGTTTGGAAAGTAAACCTGTGAAAAATCTTCCTCTATTTGATCTCATCTTTGCCAGGTTCTACATAGCTGAATAACATTTTGTTTTTTCCTTTTTTTTGGTTTATTGATGCACGGTTTAATCTCACCTTGCTGGCCAGGGCTACTAATTGGCACTCTGTTTCTTGGGGGCTGCCATCTTACTTGTTGAAAATTAATATAATTAACTTACCTACAGAGCTGACTTTCTGGCAGATTCTATGGATACTAAAGCATTAACTTTTCCATTGCCACTGCCCTTTTATAAATGTACCGTACCACTCAGGGCTAAACACTGACTCAGGTCAGGTAGTGTTGTCAACTTTACAGAGAAACTTACTATTAACAGATGTATTTCTCCTGAAAGGAGCTGTAGTTCAGCAAACAAAGGCTGTGTGTGGAATTATATTTGCCAGTGGAGTTTAGCTCTATTTTTTGTTTGCAACGATGTTCATGAGTTCAAGAAGATTATTTAAGTTACGTTCACCCATACCTTCATAAGCTTCTAATGGTAACCTAGTTCAGAAAATAGTCCACGAGGGGTGCACTTTAGTAATGTATATTCACAGAACCTAACTTTGCTGCAAAATTGTACGGAAGGGTAATATCAAACGACATGCCATGTACGAGGAGGAATTGCAAATAGTATGCCTTTAAGCAATAAAGCACTGTCATCACAGTTCCCTTGTCCTTAGGAAGCCCCCATCGGACATTGTGTCACCTCTAATCCATTTATCTCTTCCTTGGGTGTATTGTATTTATGCTTTTTAGATGTGTTTTGCATGTAGAGTGCTGATCCGGCACCTTTTGCAGCATCTCTTCAGAAGCTTCCGTTATGATAGGCCAGCAGTTCTGGGATTGGAGGGTGAGCAGTACGAGAAAGGACTGCGGCACAATTAAAATCACTGTGTCATCTGAGACCTGCGGAGGCCCACAAGTTCAGGGAAGGACAGTATCATCTCCCATTTGGGGTCTAACCACAAATAAAAGCCACTCTTGAGAGGAAACATATGTAATGGGTAGTGTCTTTTTTTTCTTTATTGTGGTAGGCCATTTAAGATGGCTGACTGTGACATTTTTCGAACATGTCTGAAAATTCATGTAATTACATCTAGTGAACAGGAAACCACTTAATTGAAACTGTAGAAAGGTGTATAAGATGGCTGTCACTTGGACACTCTTATTTCGATGTACAATCACTTTTGTGTCCTTTGAAAGTTCTCTTGTCATTCAGATCATGAAGGTTTGGGATCCATACAAGGAAAAGCCTATGCTAGCACTTGCTTTATATGAAAGTCATTTCCTCGGGCGTTTCATAGAGACGTAGTGAATAGCACTCTGGCTTTGTGATGCTAGGGTCGTGGGACTAAATCATTGTAAGTGTACCTTGACAAAGGGGACCCTGGACGATCGTCAGTTTTAAAATCGATTGTGTGTATATGGTGGTGGAGCAGTAAGAAGTTCCTGTTGAAGTGGTGTGCGGACCACTCTTTGGATACTTGTATTGACTTGATCCTGCACCCATCACTTCTGCTGAATGTTGATGTACGATCATGGGCGTAGCAATCACCCCTGCGACCCCTGCCATCGCGGGGGGCCCGCAGGCCCCTCCTCCTCCCTCTTCCCAAACTCAAGTGCAGCCAATTAGCAAAGAAACCTCCCCATTCCCTCACAAAAGCCAAGTGCAGGAGCGTGTGTAATTATTTCCTACTTCCAGAGGCTGCTTCACGGCAGACCACACTGCTGCCATTCGCCAGCTCCCAATCCCATGGAGATCGGGGACAAAGGGTGCCTAATTGGTGGCTGGATGGTGTAATGGTTAAGGGCTCTGCCTCTGACACAGGCGACCAGGGTTCGAATCTCGACTCTGCCTGTTCAGTAAGCCAGCACCTATTCAGTTTATTACTATAAACTATTAAGTCTAGTTGTGCCCCTGTATGCGATCACTAAATCAAGACATTGGCCTCAATTTACTAAGATCATGCTGGAGATAGTAAGGCAAGAGAAAACTTACCTCCACACTGTAAGAGAGTTATCTTACCTCTTCATTCCTTAAGTTACCTCCCCTGTAGTTAATTTACCTCCTCTGTAGTTATTTTCCCACGCAGTTAATAAACAGCCTGTCTTTAACTCTGGAGTTATTTTAGGATTGCAGAGTTAACTTTAGGTTTGCCTGTTTGTCAGCTGACTCTACCTCTGTTGCCGCCTCAGACCATACTGCGGCCGAGAGGAGCGATACATTACAGCTGCATGCTTGTTCAGGGTCTTTGGCAAAAAGCATTAGAAGCAGAGCATCAGCAGGACAGCCAGGCAGCTGGTATTGCTTAAAAGGAAATAAATAGTGCAGCCTCCACATCCCTCTCACTTCAGTTGTCCTTTAACCACCCTGGCGTTCTATTAAGATCGCCAGGGCAGCTGCGGGAGGGTTTTTTTTTAATAAAAAAAAAACTATTTCATGCAGCCAACTGAAAGTTGGCTGCATGAAAGCCCACTAGAGGGCGCTCCTATCCCATATTTCTGATCGCCTCCGGCGATCCGCAGTAACAAGGAAGGCCGCAATGAGCGGCCTTCCTTGTTTCGTTTTGCTCGTCGCCATGGCGACGAGCGGAGTGACGTCATGGACGTCAGCCGACGTCCTGACGTCAGCCGCCTCCGATCCAGCCCTCAGCGCTGGCCGGAACTGTTTGTTCCGGCTGCGCAGGGCTCGGGCGGCTGGGGGGACCCTCTTTCGCCGCTGCACGCGGCGGATCGCTGCACGCGGCGGATCGCCGCGCTGCGGCGGCGATCAGGTAGCACACGCGGCTGGCAAAGTGCCGGCTGCGTGTGCTGCTTTTTACGGGGAGCAAATCAGCCCAGCAGGGCCTGAGCGGCAGCCACCGGCGGTAATGGACGAGCTGAGCTCGTCCATACCGCTAAGGTGGTTAAGGTGGCCATACCTGATTCAGTTTTTTTTTTTATTTATAAGATTTTGATCTATTAGATTATTTTATCAGACCTACTATACACCATTCAATTTTCAAAGTAATCAACATGATTTTTCCAACATATCCGGTCAATTTTTTATGGAAGGAACTGAATAATTGATCCTTTTTTATCGATCAAAAAAAATATTTTCAATTTCTTCTCCATTAAATTGATTTGGTTGAATACATGGGAGAATTAAACTATTTGATTGTACCATTATGGGCATCTTTACATACATGTATTTTTACTGTGACTATCTATGGTATTTACAAGTGAAGAATTGTACTAAATCGTGAAGTAAATCATTGAAGGTATTAGTTTAGCTCTTATTCTCAGTCCAAGTGCCGATCCGGTGATATTCAGGGTTAAGGGGTGTGTCATCTCCTCTCTCTTTAAAGAGCAATGTGTTTCAGCAGAGTTCTGCTATATGACCCAGTCACTCCATTGACAGAGGCGCTTAATGCTAACTTGGACTACTACTACTATATACTCCTATTTGAATTGCCTGAGGAAGTGGGGTTATGCCCACGAAACGCGTTGTGAAATTGTGGAGTGTATAAATAAATTTCATTTGTATTATACCTTGAAACACACCTGTTTCGAGTGTCCTTTGGAGTGGCCAGATATCCACCCTGACCACGTCCATCTTTTAAAATTTTTAATGTATTGTTTTATTCTTTTGACGCCTCTGTTCACTTGCATTGACAGTCACTCCATATGGACAACATAGCAGGGCTGGCATTCTGCATATACAGTATATCAGCATATACAGTATATCAGATTAAATACCAAACAATCAGCAGAAGTGTCTCTTGTAATTTGATGCCTCCTGATTGGTCTCTGGCTTTTTCATGCACAATTTGCAGATCTGTTAACATTCATAAAACAAAAGTCGGCCTCTACCAGCAGCCGAAGGCATTGTTACTGCATATGCCACAGTGTTACTGGGCAGAGCTCCGAGAAGACGTTAGTAAATGTGTCTGCTCCTAAGGATGGGAGATGTTCATTCATTACATGTCTCTTAGTGATCACGCTAGTGCAAGGCTTGCAGAAACGCTAGCTGACCCATTGCTGTAGCAGTCAGTCTAGCTCCTGGTCATGGGAAACTGATTAAACTGTATAAACTAGACAGGAATGTATCTGTGTTGCTCATAGCAGCCAATAAAGCCAAATGCACCGCAGACAGGAAACCTTTGACATTTGAAACAATTGTTTGTGATCGTTTCAGGCAATAGTCTCATGTCTGTATAGACGTCATCCTGACTTTGCCATGCAGCCTTCAGCAATTGTCCATGAAAAGATTCAAAAAAATAACTTTTAGCATATTTAAAGAGAGCCCGAAGGTGGGCTCATAAGATAAAAACAAATATGCTAGCTGATCCGGGGGAGGGGGGCTGTGCGGATCAGGTAGCCACCAAAACCGCCGTTCTCCGCTTCTTCTGTGGGCTGCACTGGCCCACTTTCACTTTTGTGACCTCTGGGTCACGACGCTGGAAGGAGAGAGATCTCTCTCACACAGCAGTGCGCAGGGAGGTGGAGGAGTGGCAGGGACGTGGCCAGGGAAAGAAAGCTGCCCAATGGCAGCTCTGGAAAGCCTGCAGGAACGCCCCTAGTGGGCGTTTTGAGCAGGGAATCCCTCTCCTTTATTTACTCTCTGAGATAGCAACAAGAGAGCAGAGAGTGGAAGTGTGGGGACACAGAGACATGTCATGAGGCAGAGAACATGCCCCCCCCCCCCTCCCCAGGCACTGCCTAGGGTTCTCTTTAAAGCAAACCTGTAATGTCAGAAAAAAAGTTTGATACTTAACCATTTACCGACATCCTATCGTATTAAAACGTCATGCTTACCGCTATTAACGGCAACATGACGTTTTAATACGTCGCGCATTCCCGCCGCTGCTACCGCCGTGTGCGCGCCGCTACCGCCGCCATTACCGTCGGGATCCCGTGCTGGGTGATTGGGGAAGAAGACCGAACGGTCCTCTACCCAATCGCAGTGCCTGGAGTGAATGGACGTGACCGCGAACAGCGGCTACGTCCATTCACATAAACAGGAAATGTAACAGTTTAATAAAGTGTAAAAAAAAAAAAAAAAAAAAAGTGAACACGTCCTATGAGTGTTCACTAGCGCCATCTTGTGGCTAAAAAGTATATTACACCTACAAAATACATACATTTTCAAGTATATACACATCATAAATAAAATTACACTTCCAACCCCCCCCCCCCCCCCCCAAAAAAAAACACTTGTAAAAAAAAAATCAGCTTAAAAAAAATAAATAAATAGTTGCCTTAGGGATTCAGCTTTTTTTATTCTATATTTTATGGGGGAAAATTAATTTTTATTTATTACATAGGGGCTTGTAATTATGGCCAGAACAAACAGAAAAATAACCACTTATATTTCAAAATAATATACTGTCGCCATACATTGTGATAGGGACATAATTTAAACGGTTTAATTATCGGGACCACTGGGCAAATAAAACGTGTTTGTTTTATCCACAGGAGAATGTTTAATTTTAAAACTATAATGGCTGAACACTGAGAAATAATGATTTTTTTTCTTTTTTTTCTGTTTTTCTCATTAAAATGCATTTAGAATAAAAAAATTCTTAGCAAAATGTACTATCCACAGAAAGCCTAATTGGTGGCGAAAAAAACGAGGTATAGATCATTTTCTTGTGATAAGTAGTAATAAAGTTATTAGGGAATAAAAGGGAGGAGCGCTGACAACTGAAAATTGCTCTGGTCCGTTAGGATAAAAACCCTTGGGGGTGAACTGGTTAAGTAGAGGAAAGCCTCTGGACTATGAACATTTTATTTGTTCTTGTTTATTCAATAAAAGATTTACTATTAGTCCTCTTTTTAAAAGTGAACCTGAAGTAACATGCGATATGATGAGATAATCATATACACATATGATATTATGTGAAGTCTCTTTCTTTTTTCCAGTGCAGGAAGAATTTAAAAAACAACTTAAATAAATCCTGAACTGAAAATTAAAAGGCAAAATAAGCATACACAAGTCATACTTACCTTCCATGTAGTCTACTCCTCAGTGTCTTTCTTCTGTCCCACGTCCTGTTTGTTCACTGTGATCAAGGCAATTTTCCGTCCTCCATTTTGAAAATGGCCATTACCCCATAACAGCTTCTGGTCAGCACACAGTTAAACTGTAACATCGCCCACTTGAGCCATAGGGAAACACGGACATTAGCTGGTGCATCAGTTTTCCTCTCAGCTATAACTGACAGCAACTGATATTTTACTGACAGCAACTGATATATTTCAGATCTGACAAAATATTGTCAGAACTGGAAGGGATCATTGTCAGAAGAAAATGGTGAGCTTCTGAGAGGAACTGATGGCAAGGTAACTATTTAGTGTTCATTTGAAGTTACCTCATGTGTTTATTGTAAATATTTTTACTCAGTACAGGTTCTCTTTAAGTTGTTATCTATGCAAAATAGCTTGTTGACAGCTTGTTGAAGTCAGTCCTGTTTTCTGAAGTGCCAATAGAATGTTTAACAGCCAATAAACAGTATGAGGCAGGTTGAGATAAGGTTTAACTGCAGGAAAGTTCAATGGATCATTAGTTTTGCTTCTTGTGCAGCTTAAAAGGCAGAGTGTGGATTCTAAACTGCAACTGTGACAGTCTGATGTAATGTTAAAAATAAAGCTATACAACTGAACAAATATGATACTCTTCTTTGCTACTAATATTCTATTTATTATCTGTACTACACGTATTTATTATATCATAATTTTATTTTACCTTCAGGGTTACTTTAAGGGAAAACGGATGTCAGGAAGAGGCCCTTATCTATGAACATTTGGACAAGGGTTTTTTGCAAGATGGGGCAGGCTAGTCCCTTGCAATATGACCCCCACTCCCAAATAGAGTTGGGCCGAACGGTTCGCCTGCGAACGGTTCCATGCGAACTTCCGTAGTTCGCGTTCGCGTCCCGCAGGCGAACCTTTGCGGAAGTTCGGTTCGCCCCATAATGCACATGGAGGGTCAACTTTGACCCTCTACATCACAGTCAGCAGGCCCAGTGTAGCCAATTAGGCTACACTAGCCCCTGGAGCCCCACCCCCCTTATATAAGGCAGGCAGCGGCGGCCATTACGGTCACTCGTGTGCCTGCATTAGTGAGAGTAGGGCGAGCTGCTGCAGACTGTCTCTCATAGGGAAAGATTAGTTAGGCTTAGCTTGTTCCTGGCTGCATACCTGTTCTGTGAACCCACCACTGCATACCTGTACTGTGAACCCACCACTGCATACCTGTTCAGTGAACCCAACACTGCATACCTGTTCTGTGAACCCACCACTGCATACCTGTACTGTGAACCCACCACTGCATACCTGTTCAGTGAACCCAACACTGCATACCTGTTCTGTGAACCCACTACTGCATACCTGTACTGTGAACCCACCACTGCATACCTGTTCAGTGAACCCACCACTGCATACCTGTTCAGTGAACCCACCACTGCATACCTGTTCAGTGAACCTGCCACTGCATACCTGTTCTGTGAACCCACCACTGCATACCTGTTCAGTGAACCCACCACTGCATACCTGTTCTGTGAACCCACCACTGCATACCTGTTGTGTTCAGTGAACCTGCCACTGCATACCTGTTCTGTTCAATGGACCCGCCACTGTATACCTGTTCAGTGAACCCGCCACTGCATACCTGTTGTGTTCAGTGAACCTGCCACTGCATACCTGTTCTGTGAACCCGCCACTGCATACCTGTTCTGTGCAGTGAACCCGCCACTGCATACCTGTTGTGTTCAGTGAACCCGCCACTGTATACCTGTACTGTTCAGTGAACCCGCCACTGCATACCTGTACTGTTCAGTGAACCCGCCACTGCATACCTGTTCTGTTCAGTGAACCCGCCACTGCATACCTGTTGTGTTCAGTGAACCCGCCACTGTATACCTGTACTGTTCAGTGAACCCGCCACTGCATACCTGTTCTGTTCAGTGAACCCGCCACTGCATACCTGTTCTGTTCAGTGAACCCACCACTGTATACCTGTACTGTTCAGTGAACCCGCCACTGCATACCTGTTCTGTTCAGTGAACCCGCCACTGTATACCTGTACTGTTCAGTGAACCCGCCACTGCATACCTGTTCTGTTCAGTGGAGCCGCTACTGTATACCGGTTCTGTTCAGTGAACCCGCCACTGCATACCTGTTGTGTTCAGTGAACCCGCCACTGCATACCTGTTCTGTTCAGTGAACCTGCCACTGCATACCTGTTCTGTGAACCCGCCACTGTATACCTGTACTGTTCAGTGAACCCGCCACTGCATACCTGTACTGTTCAGTGAACCCGCCACTGCATACCTGTTCTGTTCAGTGAACCTGCCACTGCATACCTGTTCTGTGAACCCGCCACTGTATACCTGTTCAGTTCAGTGGACCCACCGCATCAGTGCGCATACCTGTGCAGTTAAGTGAACCCACCTACCTACGTGAGTGCACGCAGTGTGATATACCACTCCGTGCATACCCGATATGGACAAAACAGGTAGAGGAAGAGGTAGTGCCAGAGCCAGAGGAAGGCCACCCGGCAGGTCTGCGCGAGGTCGTGTAAATGTAATTTCGTGTGGACCTGGCCCACAGTACAGTGCTCGGAAGAAGGCACGTCCCATCACCTCCCAAGATTGTCAGGACGTGGTTGAGTATTTAGCGACACAGAACACCTCATCTTGCTCAGCCACCAGCGCTACTACTAGCACCACTTCCGCTGCATTTGACACTTCGCAAGAATTATTTAGTGTTGAAATCACTGATGCACAGCCATTGTTGTTACAGCCAGATGAATTTTCACCAGCTCATATGTCTGAGTTACGCGGCAACACTATGGATGTAACGTGTAAGGAGGATGAAGGACCTACTGATGGTGCATGTTTGGATTTGTCTGAGGCAAGCGAAGCTGGGCAGGATGATTACGATGATGACGATGATAGGGATCCTCTGTATGTTCCCAATAGAGGAGATGAAGAGGGGGACAGTTCAGAGGGGGAGTCAGAGAGTAGTAGGAGGAGAGAAGTTGCTGAAAGAAGCTGGGGCAGCTCTTCGTCAGAAACAGCTGGTGGCAGTGTCCGGCACCATATATCGCCACCTATGTACAGCCAGCCAACTTGCCCTTCAGCATCAGCTGCTGAGGTCCCCATAGTGCCCACATCCCAGGGTGGCTCAGCGGTGTGGAAATTTTTTAATGTGTGTGCCTCAGATCGGAGCAAAGTCATCTGTTCGCTCTGCCAACAAAAATTGAGCCGTGAAAAGGCCAACACTCACGTAGGGACAAGTGCCTTACGAAGGCACCTGGAGAAAAGGCACAAACAGCAATGGGATGGCCACCTGAGCAAAAGCAGCAGTAGCACACAAAAGAAAAGTCACCCTCCTTCTCCTCTTCCTCCTTCAGGTGCATCATCTGCTTCTGCCGCTTTCTCCCTTCCACCTTCACAGGCACCCTCCTCCACTCCGCCTCTGCCCTTGAGCGGTTCCTGCTCCTCTGCCCACAGCAGCAGTCAGGTGTCCGTGAAGGAAATGTTTGAGCGGAAGAAGCCAATTTCGGCCAGTCACCCCCTTACCCGGCGTCTGACAGCTGGCGTGGCGGAACTGTTAGCTCGCCAGCTGTTACCATACCGGCTGGTGGACTCTGAGGCCTTCCGTAAATTTGTGGCCATCGGAACACCGCAGTGGAAGATGCCAGGCCGCACTTATTTTTCGAGAAAGGCCATACCCCAACTGCACCGTGAAGTTGAGAGGCAAGTGGTGCCATCTCTTGCGAAGAGCGTTGGGTCAAGGGTACACCTGACCACGGATGCCTGGTCTGCCAAGCACGGGCAGGGCCGCTACATTACATACACAGCCCATTGGGTCAACCTGGTGGTGAACGATGGCAAGCAGGGCGCAGCGGACCAAATTGTGACACCTCCACGGCTTGCAGGCAGGCCTCCTGCCACCTCCTCTCCTCCTGCTACATGCTCTTCGCTGTCCTCCTTCTCCTTGGCTGAGTGGCAGTTCTCCTCTCCAGCTACACAGCCACCCCAGCTCCGCAGGGCCTATGCTGCATGCCAGGTACGACGGTGTCACGCCATCTTAGACATGTCTTGTCTCAAAGCGGAGAGTCACACTGGAGCAGCTCTCCTGGCTGCTCTTAAGAAACAGGTGGATGAGTGGCTGACCCCGCACTACCTGGAGATAGGCAACGTGGTGTGCAACAACGGCAGCAATCTGCTTGCCGCTTTGCATATGGGGAAGCTGACACACATACCCTGCATGGCACATGTCATGAATCTAGTTGTTCAAAGATTTGTGGCAAAGTACCCTGGCTTAGCGGATGTCCTGAAGCAGGCCAGGAAGGTCTGTGGGCATTTGAGGCGGTCTTACACAGCCATGGCACGCTTTGCGGAAATTCAGCGGAAAAACAACATGCCGGTGAGACGCCTCATTTGCGATAGCCCGACTCGCTGGAATTCGACCCTGCTCATGTTCTCCCGCCTGCTAGAACAGAAGAAAGCCGTCACCCACTACCTCTACAACTACAGTAGAATGAAACAGTCTGGGAAGATGGGGATGTTCTGGCCTGACAACTGGACACTGATGAAAAATGCATGCAGGCTCATGCGGCCGTTTGAGGAGGTGACCAACCTGGTGAGCCGCAGTGAGGGCACCATCAGCGACTTAATTCCCTACGCTTACTTCTTGGAGCGTGCTGTGCGTAGAGTGGCGGATGAAGCTGCGAATGAGCGTGACCAGGAACCGTTACGGCAGGAACAGGCATGGGACCAATTTTTATCAGACCCAGCTGTTTCCTCAACACCTGCGGCAGCACAGAGGGGGGAGGAGGAGGAAGAAGAGAAGTCGTGTGCAGAAGATGAGTCAGACTCAGAGGATGATGAGCAAGGTGTTTCTTTGGGGGAGGAGGAGGAGGAGGGGACGGCGGCAGGAGAACACCCGCAGCAGGCGTCGCCGGAGGCTTGTGCTGCTCAACCTTCCCGTGGTATTGTTCGCGGCTGGGGGGAGGAGGTTGACTTACGTGACGTCACTGAGGAAGAGCAAGAGGAGATGGAGGGTACTGGATCCGACTTTGTGCAGATGTCGTCTTTTATGCTGTCCTGCCTGTTGAGGGACCCCCGTATAAAAAACCTCAAGGGGAATGAGCTGTACTGGGTGGCAACACTACTAGACCCTCGGTACAGGCACAAAGTGGCGGACCTGTTACCAACTCACCTGAAGGTGGAAAGGATGCAGCACATGCAGAACCAGCTGTCAACTATGCTTTACAATGCCTTTAAGGGTGATGTGACAGCACAACGCCAGCAAGGTACCACTGCCACTAATCCTCCTCCCGTGTCCACGCAGTCAAAGACAGGACGCTCCAGCGATCTCATGGTGATGTCGGACATGCGGACGTTCTTTATTCCAACGCCTCGCCGTAGCCCTTCCGGATCCACCCTCCACCAACGCCTGGAACGGCAGGTAGCCGACTACCTGGCCTTAAGTGTGGATGTAGACACTGCTGTGAACAGCGATGAGGAACCCTTGAACTACTGGGTGCGCAGGCTTGACCTGTGGCCAGAGCTGTCCCAATTTGCCATCCAACTTCTCTCCTGCCCTGCCGCAAGCGTCCTGTCAGAAAGGACCTTCAGCGCAGCTGGAGGCATTGTCACTGAGAAGAGAAGTCGCCTAAGTCACAAAAGTGTTAAGTACCTCACCTTTATCAAAATGAATGAGGCATGGATCCCGGAGGGCTGCTGCTCGCCCCAAGACTAAGTCAGTCCCCGCACACACAGCATCTCTGCCTGCACGCCGTGTGACTGGCTGCCTGGCCTGCCCCAAGAAGACTAAGTCGCTCCCAGTCCCTCCACACAGCATGCCTGCCTGCAGGCCGCTTGACTGCCTTCTCCGCCACCACCAACAGGGTCCGGGACTCCAGGCGGATTGCTGAATTTTTTAGGCCGCTGCTAGCAGCGGCCGCTGTAATAATTTTTCTGGTGCGTGTACATGACTGCCTAATTTTTCTGGCTGCACTGCGGGCAGCTGCAACAACAAAAGAAAAGGCATGTACACGCGCCCATTCCCCTTCGTGATCATTACCTTGCCGTGGTGAAGGGGCTTGCGTATCACAATGAAGCAATGACCGGCGCCTAGATGAGTGTCTCGGGGGGCACACAAAAGATAATAAGGTCGTTGCTTCATTGTGGTCAGACCAAATTTGATCAGCTGGACAGTCACTGTTCTGTCATTCAGCTACATCAGCCAGGCGACCATATGGGCTGTAAAGCCACCAAAACCTGCACTCTCGCCATGGTGCGCACCAGTCCAGCACGGCCGTCACTACACAAACAGCTGTTTGCGGTGCGTTACACGGTGAGTTTGGTGTGTCAGTGTGAAGCAGTACCTTAATTACACTACCTGATTGATGTATACACATGCAAGATGTTTAAAAACACTTTAGGCCTGTCATTTAGCATTCAATGTGATTTCTGCCCTTAAAACGCTGCTTTGCGTCAAATCCAGATTTTTCCCGGGGACTTTTGGCGTGTATCCCACTCCGCCATGCCCCCCTCCAGGTGTTAGACCCCTTGAAACATCTTTTCCATCACTTTTGTGGCCAGCATAATTTTTTTTTTTCAAAGTTCGCATCCCCATTGAAGTCTATTGCGGTTCGCGAACTTTAACACGAACCGAACCTTCCGCGGAAGTTCGCGAACCCGGTTCGTGAACCTAAAATCGGAGGTTCGGCCCAACTCTACTCCTAAGCTGCAGGGCATGTGGCTTGGTACAGAAAGGGTTCAGGTAGCCTTGCATGATTTCTGTCCTTTTTCAAGGATTAATGGAATAATAATAATTTAGCGGGTTCTTCGTTTCCTCCTGTGTCACAGTTTTTAGTTCTACCTGGTATCAGGTAGATAACATTAGCTCGCTGAACCCCATGAGATCGGGCTATGGCCATGGGGCCTGCACCTTCTCCATCCCCCCTTGCAGAGCACAGCTGAACCTACTCTCATCTCTCATCATATCGGGTCTCCTCTTCCACCAGGCAGCCACTCCCTCTATGATGCTCTATTCTGGCTCCTGATCACATGACATCCATAGGGAGCAGAGCATGGCAGCAGGGCTAGTGGCTACTGGGAGGAGGAGGAGACTGGATGCAACTAGAGCAGGTAAACGTGTTTACACAGCTCCTCTGGACTCTGCAAGGGGGAAGGGCTGGGGGAAGCTGTTTGCTGCAGAGGGCCTGGAGCAGTTACACCCCTGCCTGGAATATATGTAAAACTGCATATGGAGCTAAATGATGGTTTCAGCTGATAGTCTACTGGTATCACTGGGACAGGAAATACATAGTTGGACAGCTGATCTACATTTCATGTCTTGAAAGGAGAGAAGTCAGAGTAGAATCATTAGGCTGTTTGTGGCAGCAGGGCCAGTTGAATGAGTCATGGGGCCCTGGGACAAACTGGAGCATGGGGACCCTCTGCTGACACTCCTCCACCATTACCCCACTGCTCCCCAGGGCCCTGCAAGTGTAACCGCATGACTATTTACCTATCTGTCACGGCGGGCGGGCAGCAGATGCACATTCCGTGCACTCTGAGGCACGCGGTCTCCCTCCTTCTCTATGACCTGGCATGTGTTTACACATAACGGGCGGGGTCATGGAGGAGGAGGGAGACAACAGCATGCCTCAGAGTGCACGGAATGTGGAGCTGCTGCCTGCCTGCCATGACAGACAGGCAAATAGTGATGTGGTTACACTTGCAGGGCCCCGGGGAGCAGTGCCACTGAAAGCAGCAGTAGGGCCGGCAATGCGGGGGCCCATGCAGAGGTTGGGGCCCTGGGGCAATTGCCCCCTTTGCCTCTATAGCAGCGCTGGCCCTGTGTGGCAGCTGGAGGCAAAACAGTTAGCCAAAAATGTTTGATTTGTTATTTATTTATTTATTATTTATTTATTTATTGTATTTATAAAGCGCCAACATATTACGCAGCGCTGAATTTGTTGCAGTTAATTGCTTGCCCATGTTTCGACAAAAAGATGTGGAATGCCTGTACAGACATCAAATGTTCAATGTCAAGAATAAGAGATTATAATAATATGTATGGAGATATAATCTATCTCCAAATACTTACATATACAGAGTCACACAACACAAGTAGCACACAGTGTACGGCATACACCAGCTCTGCATACAGCCTCTTCCCTGAATATAGTGGCTGCTTTGATTCGCTCTTGCGACTTCCAGTCTCGTATCACATAATGGTGTGTAACCTTATGAGACTCATTGATTTTAATAAAAAAAAAAAAAAACAGACCCAAAAAGCCAGCAGCTAATTGTTGGTATTGGGCAGACTGCCAGCTCCTGCAGGTGTAAGATGACTGGCATTTTTCTCTCTGGCATTTCTGGCTGCGGAGTGGTTAAACCTTTTATTCTGCTTAACCCATCACAAAGTTCCACTTAAAACCCCTCTTGAATTTCTCTGGTATTCTCTAATTATTTATTCATGCGCAGACAGATAATCCGAGGGTTCCCCATAATCCTCACTTGGGGATCAGAAAGGAAATCTCGACTCTCATCTTGCATTGTCGGCTATTGAGGCATAGGAAAAGGAAGGCTTTTCAGTCAAATGGCTGTGATATGACAAAGCACTGCTTTAAAATATATATATATATTTTTTTTTAAATATCTTCCACCGCACTGTACATAGTACAAAACAAATATTGGGGAATATAGGTACATATGTGAGACGTTCATATTTCTGTTCAGTCACATCAAGGACATCCAGCACCACAGGTACAAAAACATACAAAGCTGATGTGTGGTTTGAGACTTCACCAATATTGGTACATGGTCATATGATAAATTACAGCAAAATAGAAACACTGGGAGGAGGTCCCTGGCCTTGCGAGCTTACAATCTAGAGAGCAGTGAGATGGAGACGATAGGAGAGGATTTGCATTTCAATGACCATCTCTGGAAATGTGCAAATTGCCTTCTAAAACAAGAATTGCCAGCCCATAGTGACATCAGCAAAATGGCTGCCGGGAATTCCTTGGTCCTGGGAAGTGGGGGGACCAGGGGACCATGGCAGGTGACCGGGTAATCTCTGGTGGCCATTTTGGTTGACGTCACTATGGTCCGAAAATGTCTTATTTTAGAAGCCAATTTTTGCAAGGCAGAACGGAACGCAGTACTTGGAGCTGAGTAACAACGGAGAGGTTTTGGAGGAAACTGAGAGACCTGCAAGGCTACGAGAGGCTTGACGAAGCCCCAGGCAAGTAAAACTGAACTTCTTTCCCTCACTTAAAGCGGAATATAACCCTGCATTTCAACTTTGCTCTAAAACATTATTTACAATATATTATATGCAACTAGCATTTTTTTTTTTTTTTACTAGACCAGCATTGGAAGGGTTACACAGAGCTTTAAAGTTCCTGGACAGAACTGCAGATGCATCCGAAGCTTACATAGATACATTTTGTTTACATTATTGTATCTAAGTGTGGAATGTGACTCACTCTCTCTGACTGAGAAGGAACTGGAGGACAGCCAAAGAGTGTGTAATATTTATCACTTGTTACATTCTATTTAGTTAAATGTATCTATCTGAACTTCTGCATATCTCTCCACGGAACTTTAAACCTCTGTGTTTAACCCTTCCAATGCTGGTCTAGTAAAAAAAAAAAATGCTGGTTGCATATAATATGCTGTAAATAATGTTTTAGAGCAAAGTTGAAATGCAGGGTTATATTCCGCTTTAAGTTTCACTTCAATGCTCTTTCTAATATTAATAACACAAGATCAGACCTTCCCGTCATATCTGATTTGCATAGCTGACCATGGGGAGTATAACTAGAGATGGCCCGAGCCTCCGATTTTCGGTTCGCGAACTTCCGCAAAAAGTTTGGTTTGCGCGAACTTCCACGAACCGCAATAGACTTCAACGGGGAGGCAAACTTGGAAAACTAGAAAAATTTATGCTGGCCACAAAAGTGATGGAAAAGATGTTTCAAGGGGCCTAACACCTGGAGGGGGGCATGGCGGAGTGGGATAGACGCCAAAAATCCCAGGGAAAAATCTGGATTGGACGCAAAGCAGCATTTTAAGGGCAAAAATCACATTGAATGCTAAATTGCAGGCCTAAAATGCTTTAAAACATCCTGCATGTGTATACATCAATCAGGGAGTGTAATTAGAGTACTGCTTCACACTTGACATACCAAACTTACTGTGTAACGCACCGCAAACAGCTGTTTGCATAGTGACGGCCGTGCTGGACTGGTGCGCAACATGACCAGATTGCTCTTCCTCACTCAGTGATGTCAGGTGACTGCCTTATCAACTTTCAATGGTTCTTTCAATAACATAGTTAAAGCTTACATCTATTTTTTTTAATTACTTTTTCTGCTGGCTGTTCACTGCCTGTAACGAGAATCTGTTATGAAGGGCAAGTCTGCCATTGCGAGTGATCACAGGTAATGGGCGGGGAATCCTGGTTCGATTCCGGTCCGGAGTGGGAGCCTAAGAAACGGCTACCACCGCACATCCAAGGAAGGCAGCAGGCACACCGTGGGCAAAGGATCAAGAACAGCTAACACACACATCCAAGGAAGGCAGCAGGCATGGCATGCAGTCCCAAGTATTACAATGTGCACCTGTCACACACAGACAGGTACCAGACAGGCACAGTGACACTGCGTGCGCTCACGTGGGTAGGTGGGTGCACTGTGAACAACAAGTAGGTAGGTATATGCAGTGATGAGTATTACAATGTGCACCTGTCACACACAGACAGGTACCGGACAGGCAGAGTGACTCTGCATGTGCTCACGTAGGTTAGTGGGTGCACTGTGAACAACAGGTAGGTAGGTATATGCAGTAATGGGTATTACAATGTGCACCTGTCACACACACAGGTAGTCACTGAATGTGCTGGGCCTGGCAGTGGCACACACACAGTATGAATTATCAAGGGTGTCTATGCAACACAAGTGTCAGTGGGACACACAGAAAAAAAATAGATCACAAGAACAAGATTAGCTCTCAAAAGAGCTGTTGTGGGATGCTTTTTTAGCAATAAGAATCAGCAAGGAGCAAGCTAAGAAGCCTACAAGAACCTAACTAATCTTTCCCTATGAGAGAGTCTGCAGCAGCTTTCCCTTCTCTCACTATTGCAGGCACACGATTGAGTATAATGGCCGGCGCTGCCTGCCTTTTATAAGGGGGGGAGTGGCTCCAGGAGGGAGTGTAGCCTGATTGGCTACAATGTGCCTGCTGACTGTGATGTAGAGGGTCAAAGTTGACCCTAATGGTGCACTATGGGGGCGAACCGAACTAGCGGAAAAGTTTGCGGTTCTCCGCGAATGCGAACCCCGGAAGTTCGCCATGAACCGTTCGCCGGTGAACCATTTGGGCCATCTCTAAGTATAACCTAGGAGATTGCTGAAGGGAAGGCCGTTAACCACTTGCCGACCGCGCACTCATAACGCGCGTCGGCAAAGTGGCAGCTGCAGGACCAGCGACGCAGTATTGCGTCGCCAGCTGCAGGCTGATTAATCAGGAAGCAGCCGCTCGTGCGAGCGGCTGCTTCCTGTCAATTCACAGCGGGGGGCTCCGTGAATAGCCTGCGGGCCGCCGATGGCGGCTCGCAGGCTTAATGTAAACACAAGCGGAAATAATCCGCTTTGTTTACATTTGTACGGCGCTGCTGCGCAGCAGCGCCGTAAGGCAGATCGGCGGCCGGGGATCGCCGCCATGTGACAGGGGACGTCCTGTCACTGGCTGCACAGGACGGATAGCGTCCTGTGCAGCCCGGAACACCAGGGGGGCCAGGTAGGAGAGGGAGGGGGAGGATTTCGCCGCGGAGGGGGGCTTTGAGGTGCCCCTCCCCCGCAACACCCGCAGGCAGGAGCGATCAGACCCCCCCAGCA
Source organism: Hyperolius riggenbachi (assembly GCF_040937935.1). NCBI lineage: Eukaryota > Metazoa > Chordata > Amphibia > Anura > Hyperoliidae > Hyperolius > Hyperolius riggenbachi. The sequence continues at coordinate 44,965,515 of NC_090656.1, forward strand.
CATCATCCCCCTAGTGGGGAAAAAAGGGGGGCGATCTGGTCGCTCTGCCTGCACGCTGATCTGTGCTGGGGGCTGGAGAGCCCACCCAGCACAGATCAGCAACAACAGCGCTGGTCGTTAAGGGGGGGTAAAGGGTGGGTCCTCAAGTGGTTAACTATCACAGAACACCAGTAGTCACAGTAGATTTTCACACAAAACTATCATGAACATAAATTTTGGGTGACAAAAGAGTTATTAGCTCCAGGCAGGGATACTGGATCTAACCATTTCTTGTGTGCTTCCTGTTGTGTGTTTGGGTACGGCTTTGGAGAAACGTCCCGTTACTCAGCAGTTCGTAGATTTCTAGTGAAATTCACACAAAGCTTTATTTTGGATGGCTGGATCTCCGATCGTCTCACGGCACATTAGCTGCCAGAGTTAATTAGCATCCTTTCCACCTGACTCCTGAGTGTGAGTGTGTGTTTACTCACTGCGCATAGTGCAATTGTCTGCCTCTCCACAGGCAGGAAGGCAGCTGCTTCCTACTTGACACATTTGATAATGAAAGGGAAACGAGAGGATTCTCTTCCGTTCCGGTCTTGGTGTCCTCATTAGCTGAAGAGTGAAATATACCACAGCCACGGGCTCTGCTGTCTGCACTCTTGCTATTGCCTGTGCTCTGTGATGACAGATCAGTGTTGAAAAATAGCTTATATAACAATCCCATTCTGTACACGGTCCAAGGCCCTGATATACTAAATCCGAGTCACACTGCCAGTGAGGGCTGGCGCTGTTCACTTTCCCTTACCGGCAAAGTATTACCTGCTGGTGCACCCCTGCACATCATGCTGCATGTACGCCAGCATGGACGAACGCCACGTGTTTCGTGGATGCTCTCTGGGATGTGACTTCCTATGCATGATCACTAACCAAATAAGGAGCACTGACCAGATAAATAACAGCTCATCCTGGATGACTTCCAGCTAAAGACTGAAAAAATAATAATATCAAATTAGGAATTTGCTGAAGTTGTAAGACATTATTGTACAACACAAAATCTGTCTATTTTCATGCGTAGGGTCAAATTTAAAGTGAGACTGAAGTGAAAAAAACAACAACTTATGAGATAATGAATTGTATGTGTAGTACGGCTAAGAAATAGAACATTAATAGCAAAGGAAATAGTCTCGTATTATTTTCAAGTACAGGAATATTTAAGAAACTTCAGTTGTTATCTATGCAAAAGAGCGTCTCTGAGCTCTCTGACCCAGTTGGATGGAAGACAGTCCTGTTTTCTAAAGCACTTATATATCAAAGAAACTGTGAGAGTCAAGACAGCTTGAGATAGTTTTATTACAGGGTAGTTCAAAGAGTCAATAACTCTGCTCTGTTCTGTTTCATAGTTTAAAATGAAGTGTGATTTGTAAACTGCAAATATGACAGAATGATGCAATATTATAAAAAATATATACAACTGAAAATAAAAATATGAGGCTCTCTTCTTTGCTACTAATGTTCTATTCATTATCCGTACTATACATACAATTCAGTATCTCATAAGGGTTTTTTTTTGCTTTAGATTCACTTTAAAGAGTCCTCGGCTCAAACTCACGATAGCCAGTGAACGCACTCAACACCTCAAACAGGATTGTTGGTTCTACGTATTCACAGACATGAGGGTCAGCCCGTCAGCCAGCGTGAAGGTCAGCCTCAGAGTGGTTCCAATGCTAATGGTGGATGCAGTCGCATCCTATAATGAGCGAATGCAAGATCGGACACAAATCTGATTGGATAAAAAGCCTGTGAGTAAACCTACCTGAGTTCGCTTGCAGGGGCCTGGGCCTCAAACATCATGGGGTGCAGTCAGGTATCGGGGGGAGGGGGGGGGGCTAATCAGTCTACTACCATTTTCTGTATTTGGCTGCATTACAGTGAATACATTGTTTGAGGCTAGAAGCATAATAGGCAGTGCAGAAGATCACGTGTTTTCCGCATTTTGCTTACAGTAAAATAAAGTATCATATTTAATAAAAAGCTTTAAAAAACGCATGTAAAAATGCAGTCTTCTGTGTCTCCATTGAAATACAGTATGTGTGCGTTTTACATGCATTTCTGAAAAATATGCAACACGTTGTAAAATGCCAATATATGCTTTTTTATGTGGCCCATAGACTTTCATTACGGGCAAAATGCATGCGATTTCCGTAACACTTGCACGGTCTCCTCCTATCCTGAGTGTTTGGAAAAATGAACAATTATTCTTTCTAAACTTCATTTTAAAGCTTTTTAGTTAAAGGGTAACGGCTCCGGTACTGGGTCCCTGCACTTCCGTCAGTCGGTGCCAGTCTGACATAAGGGAAGTGCGCACTCTATGTAACTCTCGTGGTGTCCCCCGGTAGCCCTGGGATCAGTGAACGAGAACATGGTTCCCGATCACCGATCAGTGTCCCCAGCAGAAAAACCGAAGCGCTCTTACAAGAGGCTTCAGTCTTTCGGCCCGTAAAAATGTGCGCATCCCCCTTGTGCTTCCGCTTAGCAAGAAGCACAAGGATGGAAAAAAAACTCCAGGTGGCCATTTTGTGGCCAAATAGTAAAACTACATCTACATCTATTTTTTACATTACAATTTACACATATATTAACATTAAAAATTAACTGTTTATTTCCCACACCAAAATATTACCCAGATAAAACTTTTAATGGAAAAAAAAAATTACAATAAAAAAAAAGACATAAATAGCTATCTAAGGGTCTGAACTTTTTAAATATGCATGTGAAGGGGGTATACTATGAACATTTTTTAAATTATAAGCTTGTAAATAGTGATGAACTCAAAACGGAAAAAATGCACCTTTATTTCCAAATAAAATATTGGCGCCATACATTGTTATAGGGACAAAATGTAAATGGTGTCATAACTGAGACAAATGGGCAAATACAATACATAGGTTTTAATTATGGTAGCATGGATTATTTTAAAGCTATAATGGTTGAAAACTGAGAAATAATGAATTTTTTCCATTTTTCTTATTAATCCTGTTAAAATGCATTTATAAAAAAATAATTCTTAGCAAAATGTACCACCCAAAGAAAGCCTAATTGGTGTCGGAAAAAACAAGATATAGATCAATAAATTGTGATAAGTAGTGATAAAGTTATTAGCAAATGAATTAGAGGGGAAAATTGATCTGATGCATAAGGTGAAAAATCCCAGCGGGCTGAAATGGTTAATGAAGACCACCAGGATGTGCTAGATGAAAGTATCCCTGTAGTTATGTTTGGAGCTTACTCGCGCATGCTTAATCCAAATGCACTTGTGCATGTTGGGAGGACGGCCATGAGAAGAAGCATATTTGATCAGTTCTTGATGAATATGTTTAGGGCTATGGACTTGTAGATGCGCTTTGGAGTCGCCAGCCATTCCAAAAGTGTTAGGCTTATGAAAGTCAATAGGGGCAAACCCAAAGGAGGGAGGGGCCCTGCAGCTTTTTTGGAGCAGTTGCCCTCCAATACAAAAGATACGAATGCTGAAAAATTGCTTTGCAATTGCTGTGCAAAATCAGTTCTGCAGCGATTTCACTGGGGGGCTAAATAAACCTTGGGGCACATCTGACTTTACAGGAGGAGAGGCTATCTATTCCCAGGGAACACATCTAGCAATCTATGGCTATCTACCTAAACACTGGCTATCTACCTAAGCACTAGGTCCTCCTCCTAGTGTTTCTCATACTGCTGTAATTTTAACATATGCACATGTACCAACTACACATCAACTATGTATTTGTATTTATTCTATTCAATGTCATGACTGTACAGTGTCTTGTATTTCTTATGTATATTTGTTCCCCATTATTTGTTTGTACAATGTACAGCGCTACGGAAGATGTTGGCGCTATATAAATAAAAAATAATAATAATAAAAAATAATATTCTATATTGGGGGGCTACCTAACCCTGAGGGAACATCTTGCTATTTATACTGAGAGAAGCTACCTAACACTGTAGGCACATCTGGCTATCTATACAGGTGTGTGGGGGGGGGGGGGGGCTACCTACGCCAGCTCGGCAGTGGAAGCGGTTGGGGGGAGGGTGTCAGGAGCACCCCGAAGTTACTTTTGCCCAGGGCCCCATTGAAGCTAGAACCAGCCCTGGAAATGTCCAATAGACTTTAATGCTTTAGTGTCAGCCTTCATTAAAATTGGGTAATGCAACGCGCTGCAAACGTGCCAGTGTGAAAGAGGCCTTAGATAGAAGGTAGGAAGAGGAGTTTCATAGCCTGTTTTTTGCAGCAGCTATGCAAGCTAGATTGGCATCAGCCAGTTCACCATAAGAGATGCCTGCAGTTCTTGTACAACTGCAAGCTCTTAAAGGACACCCAAGGCGAAAATGAACTAATGAAATAAACAATTGTATCTATCTTCCTTCTCCTAAAAATGAATTTTTAAGATATTCCACAGTTTTATTTTATGCTAAAATCAACTTTTTACGTTTTAACTGTTTTATTGCTTTTGCTCAATGACACATTCATTGAAGTATGCCAGAGCTAAAAATCTATGAACTATTGACCCTTTTTATCCCTTTCCTGCTCTCAGAAGCCATTTTCTGCTAGAAAAAGTGTTTTATAGTTGGAATTTCTTATCAGTGAGGGTCACACTGTAGTCACTTCCTGTCTGAGTCAGGACTGAGTCAGCCACTTACATACCTGACATTTAACTCTTTCAGGCAGAGAAAGAAAAAAAGGAACACAGCATAGTTATTTATGAGCTTGGTACTGTACATACACATGTCTATCTCATCATGTTACATGTCACCTCGGGTATCCTTCAAGCAACGTACACACATTAGATAAAAATCTGAACCCTTGTAAAACGACAGATTAGTGGTGGTGATTTTACCAATTATCGTTGAACAAAAGTACTTAACCGACCGTCAACAACAGCTGCAAACGTCCGATATCGAGAGTTGGACGTGATCCATCGTGTTGGATCCTTTCGACCAATGATTGTTCATCGCAGGTAGTGTGTACAGTTAATTAAATGACAGGTGATGATCACGCCCACTTTTTGAATTACCTCACTTTATTAATAAATCTTTCATAATTGTTCATGTTTGTACTACTATCGATCATTTGAGTTATTATCTGTCAATTCCTTCATTCTTTAACTGTTTATGTGTGTATACTAGTTGGTAGTTTGCCTTCGCCGATTGATTGTCGGTCACCTTTCCTTTCGACCAATTTTTGTCTGATGTGTGTATGTACCTTTACTAATGCCTAGTACACACCATGTAATTTCCCATCACATAGACAGGTTGAAATGATTATTTCCGACAGGGTGGATCTGATTTCCTTGTTCTCTGATCAATTTTGTATAGAAGTGATTGGAAAATCGATTGGAAAAATGATCGAGAATCAGATTGGACGTTTCAGAAATAATCGATTCAACCCGTCTGCATGGTGTCTACCAGGCATTATTAAACTCATGTAACAATAGGCTGCTAGATTTCAGTTTGCTCATTTTGATAGTTGTGCAATCTCATTTATGTTACTGCAAAAAAAAACTTTAGTAAGTTAAACTGTAATAAGGGCTCTTTTCTAGTAAGAAACACAATCACATTGCTCTCTTTCTTTTTCTATTACCCAGGGGCGTAGCATCGGGGCCCTTGGGTCAGAGGGGCCCCGAAGGGCCCTCCCTCAACTACAGTACTAGCTTTCTATTGGTCCTGTACTCATAATAATCACTTCTATAGATACTTTGAATAGTGGTAACCAATAACAAACTGTTCCCCATTCCCTTCTTGTACCTCTGACACTGTGGTTGCCATTGGCAGGTTTTGGTGCGCCGTATTAATTGCTTGGGGGTCCGCATTGTAAAACTTGCATCGGGGCCCACAACTCTTTAGCTACACCACTGCTGTTTCCCCAATTCTACCAACATCCAATGGGTGTGCGGCGCAATTGGGATTCGTCGTGAGTGGATAAAAACAGGCAGGAAAAAAATTTGAACCGCTGGATGTAAATAAAATTGCATAGTGCTGCGATTTCTATGCAATTTTCCTACCTTCCTATATTTTATAATTAGTTTCAGATTACCTAGTGTGTTGCTATGTGCAAGCGATGAAATCAGATCGTAGAATGCTGCTAGTGGAAGAGGACTCTCTGGCTAGGGACCCACTTCAGCATTTTCAGCAGCGCTTTGGGATCAAAAGTCAGTGGTGGTGGCTGGTTAATAAGTGGTGGTGAATTGCAAGCGCAGGTCCTGTAGCATTTGTGTGCTCCAATACAAAAGACAGGAGCACTACAAAATCGATTTAGAATCGCTTTTCAAAAATGATTTTGCAGTGACTTTGCGGGTGCCTGTGTTTTTTTTTTTAATTTTAGGTACTTACCAAGTCTACCGATGTCCATCTTCCGATGTGTGGTCCTGCACCCTAACATAAGAGGTCATCTGTGTTTCTCTGGAAATAGTGAAGCACCTATCTTGCTAGGGGGTGGGGCTACACACCAGAAGTCGTCTGTCAGGAGATATAAATGCCCTGTGTCTGTCTGTCGTCAGAAATTAGGTCCGGCAAGTATTTAAAAAAACCCTGCAACAACACCCCCCCCCCTCCCGGGGATACTTACCTCGGGAGGGGGAAGCCTCTGGACCATAATGAGACATCCCCTGTCCTCTTCACCCTCTGGCATCCAGCGCTGGCAGCTAGGGATGGTCGTAGTCAGCCAACTTCGCTACACTGGAACTACGCGTAGTTCTACGCAATTTCGCTTCCCAAACTACGGTTTCGAAATCAGAAACTTCGCTACATTTGCATTTCGTAGACTACGCGTTAAAATACGGAAGCTTCACATAGTGCGAAGCGTAGTGTATGCGGACGCTTATGCCCTTATGCGGAAAAATTCCCACAAAAATCCGCTAAATATGCGCATGGGTGAACTAATATATGCGTACATTCTACCTTCCAATGCGAAATTGTATACGTATAGAAGGGCAATAATATTTCTGCACATGTGCAATGATCCCTATAGACGCAGTTACCGCACGCGTAGTTGACTTTGCAATACATACGTCAACTACGCGTAGCGGGCGAAGCTTCGAATGACGATACTATGACTACGCGGAAATACGTACGCGATGTTTTGAAACTTCGTCTATGAACTACGATGCATAGCTGCGGACTATGATGGCATAGTTTACAAGCACTGGCGTAGTTTACGAACAACCCTGCTGGCAGCCCAGCAAGGTAAATATTTACCTGCTGTGATCCTGGGCGAGCACAATAGCCATTGACGTAGCAATCACCCCAGGGGGACCCAGAGGCTTTGGGGGGGGGGGTCCCTCCTCCTCCTCCTACCTCTCCCCAACCACACGTGCAGCCAATTAGCAAAAAACAAACCAAAAAAAAACTGCCCCATGCAGAATAGAGTGTAGTGGGAGCGTCTGTAATTTTTTACTGGTTCTAGTCTAGACACTGCTTCATGGCAGAACACTTCCTGCTGCAATTCCCCGGCTCCCAAATATGTGTCCCTCATGCAGTTCAGGGACCAAGGGGGCCCCATGCTATCATTTTTGCAGTGTGGCCCTATTAAATCTAGTTACGCCCCTGGCAATAGCGGCTTTCCGAGTAGGTTCATGGGGAAATAGGCAAGCCTGATCAGGTCCACTCTTCTGCGCAGGCTTGCACCTGTTCAGTAGAGTGGACCCGATCAGGCTCTGCTATTTTTTCCTGAGCCCGATCAGAAAACCGCTACTGCGCTTGAACAGGATTGCAGTAGGTGAATATTGCAGACTCTACTGCTACTGCTCCACAGCCAACCTCCTTGCCGACTGTATTTTCGGGGGAGAGAGACAGTGCTGGATCCCTGAGGCTTAGGAGAGGAGTACAGTTTATTGTACAGCGCTTCCAAATGCCCACTAATCATGCAACAAGTCGCTGCAGGGAGCATTGCACAACGCGTTTCCACGTTTGCAAAGCATGGCAGCAATCCCCAGTGGGTTCGAGACACACAGCTGTCCAGTAAAGGCACTTTGATTACAAGACTGGTTATTGTAGACAACTCTTTTAGCAGGTAGGATAGGCAGGAAAAACTAGGAATATCAGGATATAAATAGTTAATACAAAAATCTCCCTTGCACTTCCAGGGATAACATTTCCACAAAGGAAACAATTGACAACTCAGCCATAATATACAGCAAGCACAATACATATTTATATATGGGCTGTGTCATTTTAGACGTGGGTTTAGTATTCTGTAGCAGGCAGGTGTACTTTAAAGGCTAACTGTAGCCAATTTGAGGTGGGTTTCAACTTAAGCTGCAGTTTGATTGACACGTAAGTGTCACACTTAGCATGTCAACAATGTAATTCTACAAACAGGCACACGGATGGACGCATGAAGGATCTGTCAGCCGGTTATGCTGGGTTTTTTCTGTGGCTCCCAGCTGTGGACATCAAAATTGTGCCAATCATCTTACCTTTCAACACTTTCCCTTCCCTCATGTAACTTTAATGAATTCAAAGATGTAAACAGCATGGACACCCATCAATGTTAACGAGCCCAAAACAGAGTTTTTCCAGTGCGTTAATCTGCGGAGCAGCAGCTTGTTCTCCATGCGCTTACTCACAGAGGACGCTGTGATGTAAAAATGGATGGATGCCAGCCTTGCAAGTTCCTGCCGAAAAAAAAAACACTTCCAGGAGCCTAGTTCCACTTTTTCCCAGTAAGTGTAACCTCTTCCTATCTTTACGGAAAGGTGAAAGCCTGTTAAGTCAAGTGGCTAAATACAGCACATAGGGAGATGATGATGTTTCACAAAATAAAAGCCGGTGTTAATAGAGGCTGATGTGTTAAAGAGTTAAAAATTTGTATACACTAATATTATGTATACAGTGCAGTCCATAATTATTCATACCCCTGCCAATTTTTGACTTAAAGTTACTTTTATTCAACCAGCAAGTAATTTTTTTGATGGGAAATGACATAGGTGTCTCCCAAAAGATAATAAGACGATGTACAAGAGGCCTTATTGTGGGAAAAAAAAACATTTCTCAGCTATTATTTATATTTGAGCAAAAAGTGTCCAGTTCAAAATGATTCATACCCTTCACAAACTGTCACAGTCTGTGGGAAAATCCAAAGTTCCATACCATTCCAAATAGTCCAAGCTGTTCTAAAACATCCTAATTACCCTGATTAATTGGGAATAGCTGTTTTAAAAAACAGCAGCTCTCTGCAGTTGAATTGTGGACAGTCATGGCTAAGACAAAAGGAGCTCAGTGAGGACCTGCGGCTGTGCATTGTGGCTGCTCACGAGTCAGGAAAGGGTTACAAGGCCATTTCTAAATGTTTTCAAGTTCCAGTGGCTACAGTGCAAAGTAGTATAAAAAATACAAGATGTTCCGCACTGTGGAAAATGTCAGAGGACGTGGTCAGAGGCCAAACGTGACACCTGTGCTGGCCATGAGAATAGTGAGAGGGGTGAAAAAGAGTCCAAGGATCACCACCAAGTCCATCCTGGTGAATTTGGGCTCTGCTGGTGGCAATGTCTTAAGGCAGACAATCCAACGGACACTGCACACTGCTGGGTTCCACGGATGCAGACCAAGGAGGATGCTATTTCTCCAGATAAGGCACACAAAAGCTTGCTTGGCCTTTGCAAATGCTCATCTGGATGGACAAAGAAGAAGACTTCTGGTCTTCTGTGTTATGGTCAGATGAAACAGAAATGGAATTAGTTGGTCACAAAGATGTTTCCTTCATTTGGTGTAAAAAATGAGAATCATTCAACCCAAACACCATCCCCATTCCCCACTGTCAAACATAGTGGTGGGAACCTAATGCTTTGGGGGTGTTTTTCAGCCAATGGACCAGGGAACCTAATCACAGTAAATGGCACCATAAAAAAAGAGCAATACATGAGGATTCTCAACAACAGCATCAGGCAGTCTGCAGAGAAACTTTGCTTTGAGCACCAGTGAACATTTCAGCATGACAATGACCCAAAATACACAGCACAAGTGGTGAAGAAATTGTTAGTAGACAACAACATTAACATTTTGGAGTGGCCCAGCCAGAGTTCTGAATTGAGAATCTGTGGAGGGAGCTAAAGATCAGGGTGATGGCAAGAAGACCCGCCAACCGAAACGATTTGGAGGTCATTGCTAAAGATGAATGGGCAAAAATACCTGTGGAGACATGCAAAAAGCTGGTCTGGAATTATAGGAAGCGTTTGATTGCTGTAATAGCCAATAAAGGCGTTTTCTATTGATTATTGAGAAGGGTATGAATAATTTTGGACTGGACACTTTTTACTCAATATAAATAAAAGCTGAGAAATGTTTTTCCACAATAATGCCACAATAATTATCCTCTATAATAAAACCCCTGTGTCCCTGCGTCACGCTGTCCCTGTGTAGCTGGGTCCGTGCTTTTTGCTACTGCGCATGTGCGCAGCACGGTCACAGCTTCACAGAGACAGGAGGACAGGTACGGGGCCAGGGTGCCAGGCGAGTGTGTGAGCGGGCAGCCAGGTGTGCGGCGGGTGTGTGTGCGGCAGGTGTGCGTGCGGCGGGTGCGCGCACATGTGTGGCGGGTGCACGCGTGTGCGCAGTACATGCAACGGGTGGTGGAGAAAAACACAGACCCTAGAGCCCGTTTTTAAATGGGCTTGGGTCTGCTAGTTATATATAATAACACAAATGTATATGATATCTGTCAGTAACCAGGGTTCCTGCTACATAGCTCAAAATAAAACGTTTGTACATACAGATATTTTTAGACATATTTTGATCAAAGTGTCAGTTTTTTTACTTTAAAATTTCCAAATAGATTTACACTGGACATGGTTTGTGGTTGTAAATAACGTCCATATAATGAAATGACTGCCAGTTGAGTTGATTGGAAAAGATCTGCAGTCCTCTGCGCAGCAGTGTAAATATTCAGCGGGACTTTGATCTGATCTAGCGTACGTGCTGACTGATTATCCTCCAGGCTCAATCAGGATTTGTTAAACACGTGAAAATAGTGTGAGCTTTACTGGTGAGGTCATACATTTTGGAGTGTGAAGCCATCCAAGGAAGGAAGGAAGCACAGGCGTTAGAATAAAAAAAAAGCAAATAACTGGAAGAACAAAAAAATGTAATATTAAAAGAATTGAGCCTCTAAACCAATCCAGTACTGGTAGTAATGACAAAAAAAGGAGACATTTATTTTTACTGTATAAGTACTCATGGTAAGGTACTTTTTTCCTTTTGTCAAATAAAGATGTTTTACTCTTTTAGGCTATTTTCACAGTTGAGCGTTGGGATGCAGTATAATGGAGGCATTTTAATGCACAAAATCACAATCCTACAATAAGTCTATTGTAAAGGTAGCCATACACTGGTCAATTTGCCATCAGATTCGACCAACAGATAGATCCCTCTCTGATCAAATCTGATCAGAGAGGAATCGTATGGCTACCTTTACTGCAAACAGATTGTGAACCGATTTCAGCCTGAAACCGTTCACAATCTGTTGTGGTGGTGGTGGTGCTGCCGCCGCTCCCCCCCCCCCCCCCCCCCCCCGCATACATTACCTGCTCTGCCGGCGTGACTGCCCCCGGTCACCTCTGCTCCATCTCCGCTCTGGTCTCCAGGTCCAGCATGCTTTACTTCTTCCTGCCCGACAGGAAGTTTAAACAGTAGAGCGCCCTCTACTGTTTAAACTTCCTGCCGGGCAGGAGGAACTGAAGCATGCCGGAGACCAGAGTGGAGACGGAGCAGCGGTGACTGGGGGCAGTAGCGCTGCCGGAGCAGGTAATGTATTGCCGCTCTATTGTGTCGGTCGTCGGGCATTCGAACGCCGCTAGCGACGCGCTCCCTACTCGCGGGCGATCGACGGTAATTTTCCGCACGGAGCGATCGACGGGATCGGACGAAATGGATCGAAATTCGGCGTGTAGCGCGAACGATTGGCAGCAGATTCGATCCCAGTGATCGAATCTGCTGTCGAAACGGCGGCAAATCGGGCCAGTGTATGGCCAGCTTTAGTCTATGTGATGTACAGAGTGCATCCGATGCAATGCAATCCAACAGACTCCAATATACAGGTAGTGCAAACAAGGTGACAATAGTATGGAAGCATATTTTGTATTGACTGTATGCTTCACTGAATGTGACGCAACAGTTGCATGATGTGCAATGTGACTTTTCCCCCCTCCGATACATTCCTGTTTGTACAGGGGAGGCATCGCAGCTCCCACTGTGAATATAGCCTTAGTTCTGCTTGTTACGTTTTCATTTTGCCAGTGTTTATAAGATCTATTTTTTCACAGATAGATAGATGAGCAATTTGTGTCATTTAAAGGGAATCTGAACTGAAAATAAACTTATGAGATATTGAATTGTATGTGTAGTACAGCTAAGAAATAGAACATTAATAGCAAAGGAAATAGTCTCATATTGTTTCCAGTACAGGAAGAGTTAAAAAAAAACTTCAGTTGTTATCTATGCAAAACCGCTTCTCCGAGCTTTCCAAACCGACTTAAGTTGGAGACAGTCCTATTTTGGGAAGCACTTATACATCAAAGCAACAGTTAAAAACCGCTTCAGATAAGGTTTTACTGCAGGGGAGTTCAAAGGGTCATTAGCTCTGCTCTGTTTCACAGTTTAAAATATAGAGTGTTGTTTGTACACTGCAAATATGACAGCATGATGTGATGTAAAAAAAAAAGCTATATCACTGAAAATAAAAATATGAGACTCTTTTCTTTGCGACTAATGTTCTATTAATTATATGTACTACACACACCATTCATTCTATCTTAAAGAGAATCTGTACTCTAAAATTCTTACAATAAAAAGCATATCATTCTATTCATTATGTTTTCCTGGGCCCCTCTGTGCTGTTTCTGCCACTCCCTGCTGCAATCCTGTAATTGCCAGTTTTAGGCAGTGTTTACAAACAAAAGACATAGCAAGTGATAGGCTGAGAAGAGCTGAGTGTGTGAGTCACACAGAGCTTGCAGGGGGCCTGGAGAGGGTGTGTATAGCTTCTAGCCAATCACAAACTGCACTGCACATTCCAGCCTGACTGCCTGAGCCCGACAGACCCGACAGAGGAGAGAAGATTAGATCATATAACAGAGATAATACAGCCACTGTGCAAATAGGAAAGGCTGCAGTTAGACAGAGCGCATTATAACAGGTATAGGAACTTATAGGATAGAAGAAATAAGGATGAAAATGTTGTTACAGAGTATCTTTAAGGTTTTTTTTTCCACTTCAGTGTCACTTTAAAAAAATAAAATGCACTTTATTCCTGTTTTATTTATTTAATTTGTGAACTGGTACAGGGGCTCCATTTCACCATCTGCTGAGTGACACCTACACTAAAGCGCAGTTTGCATATCAGCGCTCCTGTTTGGATTGGAGCAGAGTGAACCGAGTGGAGCAAGGTGATTGATCAGTGGCTACTCCCTGATTGGCTTACAGTTTGACTATGAACACCTACATGTACGGCTAGCTTTAGCTGCGATTTCACAGTGGTTATAGTGATTTCTGTGAATGTCCATTCATGATGACAGGTCTACTTCCATTATGTCATTTGATTCTGCTCGATGTGCTATAAATAATGTATACATCTCTGTACCGGCACCAGTAACCCGATAGCGCTATTGGAGCACAGACCTTTTTTCAGCCTTATGAAGGTGATGTATTATCAGAGAGTTTCATGCACCGGGATGTGGTACACTCTGAAAACCTGCTCTTGCTTGGAGGTCATTGTGAAATTGTTTCCCCATGAGGTTTTTGTTGGGTACGTAACATTATGAAGACATAACCAGGTGTGACAAATGGTAGCCACAGACTGTGACAGCCCTGGGAATTTAGACTAACAGTTGTTACTAACACCGCTGTTAAAATGATTGCCTTTCCCAATACTTCATGTTCATCACTTTCCATTTTAATAATTTAATATGGCACTTGTGTGATGCATGGGGTGCGCTTCACTAATGAAGGTCAAGCCTGGGCTCTGGTGACAGGCTCCGTTCAGAGGGAAGAAGGGACTTGTCTTCTGGATGATGATCACCTTGTGGATTTCAGAGAGCATGTTAGGAGCCCACGCGTTTTGTTCACCTTTTCTTCTTTGTACTGAAAATGACATTGAGGAACCCGAGAGCTCTGTAGCATTGGGGGGAATGGAATTTGCATACAATAATAAATTCATAGGAATGAAAGTCTGGTAATCAAGGAAAGGTATACAGTATATGCAAGAATACTTTAACCACACAGGATGTGTCCACTAAACAGTGATATTTATGATCAGTGGCATAAATACAACTCATGGGGCCTTCTAGAAAAACTTTGATGGGCCGCTCAATGTTCCAACCTGTTCCCTTGCCTCCCCTTGGTGTGGCTTCTTGGCCTTGGGCCCATCTCACAAGGGTCATGAAATTGCCATCATCAGTGGTGTAACTAAAGAGAGTTTTACATGGGGCCTCAAGCATTCTATTGATGAAGAGCCTCAAAACCTACCAAGGACAGGTGTATTTAGAGTAATGAAACTGTTTATTAACTACTTAAGTACAAGAAACAGCGGAATAGTGATGAACCAACGGATCGCCGCACATACCCGCCACAATCGCTGTCACCGCCACATTTCGGGAACCTGGACCACCCACTCTGCCCAAGAGTGCTCCCAAAGATGCTGAAATGGGGACATGGAGAAGGGACAGGGAAGGCTCTATAGGATTCAAAGTCTTCCCCTCCATAGGTAAGTATCTGACTTTTTTTTCTCCTCAGTAGTACTTTTAAAGGGAAGGTCCAAGCAAAAAAAAAAATGAGTTTCACTTACCTGGGGCTTCTACCAGCCCCATGTAGCCATCCTGTGCCCTCGTAGTCACTCACTGCTGCTCCAGTCTCCCGCTGGCAGCTTTCTGACCTCGGAGGTCAGGGCCGCATTGCGTACATTTTTACGCATTCCCGCTAGTGCAGGAACATTAACATATACATTTTTACGTGTTAGTGGTGCAACGCATACATTTTTGTTCCTGCACTAGCGGGAACGCGTAAAAATGTATGCAATGCGGCCCTGACCTCCGAGGTCAGAAAGCTGCCAGCGGGGTACTGGAGCAGCAGTGAGTGACTACGAGGGCACAGGATGGCTACATGGGGCTGGTAGAAGCCCCAGGTAAGTGAAACTCATTTTTTTTTTTTGCTTGGACCTTCCCTTTAAGTTGCCCTGGCAGCAAATAACTCTGGACCCAACACTGTCACTGCAGACTGTCAGCACTCGAGAGGAAATAAATATCAATCCAAAGGCAAGACAGCTGTGCCTGGCTGTACACCTTGTAGCAACATTTTAAGCGTTTTATCCTGATTCTCACGAATGCATATTTGTGACAGTCTACACCCGTTTTGTTTGATTTGGAAAGGTTGGAAAGCAGAGCACATTTGTAGATCATTCACTGGGAACCCCTCATTACGAATGGAAGGAAAAAGCCTCGAGTCGATTTCAAACAGCGGTAGAGGAATTCTCACTCTCGGTATGATTTATGCTCCCAGACAGAATGGTGTGACACTGTATCTATTCTTATTTAAGAACAATGACTCCCAAACTACTATTGTCTGAGCAAAGTGGGTGCTGCGTCTTGTGTAAGCGACAGCTGCCAGCGATCATAATGTGATCATGACAACAACATTGATAGTCACAGGTTTTTATTTGCTAGGTCTGTATTGATTGCATGAGTACAGTGCGGTGGCGATTAGGTAGCTGTGACCTGTCATACAAGCAAGATACAGCCAGTGCTATAATTCATTACCGGCTCGGAACTAGAACATCAGACACGTAAGCCAAACAATGAGTTTCTTTCTAATGATTAATTACCAGCAGCTGCATTATTTTCTCCAATGTACACATGGTGTGCCAGATTCAGTAGCATGGTGCTTAACCTGTACGCTGCCAGAGTCAACGCTTAAAGGGAGCCTATCAATAAAATCACGGACTACATAAATCATTTGAGAACTTCAGAAATAAAGGCCAGATTTGGCATAGTTGTTTGCTACGTTAATTCAAATGTATTATGCATAAAATACATTTTGTAAAATCCTCTCTTTCCTCATGTGTTTAGTCGACTCTGACTCTTCATGACCATATCTACTTTTGCATGCCAGAGGTATCTGTCAATCACTTCTTCTTTCAGTTTCTTTTAGCTGTTGCATAGGCATGTTCATAGCTTCTCATGTGTTGCCGACCCATAGCAGCCTCTGCCAACCATTTCTTCTTTTGCCCTCAATTTTTCCAAGCATTAAATATTTCGCCAATGAATGATTGCCCTTATTCAATTCACTTTCTCTCTTAGGTTTTCTCCCAGGAGATAATTTTTCATCTACTGTTTAAAATAACTTTTCAACACATAATAATATGGGATCTTGTGACCAAAGTATTGGAGTTTTAATATCAGTTGTAAAAAAAACTACTTTTTGCAAAAGAAAAATGAAAAATACTAACCTTACCAACTCGTACGTGTACATGTCCTCCTCTGTAACCTTTTCTGGTTGTCTGTTCACTTACCCGCCCCTAGTTAGTTTGGAGCCATCACTCCCTATCAGGAGATTGACTTCTATGATAGGCTGTAAGTCAGCAGGGAGGCGTGGTTCAGCTGACAGATGCATGCCCATGTGACTAAGGGGCATTGGTCCAAACTTACTAGGAGTGATGAGGCAAGTGTCTGTAGGTTGTTGAGCATGAGATGAGGATCTATGAATTGGTGGTGCAGAAGGTTTTCATATTTTATTCTGCAAAAACTACAACTTATATACTAATCTTTCTTTGTACTTAATTTACAAAACATTTGATAGAATGCATGTAGAAAGCGTTCATTAACTGGAACTAACAAATACATTATTATTTTAAATAAAAGTGTTCCTCCTTCTTGCCAAATACAAGATAGTATCCAGATTCCCAGTGACATTATTGCTGATATATGGATTTGGGTGTTCTGAAACCAGCATTCAGTGTCAGTTTGTGGTGACTATGCAATGGTAAAGGTAGTGATCACAAGGAACTCCTCCATCAAGACCTTTTTCAAAAGACCAATAATGATAATACGGTATTTGGGACCTATGATAAGGTTGGAATGCAATATTTGGAAGTCTGGTACCACATACTGATTAGATTGCAGGGAAACATTAATAAAGACTTTATTTCTGTCTGGTCTCCCTTCTTCACTTTGTGGTTCAAATGAAAAAACAAAAAAAATATTCTCTATAGCGTGGTTCATTAACGCTTTTATACACTGAGTCATTGTGCATGGGCTCTCTGGTCATCCCTATACCCATTATCAGGAGTGGGGGTTGCTTATCTGATTGTTCTGAATTTGGAGCTATCGGATAGCATCATAATCATAAACACAAAAATTTGGGCACCCCACCAAGTACGGGGACTTGTTCTCAGAGTCTCTATGCCCACCACTGGTGGAGGGATAGACCACTGAAAGGGAGACAGCTCTCCATTTCAGAACATACCTCCTTTTGTGGGGTTGTAGCTCTTGAAATGGACAGATAATGCCTCCCTCAATTTTGGAGCACTGCCCCATACACTGGTGGACACAGAGCTCTTTCAAGAAAAATGGTCAAGCTGGGACTTTCTGCTGGCTTTTGCTAACAGAACACATTCATCACCATGAAGAACTTTTCGTGATGCTTTAGGTGAACAGTAACATCAATCCAAACCAGCACATAACAATTGGTACTCTGTCATTACAAATCTGCCCACTTGTTAAGAAAGGTTTAAACGACTATAATAAATGAAGCTGTGGTGAACAGGGGTGTTTTACATACTGACTACAACAGTCTGACTGAAGTTTAGGGAACTGGTCCCATTATGTGCAGATCCCTATTTGAAGAATGTGTGTTTAAAATGTTCCCACTGTTTGAGAAGTGTTCCCTCCTTTTTCTCTTGTTATAAATTGTTTTTCTGTACTCCTTATCATTATTGTGCAAACTGCTCACACTCACTGCTCACAGACACTAAATTAGGGGTGAGTACATGGTTAATATTGTGGAATTTCGAATTTTGAATCAGAAGATCACAATGAGGGCTGGTTCACTCAAGTGAATGGGAGCGTTTAGCATCGTGCGGTTACTGTCGATTACCGTTGATTGCAGAAAAACAATATTTCGATCCTGATTTACTGCGTAGTTTCAGCCATTTCATGCGGCTTCTAGGGTCACCTAGCCACCACGTCTTCATCACTGGCGTAACTACTGGGGATGCAACCCCATCGGCCACAGGGCAGCCCGGGGCTCAGAGCCCACCGCGTGCAGGGGGAGGCACTGCCGCTCCTCCGATTGTGGGACCCCGCAGCCAGAAATGGACCTGGCTGCGGCGTCTAATGGACGCCGCGCCAGTTCATTCCCGCAGCCCGCAGTCTCCTGGGAGGCAGAGCAGGGCCTGAAGCCCTACACTGGATACTATTTGTGTCTCCAGTACAGGGCTTCGGGTGCCATCTTCCCAAAGCCCTACTCTCTGCTTGTTAGCACAGAAGATTTGCTGCTGAAGGATCGTCGGGGGAGCTGCGCGCAAGAGGCCGACCAGGAGAGGAGACTTCTGCCAGGTGAGTAAATTGCTTTTTTTTTACAGGTGCATTTTTTTCTTGTGACTGCTGCCCACATTACGATCTTCTGGTGAATGCTGCCCACGTTACAATTTTCTGGTGAATGCTGCCCACGTTACAATTTTCTGGTGAATGCTACCCACATTACGATTTTCTGCTGAATGCTGCCCACATTGCGATTTTCTGCTGAATGCTGCCCACATTGTGATATTCTGGTGACTGCTGCCCACATTGTGATTTTCTGGTGACTTCTGCCCACATTATGATTTTCTGGTGACTGCTGCCCACATTGCGATTTTCTGGTGAATTGTGCCCACTGTACGATTTTCTGGTGACTGCTGCCCACATTGCGATTTTCTGGTGAATGCTGCCCACATTGTAATTTTCTGCTGAATGGTGCCCACTGTACGATTTTCTGGTGAATGCTGCCCACATTACGATTTTCTGGTGACTGCTGCCCACATTGCGATTTTCTGGTGAATGCTGCCCACATTACGATTTTCTGGTGACTGCTGCCCACATTACGATTTTCTGGTGACTGCTGCCCACATTGCGATTATTTTCTGGTGACTGCTTCCCACATAACGATTATTTTCTGATGACTGTTGCCCACTTTACGATTATTTTATGGTGAAATGCTGCCCACTTTACAATTATTTTATGGTGAAATGCTGCCCACTTTACGATTATTTTATGGTGAAATGCTGCCCACTTTACGATTAATTTCTGGTGACATGCTGCCCATTTTATGATTAATTTCTGGTGAAATGCTGCCCACTTTACGATTAATTTCTGGTGAAACATTGCTGCATTACGATTATTTTATGATGAAATGCTGCCCAATTACTATTATTTTATAGTGAAACGCAGCTCCATTACGATTATTTGGCACCTATGGGGGTGGGCATCCAAATTGTTGCAGGGGGGCCCAGTGATTTCTAATTAAGTCCCTGGTCTTCATGTCCACTTGCGGGGATGAGAAACGCTGATCGCAACGGGAAGACGACGATTGCCGTACCGCCACCCCCAAACAAGACGTCACAGGATGATACGGCTTCCAGCTGCCCCAACGCCACCTGCCGTCCATGTGAACCAGCCCTTAAAGTGGATGCAAGATGAAAAACTAACTATAACAAGTAACTCGTATATATATGGTATCTAAAGCTTAGAAAGTTTACACAGCATATCTATCTGCAAACAGCTTCAACAGTTTATGAATATTTATTCTTGTGATACAATGAGGACAGCCATGTTCTCTTTGTCACATTGTCACAGGCTGAGGGCTGGAGATGCTATCAGCTTGCCTGTGTGTAAATTCAGTCCCCTTTCCTGCTCCCTCCTCCCCTCTGCCTCTGAAATCTCTGGCTAGTAACAACTCCCCCTGCCTAGACTAAGCTCCTATAAGCTCTTGCTACTGTCTAAAAATTCCAAGGCACTGTGAAAAGCTGTGGGCGAGGCTTGTTTAGTTTATAGGGAATTAAAGTATTAAAACAAAAAAAAAAGTATTTGGCTTGAGGAATGCCCTATAAACTATATGAAAGACACACAATTCTGCAATGAGTAAAAGTTTATCTGGGATCCACTTTAAAAGTAAAAAAACTGGAGTTCATGGAATTCAGAACAATATGCAAAATTACCTTCATGTAATGCACTAATGTTTTTTGGGAACATACTGAAAATCATCGGCTTTCAGTAGGGGATTAATATTATTATTATTATTGTTGTTGTTGTTAATAATAATAATTAATTATTATATATCCTATATCTCTCTAGCTCTCTCACTCTTTTGTATCTTGGAATTTGTTATACACTTTTGTCACTGTAATTACCAGTTCTGTATTTTGTATATTGGTGTATCCTATTGTTTGTATTGTTATGCACCCCATATTTGTTTCTTACTTTGTACAGCGCCATGGAATATGTTGGTGCTTTATAAATCAATAATAATAATAATGATTTATAGCGCCATCATCTTCTGTGGCACTGCTCTTAGAAAAGAAGTATAAAACAAGCAGGTTTTAGCAGTGCCACTATCATGAGGTTAGTGCAGTACCAAGCTCAATGGAGACATGCCCAGAATGTTCCCATTAAACAGGGACCTACAAGGAACCCTTAGGCCTGGTTCACATTAGCGGTCGCCGTCCGGAATCGCCGTGCCGGAGCCGGACCGCATGCAGAATGGACGGAACGGACGCACGGCATAGCAATGAAAGCCTATGCGTCCGTTCACATGCGTCCGTTTCGTCCGGACCGGATCCGGATCCGGACTCCGGCGTAAGACCCAACATGCGCTATTTTTTGGTCCGGCTCCTCCGGCAGCCGTATCCGGAGCGGAGCCGGACTGCACCATCCGGCCAATACAAACCAATGAGAACCGGAGAGCGCACAACACACTGGCTAAAAATCCGGATGTTCTACCCCACTTCCTATGCGTATTGAAGCGGCAATTTTGGATGGGGACACATGGGCAAGCATTTTGGAGTGGAGCAGCAGTGATTTTAAACGTGCTGGAGATGTTGGCAGTATGTCGGAGGTGGAGGTGAGTGCTAAACAGCGGAGGGCCTGATTCCACAGGTCCACCTTCTGCTGACCTCCCAGACCCCAACATTTTTATTCCTTTTCTACTATCTTTTGCCAAACGGATCCTGATGAACACCTGATGCAAACTGACCGGATCCGGATCGGATCCGGGTCAGAACCGTACGGTTCCGATCCGGTCCGGATCCGGTCAGGTCATCCGTTCCGTTTGGCAGGGAACCGCAAGTGTGAACCGGCCCTTAAGTGTAGCTTGTATAGGGCCAAGACTGTTTATATATATATATTCTGAAGGCAGCCCTGAGTTCCAATGAAATATGCACTGACCAAACAGGAACACTGCCGTGATACTATCCAGTGTTCTCCTGATCATGATGCATCCAGCAAATAACAACTGTAGAATGAGGGGCTTGCTGGAGTGCAAACACATGTACAGGAAATATGTAATTGACAGGACAAGTGGATGTTGTTACTATCAGTCACAATGATGAAGGATGTATCTGGCCAGCACCCTCTGGTTTTTTGCATCAGAAAGCTCAGTGACATTAACAACTGGACCTAGAATAAAGCTGTCATCTGGATGTATGTGTAGATGATGTGCAGAGTGGAACTCATTCCAATGTCATTTGTACTACGGTATATAGATGTACATAATCTGGCAGCGTTTCCTGTACTACTCATTTATAAGCTGAGAGCTGGTGACATATGGGGATTGATTTACTAAAATTCTCTTGGGCAGGAAAACACAGGAGAACATGCTGGACCCTGCAGACTTGGTGGGGAGTTATAATTGTCTGTTATTAAGTGCGATGGGTGTGCAATCTTCACCTGGGTTATATCTCCCGATAGTGAAGGTGCAGTCACATGCATGGGCATAAGCAACTAGCGCGCTCTCCTTGTAATGCTAGATTTCCAGGTTTGATTCTTGGTCAGTACACAAACTGGGCAAACTGGACAATTGTCCAGGGCTCCTGAGACAGCTGCTGCCCCCCCCCAAGCCTCCCTTAATATAAAAAGTGTTCTCATGGGCAGAGGCGTATCTAGAAGGGTGCAGGCTTGCCCACATTTCCCTCTGGGTATCGCATGGTGGTTTGGGGGCCCCAGCAAGTGAGAGAGGCTGGGGCCCCCAGCTGTTGTGCGCACCAGTGTTTGTGATTTTAAATTTCTGTTTTTGCAGCTACCAGGATGCGGTTGACAGGTGAGTGGTTAGGGAGGGGACTGTGTGGGAGATGCCTACACGCGGCGGTCCCTGTAAAAGATGTAATCAATGATTACGTCCAACCAAGCCTCCCACCTGAATGCTAATTTGTGCAGATCCTGCTAGATCAGTAGGGCAGGCAAAGGGTGTATGACCGTGCACCTGATTGGCTGACTGGCGCCTGCTGGCCAGTGGCCAGATAGAAGTAGGAAAATGCCTGAACTGGTAGTAAGCAATTGTGTGTGTTGCAGTTTGCATTCAGTTTGGAGGTGATGGGGGTGAAGTCCCTGGAGGTGAGAGAGCCAGGGCTCGCCCACATTTCCCTCTGGGTATCGCATGGTGGTTTGGGGTCCCCAGCAAGTGAGAGAGGCTGGGGCCCCCGGCTGTCGTGCGAACCAGTGTTTGTGACAGTACACAAACTGGGCAAACTGGACAATTGTCCAGGGCTCCTGAGACAGCTGCTGCCCCCCCCCCCCCCGTCTCCCTTAATATAAAAAGTGTTCTCATGGGCAGAGGCGTATCTAGAAGGGTGCAGGCATGGCTCATGCCATGGGCGCCACAACCCCATGGGCACCATACCTGCCCCTATGCTGCACCCCATGCCTGCTCCTGTGCTGCGCCACATTCCTGCCCCCATGCCTTCCCGTCACTCAGACCTCAGATCAAATTAATCCTGTTATCTGGGGAACATGGCTACTACTTAACTCATGTATGTAGGCAGGGCACAATTGGCTTAGTGTTAGAAAAGAGGACAGAGAGGAAATAATAAAACAATTGCTAAAGAAGTAACTTCAGCAGTATCCTGAGCTAGAAAACACAGGCAACCATAACACAAGTATGCAAGAAAGGATTCTGTTTTTAGAGGGGACAGATAGCGCAATTTCAGTATTTGCCATAGGCTCTGCACTACCTAGATACGCCCCTGCTCATGGGGCCCCTGCAGAGTTTGCATAGTGGAACACAGTCACCAGTACAATTGGTGTGCACCTTCTTCATTCTGTAAGCCTCGGTCTTCATCCTTTGCAGTGCGACACTACTCAGTGACCCCACTGCCTTTTACATGAGGATAATTACAGCAGCTCACAGAGTGAGGGAGGAGCGTGCCAGCCAGATCGGTGAGTGTGTTGTGCATACTCTGTAGGAGGGGGGTCAGGGGGCCCCATGTAATTTTTTCCCCAGGGTCCCATTGTAGCTTGCACCGACCTTGAATGCATATAAAATATATGAAAAAAATAATAATAAGAAGAAGAAGAATGAAAATGATAATAATAATAATTATTATTATTATTTAGCAGAGGCTTCTGCAGTGTCTAATTCTAGCTGTCCATCATCAAATATGGCCCAGGAAAGACAATAACAGAGGCCTTTTTTTGTAATTTTAATGTCTTACATAAAGTGCCTAGTGAGAAAATATATATTTTTCTTTGTGTAACCATCCATGCTTTAGTGAAAGTTAAAATGTTCCTGACATTTTTTTGTAAGTTTGAGAATTCTCATAAAAATCAGATATACATGAATTAACAGTATTCTTTATGAGTTTTAGTAAACTACCCCTTTTTTTACAATTTATGATGATATGTCATTGAGGTAAGCTATTCTTACTATTTTGATTTTTGTATTTGCTTAGAATGCCTTCTCCCTCCCATAGTTTGTCTTCCTCATTTTGGGGGCCAGTTTGATAAATGCTTGATTATGATTATTTTTGATTAAGCAACCACCTACATCTAGAGGTTACCACACACCTGAGTGAAGACAGGCCTTTCTTCACAGGCGATTAACTGTGGTTTCGAAACTTAAAACCTGTTTGTGAGTACTGTATATACTTGCATATAAGCCAACCCATGTATAAGCCGAGGTACCCACTTTTCCCACAGAAACCAGGAAAAAATGATGGACTCACGTAAAAAAACCCTCCCCAGTGGCCAGATGTGCCCCCAGTTCAAGTCATTCCCCCTACCCATAGCCATATGTGCACCAAGGATTATACAGCTGTGTCTCAAAATGCCAGCAGATGGTGTCAGATATAAATGAGACACAGCGATTGCCTCACAGGAAGATTCCCTGATCACTGCACTGCTGACATGTTGCTTGCACGTTCTGCTCCACATGCCAGGGGACACAGGTAGTCTTGAGCAGCGCACTCTGCTGGCAAGAGCAGATCACTAATACACAATCCTAACGCTCCTCTGCCAATAACAAAATCTGCTTCACCATCCATTCTGCCCCACTGACTCACATATAAGCCTAGGGGGGTAACTTTCAGCACATTCAGAGTTTTTAAGCCACTTTAACAAACCATAGAACTATTTCTTTATAGACTTTAATGGTGATTGGACCCAGGACCTTAAAAAAACAAAAACCAAAAAAAACAGCACTTGTTTATTTATCCTAAAGACCCTTACTAGCCACTAGGTGATATTTCTAATGATTTTTCCAATGCCTGGCGATTTTTCTTGAGTGACAAGTGATTGTGTGAAATGGGTACAGGTGTGTGAATACAAGAACATTTGTTGATGCATGGCAGGAATGACCGTCATGACGGATCCCCAACGACTCCGGTGCAAAGTACCGCGATCAATGGACTTCCTGTCCGCACCCGTCCTGTGTTTCCGCGAGTAGGAAGATGGACTGGGGAACCTCGTTGGTCAGGAGGCATCGCTGTGCTGTTCCCTGATCCATCTTCAGGTGAGTATTGAGCTTTACTTAAAGAGGAACTCCAGCCTAAGCAAACATACTGTCATTAAGTTACATTAGTTATATTAATTAAAATAGGTAATATAATCTCTTACCCACCCTGTTTTAAAAGAACATGCAAATGTTAGATTTCATGATGGCAGCCATCTTTTTGGTTGAAAGGAGGTGACAGGGAGCATGAGACACAGTTCCAACTGTCCTTTGTCCTGAGCACCTCTCCCAGTTGCTAGGCAACGTGAATAACAACATAGGTAATCCCATCATGCTCTGCACAGCATCAGGGAAAAAAAGCCTGGGCTTTTTTTCTTTGATGGGGAGGAGCTTAGCTAAAAATGCAGCTAAAAATGATGCTTTAGTAAGAAAAACAAAGTTCTGATGCTGTGAAACTGTTAAAGAAACAACAAGCCTTTTCAATGCGGCTGAGTAGATTTTTAGTCTAAAGGTTCACTTTAAACCAAACTGAGGCATATTTGAGCAGCACTAGCAGTCAGTCCTAAATACAGCCATCCCCACTCCTAAGATCAGCAGATATTTGTCCTACATATCAGTCTTTTGCAAACACAATAAATATACAAATATTACATTGCCATTTTCTATTTTTTTCTGCTCTGCTCTGACAAAACTAAGAGACTGGTGTTCCCTGCCTAATTCCAATTTCTTTAAATATCGTATGCAGGCTTCGTGCCCAATCAGAAAGCCACGTCTCAAGTCTTAAGGAGATGCAAAGATGCCATGTGATACTTCTGCTGAGGATGTTATTCTTTGGCTTCAGCCTTTGGCAAGATAATTTAAGCCGACATGGAAAGGCCTACCTAGTCCTAATATATGATGCATGCTAATTGCTGCCAAAGATATAATAGGCTTGCATTAATTTTAACTCTTCTTGTGCCTCTATGATTTAATATAATGCTGATGTGCAGAGGAACATTCTTTTTCTGACGATGAGATGCATGCAGTACAGAATATGCTAATGAATTGCTGCATTTCTATTTTATTATTTAAGTATAAAGCACAAACATTGAAAGGACCACTGTTATAAAAATCTTAACATGTAAAATATATGTAAACATACAAATAAGAAGTACCGTACATTTCTTTCAGGGTAAACTGAGCTATAGATTACTTTTCTCCCATATTGCTGTCACTTACAGTAAAAATCTGACACTTCCGACAGGTTTTGGGCTATCCCATTTCCATAGGGGATTCTCAGTATGGCCTTTATTCTTTACTAGTAAAAAGGCCCGCCCGTTGCCACGGCCGCTAGTGCCCCCCCCCCCCCCCCCCCCGCAATGCGTGCATGGATGCGTCCCGATTGCCTATCCCTCATCGCTGTCCAAAGTATATGCACACAGTTAGATGTTGCTTGTTTAGCAGTTGGAAAAAGCTGTTATTTCCCACAATGCAATGAAGTTACACAGACAGCAAACTGTCAGGTCTGGGAGCTGGGACACACACACACACAGGGACCGGATGCAGAGACACTTAGGTATTATTATATTGGATAAGGTTACTCCCTGAAAAGAATTTATACAAAGATGCTGGCCAGCATCCCTGCTCACCTTACACTTTTTATGGCAGTTGGACAGAGAACCTGTCATTCACTAAGTGCTTTTGAAAATAAAGAAAACCCTGAGGACCCCCCCATGAGGAGATGGGCTAGTCCAAAACCTGTTGATTCTGTCAGATTTCTACTACTTACTTTAAGTGACAGCAACATAGGAGAAAGGTAATTTATGGTTCATTTTACTGTGGAAGAAAGATACTTCTTATCTGTATATGTTTACATATATTCTACATTTTAAGATTTTTGTGACAGTGGCCCTTTAATACAGGAATGCTTAACCTATTTTGGTTCCTGGACGAAGAATCTACGTCCAGGAACCATGCGCGCTACCGCGCGCTTCCGCGGCCGGTCGCGCGCATGCACGCGCACTCCCGGCCGCGGATTCGGTAGCCCAAGAATCAATGTATCGGGCTATGGTGCCCGATCACTGATTCCTCTCCCCACTGAAAAAGCGACAGCTTCTCTCGGAAGCTGTGCTTTTTCTGGCTGTCACCTCCCTCATGCGTCGCTCTAAGCATGTGTTACGCTTAGAGTGACATCATGTAAACAAACTCATGGCCAAAAAGTAATACTACAACTGAAAGTAAGAAAAAATAAAAATTAACACACATTTACATTATAAATCTATTGTTTACCTCACACCCTCCCAAAACTACCCAAATAAAATGTTTACTATAAAAAAAAAAAACATTACAATAAAAAAAAAAAAACCATGTAAATATTTACCTAAGGGTCTAAACTTTTTAAATATCAATGTAAAGATGAAATATTTCTATATTTTTTTTATTTTAAACTTGTAAATAGTGATAGATGCAAAATGGAAAAAATGCACCTTTATTTCCAAATAAAATATTGTCGCCATACATTGTGATAGGGACATAATTTTAACGGTGTAATAACCGGGACATATGGGCAAATACAATACGTGAGTTTTAATTATGGAGGCATGTATTATTTTAAAACTATAATGGCTGAAAACTGAGAAATAATGAATTTTTCCATTTTTTTCTTATTCTTCCTGTTAAAATGCATTTACAGTAAAGTGGCTCTTAGCAAAATGTACCCCCCAAAGAAAGCCTAATTGGTGGCGGAAAAAACAAGATATAGATCAGTTCATTGTGATAAGTAGTGATAAAGTTATAGGCTAATGAATGGGAGGTGAACATTTCTCACGTGAAAACGACGGAACGCGAATGGGTTAAAGCAAACCTGAAGTTTTTGAAAATGCTTACAGCTCCGTGCAGCCTCCTGTGTCTCTCCTGTTCCCTGTTATATGGTAAGTTCTTTCATTATTCCAATACACTGAAAGAACCTGGGACCAGGACAGAGCTCATTTCCACTGTGAATGCATGAGTTGATAAACAACCATAACCAGTAAAAGGAATCGCTCATGCACAGCTACCTTTCTTTGAGCATGAGCAATTCCTTTCACTGAGCCCAGGCCGGGATTTACATCACAGGAACCTATAGGCACAGATGACCTGGCACTCTAGACTTTGCCCTCCATAAACCTACAAACCCCAACCGAACTGCACCGACAGCTGTCACCTCTCCTTTGCCCGTCATAGGTAGCTACAGGTGTCCAGGGTCGGACTGAGACACTGGGGGCCCACCAAAGAAATTTCAACCTGGGTCCCACACATCCCATGATTGCAGTGAAAAAAGGGTGTGACCATGCCCCGGAAGGTGGGCGTGGTCATGATGTATTATGGACAGGGCCAAATGTACATGATCTTAGCAGCATTGTAATTCAGAGACATTGCTGCCCAGAAAAACTTTGCATAGAGTCCCCTCCTTCAATATAAAGTAATGTCCTACTTTGCAGAGGTTGCGACCGCAGAAGTTGCAGAGGTTGTGACTGCATCGGGGCCCTTGGGCCAAAGGGGTCCCGAAGGGCCCTCCCTCAACTACAGTATTACCTCTCTATTGGTCCTGTGCTCATAATAATCACTTCTATAGATACTTTGAACAGTGGTAATCATTAACAAGCTATTTTCCATCTCTTTCTTGCACCTCTGACACTGTAGTTGCCATCGGCAGGTTTTGGTGCGTCGTATCAATTGTTATGTATAGAGTGCTTGTGGGGCCCCATTGTAAAATTTGCATCGAGGCCTACAGCTCCTTAGCTATGCCACTGCTCTCAGCATGAGTGATTACAGCACTGAGAAGAGAATTTTTGTGCTGCAGGCAGCAATGGGAGCTCTGTCAGACAAGGAGTGAGGGGCCCACCAGAGACCTGGAGGGGGGGCCACCGAGGGAAAAAACTGTACTACTGTGGCCCAGTCTGACCCTGCAGGTGTCCCTTAGTATTATGTAGCCAAAGCTATCCTCAATATTACATTGCCCCAGACTGCAGGGAGATCTCGTCAGTGGAATGCAGAGAACACGGTGAGAACCCTCTCATTTACACTCTGTTTAGGACTCTGCATAGGGAAGGAGGGAGGGAGGCACTTGGGGAGGGGAGTGAGACGCCTTTCTATCATCAAGCGCTTTTAGGCACATGCCTACAGTGCCTTATAGTAAATCTGACCCTGACTGAGCATGTGCAGCATGTGCTCAAGAATACGCTATAGACATTCACATTTCCTGGGCATGCACATTTCTTGTACTCACGCATGTCCACTGCAATTATGCTTGCTCTTGGCCGCAAGCTCTTCTTGAGTAATGATCAGATCAGAATAAGTGAACTTCTCCATTAGACATTTATACATGGTACATATCGGTTGAAGATGCCCACCAATGTGGAGCAGGGGTTATGGGTATCAATAATAGTGTAGCGAGGAGAACGCCAGCGCATACCACTAAGGCTGCATCTGAAATGACCTCCAGCTTAGTGTGTAGCACCTATATAGACTTTCTACACACTTCGCATTCAATTCAGATGCAAATCATATGCAAATCTGCTACTACTTATGATGCAAACAGGAAACTGAGGAGGAGGGGCTGGGAGCAGCTAACCTGGCAGTTACATAGTTACAAAGTTAAGGCATACACCGCCTCTGCCAGACTGAAATTGCATGCCCTGCATCCAAGACAGGTTTAGGTCAGGTTAGCTGCTCCCAGCCCCTCCTCCTCATTTCAGATGCAGCCTTAGTGGTATGCGCTGGCGTTCTCCTCGCTGTTCTACCAAATGTAAGTTACACATTTTTTTCTGCTTAGCTGCTCCCGAGGTTTTAAATTTATGTTAGGTCACTTGCCCGGAGGTCTGCCTCACCGTGGCGCAAGTGTCTAGTATAATATACCTTGCATGCAAACCATATTGGAAGCTAAAGTACCTCCTAGTGTAATAAATGTTAGCACTTGTCTTGGATGCAGGGCATGCATTTTTCAGTCTGGCAGAGGCGGTGTATGCCTGTGCGATTAACCATTCAATTGCAACATGTGTTTAGGGATGCACAGCCTTTCCTCCCCACCTATCAAGAATGGTGTGGCTTGCAAATACATTGTATTCTCGCAATAGGGTTAAAACCCCCCAATTTTTCATTCCGATACGAAAATTCACAAACAGCGCAGACAATCTTTCATTGTACTGCAAAACTGCACAAAAAGCATCAACATTATTTTAGTGAGAAAAATCACAAACTTATTACAAAATTATTTTGGATGGCATTTTCACTCAAAAGACATATTTTGCATTATTTTCACAAACATGAATGTGAAAAGAATCGCTTATCACTGATCAGTCACAAACTAAAATCTTTCAGCTTGGTATATCTACCTCTATAGTTATCATGCCCCCTTTATTGCGTTTCATAAGTTTCCATGCATTCCTATTTCAACATTCAGACCTTGTTAAACGAGCGCCCTGCTGCAGTATGATGTAAAAACATTCTTATAGTGTGAAAAAAATGGCATCACAGTTTTGCCCAAAGATTCTTTAAAAAAATGATCTGTTTGAGTAGGCATGCATAAAATTATACTATTATCTCATGTATGTATTTTTTTTATTTACTGTGTTAGGCGCAAAACTTTAAGAGCTAGCATCTTTACAAGCCAAGGGTTACCGACATATTGGAAAAGGCGGTAACTTTAGTTTTACGTTTATACCTTTGTACAGTTAGTATTCATTGTGTTCTTTACTTTTAAAATGTTTGCCAAGAAGCCTTTCCAGGTGCATCTCATGTTTCTTAATGAGTGCAATATGCAAATGTTTGAAAGCACTCTGCATAATGTTGTAGATGTTAGCCGCGTATAAGTAAAAATGCTCCCAACTTGTATATTGTTTATATATACAGTAAATACTACTACTGTTCCTGAGTTGTTTCAAGATGCCCCCCGAAAATTCATTATAAAAACCAATAGCTGCCTCTCAAAAAATATTGTGGAATGACCAGATTCAAATTATTAAGCCATTTTGATGGGAAAACAAGGTGCACTGCAGAATATTTGAAACATAACTCAGAAATATTGAATCTGTTCAGCAAGGTTGGGGTACCACAAGACCACCTTCTGGGCAACCATCTAAGATATCTTACATCAAGGGCTCGAAGGACTCTGCCACAGTTACAATGATGGAAGACTGCGTTAACGGGATACTGTAGGGAGGTCGGGGGAAAATGAGTTGAACTTACCCGGGGCTTCTAACGGTCCCCCGCAGACATCCTGTGTATGCACAGCCGCTCACTGATGCTCCGGCCCCGCCTCCAGTTCACTTCTGGAATTTCTGACTTTAAAGTCAGAAAACCACTGCCCCTGCGTTGCCATGTCCTCGATCCCGCTGATGTCATCAAGAGCGCACAGCGCAGGCCCAGTATGGTCTGTGCCTGCGCTGTACGCTCCTGGTGACATCAGCGGGAGCGAGGACACGGTAACGCAGGCGCAGTGATTTTCTGACTTTAAAGTCAGAAATTCCAGAAGTGAACTGGAGGCGGGGCCGGAGCATAGGTGAGTGGCTGCGCGGGCACAGGATGTCTGCGGGGGACCATTAGAAGCCCCGGGTAAGTTCAGCTCATTTTCCCCCGACCCCCTACAGTATCCCTTTAAGTTTACATGTGCAACCTGGTTTAAGGCCTCACAGAAGTTATTCTGTGCACCTCATTTCCATTTCTTACCACAGTTCACCTATGTGATACTTTTGAAGGACTTCCCACAATGCTTGGAGGTCTCATCCTTTCTAGGTTCATGGCAGCAAAGGCTCCTAAAAAAGAAAGCAAGAGCTGTTCTGCTCCAGAAACATCACAACCTTAATCCATGTTTAACCTGGCTCCAAATCTGAGTGGACATTGGTGCAAAGTCACTTTAGAGCTGAATGATTAAGTCTTGTCAGTGCAAACAGTTCTTTCTCTCTTATTAGTTTGTGAAGAGCAGACAACAATGGTCATTGGAGAGTGCTGACATCAAATATACTGTCCTCAAACAGTGAAAAATGCAAATACAACCTCAAAAGGCTCCATTCTGATATTTCAGAAATGTGCTTTGACCTAGGTGGAACATTTCCTTCTCATAGGGGTTTAAATATTTTGTATATATCTAAATTCAATAAATAAATCAAAATATAAAATCTACTGACTACTACGAAGAGATTAACTTTCTCTTATATGTGATTTTTTTTTTTTACCTTTTCCATGAGGCAACTTTTTTTGGCAGCTTGCAAATTTTACTAGCCCTTATTAATAGCGTCCGTTGAACAAACACCGATGAGCACGCATCTCCAAGTGGATGACTGAGCTCCGCTCCACCATCAGTCTCCCAGCGGCGATTGCCAATAGGAGACTGTTAGACAGTGAAACCGCCATCTAATAACACTGTACAGTGCTGTGATCTAAGTCAGTGCTGTGCTGGGGTACAGCGGTGTGACACAGGAGCGATCCGCTGTGATAGGCTAAAGCCTATCACAGCCGATGGCTGTAATTGGCTGACGGGGGGAGGGAAGAAGAACAAAATTACAAAAAAAAAAAAAAAAGAGGCAAATTTAATTAAAAAAAAATGAAATAAATATTTACTAAAAAATAAATAAACATTGGGGAGCGATCAGACCCCACCAACAGAAAGCTCTGTTGGTGGGGAGAAAAGTGGGAGGGGGGGGATCACTTGTGTGCTGAGTTGTGCTGCCCTGCAGCAAGGCCTTAAAGAGAGTCTGAAGCGAGAGTAAATCTCGCTTCAGACCTCATAGATAGCAGGGGCATGTGTGCCCCTGCTAAACCGCCGCTATCACGCCGCTAAAAGGGGGTCCCTTCACCCCCAAATCCCCCTCCGTGCAGCGCATCCCCTCTTCCTGGTTGGGGCAGGGATAACCGCTGCAGCCCTGCCCCACGCGCATCTGTCAGCGCGTATCTCCGCCTCTCCCCCGCCCCTCTCAGTCTTCCTTCACTGAGAGGGGCGGGGGAGAGGCGGCGATGTGCCGCTGATAGACGCGACTGGAGGCAGGGCTGCAGCCGTTAGCCCTGCCTCCAGGAACGACCAAGTCTACGACCAAGGTTTGCGGGGGTGGGTTTGGGGGTGAAGGGACCCCCGTTTAGCCGCGGGATAGCGGCATTTTAGCAGGGGCACACATGCCCACTATGAGCTCTGAAGCGAGATTTATTCCTGCTTCAGAGTCTCTTTAAAGCTGCAGTGGCCCATTTTGTAAAAAATGGCCTGGTCTTTACAGAGTTTAAGCCCGTGGTCCTTAAGTGCTCAAGATTACACATTTCGAACACTGATTCGCTCGGAATCCCTATTTATTACTACTGTATGTAAGATCGCCAGGAGTGCACCATTATTGGTCCATGGCCCAAACTTTCAAAAACGTCAGCCGGCAGTATCTGTTGATAAATCCACTAGGGAGGAAAGACATTTTCCGTAAACTGTTAAGTCTTCTATATTTGGAATTCATAAAAATGTGGAAGCAGTTTAGAAGACTTTTCTTTATACAGTATTTCAGCACGTCACCATGAAAAAAAATCAAGCCTGCTCTCAGTAAACACCTTGGGGGCTACTAACTTTCCAAGCCCAATTCCGACTCAATTTATGTATCTGGTGCCTCCAGCCGTATTTGGCATTAATAATTTTGCAGCTAAAATACACATATGTTATTCAGTTCTATGTGGAAGAACAATAATATAAGAGACAAAATCACTTGACACACAATTTCAAAATTATTTTTATGATTTGGTTATGTGAAAATGCCCTTATTAAAGGGAACCAGAGATGAACGTTTCACACAAAATAAACATATCAGTTGATAGCTTGTAAAGAATAAATGCTCTACCTGATAATTTCGCCGCTCTGGTGTCCAAAGCTAGCCTACAACCAATAAGCAACACAATAAAATAAGTCCAATTAGAAAAAGTATCTTCAAACTCAAAGACTGGGTCACACTGTGAGGCAGCAGATCATACTGGTAACTGTGAAGACAAAAAAAAACAACAACAAACTGTGCCTCTCTAGTATGATAAAAGTATTTCTGATTTTTCTAGTTTTAACTTAGTAGTGTAATTTAAAAGCAACACTTCAAAATTTGCCCAGCCTACCATCCTCAAAATTTCGTCACCTGAGAAAAATAAATGAATTGATATCTATCCTGACCCTTTGTGGTCTTGTGAAGACCGTTGCCAGACAGATTCTTTCTACTCACAAAATGATGAGACAACACCTTGCTGTGTCGTGTCTTATGACATGAGAGGAAAAAAAAAAAAAGAGATTGCCAGGACTGCTCTCTTTCACCCTGGCAACAGAACCATATAAGAATGGGCTCTCAGAAGGTGCAGGGCCTTCACCAGCAGTCCAGACTATAAAGGAGAGTCCTTGTCCAAAACGTGAAGAAAGAATAGGATCCAGAACAGTTATCTACTTTTAGTTTCTAACAGAAGAAGGCACCCTCCAAAGCACTCCAAAGACTTGGTCTGAGATTTTAGAAGTTTAGGGTAAAATGGGTATTGAGGAAACTGAAACTTCAATGAGGAAAAATAATGTGGCACCTTTGAGGACCACCCGCTTCCAGAGACTCTCCTCCCACATCCCTGATTTCACCTCCATAGATGAGAGGAAACTCTGCATCCTAATGTGGGAAGAGGAAAAAATGGTGCATCAAGTTGCCTGATATGTCACTGCCTGCCACCAACTGAGAGGAACATGATACCTCATGGACTGTATACCCCTTATTCTGCCCCTATACCCTCCCGACCCCTATGGACTGTATACCTCAGCCCTCTATACTGTCAGATGTATCCTCACCAACCCTATGAACTCTATAAACCATATACTGAGCCCCAAACACTCCCCATGCCTATAATCCCACAACCACCCCCTTTAATTCTAGCGCTAATGTTTTGCTTTGGCAATGCTAATCAATCACCTCCAGATAGCTCAGCAGCTCTTTGGTCCTGCCAATAAAGCTTTTTGGATTTGTATGTGTGGCCCACTGCATGAGAGTACCTTGAAAGCTGTAGTTGCTGAGTGTAGCTTAAAGGTAGACACAGGACCCTCCAGATCTCACTCTGCCACAATCTCTGATCCTGTCTGTGCATAGCTGTGACTTTTGATCCTCTTTTTTGTTACTCTGCTGCCTGAACTTATACTTCGTTAGAACTTCTGGCTTGGCCCGCTTTGTTGCCTTGTTACCTGGGTTTGTACCTTGCTGAAACTTTTAATTTCGTCCACTCCTTGGTTTCCCTGCTGCTTGGACTTGTGCATTGCTGGAAGTTTTGATTGGTCCTCTCCTTGGTTGCCCTGCTACTTGAACTTATGTCATGACAGAACATGTGGTTTGATCCATTCTTTGTCTCTCTGCTGCCTGGACTTGTGCCTTGCTGAAATGTGTGGTTTAGTTGACCTGTTGTTGCCCTGCTGCCTGGAATTTTTGTTGAAGGGACTTTTTGTGCCAAGCTATTGTTTCAAAACAAGTATTTTGAAATGATACTCTCCATTAATTATGGCAGTATGAAAGGTAGAACTGTAGATATTGCTGGTGGAATTTCACTTTAAAAGTGTTGACTGAAGTTTTCCTTTAAAGGGATACTGTAGGGGGGTCAGGGGAAAATGAGTTGAACTTACCCGGGGCTTCTAACGCTCCCCCGCAGACATCTTGTGTTGGGGCAGCCACTCACCGATGCTCCGGCCCCACCTCCGGTTCACTTCTGGAATTTCAGACTTTAAAGTCTGAAAACCACTGCGCCTGCGTTGCCGTGTCCTCGATCCTGCTGATGTCATCAAGAGCGCACAGCGCAGGCCCAGTATGGTCTGTGTCTGCGCAGTACACTCCTGGTGACATCAGCGGGAGTGAGGACACGGGCGTGCAGGCGCAGTGGTTTTCTGACTTTAAAGTCAGAAATTCCAGAAGTGAACCGGAGGCGGGGCCGGAGCATTGGTGAGTGGCTGCGCCAACACAGGATGCCTGCGGGGGACCATTAGAAGCCCCGGGTAAGTTCAGCTCATTTTCCCCCGACCCCCCTACAGTAGCCCTTTAAGGGTATATCTGCAAAGGATGCAAACTCACGCCAATATCTCAAGTGTTCAGCACCGTGGTAGATAAGTCTGTGAAAAAAAAAATGAACCAATCTAGCATGCCTTTTGTTACCCCACTAATGTCTTTCCATAGAATCATTGCCTCAATGTCAGAAGCATTGTATTTCTTCGAATGCATTATTTTGATGTCACATCCTCATGTCAAATCTACAGGGCTTTAAAAAGGCACTTAAGACACCAGGAGCTGGATCACTCATTGGAGCTGTGCAGAGCCTGATATTACCTACTTGAAATTAAGCTATGTGTCTCGCTTCATTACAATGATTGATCTTCACATTCAGATGCACAGGTTAATTGCAATTTATTACACTGACAAACAGCGCAGAGCCCTGACGAGAATCACCGCATCTTCTCACTTACCGCTAACAGACTGGCTGGCAGTCACAGAATTTTTTTTAATTTTTTTTTTATATTACATAAAGCTATATCATATCATCTCATTAATGGGAACAAGCCTCAATATCTCGTAGATAAAAAAAAAATAATAACAGAGAAAATCACAACGTCTTTGATATCGTAAGATTAAATTACCTGCACAGGGGCTGCTGTAATGGTGTTGAACAAGTGCGTCTTTAACTGGCTGACACGTGAAACGCATTGCTGTGTTTGTCGCTGTAGTGGCTGCTGCTGACGATGCTGGAAGTGCGGTGCTTATAAGCGATATATAAAATATGCCCATTTTCTGATAAAACCGCCAGTCTTGGTTCTCTCCTGAAAGTGACTCACTTGTGAGTTATTTGGAAAAATAATGATTCTTTTATGATGAATTCACCAGCTTGTTAACCTTGAAATTGCTTCTCTTTGACAGCCTGCCCCCACATTAAAAAGGAAGAAAGCATATGCACTGAAATAATACAATTTTTATACTGTGTGATGATATATAATTACAGGTGTAATACAATTATATCCATCTGAACAATAACACTCGATTTCAGATTTTTTTTTCTCCCTCTAGACTAATATTAAAAAAATAGGAAGAGTGTTTATTACAATCTGCAATCATAGAGTGCAGTGATGTGACCATATGATCACAGATTGAACTCTTAAGAGTTCCTGCTCTCCATTTGAGTTAGGTTGCCTTCTCATTGTAACTCTCCTTAGCCTTCTCATTGTAGCTCTTCTTAGCCTCACTCAACTACTGCCTTCTCATTGTAGCTCTTCTTAGCCTCACTCAACTCCTGCCTTCTCATTGTAGCTCTACTTAGCCTCACTCAACTCCTGCCTTCTCATTGTAGCTCTTCTTAGCCTCACTCAACTCCTGCCTTCTCTTGTAGCTCTTCTTAGCCTCACTCAACTCCTGCCTGCTCATTGTAGCTTTTCTTAGCCTTACTCAACTACTGCCTTCTCATTGTAGAACGATCCCAACTGTGGGACCATGACCGGGGGCATGTGTGTGGCTGGCCTGTGCGTGTTCAGAACACCAAAACTAGAGAACATCTCACAGGAGGTGATCCTGGGACAACAGAGTGGCTGGGGAGGATGGCGAGGGAGCCCACAATCCTCATGGAGCCCCAGGTAAGTATAAATACACCATTTTTTTTATATCTCAAGTTTTCTTTTAGTATACCTTACCTACATATAAGTGTACTGACACTTTACATTCTCTATTGTGAGTTGATAGTATCTTAATGGATAGCACTGTATTTATTTAGCTTCTGAGTCTGCAGAGGGGTTTGGAAAACACCCACTTAATAGTGAAAGCAGTTCCTCATAAAGTAATGACATTACCAAAAAAGCAAGGAGGAATGGGACTTCGATGTTTAGAAACGTATTATTATGCGGCTAATTTAGACATGATCAAACATTGGTGGAACCCTCTTTCCCAAAAGTCATGGGTACATCTAGAAGCAGAGCTAATAGGCACTAGCCCACAAATACTGATGAGCAAAATGCTAAAGGCCAAAACTCCCCCCTCCCAATACCCAACAATCCAATCGGCTCTCTTAGCCTGGGAGCATTTTCATAAATTTCCTCCGGATGACTCTCATAAACAATACCAAACCTTTCCATTAGAAGTACTACAACAGTTTACTCCACAGCTCGATCTACGCCCTCGGTATAATGTTCAAGTTACTTCCCTGAATGTATTATTTGAGAGCTCAAAGATAAAGTCCTTTGCTGTTCTTCAAAAACAATTAAAGATCCCTAATTCTCAATTATACACATATCATAGAATGTTTCACTTGATAAAAACCCATCCAATAATACTCCCTCAATTGTCGTCAAAGATACTCGCTACAATAAATTTTAAAGGCCCACACAGGGGGGACATCTCGGCCTGGTATGAGGCCTTGAACAAAAATTAATCTTCTCCTCTTCAAAAATACGCTTTAAGCTGGTCTGACGATTTGAATATCACAATAACAACAAACCAAATAATTAAAGCTACATAATGTATTTTGAAGCTTTCTAAGTGCAATTCTCACTGGGAACAATCCCGTAAAATATTATATAAGTGGTATTATACCCTCGGAAGATTGGCTTCCTTCTCGGCCGACTTGTCCCCTATGTGCTGGCATTGCTTATCCGCTCCTGGCACACTACTCCATATGTTCTGGGAGTGCTCACAAATTAGTTCTTTCTGGAATCAAGTAGAAGTCTTGATCAGAAGGTCCTTCATCCATAATTTCCAGATCATATCACAAATGGCTCTCCTATTAATAGGGCTAGAAAAATTACCACAACAACACCAACTGCAAATATGCCATATCTTGATAACAGCAGTGTCGTCAATTTCTCTCAACTGGAAATCAGCAGATCAATTATCTTTATCCCAACTAAAAACTACGGTTAAAAGAAACTTAAAGGAATACTGTAGGGGGGTCGGGGGAAAATGAGTTTAACTTACCCGGGGCTTCTAATGGTCCCCCGCAGACATCCTGTGCCTGCGCAGCCACTCCCCGATGCTCCGGCCCTGCCTCCGGTTCACTTCTGGAATTTCAGACTTTAAAGTCAGAAAACCACTGCGCCTGCGTTGCCATGTCCTCAGTCCCGCTGATGTCACCAGGAGCGTATTGCGCAGACACAGACCATACTGGTATTGTGCTATACATTCCTGGTGACATCAGTGGGATCGAGGACACGGCAACGCAGGCGCAGTGGTTTTCAGACTTTAAAGTCTGAAATTCCAGAAGTGAACCGGAGGCGGGGCCGGAGCATTGGGGAGTGGCTGCGCAGGCACAGGATGTCTGCGGGGGACCATTAGAAGCCCCAGGTAAGTTCAACTCATTTTCCCCCGACCCCCCTACAGTATTCCTTTAACTATAGAACAAAAGATTAGATGCAGAATAGCAAAGAAAGTAGTCAAATGCAATCTACCAAACTGTTGGTAATAATCAAGTATATGATATATTTATACCATACCCCCCCCCCCCCCCTTCCTCCAATTTAAAAAATTTGAACAATCTATATGAGAAACTATCTGATGAAAATATTTGGTTACCTGCAGGTTAAACTTTATCTTTTCCTTGCCTTCTATACTTCCTTGCTCTTTGCTATTTTCTGTTCTGCCCGCTCACTATATCCTATTAGAACATTGGCCTCTAACTCAGACTCTACAACAATCACCATGTACAAGCAATAGTAAAGAATTTAGATTGTTAAAATAAAAAAACATCACAAAACAACACTCACAGTTTTTAAATAAATAAGCTTATTGAGGGCTCATGCAAGCCCACTGGGTCAATAAGATGAATGCTATCCCCAGGTTGGCAGGATATCATAGAGATATCCATGTGCACAACAATAGGGTATGGCTTTATACGAGTGTTGATACGCTACATAGCAAACTGATTAGGATTGAGTATACTTTTGAACATGTTAATGTAATCAAAGTTATATAGATGACTATTGTACTGGAGTTTTTCAATGTTACAATATCTCACAGTTTTCTGCATGTATTGCAATTTAAAAACTCAATAAAATGTTTCATGAAAAAAAATAGTGAAAGCAGAGGATCGGTTTTGGTAGCACAGCGTTAGCTGTTAGCTTATGATGACACTGAGACATTCAGTGCGTCCTCACACTGATGTGGTGGTTAGTGATCACATCTCAACCTCCTCTCAGCTAACTGTGGTGTCAGATCCTGTGAATCTGACATCTCTGTTCCCGAGCAGGGTGATTGTGTATGCACCTGCTTGTATCGCTACCAATGTCGCCAAGACTGCATCACTGATTTAGGATGACAGACTGAGCCCCTGCAGAGTTCTGTAGGAAACCTGCTCATATTAGATTTGACAGTCTGAATAACACAGGTATCCTACCTCATCCCAGAGGGATTCAGTCAATTAGCTATTAATACATGTTCCATGTACCTGTAATTAACTTCTCTCAATTACCTAGCTTCCTGCGCTGTTTGTGACACAGTCGGGATACAGGATGGATGGATATATATATATATATATATATATATATATATATATATATATATATATATATATATATATATATATTCATTCTCATTCTATAAATAAGGGATAATTTTACGAGTGTCTCAGTAGCACAATTTACAGACTCGTTATTTAACATAACCTCAATGTTGCTAAAAGCTACTTCTCTCTGACAATACTCTCATGTGCCCTCAATTACAGCAGTCACATAGCTGATGAAAAACTTACAAAAAGTTGTGTAGACCTGCTAAACATTTTGTGTGCTAATGCTTAAAGGCCAACTCCACACATTGCAGACACTGGCACTTTGTTTACCTCCCACTGCTTCCTCCAAAACGGTATCTCCTCCCTGCTGGACTGCAGCATCTGATTTCTAGATCTCTGCTGGGTATCAGATCCGCCGCATCACTTACCCGCTCTTAGCAGATTAGTGATGGTATCACCATCCACACGTGAATTCCTGCTTCCTCTCTGTCTACAGTGGTGCCTCGTGTGACCTGGCAGCATGTAACAGGTCACATGAGACACCACTATAGCTATGGATACAGGACGCTGGTCGGGCGGATGGAAATCCCATCATTGGAATGCTGAGAGCAGGTGAGTGAAGCATTGCCACGTATCTAGGGAGGAGGAAATAGGGAGTGGGAGGAGAGGGACATTTGGAGAGGGGAGCCGCTTCTTGCCACCCTCTAAGTGTTGCTGCCCTGAAGCCCGTGATTCATGTTGCTTCATGGAAAAAAGACCCCTGTATAAAAAAATGAACAATATTAATTAAATAATATTTAGGGGATGAAAAATAGAAATTGTCTGCAAAATCTGTAGGAAAAGAAACTGACAGCTTGCGCCGAAAACCTACGCGGCTGAGCTGTCAGAGCCAAAAATGTCAGGGGACAATTGATATGGCTGCACAGGAGCTATAGCTCACAGTCACGGGCTCTCCGTTAAATGAGTTCCCTGCACTTATAAATTGAAAAGTGATTACAACTTCATACTTAAAATCTCCAGAATCCACTTTGTTGTATCCTTGTTCCTCAGAGCGTCAGCAGCTCTGGCTGGCGTACAAATGCACCGCGCAGTGAACATACTTGTCCGCTGTTCTTCTTGATTAATTGGTTATATAGGAAGAGAAAATAAGCAATTCATATATCAAGGACTGCAGCTGTGTATCCAGCTGATGATAGAATAATTGTTTTCCATCAAGGAAACAAAAAGGGATTCCTAATAAAATTTTACAAGTTAGCTGCCAACGAGCATAAAGTACAGAGCACTATGTGAAATGAATTGGGTACCATAACTGAATCTTCTCTCAGGACAATAAGTCTAATGTAGCACCAAGGTCTGAGGAGGTCACATGGTTCCTTCTCTGAGGAGAAAGACAATCTTCCATCCCCTGTCAAGATCACTTCGAACTGCATGTGGCTGAGGATGAGCCCTGATAATGTATCACACAGCAAAGTTAACTAATAGAGGCTCATACAAGGGTATGAGGGTTGTTAATAAACTCTCATAATCATAGTCACCCATTTATGATCATAATAACACGCCCTGATTAAAAAAATAAAACAAACAACCACATAGGTGTGGGCCTTTGAGACAAACACCCAGGCTGCCTGCTTGTTATGTTATGAAGTAGTCAAAAGTACCACCAGCATTGTCGATATTATAAAAATCATAGCCCTCAACTGTCCTTCTTTTGAAAGGGCGTTCACTCTTTGGGAAACAAATCCCTCTGTCGCTCTTTCTTCCTTATTTGTCCCTCTTTCAAGACCGATGTATAGATCTGTGTTGATATACGGTATGTATTTTTCTACAAAAAAATGTGTTTAACTGACTAAAAACTTAATTCCCATCAATTAAATGGATATATTTCTTATTTCTAAATGTTAAAATAAAGAAAAACGAATGAAGATAGATACGATCACTTTTGAGTCTGAATTCTTTGTGATAGGCGTGACAAGGGGTGTGGTGGGGGCCAAGTCCGTATCTATTAAGAGGCATGTGCTGGCATGTGCCCCTAGCAGCACTTCAAAGGGGGCGGCAGCCTGTCTACCGGTATTTAAAAAAAAAATTAGGCCTCTGGTCTGGTTAGGCCCCTGGTCATACCAATCCCTTGTGCGATTGGTATGATGCGCTATCTGTCCCAGGAGAGGACGTCAGGATGTGTGTTCCTAATCCCTAGATAGGTTTGATAGACTGAATGTTTGCATGTCTGCACTATGCATGTTACAGGGCCAGAGTTAGGACACCAACGTCTACTTGGGTACTTCTGCGCAGTGTAGGTGACTAAGCAAAATAATGCATTCCTTTGTGAACTAAGACCCCGACTTTTAACTTAGCTGTAGGGATAACAGTGGTGCCTGCATGAGTGAATCTGTGAATGCATTTGTTTGAACATTTGCATGCGAGTGTGCGAAGGGTTACTGATTTTTTTCCATGGTTAGAGGTTTGACATGGGGCATGTCTTAAAGTGACCCTCTTTCTTATCTGAAAAAGATGGGAGGTATGATAATATCAATTTTCCGACTGACAAATGGCAAGGCAATGGGAGTGTCAATGTATGCAGCCAGTCAGTTGGCTTAGGTATTGAATGAGCATCAAAGTTTCCTTCCCCATAAAGTTAATTACTCCTGCACAACGTACTCTTTCACATGGATGGCCCAATGGTGCACTTAGTGCACAGTTTGGCCGCTCAAATGCTGGGAATGATGCAAACGAAGGAGAGGGTTTGTACCCACATGCGTGTCAGAGTTTGACAAGCGCTGCAATGGAAACAGAGGCGCCAGCAGAGTACAAATTGATCATAGGTAAAAAAAGATAAAAGTTGAGGGGCAAGGGTGGACTTACCTCCTCAAAACCAAACACAACCACTATGTATGGTTTAAAGAAGATTTAATTCGTACTCCAGAACAAATGCAACGCGTTTCGCCGGTCTGTAGTCCGCTTCCTCAGGCAATAATAAAGATAGGAGTAACTCAGAAGTTGTGTAGCCAAGTACAGCACTTCGAAAGGCACCCGATGCGCCATTTTCGGGGCAGCGGGTGCAACGTTATCGTCTGCACCACCCACTATTAACGGCTGCGTGTGCACTGCTCTGGGCTGTG
The DNA here is from genome assembly GCF_040937935.1 of Hyperolius riggenbachi. Taxonomy (NCBI): domain Eukaryota; kingdom Metazoa; phylum Chordata; class Amphibia; order Anura; family Hyperoliidae; genus Hyperolius; species Hyperolius riggenbachi. The sequence goes on from NC_090656.1 coordinate 45,009,011, forward strand.
CGCAATGTAGCTTTGCGTGGCTATTAGTGCCTGCAAAGCTACTTTTTAGGCACTAAGTGGCTTTTCACTCCAGTGCTAACACTTAGCACTGGTTAGTGAATCAAGCCCATTGTATTTATTCATTTCTGGGTGAAAGAGTTCACTTCCTGACTGATGTCAGGAAGCTAAAAAAAATCCCTCTGCAAAAGCGTTTAAAAAAGCACTGTATACAGCTCAGGGAAAGGCGATTTTAAAAAAATCGCACAAAATAGCTCAGCGCTTCCAAAAGCGCTGGCTATTTATAGTGTGAACATAGTCTTTCTCTGATATTCCAGATAAGGGGCTTGATTCACTAAAGCGTGCTAAGTGTTAGCATGCCAGTAAAAAGCCCCTTAGCACGTGCAAACTGCCTCTTCACGCGCTAATATGCGCGTAAGAGTTTACGCACGTAAAGCTTTGCACGCACCGCTTCGTGTGCAAACCAGCGTGTTAAGCAATGGCTTCACGTGCTAAGGAGACTAAGCACGCAATGTCACAGCTTATTACATGAACGGAGCGTAGTGTGCATCGCTGTATGTGCGCGTCACGTAACGCCGTACGCGTGCTAAAATAGCACGCGTACAGCAACAGCTTTGCCCATGCAAACTACTAAGCACTCTAGTTTGCATGTGCCAAGCCTTAACACGTGCTAACTGAGTAAGCACTGGTTAGTAAATCAAGCCCAAGGTGTTTTTGTGGCTACATGTTATGGGTGTGAAGATCCTGATGACCACACCTGTTCTATGAACCCTGTAAGATGGACACCAGGCTGTGACGGTCACCAAGAACAGGCAAAGGAAGGGTTGTGAGCATTAAGGGGCCCTATTAAACTTTTGCTGGGGGCCCCATGATTGGTAGTTATGCCCCTGTTTGGATAGACTACATTCCCTCTGCAAAAAATACTTCCTATGCATGATAAAATAGCATGAGCCTCATAGGTGCCCAGGGACCGATACCTCACATATCGCACTCGGTGTGCCAAGGACAGCCTCAGTGCAAAACTCACAGCCTGCTCTATTTGTGTAGGATTGACTCAGAATCATTTGTATGAAATGATAATGATGGTGCTGAAATGTGGGGAATAATATAGAAACCGCGGAATCTGGGACACACGCAGCAAATCAGAATTGTACAGGAAGTATGTAAACATTATAAATTATATACAGTGAGAGGTCTGGTTACTGCACAAGATGTGAATCAGCCAGGCACACACACCACTCATCAAGTAAAGAGCACCACAAATTAACTTTAATGTTTATTGTGCCAGGCTTGGAAGCCAGTAGGATGAAGCTCTGGACTATGTCCATCACACTCCCAGCCAGGGCTGTGTTAACTACTTTTCTGCCCAACCTAACAGATAGGAATATGAGCTGGAAATGAAATATTTTTACAACCTCGTGCTGAGAGAAATATATCGGCTGTCATTGCTGGCCTCCTAAAAAAATGCTGCTTGCCTTACTGTCATGCGGATCCCCTGCTGTTAATGGTGTCACAGGAGCCCTAGTGGTCAGACCGCAAATTGCCTTCCAATCGGTTTCAGCACACAGACCATGCAAGCTTTGGTCGCGATCACAGACAGAAATTTGGGCAGCAGGCCGACCAGAAGGGAGCCTGTGAGGTACGGTAATTACAACTTTACACACTATTTCAGGGTATCTGCCAACACCACTGGTATGGGCCAGTGGACCCGACTGACTGACTGACTGGTCCTGCGAATAAAAACGGTTAAACACACTCTATTCTGTCTAGATATCAACAATAGTAGCGTCTCTTCAGAAGTCTGAGTTCAGTTCCTGTGTATGCTGAATAATAGGGTAGCGGAACAGTGAATGACTTTGGTAAAGTCTTTTATTCACGGGCAATATAAATAATTAATATATACAGACAATTATTAAAATCAACAATTATTAAAACAGTAATAGCCAGTATGAAAAATAAAAGCAAAGGAGAAAAATACTTAGTTTCATGGAAAGATGTCCTTTTTGTGGGAAGAATCATAAAGTCCTTGGTAAAATCCTTTGTTTCTGATCAAAGTTCAAAGTTCAGGAAGATGGCCGCCACCCATGTGTCCTCTGGCTGGCAGCAGACCGTTCTCATATAGATGGAATGTGGAGGACTGAGGGGAGAGCCCATCGCAGATTCTTTTGATGAACCTGGTTTGGGGGTGTGGCAGTGCCGGCCCCCTCTGAGTTACCAACCAATGACAGTTCATTTCCTCTGAGAGATTTTAGGTTTTAAACTTATAAACTGCCGTATTTCACAAACGATACAAGTCATATTTAGGGGGATAACAGATTCATACAGATTAATATGACATCAGACATGGCTAGTGCAGCCGACCTAGTTCTTGAGAAGGGTCATACCTCAATAACCGGACGGGCTATCACAATGAACTTCATATCAGCACAATGGCCAGATTTTACCGAATAAGACTATATGAATTTCATAGCTGTGCAATGTATGGTTGCCATAGAATCGACAAGAAACCATACCTCATATGCATTCAGATGGCCCGTGATCGGTGCCAGATAGTCTGGAGTGAAAGCAGGTTTTGAATAGCCCCCTGCTGGGATTAGCTTCCTTGCTCTCCCTGTTATGAAAGGCTCACCAAATGGAGGTAATTGAGAATAAACATCCTCCTGGACACAGGCCTGGCCAAGGCTAATTAACACATCAAAAGACATCCTGCACCTAAGTTAGGCAGAGGAGAAAAAAACTTGTATTTTAAAAAACCAGGACTGTCAGTTCTGCTCGCTGCAATGACTGGCAAATCCGACCAAGACATCGGAAAGTCGACGGCGAATCTGCCAGATTCGCCGAAGTTCCGTCCGGCTGTTCCGTGACAGCTGGGAGGAAGAGAAACTCCAGGTTGCTACAGGTAGCCTCTACACAACCAATCCAGATTCTATTGATCTGTATCGCAATCGATGCAGAGAATTGAGTGCGATCACTTTTTCCAGGACGTGTCTGCGGCCCCGCAACCGTCCGTGACAAATGGGCCTTATGGATTTAACTTTTTCTCCAGAGTTTTCTCCTAGGAGATAATTTTTCATCTTCGATTTAGAATAACTTTTCAGCACTTTGCAGTGGAATAAGTACCAAAAAGTTGGTCAAAATTACTATCAAAATTATTTTGAATATTTTTTTGCTTGCTGGTGGTTTAAAAGGCATTTTATTGGCAAGTTTGCAAATATCACCTAGGAGAAAACTCAGGAGAAAAGTGAACTGCATATGGCCCAATATTTTCTATACTATTATTTAGTACCTTGAAACTGGTATGCATACCAGGTGGCAATGGTTGATATTGCCAATCGTTCTGAGTTGATACAGGAATATGCAGATATTGCATGCACACGTATGCAGCTTGAAAAGCCACCACTCATATTCTGCCAAGGTGAAATGCAATAGGTCCATTTTCAAGCCGCATAAATTTGCATGCACGATCTGGATAATCCTGTCTCAACATCTCAATTACCTTTAGGGAAGTTCGGAAATGTCGATTTCCGATTCTGCACAAATCAGAGGCTTGTAGGCACAGTGGCACTCTAAACCCCACCCCTGAACACAGGCCACACCTCCAAGTAAAATATTCTGAACTCTAATCCCTTCCTTATTCCACCAACTGTCCTAAGAATCTTACACTCTAATCACTGCCTTATATCTTCCTTAGTGACATGAGACAGTGATTTGAGTGTAAGTGCCTGAGGTCAGTGATTTGAGACAGGGTAATCACTGCAAGCTCCTGAGGTCAGTGATCTGAGGAGGAGGGGCCACCTCTCCCATATAAGGTGTCTATAGGCCAAGAATGTTGGGAAGGAAAAAGTCATTCCACTTTTGTTGAGAAAAAAAATTGACTTTGTTTAGGTAATCCGTACACAGGGGCGTATCTGGGTAATATAGCGCCTATGGCAAACACTGAAATTGCGCCCCCTCGATCAGTCAGAGCTTCCTTCCCCCCTAAAAACAGCATATTTTCTCATTTTGTTATGATTGCCTGTGTTTTTTTGGATCGGGATATTGCGGAGGTAACTTTTTTGGAAATCACTCTTCTTATTCACTCTCTGTCCTCTTTTCTAACACTAGGCCATGTGTGCCCTATATACCTAAGTTAAGTACCACGTTTCCCAGATAATTGCATTAGTCTGATCTGAGGTCTGAATGAAAGGGAGGCATGGAGGCAGGCATGGAATTGCAGCACAGGAGCAAACATTGCGCCCATGGTGGTGTGGCGCCCATGGCACAAGCCATGCCTGCACCCCTCTAGATACGCCTCTGTCCGTACACATTGCAAGAATACATGTTTATATAATGCCCATTCCATTGTTCTTTTAATAAACTCTGGAATATAGGTGTGTACTTTGTCAATGTTTGCATACAGTCATTGGATTAGAGTAAATATTGTGTCGTAGTGGTTAGCGCTCTCGCCTTGCAGCACTTGGTCTGCAGTTTGAATCCCAGCCAACAGAGGCGCCACACTAGTATACCCTACGGCTTTGTTGCTCCTGCTTGTATGTATTTTGCTGAGGAAGCGGGCTTGGGACCCGCGAAACACACAAATTGTTTTTTTCTGTTCCTGGACTACTAATTAAATTTGTTATTTACTACACAAAGCTATTGTGTTGATTATTGGGAGGTAAGCTCACCATTACCACCCACATTTTAATTGGTTTTAGTGGATGCTATTTTTATCCTATTAGCGCCTCTGTATTTTTTAGTACATGAATCCCAGGCAGGTCAACATCTGCAAGGAGTTTTTATATTCTCACCGTGTCTATGTGGGTTTCCTCCGGGCATTTTGGTTTCCTCCCACATCCCAAAACATACAGATAAGTTAATTGGCATCCCTCTAAACTGGTCCTAGACTATGATACATACACTACACTACACGATGCATACATAGACAAATCACTATGGTAGGGATTAGATTGTGAGCCCCTCTGAGGGACAGTTAGTGACAACTGACAATATACTCTCTGTACAGTGCTGCGTAATATGTCAGCACTATATAAATTCTTAAATAAACAAAATAAAATACTAATGACTCCTACTTTGTGTAGCTCTTTACTCCTGCAGCTACATGGACAGTATGTACCAGCAGCACTTGGGGATTCTTGATCTTGTCACAGGCAATACATTTTAGTAAGTTTTCAGACAAAAAAAATTATGAATCATGTTTAAACAAATGTAATTTTAGGTAATGAAAATCTTAAACAAATATTTGAAAAAAATAAAATTTTTTGGAGTACTTCTAACTCATATGTATTATTATTATTATAATTTATTGTATTTATTAAGTGCCGACATACCTTGTATGTTAAAGAGAACCCAAGGCGGGGTTCTGGGAATTAAATCCCCATACAGAGGTTGGGTCTGTCTATAGAGCCCAGCCTCTGTTGCTATATAAATCGCTCCTAAGCCCCCCCTGCGCTCAGTAATCCCCCATAACTCACAGCCGCACTATGCGGCTGTGTTTACCTCTCCTCTGTCAGTCTTGCCGCTCCCCGCCTCCAGCATCGCTCCCGTCCCACCCGCGTCCCTTCCCTCCAATCAGCGGCGAGGGAAGGGATGTGGGCGGGGACAGGAGCGATGCAGGAGGCGGGGAGCGGCGAGACTGACAGAGGAGAGGTAAACACAGCACGCTCTGACAAGCTGCGTGTCAGCAACGCGACTGTGTTTTATGGGGGATTACAGAGCGCAGGGGGGGCTTAGCGGCGATCTACAGGTATATAGCAACAGAGGCTGGGCTCTATAGGCAGGCCCAGCCTCTGTATGGGGATTTCATTCCCAGGACCCCGCCTTGGGTTCTCTTTAACATACAAGGTAGGACATATAAGGAGCTCACAACAAAACAAGATCATGCAAATGTCTTTGATAAAATTAGTTCAGTGTTTTGTGTAAAAATAGATAGTCTGTTCTAGTCCGCTAGAGGGATGTCAGTGAAATTACATAATCAAGCTGGAAACACTGAGAGTGAGGGCCCTGCCAGAGTCTTACAATCTAAAGGGTAGGGGTAGAGAGAATAGGTGTGTCTGCTTAGATAGAGTGACCAGACGTCCCGGATTGCCCGGGACGCGTCCCGGATTCGGGAGGTGCTGTCCCAGGCTGCATGAGGTCCCGGGAAACGTCCCGCTTTCAGCAGCGGGACGTCCCGGCCTCAGGACTCTGGTCACTCTATCCTCATGAACTGGCAGCGGCGTCTATAGACGCCGTGCCAGTTCATTGCCTGCAGCCCCGCTCCAGCCTCCTTCCTCCGGTGTCTTTTCCGACACCGGCAGGTGAGCAGGGCAATGGCAAGATGGCTGCCGAAGCCCTGTACTGGAGACTATTTGTGTCTCCAGTACAGGGCTTCGGGCGCCATCTTGCCGTAGCCCTGTCAGTGCGGGAGACGAGCAGGAGGAAGGTGGTCCCGGGAGCAGCGCGCCAGAGGCCGGAGACTTCTGCCAGGTGAGTAAATGCTTTCTTTTCCAGGTGAAATTTGCTCCCATTACGTTTCTTTTCTGGTGAAATGTTTGCCCGCATTGCGTTTCTTTTCTGGTGAAATGTTTGCCCGCATTTCGTTTACTTTCTAGTGAAAAGTTTGCTCGCATTGCGTTTCTTTTCTGGTGAAATGTTTGCCCGCATTGCGTTTCTTTTCTGGTGAAATGTTTGCCCGCATTGCGTTTCTTTTCTGGTGAAATGTTTGCCCGCATTGCGTTTACTTTCTAGTGAAATGTTTGCCCGCATTGCGTTTCTTTTCTGGGGAAATGTTTGCCCGCATTGCGTTTCTTTTCTGGTAAAATGTTTGCCCGCATTGCGTTTACTTTCTAGTGAAATGTTTGCCCGCATTGCGTTTCTTTTCTGGGGAAATGTTTGCCCACATTGCGTTTCTTTTCTGGGGAAATGTTTGCCCGCATTGCGTTTCCATTCTGGGGAAATGTTTGCCCGCATTGCGTTTCTTTTCTGGTGAACTGTTTGCCCGCATTGCGTTTCCTTTCTGGTGAAATGTTTGCCCGCATTGCGTTTATTTTCTGGTGAAATGTTTGCCCGCATTACGTTAATTTTCTGGTGAAATATTTGCCCGCATTGTGTTTATTTTCTGGTGAAATGTTTGCCTGCATTGCGTTAATTTTCTGGTGAAATGTTTGCCCGCATTGCAGTAATTTTCTGGTGAAATGTTTGCCTGCATTGCATTAATTTTCTGGTGAAATGTTTGCCCGCATTGCGTTTATTTTGTACTGACATGTTTGCCCGCATTGCGTTTATTTTGTACTGACATGTTGCCCGCATTGCGTTTATTTTGTACTGACATGTTTGCCCGCATTGCGTTTATTTTGTACTGACATGTTGCCCGCATTGCGTTTATTTTGTACTGACATGTTTGCCCGCATTGCGTTTATTTTGTACTGACATGTTTGCCCGCATTGCGTTTAATTTGTACTGACATGTTGCCCGCATTGCATTTATTTTTTACTGACATGTTGCCCACATTGCGTTTATTTTGTGCTGACATGTTGCCCATTGTGTTTATTTTCTGGTGTCCAGGGTAACTGTTACTGCATTTATTATTTAATGGTCATAGATGGCTATGTTTGCTGCTTTGTGGTTACGGTATACTATTAGCATCACACAGTTTCTGCACACCCATGATGCAAAGTCTCGTTTGTCCACATCATGGCGTAAACACTGCTTTCTTATGCCTCACTGTTACATCATTACGTTAGCCCCGCCCATACAATGTCATGGCCACGACAATTTCCTCCCCCCCCCGGTCTTCATTGCTGCGCGCTCCTCAGTCCTCCCCACTTTTCGCCACGGCGCACTGCGCGCGCGCCCCCCCTCCCTGTCCCAAGTTGGACCCACAAAAATCTGGTCACTCTAGCTTAGAGGGTGCCCAGCAGAACTTATTATGGTACTGATGCGGGTGGGGGGGTAAGCCAGCATGAAAATGTGAGTCTTCATGGCACGTTAGGAGGCAGCTGGGTTGACAGCTTCTGCGAGTGCACAGAAGAACTGCTCGTGGTTGCGCTGCTGTGGCCAGGAGCATTCTGCGCAGGAGCAGTACTTATGCACCTGTGTAGAACCCTCCCGGTCATGGGAGTGCAAGTGCAAGCTCATGCAGGCGCAGAAGCCATTGGTCGCTACAGAGGGGACCCCGGGAGACAGGCCAGGAGCCGTGGCGAGGGACACATAGGCTTCTAAGGGCTGGAGGAAGCCCCAGGTAAGTAAACCTGCTATTATTTTGTCAGCTCATGTTGAGAAATATTGATTTATTTTTACAGTGGTCACTAATTACTTTCAAAACCTTTTGTTTTACTTGGAACATATTAATTTATTCGCTTTATAGTATGAACAGAAATACAACAAAAGTCTGCCTGGGAGGATTAGGAGATGAGCCAGTTTTCACTTTGGACAAAACTTGAATCATTTCTACTTGAAAACACAAGAGTTACACATTAATACACATTTGCATTACAAAGTATATATTTAGGTTGCACAGGGGTTAAAGTGCTTGCAACACGGAAAGAGCAGACACTGGCTGTTTATCTAGCTAATCTCTGTGTTATAAAATGAGGTTACAGATGATGGCAAGTCAGGTTCTGCACGTCTCACTGCACTCTCCACACTACAACCTGCTTAACTAATCTCACAAAATGATCCTGGAACGTCTTTCATGAAATGAAAGCAGGAGATTTAGTCACAGGAAATGCTTAGAGAAGGGTCATCTCCATGACATCTCCCACTAAATGGACACTGCTAGACTCAACAGATAGTAATTACCCTATCGATCAGATTCTAAATGGATAAGTTAGCCTAGCATACCAAATTATCTGAGTGTGTTTGTGTTTGCAGATAGCTGCTTGAATGAACCCCTTGTCAGTGTAAAGGTAAGGTGTACCCTACGTGACATTTATAATAGATTACACTCAGCCAACAGTGAGCCCGTCTGCATGGTAAATATAGGGATCATGGTTGGATCCACAAACTGTCAATGATATAAAAGTATGTGAACCTTTTCACGCTGCATTTGTTGTGCTGCAGAATAATTCTGCATGTCAACTCAATGTCCATACAATTCTATGGCCCTGTTCACATACCTGTGTTGTAACTGATCCTGTAATTCGAATACGCTGTATGTTAATAGTCCATTGTAGTTCACATGTTAAGATGGTGTGGGCGCCCAACAACGTAAAACAATTAAAAACAGCTCAAAATGGATAAGCAGTGGCAAGACTTACCTCTTGTGAAGAAAAAAGCCAATGGTGACTTGATTTGAACAAGATAATTTATTTATACCAAAAAATAAATGTATGACAATGCGTTTTGTGGGCTTTAACTGCTTCCTCGGGTCAATGATACGCAAAAGCAAGTACACCCAATGGTTGAGTAGAGTAGGAATATGAGCACCTCCAAGAGTCCAAGAGAGATTGTAGTTCACACACATTATAACACATGTGTTATGCAACATGCACAGTTGAGTTGAACTCAGCCTTATGGTGCCCATACATGATACACTTTTTTCATCCAATCTTACCATTTATATGTAATATAAGGGAACTGCCTAAATTATCCTTTCAATGTATTCACTTAGCTTACCCTTATACTACATAGAAATGGTAAGATTGGATGAAAAAAGTGTACCATGTATGGCCACCATAAGGCTCAACACACACCATACAATCTTGGTTGTACAGATTTACCAAATCTATGTAGTATAAGGGCCAACAGATTGAAAATACCTTGAATGATTGAATGGATAAGCTCTTATACTACATGAAAGTGGTAAGATTTAACAACCAAGATTGTATGGTGTGTGTTGAGCTTAAGGCTGCATTCTGTAGGAACTGTATTAAAAAAAAGATTTTCTACAGATTCATATCATCTCATGCATAACTGGGCCACAAGCGATTATCACTGCTCCTCGTGCAGCAGTGTATTGTAAAAATGTTAATAATAATAATAATAATAATAAAAAAACACCTACTATACGATTATTCTTAATATTAATATTCTATATCTATATAGCACTAATATCTTCTACAGTGCTCTTTGCAGAGTACAGTCATGTTAATGCCTATCCTCAAAGGAATTTACAATCTAATCCCTACCATAGTTAGTGTCGGATTTTTGGAAAGGCCACCAAGGCCCCGGCTTTAGGTGGCTTCTGGCCAAGGGGTAGCTGCACATGGAAGAAGGATTGCTTCATATGGAAGAAGAGGCTGCAAATGGAATACAGAGATACAGAGGGTGCAAGTAAGGAGCAACATATGGGCTGAAATTAAGCTCTGGGACCAAGTCACGGGCTGACCTCAATTTCTAGTGGCCAGCTCTCCCTCTTATAAAGTTCCCTGGTGTCTAATAGTCCCCCTCCATTGCCTATACAAGTCCCTGTTGTTTAGTGGTCTTCCCTCATCTATACAGTTCCCTGGTGTTTAGTGGTTCTCCCTCTCCTTTACAGTTTATTGGTGTTTAGTGGCCCCCTCCTTTCCCTGTACAGTTCCCTGGTGTCTAGTGGCCCCCTTCCCTCTCCTATACAGTTCCCTAGTATCTAGTGCTTTCCCCCCTCCCCATATGGCTTCCCTGGTGATCTAGGTCTTACCATCCAATATAGCTTCTCTGGTGGTCTAGAGTGGGGCAAACAATGCAAAGTGGGGAAACTGAGGGCCAAATCTGATGTCTCTGAGGGCCAAATTGGGCCCACGGGCCGGAGTTTGACATGTATGACCTAGAGGATAATATGGCCCTGATTGTGGTGCAGCTGCATGTGCCCCAGAGGACACATAGCCCTTGTGAGGCTGCATGGCCTGAACAGGCCTTTGTCTGCCTCTGATTACACTTTTGATTTGATGAAAACATATGAAGATCTAAGGGTGCATATAAACCTTCAATATGTGTTGCCTGTCAGGATCAAGCTCAATCCTGAGGACAGAATTGGTGGGAGAATGAGGGCATTAAGAAGTGTCGCTTAGCTACAGCTTATTGAAACATTCTGTTGTTACGTAGAGGGTGAGAGAAATTAAGGTAAACTGCATGATGGAGGCTCTTTCAGCAATAGGGGTAAGGAGGGGAAGAATGTGCTAGGCCATTGCTTTTTGCTTAAAAATCCAGCATGATGGATCTTTAAGAAACCTCGCGGGGACACCTATACACACCCTAGATTCACTCAGGGCCATCTTGGGCAAGTTGAATCTAGCATACGTATGGTGATGCCGGGTCACATGATGAGAGACGTTGATGGAGACAGGGACACCTAGGTGGATCATGCTGCTGGATTGCAGAGAGGAGAGTTATCTCTCTACTCCATACCACTCGTCAATTCAGGCGAGCCGCCACACGTCTCCAGGATGCCTGCGGAAGACCCCTTTATCACCAGCCGCTGAGGCTTGGCCCACTTGGCTATAGGCCCCCCTTGATCAAGGGATGTATTTAAATAAATTTACACATTGACCAGCTAAATCTAGGAGGGGAATTCTGACTTGCTCTTTCGGCAGATATGAAAGTCAATATTTGGTGCATACCTTGGGAGATATCAACAGCAGTACCAATCATAGGCTATAATTAACGTAATGACATGTAATAATAATGCATCTCAGGCTGACCATACATGTGCAGTCTCATTTTTGGTGACTGGAGAAGGTAAGGTTTTAGTCTAAAGGTGGCCACTAACGGTCCAATTTCTAGCGAAAAATCGTTCGAGCGATCGGAAATTCTGATCGGACGAAAAATTGTTCACTACACCATTAACAAACCAATCTTTGCTTCCTATCTATCACAACCAACAAAAAAATTTCAAATTTTGGTTTAACAAAAATCCAATCGGATGACTATTTTTATAATCGTTTGTAATTGATTGTGCCTATCAGCTGAGATTATTTACAACCAGTCCGATCAGAATTTCTGTTCGCTCAAACGATTTTTCGCTAGAAATTGAACCGTTAGTGGCCACCTTTACCCTCACTGTAACCTGCTGCTACTAATAATCTCAGCTTTGATATCTCATCCCCAGAGAGACCTGTGTTATGCAGAGATATAATGTGCTGCTGTGAATGTACCGGAAGCCCCAGCTTTGGACTCCAAGCACCTCATTTTTCTATCTGGCCTCTATCTCTGTAATAACTGGAAAATTGTGGTGGATAATATCCAAAACACCACGTAATGCATTTCAAGACTAACCTCTCATACATCCACCTAGCACAATCTGCCATCAGCCCAGATATATGTCTTGCTGTCATGTAGTGCTTGTATTCTCTGTACATTTTGGAGAAAGGATCATTTGCATTATGAAGCTTTATAATTGAGCTTTTAAACACCATAGGCTTGATTCACAAAGTGGTGCTTACAGTTAGCATCCTGGTGAAAAGCCCCTAAACTTAGTTTAGGCGTGATAAGTTTTGGCATGATAAGTTTAGGCGTGATAAGTTTAAGCACCAACTGGGTTAGCACCGCAGTGCAAAGCTGATCAAAAGTTTTGCGCTAGCAAAGTCTGGTGCACATCGCATAGAATTTAATAGCGCTGCTTTGCGCGCGGGACTTTGCACGAGATCTAAACTTATCTAAAATTAACACGCCTAAACTGATCACGTCTAAACTGGCTTTTCACCAGCGTGGTGCAATGGTTATCACGCCTAAAGTCTTTTACTGGGTTAGCACCGCTTTGTGAATCGAGCCCCATGACTTCATACACACGTTGGATAAACGTCAACTGTGTTCATCATTTTTGATAATTTAACCATTTCAGCCTGCGGGTTGTTTTCACCTTATGGACAAGAGGAATTTTCACATTTCAGCGCTTCTCCCTTTCATTCCGCAATAACTTTGTCACTACTTATCCCAACGAAATTATCTATACTTAGTTTTTTTTTTTCATCACCAATTAGGTTTTCTTTGGGTGGTACATTATGCTAAGTATTATTTTATTCTAAATGCATTTTAATGGGAATGATAAGAAAAAAATGGATTAATTTAGAATAATAAATGACTTTTTTAGTGGTTGTATTTTTTTTTCATTTAACCCTTTGTGGAAATGGGTACTTTATTCCCCTATTCTCATGTTTCCTGGGGGGGGCAGGCATCTGGGGTCCCCTTCTTAAAGGGGTCTCCCAGATGCCACCATGAACCCCCCAGGGAGTCGTCACCCCCACCTCCTCCTGGGGCACCAGAAGTGGGGAAGAGCCCCTTGTCCATGGATTGGACAAGGGCTCTGGGGGGGAGGGGAAGGCTTAGCCGCCCCTCTCCTCAGGATCCCCCCATACCATGGACCATTCGGGCTGGTCCGCCGCGCCGCCCCCCTCTTCCCCAGACCCCTTTCGCTGCCTGGCCAACCAGTGCCAGGCAGTGCTGGGGGGTGGATCAGAACACCCGCTGACGTCACGACGTCGATGACGTCAGTGACGTCATCGTGATCGTCGCCATGGCGGTGGGGAAGCCCATACAGGGAATTCCGTTCAGAACGGCATTCCCTGCAGGGTAAAAGCGCAGGCGGCGATCGGAGGGGTGGGAGGGATAGCGAAGGGAGGGGGGAAGCATGTAGCTAGCGCTAGGCTAGCTACATGCTTTAAAAAAATATATATTTTTTTTTAAAAAGTGCTGCGCTGCCCCCTGGCGGGTTTATTGTACCGCCAGGGAGGTTAACCACTAAAGTCGGCGGGTTTTGTCATTTTTTTAATCACAAATACTTCTTTCCTTTGAAACTTTAAAATCAATTTTCTCAAAACTGTATATTGTAGTGTAGCGAGACAGACTGGATCGCTAATGAATGTAACGGGGCCTCTTAGTGGATACCGCCTCCAGTGGCACCCTGCCTCCCAGAATCATGCAGACACCAGTATCAATGCAATATATTTATTCCCCACAGACCAACGTGATCTAATGGGTTGACGTAAGCAATAGAAAATATAGCACTAATCAAACACTTGTTAACTCAGCAAGATCATGACAATAAAAGTAATATCCCTTACACATTCAAAGTGCATCAAAAGTGTATGTCCAAAGTAGCCACCTCCTGCGCCCCTCCAGTGTCACTCTAAACAAGTGTACACTAGACTGGCGCAGAACGCACCGCAGCAAAGGGACAAGCTTAATAAACTGCAATCAACACACGGTAGTAACCTCTTGCGCCCCTTCAGTGTCACTTTAAAGAAGTGCACACTACACTGGCGAAAGACGCACAACCATAGCAAAGAAACAAACTTAAGAAAGTGCCATCAGTAGCACAACCTTATTTAACTCCCGACTGGCCAGTGGGCTATAATGCAGTTTTGCACTCGGGGTACCCCTTTAAGGAATGTTATGTGCACAGTTGGGCGCCTTGTGAAGAAGATGCAGCAGCAAGTAGACTCCCGATGCACTCAGCAATAGCAGCATAGATGCCAGTGATGTGAGAGGGGACAGGTTAACCAGGCTATAGTTCAGAATGGCAGGCTATGGCAAACAGTCCTGACATACACTGTCCACAGTTTGTTGTAAGAGGAGTGGTATGACTCCCAAACCTCTCAGCCAGGTTAATGACCCTCTATCACCGCAAAGATGGTTCCTACCATGAGGTGCAGGGCCAGTCCCTGATAATGGTCACTCAACAGGTGCAGAACTCCCAGGCAGAAGTTTTGAGGAGACTGAGATTCACAAACTTTGTAATCCAGCTAAAATGGTTCCTTCTGAAGTCCACACGGCTTGTACAATCCAGACTCCACCAACCTCACAGGTTCACACAGTTCTGGTCCGGCAGCTGTATCCTTTCTCCAAGATTCAGCTCAGGGTGCAGCAATCTGTGTCACTCACAGGATCCCTTCTTCACACTCAGAAAACAAATGGAAGCCAGTCTGATGGATTTAGGCCTGAAGATCCAGTCCCAGTCACTCCAGACCTCACTCCCAGGCCCTAGGCACACCAGCCACACCTCAGCTCCCAGCAGCCTCTGCTCACTCCAGCCTCTCTTCCAGAATTCTCTGCAGTCTTAAAGGAACTATGCCCTCTAAAGGCAGCAGTACATAACATAACAATAACAGCACATTATATGGTGTTACATTCTCCCCCCACTTGAAAAGCTTGGGTCCTCCCAAGTACGGAAAGTTACACAACTTTTCTTTAATTCACAGACATAGACATACCTAAATGGTCTGGATATACTGACCATAACTAAATGGAACCCACCAACTAGCACTAGGTACTTTGGCTCCACAGGGTGCCACCTGAAAGACCTGAGTTCATGGTTTTGGGAACATGGGCGTTGATCTCTCGGTGTGAAGCACATACTCTCTCTTCACTACAGTTCCCCAAAGAATCATAAGTTAATCTTTTAGGAGCTCTAATTTGTCGAGGCTCCCTTTTCTCCAATGGACTTTCTTGGACATTTTCTTCCTGAACTTCTATTATTGTATGACTTTCTGGTTCTTTATCCTTCAAAATATCCACTGGTAGCAATTCTTCCTCAACTTTGTCTGAAAGAAGAGTACCATCTGTATCACTTTCAGTCACCAGGTCTTCTAGATTGCCTGAAGCATTTTGTTCCAGACTACTCGATGGGACAAACTCGGGCGCTTCTATTCTGAGTTGGCTCTCCTCAGCATCTTTCTCCACTACATCTGGACTAGTCTGTGGCACACTCACATCTTCGGGCCTCAAATCTAAGCCATTCTCAAGAGGACCCCAAACAAATCTTCCTACTGGGGGTGCGTCCCATCCCCACTCTTCATCATCTTCTTCAGTGTTGTGGTCACACTCAGGTGATGCTGCCATGCTCCCCTTCTGTGTGGCTAACCGCTGTGACCTCCTCAACTGACGACCTTGATCATGCTCAGCTGCCACAGGATCAGGCATTCTCACTGCTTGTCCCAGTGGTAACAGGTTATTGCGGTGCCATGACTTCCCAGGCCCACTTTGTCCTTCTGGCCGAATCCGATATACAGGAATACCTGGCAGTTGAGAACACACCTCATACACCTGCGAACTCCAGCGATCAGCAAGCTTGTGTTTTCCAGGGATCCCCAGATTTCTTAACAACACACGATCACCTGGCTTTAAATCATGAATCCGGATTCTTTGGTCGTACCTGGCCTTATTCTGCTGTCCCCGCCTTTCTGCAGCCTCTTGAGCTTTTTCATAAGCAGTCTTCAGGCTCTTTTGGAGACGCTCCACATACCCCTTGTAAGAGACTGTTGTTGTATCATCACAAGAAGTCCCCAAAACAGTGTCAATTGGCAACCGGGCCTCCCGCCCAAACATCAGAAAGTATGGAGAAAATCCAGTGGCATCATTCCCAGTACTATTGTAGGCATGGACAACAGCAGCAATATGTTTGCTCCATTGAGCCTTCTTCTCACTGGGTAAGGTCCCCAACATATTTAACAATGTTCTGTTGAATCTCTCTGGTTGTGGATCTCCCTGAGGATGATAAGGTGTAGTTCTGGTCTTCTTTACACCCAACAAACTCAGCAACTCACGTATCAACTTGCTTTCAAAATCTCGACCCTGATCTGAGTGAATGCGTTGCGGGAGGCCATAATGTATGAAGTATCTCTCCACCAGTACCTTTGCTACTGTCATAGCCTTCTGGTCCCTAGTAGGGAAGGCCTGGGCATACCTGGTATAATGGTCAGTGACCACCAAGACATTGGCAAACCCACCCTCATCAGGCTCGATACATAAGAAGTCAATGCACACTAAGTCCATTGGTCCTTGGCTTTGTAGATGTCCCAATGGTGCAGCTCGCACTGGCTGTGTCTTCCGTTGTACACACCTGGAGCAAGACCGGCAGTAATTCTCCACATCCTGTCTCATACCCGGCCAGTAAAAGCGATCCTGCAACAACTTCAGGGTGCGATCAACACCCAAATGCCCATGATCATCATGAAGGGAGGAACAGACCATGTCCCTGTATTTTTCAGGTAGCAGTAACTGCCATTTCTCTGTGTTCTCAGCAGCTGGTGCTAACCGGTACACCAAACCATTCTTCATTTTCAGATGACTCCACTCTCTAAGCAATAATCCAACCAGTGGATGGTTGATATCTTTTAGGTGGTTTTGGTTATTCTCATGTAGAGCCTTTTTGACACCCCGGCACAGTGTATCTTCAGCTTGATCGTGATGCAGATCTGACAAACTCAGTGCAGGTAATGAAGTGCTTTTCAATGTCACCATATTGCAGTACCTCTGAGGAATTGCTTCATGTGATAGTCCTAGCTTTTCAGCAGCACAGATTGTCCGAATCTCGCATTGTAGACCTTGGCACATGGCTCTCACACCTGGGGCTGGAACCTCTAGCCACTCATCTTCAGGCTGCAACACATCATGAGGTCTTCTAGAAAGCCCATCTGCATCCTGATTGGCCATGCCTGGACGGTACTTGAGACTGAATCTGTAATTAGCAAGGGCCGCCAACCATCGATGTCCTGTAGCATCTAATTTAGCTGTGGTCAGCACATAGGTGAGAGGGTTGTTATCAGTCTGTACTTCAAACTCGGCTCCATATAGATACTCATGAAGCTTGTCTACCACAGTCCACTTCAGTGCCAGGAACTCAAGCTTGTGTGCTGGGTAATTCCGCTCTGTTGGTGACAGACTCCTGCTCACAAAGGCTATCGGCTTCAGTCTACTCTCCTGCTCCTGGTACAAAACACCCCCTAGCCCATCTCTGCTGGCATCAATGTGTAAGACATACGGCTTCTGAGGGTCTGCATAAGCTAAAACAGGTGTGCTGGTTAGACAACTTTTAAGCTTCTCAAAGGCAGAGTCACACTCCTCTGTCCATTGCTCAATGACAGACTCTTTTCCTGCACGTTGCAGAACGTTATTCTTCTGATCTTGTTTAGACCCTGGAGCCTGCACCTTTTCTTTCACTTGGAGCAAATCATTGAGGGGTCTTGCGATCTGTGCAAAGCCTTTGACAAACCTTCGATAGTAAGAACAGAAACCCAAGTATGAACGGAGCTCAGAAACTGTTTTAGGTTTTGGCCAAGTTGTTAGTGCTTCAACCTTTGAAGGATCCGTTGCTACACCATCAGCCGACACTACATGTCCCAGGTACGTTACAGATGGAAGGCAGAATTGGCACTTTTCCAGCGACAACTTTAACCCTTCCTTCTTCAACCGGTCCAGCACCTTGATTAGCCGAGTCTCATGCTCTTCCAGGTCTCTTCCAAACACAATGACATCATCCAAATACACAAGCACCTCCAGCAGGTTCATATCTCCCATTGTATTTTCCATTAACCTCTGAAAGGTGGCTGGAGCACCCATGAGTCCCGGGGGCATCCTATTGAATTCGAAGAACCCTAAAGGACAAATGAAGGCAGTTCGCTCCTTGTCTTCAGGATGCATTGGAATCTGATGATATCCACTTTTAAGATCCAGCACACTAAACCACTTAGCTCCAGCCAAGCATTGCAATACATCTTCCACTCGTGGTGTGGTATACTGATCTGGAATAGTACGTCGATTCAAAGTTCTATAGTCTACACACATTCGAATAGTACCATTCTTCTTCCGCACCACTACAATTGGTGAAGCATAGGGACTTCGAGACTCTCTAATGATTCCAGTTCTTTTGAGTTCTTCCAGCTGTTTCCGTAAATCTTCAATGTCTCCAAGGGCTAGCCGCCTTGACCTTTCCCGGAATGGCCGGTCATCTTGAAGGCGAATACGGTGCTGTGTACTTTTTGCACATCCGACATCATATTCGTGTTGTGCAAAGATTTCACTTTGTCCTCGCAGAATGTTGAGCAATCGTTGTCTCCACTCTGAAGGCAAAAGGGAGTTTTGAGAAACTGAGATCTCCAATTTGTTCTCCAGCTCTTCTGCCTCTCCCCCCACTTGAAAAGGGGTTGTCACTCGGCTTGCTACAAACACCGTTCCCAGTTTTGCCCGAGGTCTTAACATGACTGGTTGTGGTAAGGTGTTTCTGATTCCTACAAGCACTCTGCCATTCTTGCGTTGCAAATCCTCTGCGGGGATAGTCTCAGGGATAATTTCCACCCCTAGCGTCAATCCAGATCCTTCCTCCCCTTCGATCAACAGCAACGGGACTGACTCCTTCCATGTCGTTCTCACTTCAGCTTTCAGACATACCACTTGTCCAGGCATCAACTGACAGTCTTCTCGCTGAGATAACCATACACTTCCAACCCCATGGGCTGGGGCCTCCCGCTCCACCAACAGTTGTTCCCATGCGGCTTGAAGCAAAGGGTGCAATGGACTAGGTGGCTGCCCATAATGGTCCATGATGGGCTCCAATACTCGTCTAACCAGGTGATTATTAGTTCCAAGGATCACTGAGTACCGTGAGGACCCTGGCGGTCGGGGGCAGACTACTGCTAGTGTATCCAGGACTTCTTGAGTTCCTGCCACTTTATATCCCAGCTGAATCTGAAGGTTCACATATCCATCATATGGTAGCTGTTTCTCACTGATTCCCCAGATCTCCAGCTTATCCAGTGCCTGTAAAGGACAATGAGCTAAATGCTTCTCATAAAAGTCTCTATACAACAATGTCACTTGTGCGCCTGTGTCCAGTAATGCATGAGTGAATACACCTTCTATCTGTACTGGCACCACTGGTGATGGTCCCAAAAGATCTTTAGGGAATGTGGTGGCTCCAGCTTCAGAAGCAGATTTGGCCAAAGCTTTCGGCCTCTTCTCTCGTTTCCTCATTTGTTGGCATTGGGTACGTGTAAAGCCTGATGTGGGTGCAGCTCCCAATGACTCTTTTTGCTCAGTCACTTTCTTACTGGCAAAGTCTTTGGAGATTTTGTTACCAAAGTGGTTTTCCACAAGCTGGTTGGTCTTCCTCTTCCTGCTGTTGAAATCTGATTGCCAGCTACACTCCTGCTGGATGTGACCCAACTCACCACCACGATAACCAGTCTTTTTTTGTGGTCCTCCCCTTGACGGGACTATTGCTTCTGTCTGGTACTTGGATACATCAGAAGAGGACCTTCCTGTCTTCTGTGATGTCAGAGCCTGCAGGACTCGCAACTGTGTCTTCTGCATTTCGCATTGTGTCTGTACTACTTGGGTCAACACCTTCCACAGACTGGTTAATGATGCATCCTCCGGAAAGTTGTTTTGAGACACTGGTTCTGCCTCCACTGTACGGACTTGAGAAATCTTCACGGGCCTTGCACTAGTATACCCAGACTTTAGATCTTGTAATGCTTCCTCTTCTCGAATTTTCTTAATCAGTTGAGGATAGCTTGGCACCTCCACTTGATCCCCCAAGTGTAACTTGAACACCACTGGGTCAAGAGCTTGTGATCCCTCTTGGATTTGACGGATTCGGGCCCGATCCACCTGCTTTGGGTCTATTCCTTTACTTAACACTAACTGATGCAGGAGGCGGTCTAGTCGCCTTACATAACTTGACAGCTTTTCTCCAACCCTCTGGTAGGTGTGTTCAAATTGGTACAGTAAATCAGCGGGCTTATCAATCTTCCCAAACACACTATGCAATGCATCAAGATAATCCTGTGCAGTGCAATCAGATTGTCTCATCTTCAAATTTCGGACAGTGTCAGCTGCTGGACCTTTCAAGCTTTCTATAATCCTCTGCTTCTTGCTTATTTCAGGAACATCCCATTCTTCCAGTACCTGAGTGGCTTGGTCCATCCATGCCTCAAAATCTTCTTCACCAGGGGGAGTGGGTACTTTACCAGAGAACAACCGTAACTTCCTGTACCCCCAGCTTGCTAGCGAATAGTCAGGAGATCTACACTTTGTCAGTAGGTTTCTTAATGCTTCAAGGACTTCTGGTCCAATACAGTTCTTCTCTTGATCAATGGCAGGCTCAGATAATGGCCCCATAACTTCAGCTTCCACTTCTGCTGCACCTTTTGGAATGGTCACTTGAACTAACTGACCGCCTGGAGTTGTGAGGGTCGTAGGCATCTTGTCATGGGGGACATGGGTCTTCCACTCCAGCAGGGCAAATTGAATTGGTCCACTTGGGTCTGTTGTACTATCTAACAGGAACCCCCGACCAGATATTGGTAGTCTTTCAGCCACTTTCCTGATCTGTGCATCAGTCCAGTCAGGCCCTGGCAACTCTAGGACTAAACAGTGTCCCACGGCAGCTTGGTGGTTCTCACACCATCTTCCTGCAGCTCTTGACTCCATACTGTGTCTGATTTCAAGGGATAAGGGGCGTAGACGTCACTGGGCGGAACCAAAGAGAGCCCCACGTTGGGCGCCAAATGTAGCGAGACAGACTGGATCGCTAATGAATGTAACGGGGCCTCTTAGTGGATACCGCCTCCAGTGGCACCCTGCCTCCCAGAATCATGCAGACACCAGTATCAATGCAATATATTTATTCCCCACAGACCAACGTGATCTAATGGGTTGACGTAAGCAATAGAAAATATAGCACTAATCAAACACTTGTTAACTCAGCAAGATCATGACAATAAAAGTAATATCCCTTACACATTCAAAGTGCATCAAAAGTGTATGTCCAAAGTAGCCACCTCCTGCGCCCCTCCAGTGTCACTCTAAACAAGTGTACACTAGACTGGCGCAGAACGCACCGCAGCAAAGGGACAAGCTTAATAAACTGCAATCAACACACGGTAGTAACCTCTTGCGCCCCTCCAGTGTCACTTTAAAGAAGTGCACACTACACTGGCGAAAGACGCACAACCATAGCAAAGAAACAAACTTAAGAAAGTGCCATCAGTAGCACAACCTTATTTAACTCCCGACTGGCCAGTGGGCTATAATGCAGTTCTGCACTCGGGGTACCCCTTTAAGGAATGTTATGTGCACAGTTGGGCGCCTTGTGAAGAAGATGCAGCAGCAAGTAGACTCCCGATGCACTCAGCAATAGCAGCATAGATGCCAGTGATGTGAGAGGGGACAGGTTAACCAGGCTATAGTTCAGAATGGCAGGCTATGGCAAACAGTCCTGACATACACTGTCCACAGTTTGTTGTAAGAGGAGTGGTATGACTCCCAAACCTCTCAGCCAGGTTAATGACCCTCTATCACTGCAAAGATGGTTCCTACCATGAGGTGCAGGGCCAGTCCCTGATAATGGTCACTCAACAGGTGCAGAACTCCCAGGCAGAAGTTTTGAGGAGACTGAGATTCACAAACTTTGTAATCCAGCTAAAATGGTTCCTTCTGAAGTCCACACGGCTTGTACAATCCAGACTCCACCAACCTCACAGGTTCACACAGTTCTGGTCCGGCAGCTGTATCCTTTCTCCAAGATTCAGCTCAGGGTGCAGCAATCTGTGTCACTCACAGGATCCCTTCTTCACACTCAGAAAACAAATGGAAGCCAGTCTGATGGATTTAGGCCTGAAGATCCAGTCCCAGTCACTCCAGACCTCACTCCCAGGCCCTAGGCACACCAGCCACACCTCAGCTCCCAGCAGCCTCTGCTCACTCCAGCCTCTCTTCCAGAATTCTCTGCAGTCTTAAAGGAACTATGCCCTCTAAAGGCAGCAGTACATAACATAACAATAACAGCACATTATATGGTGTTACAGTCAGGGCCGGTCCGCCCATGAGGCGGGGTGAAACTTTTGCCTCAGGCGGCACTTCTGGGGGGGGGGGGGCGGCACCCGCCCGTCCATGTGTGTGGGGGGCCGCCCGAGCTGGAGGGGATAGCGGGCAGGAAGGGGGTATTGGGCCTAGCGGCGGGGAGGGGGGTCGGACCCCCCCCTCCCTCGCCTGGGTCCCCCGTCCTCCGCTCCCCTCCAGCTTTAAAAAGGTCCGTGCTGTGGCTGCAGCTATTCGTAAGAGGCAACGGGCGGGGATTACTCACCTCTTCCTCGTTCCAGGCCAGCGTGCGCTCCACTGACGTCACTTCCTGCTACGCCGCAGGAAGTGACGTCAGTGGAGCGCACGCTGGCCTGGAACGAGGAAGAGGTGAGTAATCCCCGCCCGTTGCCTCTTATGAATAGCTGCAGCCACAGCACGGACCTTTTTAAAGCTGGAGGGGAGCGGAGGACGGGGGACCCAGGCGAGGGAGGGGGGGGGTCCGACCCCCCTCCCCGCCACTGGGCCCAATACCCCCTTCCTGCCCGCTATCCCCTCCAGCTCAGGCCGCCCCCCACAACAACGGCTTGGGGGGGGCGGCGGCGATTTCTTCGAAAATTGCCTCAGGCGGCAAAAAGTCTAGGGCCGGGCCTGGTTACAGTAGATACTGATCGCCTTTGGCTTGGCAGTGGAAAACACTGAGAGTATCTATCTATCTATCTATCTATCTATCTATCTATCTATCTATATATATATATATATGCCCCGCCCTGATCCACACGCGATGTTTTCAGGGGCATATATACTGTACAGTATATGTACCAGAAATTCGGAACTGGTTAATTTCTTGATTTATAGACCCAAACAATTTTTCAAAGTTTACAATATATTTTTTTTTCATTATTGGGGAAAAGAGTAACATGTGTAATAGATTTGTCAGATTTTTCAAATACCACAATCAGAAAAAATGTAATTCTCAAATTGAAAAGACATACAAAATGGTATCATGCGTCCATCTTTTAGTCTGTGGTAAGGACATTAGACTGTGAAACCCTTTAATGGACAGTTAGTGACATCAATAGTTCAATGCACTATACAGTGGCTTGCAAAAGTATTCGGCCCCCTTGAAGTTTTACACATTTTGTCACATTACTGCCACAAACCTGGATACTTTTTATTGGAATTCCATGTGAAAGACCAACACAAAGTGGTGTACATGTGAGAAGTGGAATGAAAATCATACATCATTCCAAACATTTAAAAAAATAATAATTGCAAAGTGGGGTGTGCATAATTATTCAGCCCCCTGAGTCAATACTTTGTAGAACCACCTTTTGCTGCAATTACAGCTGCCAGTCTGTTAGGGTATGTCTCTACCAGCTTTGCAGATCTAGAGACTGAAATCCTTGTCCATTCTTCTTTGCAAAACAGCTCCAGCTCAGTCAGATTAGATGGACAGTGTTTGTGAACAGCAGTTTTCAGATCTTGCCACAGGTTCTCGATTGGATTTAGATCTGGACTTTGACTGGGCCATTCTAACACATGGATACGTTTTGTTTTAAACCATTCCATTGTTGCCCTGGCTTTATGTTTAGGGTTGTTGTCCTGCTGGAAGGTGACCCTCTGCCCCAGTCTCAAGTCTTTTGCAGATTCCAAGAGGTTTTCTTCCAAGATTGCCCTGTATTTGGCTTCATCCATCTTCCCATCAACTCTTACCAGCTTCCCTGTCCCTGCTGAAAAAAAGCACCCCCAGAGCATGATGCTGCCACCACCATATTTGACAGTGGGGGTGGTGTGTTCAGAGTGATGTACAGTGTTAGTTTTCCGCCACACATAGCGTTTGGCATTTTGACCAAAAAGTTAAGTTTTGGTCTCATCTGACCAGAGCACCTTCTTCCACATGGTTGCTGTGTCCCCCACATGGCTTGTGGCAAACTGCAAACAGGACTTCTTATGCTTTTCTGTTAACAATGGCTTTCTTTTTGCCACTCTTCCATAAAGGCCAACTTGGTGCAGTGCACGACTAATAGTTGTCCTATGGACAGATTCCCCCACCTGAGCTGTAGATCTCTGCAGCTCGTCCAGAGTCACCATGGGCCTCTTGACTGCATTTCTGCGCTCTCCTTGTTCAGCCTGTGAGTTTAGGTGGATGGCCTTGTCTTGGTAGGTTTACAGCTGTGCCATACTCCTTCCATTTTCTTTTGCAAGCCACTGTTTATAGAGCACTACATAAAGTGTGTCAGTCCTACTTAAATGTATTATAAAATTAGCAATAGTATCTCTATTCTCTACATGCCACACTTAGAAGTTGGGCACAAGGGTACTCAGATGACCTATTTGGAAAGTCACCTTCTGCAATGCTTAGATGATGCCCTTTAAAGCATACACCATAACATTTAGTACCCATATTAATGTAATAAAATATAAATATCATGTTGATGTTGAAAAAAATTGGATTATTTAAAATATGTACTTGTTGTCATTTAACAGTAGTTACCATATTAACACCGGGCTTATTGGGATTTGTAAAAACACTGGTCGTACCAGCCAACATACCTTCAGAGTACAGATAAGCAACATTTGGAGCAGGACTAAATAATCAGTGGAACTAAGAGTACTGTGTCTTAATATGAAGGAACTTAGATGACTCAAAGTGACATGAAGAATGAAAAGGGGATACAAGGCTCAGCTCACATGTCAACTCTGTGTGACCTCGTACAAGTCATCCAGTACGAGTGACTTCATCTTGCACTGCCTCAGGCTCTGCAGCTATGTGCAGAGCAATCTCTGTTTCTGAAGGACGGTAACAGATTTTAAACCAACTAGATTTTGTTTGAGTGAAGTGGACAAGCAGTATTTGGACAGACAAATCTTCAGAGTCATTCAAGCACTGTATGGTTTTAAAATGCCAAATCTGCTACCTCAGCTCCCAACATTACATTAATGGGTTGAAGCTTCCATAAACGTCTTTGAAACTCTAAAAGTGGCCATACATTGACCAGCTGGTCTTGTGGAAGATCTATAGTAAGTTAGGAAGGCACAATCTGGTTAAACTGTGCGGACACATGGCTTAGATGCTATGTTGGCATGATACTGGGCCCAAACCTCCAAAGGTTCCTGTTGACTTTAGAGGCACAGACTAACCTTCAACAGCAGAAATCTCACTAACGGGCAGTTGGGATACATAGATTGCATGCTGGTATAAATCAGCCAGCCTCCTTTATTTTAATGAGGGCTCAGAAAGTACGAATTAATGTACATGCCTCATTTCTTTTGCTCTTGAAAACAGATTTGACTTATACACCCCCTTTGGTGCAGTTTCACCTGTTTCTAAAACAAATTGCACTGGAGTCAACAAGTAATACAGAGTAATGTAGCCATCTTTGCGGATGATACAAAATTATGCAGAACTATCAACACTAAGACGGATAGTGACATATTACAACAGAATCTAGATAACATGGCCACATGGGCAGGCACATGGCAGATGAAGTTTAATGCTGATAAATGTAAAGGCATGCACATTGAAAGCATCAATAGTTGATCACAAAATAATATCTCGAAATGCTAGTATACTACACACTCTGTATAAATCCCTTGTGAAGCCACATCTGGAGTACGGGATACAGCTTTGGGCACCACACTATAGAAAGGACATTTACCTTCTAGAACGGGTACAAAGACAAGTAACTAAATTAATCAGAGAATTGAAGAGCTCACTTACCAAGAAAGGTTGGACAAACTGGGCTAATTTAGCTTGGAGAAAAGGCGACTGAGAGGTTCTGAAGTCAATAAATGCTACTGCTAATGCTAACATTTTTATAGTGCTTTTCTCTTGTCAGATGCAATGATTGAGAGTTGCAGCCACTAAGAGCTCTGCAGTGTCAGGGTGTCTTGTTCAAGAACACTTTACTGTATAGGTACTGTCTTTTACAGGGGCGTAAAAATAGACCCTGCAAGGGATGCAGCGCAAGGGGACCCAGAAGCCACAATGGGGGGCCCACCCTGAGAGACTGACAACTAAGGGCAAGGAGAGGAAAAACTTTCTGCTCTCTGCACAGTCGTTCTAATGACTGAGGTCACCTCTCCTTTTCTCCAAGCTAAATAAGCCCAGTTTGTGCAACCTTTCTTGGTAAGTGAGCTCTTCAATTCTCTGATTAATTTAGTTGCCTGTCTTTGTACCCGTTCTAGAAGGTAAATGTGCTTTCTATAGTGTGGAGCCCAAAACTGCATCCCATACTCCAAATGTTATGATGAGCTATTTCTAGAACAATTTTTTACAATACTGTATAGACTATGAATAAGCCAATATTTTTACCCTAAACGAATTGGCTAAGGCTAGGTTTACATTAGAAGGTTGTATTGTAAAGTTACAATGCAACATTACAAGGCAACGCAAAAAAAAATTATAACGCACATTAATGCTGTGTTACCGTTGCATAAAGTAGGTACAGTGAAGCATACAGGCAATGAAAAATATGCTTTCCTGTACCTGGTAACATGTGTGTTTAGTAGAGATGGCTTGAACCTCTGATCTTAGGTTCGCGAACCTCGAACGTGAACTTCCGCAAAAGTTCGGGTTCGCGCGAACTTCGCGAACCACAATAGACTTCAATGGGGAGGCAAACTTTGAAAATTACAAACATTTATGCTGGCCACAAAAGTGATGGAAAAGATCTTTCAAGGGGTCTAACACCTGGAGGGGGGCATGGCGGAGTGGGATACACGCCAAAAGTCCCGGGGAAAAAAATCAGGATTTGACGCACAGCAGCGTTTTAAGGGCAGAAATCACATTGCATGCTAAATTGGAGACCTAAAGTGCTTTAAAACATCTTGCATGTGTATACATCAATCAGGTAGTGTAATTAGTGTACTGGTTCGCACTGACAGACCAATCTCACTGTGTAACGCACCGCAAACAGCTGTTTGTGTAGTGACGGCCGTGCTGGACTGGTGCGCACCATAGCGAGAGTGCAGGCGATGCCGGGCTGAGGTAGCTCAAAGAAAGAACAACAGTGACTGTCCAGCTGATCGAATTTGGTCTGTCCACAATGAAGCAACGACCTTATTATCTTGGGTGTGCCCCCCCGACATACTCATATAGCCAGCGGTCATTGCTTTATTGTGATACGCAAGCCCCTTCACCGCGTCAAGGTAATGATCACGAAGGGGAATTGACACATGTACATGCCTTTTGTTTTGTTGTTGCAAATGCAGTGCAGCCAGAAAAATTAGGCAGGCATTTACACACACCAGAAAAAATTGTTATTGGTTTTGTTAGCAGAATTCAGGAATCCGCCAGGAGTCCTGGACTTTGTTGGTAGTGGCGGAGAAGGCAGTCAAGCGGCCTGCAGGCAGAGATGCTGTGTGGGGACTGGGGACCGACTTAGTCTTGGAGCAGACAGTCACACGGCATGCAGGCAGAGAATCTGTGTGCGGGGAATGACTTAGTCTTCGGGCGGGCAGTAGCCCTCTGGGATCCATGCCTCATTCATTTGAAAGGAGAGGTACTGAACACTTTTTTGACCTAGGTGACTTCTTCTCAGTGACAATGCCTCCAACTTCGCTGAAGGTCCTTTCTGACAGGACGCTTGAGGCAGGGCAAGACAGAAGTTGGATGGCAAATTGTGACAGCTCTGGCCACAGGTCAAGCCTGCGCACCCAGTAGTCCAGGGGTTCATCGCTGTTGTCTACATCCGCAGTTAAAGAGACACTGAAGCGAAAAAAAAATGATGATATTATGATTTGTATGTGTAGCACAGCTAAGAAAGAAAACATTAAGATCAGATACATCAGTGTAATTGTTTCCAGTACAGGAAGAGTTGAGAAACTCCAGTTGTTATCTCTATGCAAACAAGCCATTAAGCTCTCCGACTAAGTTAGTAGTGGAGAGGGCTGTTATCTGACTTTTATTATCTCAACTGTTCCTGGACTATTTACTTTTCCTCTGCTAGAGGAGAGGTCATTACTTCACAGACTGCTCTGAAAGACTCATTTTGAATGCTGAGTGTTGTGTAATCTGCACATATTATAGAATGATGCAATGTTAGAAAAACACTATATACCTGAAAATAAAAGTATGAGAATATTTTCTTTGCTGCTAATCTTTTAGTAATTATTCATAGTACACAACCAATTCACTATATCATATTTTTTTTTCTCGCTTCAGTGTCTCTTTAAGGTCATGTAGTCGGCTACCTGCCGGTCGAGGCATTGGTGGAAAGTGGATCCGAAAGGGCTAAGGCGAGGCATTGGACTAAAGAATGTCAGCATGTCCGACATCATCATGAGATCGCTAGAGCATCCTGTCCTTGCCTGCATGGACATGGGAGAAGGATTACTGGCAGTGGCACCTTTATTCCCTTGTGCTGTGACATCACCCTTAAACGACTGTAAAGCATACTTGCCAGCTTGTTGTGCAAGTGCTGCATCCTTTCTGCCTTCTGGTGAGTTGGTAACATCTCCGCCACTTTGTGCCTTTACCGAGGGTCTAGTAGCGTTGCCACCCAGTACAGATCATTCCCCTTGAGTTTTTTTTATACGAGGGTCCCTCAACAGGCTGGACAGCATGAAAGCTGCCATCTGCACAAATTTGGATGCAGATGTACTATCCACCTCCTCTTGTTCTTCCTCAGTGATGTCAAGTATGTTCTCCTCCTCCCCCAGCCATGAAGAATACCACGGGAAAGTTGAGCAGCACAAGCCCCCTGCAACGCCTGCTGCGGTTGTTCTTCCGCCGCCTCCTCCTCAAAAAAAACCCACCTCCCTCATCTGACTCCTCTTCCCTACACAACTATTCCTCCTCCTCCATCCTCCTCTGTGCTGCCGCAGGTGTTGAGGAAACATCTGGTTCTGCTGGTAATTGATCCCACAACTCTTCCTCCTGTTCCTGTTCACGCTCCTCCACAGCTTGATCCACCATTCTACGCACGGTACGCTCCAGGAAGAAAGCATATGGGATCAAGTCGCTGATGGAGCCTTCACTGCGACTCACCATGTTTGTCACCTCCTCAAATGGCCGCATGAGCCTGCAGGCATTTCGTATGAGTATCCAGTACTTTGGCCAGAACAACCCCATCTCCCCAGAGCATGTCCTTTTACTGTAGTTGTAGAGATAATGGTTGACGGCTTTCTCCTGTTGTAGCAGGTGGTTAAACATCAGGAGCATTGAATTCCAGCGAGTCAGGCTATCGTAAATCAAGCACCTCACTGGCAAGTTGTTTCTCCGCTGAATATTGCCCAAGTGTGCCATGGCCATGTAAGACCGCCTGAAATGCCCACACACCTTCCTGGACTGCTTCAGGAAGTCCTGTAAGCCTGGATACTTACACACAAATCTCTGAATTATTAGATTCAGCACATGTGCCATGCAGGGTACATGTGTCAACTTTCCCAAATTCAAAGCTGAAATGAGATTTCTGCCGTTGTCACACACCACATTGCTGATCTCCAGTTGGTGCGGGGTAAGCCACTGATCCAGCTGTTTGTTAAAGAGAGTCTGAAGCGAGAATAGATCTCGCTTCAGACCTCATAGATAGCAGGGGCACTTGTGCCCCTGCTAAAACGCCGCTATCCCGCGGCTTAACGGGGGTCCCTGTCCCCCCAGACCCCCTCCGTAATGCGGGGGAGCGCTTCCGCATTGGGGCAGGGCTAACCGCCGCAGCCCTGCCCTACGCGCATCTGTCAGACGCGTATCTCCGCCTCTCCCCCGCCCCTCTCAGTCTTCCTTCACTGAGAGGGGCGGGGGAGAGGCGGCGATGCGCGTCTGATAGACGCGACTGGAGGCAGGGCTGCAGCCGTTAGCCCTGCCTCCAGGAAGAGTTTTCCCTGCGACCAACTTTCCGACCATCTTTTGGGGGGGTG
The DNA here is from genome assembly GCF_040937935.1 of Hyperolius riggenbachi. Classification (NCBI taxonomy): domain Eukaryota; kingdom Metazoa; phylum Chordata; class Amphibia; order Anura; family Hyperoliidae; genus Hyperolius; species Hyperolius riggenbachi. The sequence continues at coordinate 45,039,341 of NC_090656.1, forward strand.
GGTTGGGGGTGAAGGGACCCCCGTTTAGCCGCGGGATAGCGGCGTTTTAGCAGGGGCACACGTGCCCCTGCTATATATAAGACCTGAAGCGAGATTTTGTCTCGCTTCAGTGTTTCTTTAAGAGCAGCCAGGAGAGCTGCTCCAGTGTGACTCTCCGCTTTGAGGCAAGACATGTCTAAGATGGTGTGACACTGTCATACCTGGCATGCAGCATAGGCCCTGGGGAGCTGGGGCTGTGTAGCTGGAGAGGAGATTGCAGCACCAGTAGAGTAGCACTGCCACTCAGCCGAGGAGGAGGACGACGACAGTGTAGAGGATGTAGCAGGAGGAGTAGGAGGAGAAGGAGAGGAGGTGGCAGGAGGCCTGCCTGCAAGTCGTGGATGTGTCACAACTAGGTCCGCTGCACAGCCATGTACTCCCTGCTTGCCAGCGGTCACCAGGTTGACCCAATGGGCTGTGTAAGTAATGTACCTGCCCTGACCGTACTTTGCAGATCAGGCATCCGTGCTCTCAGGTGGACCCTTGACCCAATGCTGTGTGCCAGAGATGACACCACTTGCCTTTCAACTTCATGGTACAGTTTGGATATCACTTTTTTTTTAGAAATAATTGCGGCCTGGTATCTTCCACTGTGGTGTCCCAATCGCCACAAATTTTTGGAAGGCCTCAGAGTTCACCAGCTGGTATGGTAACAGCTGGTGAGCTAACAGTTCCACCAAGCCAGCTGTCAGACGCCAGGCAAGGGGGTGACTGGCAGACACAAAAAAATGTCCACACCGCTGAGCCCTGGGGTGATGGCACTATGGTGGCGTCAGCAGCTGACGTTGAAGGGCATGTTGGCTGGCTGTCCATAGGTGGCGATATATGGGGCGCCAGGCACTGCCATGAGCTGTTTCTGACGATGAGCTCCCACTGCTTCTTTCAGCAACTCATCTCCTCCTACTCCTCTCTGACTCCCCATCTGAACTGTCCCCCTGTTCATGTCCTCTATTGGGAACCCACGTTACATCCATATCACCATAATCATCATCATCATAATCATCCTCCTCCCTCGCTTGTATCAGACACTTCCTAAACTGCACCAACAGCAGGTATTTCATCCTCCTCCTCCTCACACCTTACGTCCATAGTGCCATCTAACTCAGACATATGAGGTGGTGTAACTTGCTTAGCGCCTTCATCTTGTTGTAACAATAATGGCTGTGAATCAGTTAATTCCCCACCAAATAACTCCTGCGAAGTGTCAAATGTAGCAGATGTGGTGCTTGTAGTAGTGCTGGTGGCTGCGGAAGATGAGGTGTTCTGTGTTAAATAGTCAACTACGTCCTGACAATCTTGAGAGTTGATGGCACGTGCCTTCTTCTGAGCACTGTACTTTGGTCCAGGGTCGCACAAAATCACGTCCGCACGGCCTCGAACAGACCTGCCGGGTGGCCTGCCGCTGGGTCTGCCTCTGCCTCTACCTGTTTTGGTCATATCAGGGGGAAAGAAGTGAAAGCAAGGTATGCACTGACTTAACTAATACAATGTGCAGTCACACAGGTACAGTTAACAGGTATGCATGGACTGGTATATAAAACAGTGTGCGGTCAGACAGGTGCAGTTAACAGGCATGCACGGACTGGTATATAAAACAGCGTGCGGTTAAACAGGTGCAGTGAACAGGTATGCAGTGACTGGTATTACATATGTGCATCTGTCACACACACAGGTGCAGTGAACAGTTATGCAGTGACTGGTATATAACACTGCATGCTGTCACGCAGGTGCACTGAACAGGTATGCAGTGACTGGTATTACAAATGTGCAGCTGTCACACACACAGGTGCAGTGAACAGTGAATACAACACTGAGTGCGGTCACACAGGTGCCGTGAACAGGTATGCAGTGACTGGTATATAATATGAGTTACATACGGGGTAGTGACAAGTCCTCTAAATAGGTGCGATCAGGCCACTTGTTGTTGCTGCTCGGCTGCTCCCTGAAAAGATTCACTGTAAGACAAGCAAGGAGGAAAGGGGCGCTCTGAGACTCCTAGTACTTCAAAAGAAAGCTTTCTTTTGAAGTACTAGGAGTCTCAGAGCGCCCCTTTCCTCCTTGCTTGGTATATAATATAACACTGCATGCTGTCACGCAGGTGCACTGAACAGGTATGCAGTGACTGGTATCAATACAATGGGCACAAGGGGGCACAAAACAGCTGCCACGGGCTGGAGGAAGCCCCAGGTAAGTAGATCTTTTTTGGGGGGGACCTTGGACACTCAGTGGAGGAGAATGGGGCTGTTACAACCACCGTCCATCTCTGTAGTTCTGTGCTAAATAGAGAGTATTTGATTTTCAGCAAAAGGGCTACACCTCTATTATGGCCTAGTAGGACTTGGCACTGAGAGTTATGGAACTTTATTTTTCCTTGGGGGGGGGGGGGTATGTGTAAAAGGGTTTGTGATGGCCTACCAACCAACCTACCGTCAGTAATGATCTATTAACCCTTCGCACTCTTGCATGCAAATGTTCAAACAAATGCATTCACAGATTCACTCATCCAGGGACAACTGTTGTCCCTACAGCTAAGTTAAAAGCCGGGGTTTTAGTTCACAGAAGAATGGATTCTTATGCTTAGTTACCAATACTGCGCAGAAGTACCCAGGTAAACATAGATGTCCTAACTCTGGCCCTGTAACATGCACAGTGCAGATATGCAAACACATTCATTGCAGCAAACCTATCAATGGATTAGGAGCACACATCCTGACGTCCTCTCCTGGGAAAGACAGTGCATCTTACCAATCGCACAAGGGAGCTAACGTTATGTATCCATGTGCACCATGCACATACACCAGCATAAGCTGTGTGCATGCTGACAAACACATACAGGGGAAGGAGGGAGTGCACTGAATTAGACGCTAGCCACAGGGGTCAGCAACAAGAAAAAGATACATATATCCAGGCACATCGCCTCTAGTTAGGACATTATATAAGTTATTAAGGAAAGGGAGGTGCTGAAGGGGGTGTGGTAGAAAACAGCAAAAAATCTATTAACTAGGGATGCTCAAATTCGGATTCGGAAGATACCCGGATAGTTGCAATCCGGATATCTCCCAGTAATGCTGTGCGGGCTGGGCGGGGGGTCAAGCTTACCTCTCTGACGTCTTCTTCGCTCGTCCCTCGGCGCCTCCCACGATGCGGTCCACGCGCATCACGTGACTACAAACGCTTCCTCCTTCAACCCGGAAAGAGGAAGTGTTTGTAGTCACGTGACCGCCGCGTGGACCGCATCATGGGAGGCGCCGAGGGACGAGCGAAGAAGACGTCAGAGAGGTAAGATGACCCCCGCCCAGCCCGCACAGCATTACTGGGAGATATCCGGATTGCAACTATCCGGGTATCTTCTGAATCCGAATTTGAGCATCCCTGCTATTAACCCTTCACACTCTCGCATGCAAATGTTTAAACAAATGCATTCACAGATTCACTCATCCAGGCACAACTGTTGTTCCTACAGCTAAGTTAAAAGCCGGGGTTTTAGTTCACAGAAGAATGCATTCTTATGCTTAGTCACCTATACTGCGCAGAAGTACCCAGGTAAACATAGGTGTTCTAACTCTGGCCCTGTAACATGCATAGTGCAGACATGCAAACACATTCATTGCATCAAACCTATCAATGGAATAGGAGCACATCCTGACGTCCTCTCCTGGGACAGATAGTGCATGTTACCAATCGCACAAGGGAGCTAACGTTATGTATCCATGTGCACCATGCACATACACCAGCATAAGCTGTGTGCATGTTGACAAACACATACTGTGCACTATGCACTATGCATGCACTATGCATGTTACAGGGCCAGTGGTAGGACACCTATGTTTACCTGGGTACTTCTGCGCAGTATAGGTGACTGAGCATAAGAATGCATTCTTCTGTGAACTAAATCCCCGGCTTTTAACTTAGCTATAGGGACAACAGTTGTGCCTGGATTAGTGAATCTGTGAATGCATTTGTTTGAACATTTGCATGCGAGAATGCGAAGCGTTAATAGATTTTTGCTGTTTTCTAGCCACACCCCCTTCAGCACCTTCCTTTCCTTAATAACTTATATAATGTCCTAACTAGAGGCGATGTGCCTGGATATATGTATTTTTTACCCTCAGTAATGGTCTGTCAAGTGAAGTGTGGTCTGCGGACAGGGGGTACATTTTGACAAATAGAAGAATGCTTGGTCAAAGGTGAACCTTGTAGTCCATTCAGATGGGGATGATTGATTTTACACCTAAACTTGTGTCCCTCATAGTTTAATAGTGGAAGGCTAGGAGTATGGGGCAGGCGGGTTGCTATGGGGCACAATCCAAGTGGTATGCATGGAATCTGATCGCCATTATGCTGGGATTGTGCTTCTACTACTAGCCCCATCCCTGTGTCACACCACCCTTCCTTAAAGGGAACCTGAAGGGAGCGGGATATGGAGGCTGTCCTGATGATCCTCTGCATTTAATACTTTTAGCCATAGACTCTGAACATGTATGCAAAACAGTTGTTCCTGACAAAAATCTGACAAGATTAGGTGCGTGCTTGTTTCAGGTGTGTGATTCAGACACTATTGCAACCAGAAAGATCAACAGGATGCCAGGAAACTAGTATTGTTTAAAGGGAAATAAATATGGCACTCTCCATATATACCTCTCGGTTCAGGTTCTGTTTGAAGAAATACATGATGGATGATGAGTAGAACACTTATTGTGCCACCTCATACAACCCTAGTGGCGTAGCAAAAGTAGACGCAGAGGTTGTGACCGCAGTGTGGCCCCTGCACTGGAGGGGCCCAATTGGGGCCCTTCGTCTTTCTTATTAGCTTTTCATTGGTGCTATGCTGCTAATGAACACCTCTATATATGTGCATTGAATAGTGGTAATCCTTAACAAACTGTTTCCTTAGTCTGATTTCACCACTCCAACACTGTAGCTGTCATTGGTAGGTTTTGGGGTTCCATATCAATACAGTGGAGGGGGACCCATGTAAAAGTCACCTCGGGGCCCCAAGCTCCTTTGTTACACCACTGACAACCCCATGCATGCTGTGCCTCCCATAAACCCACACTCCTATCCTACAGTATCTTCCCTTCCAGATCATCCCCACCACAGCCATGCTACATCAATCAACAGAGAGGAAAGGGGTGTTAGAAGCTTCAACAAACACCCTCCCTCCACTGACCAGTAAGGAGGAGGAATGAATGGGGTGAATGGTGAACACATCACACAATCTCTCAGAGTGACTGATTGAGGCTATTCTGCTGGGATGAAGCAGCGCAGCGTTCCCTCTCCAGAAGTTGACAGAGCCACATTTGGTGTCCCAGCATGACCTTATTGCTAGGACTTAGGGAGTGTGGAAGGGTGTGTGTGTCGGGGGGGGGGGGGGGGGGGGTAATGGGAGTTTATTACTGTTAGGAAATGGTAGGGAAAAAATAATGTATCTAGAGGTTTTAAAGTTAGTTCTGACATAATATCATCACATGTCCCCTTTGAAATATCAGCCGTGAGTCAGGAAGCCTTCAAGCCTCTTCTTGATCAGAGAACTTACTTTTCCTTCTTGGGTTAGTGACGGGCTTCAATATTACACTGTTTATTCAGCCTGAATATAAAGGGTATCCCCCTATTGTTTTGCGTCTAGAACACAATAAATTAAACATAGTATGAAATGCAAAAAGGTTATTTTGAGACATCCAATATTTGAAGATTTAATTCATTTTTCGAGTGTATAAGACACCAGGCTATTAAATTTTTTAGAGCCGTGATCTCTTAAAGTCCCTACTTTATGAGCGCCTTCTTCATAAAGATAAATGGTTTCTTTGCCAAATCGAATGCAGATTTGAAACAAATTAAGTTAATGTTCAACAGTACAAGGTAGAATGGATGAGGGGACTGTTTTATTTTGCATTGTAATAACCATACGCACCTAAATCAATAGCACTGGAGAAAAAAAAGACAATAATACCACGCAACTGCAGGAAATGAAATATACGAATATGAAAGTGGAGCAAGACTGTAGAAGTGAAAGGATTTGTATTGGAATAATGACATTTCATTAAAAAGGGAAGGAGCCATATTGAATATGGGCTCACGCCAGTAAATTCTATTTCTGTTAATAACACTTGAGATGAGTTAGAGTTTGTTTACCGTTCAGATAAAGCATAGTGCTGTGTTCTTTATGTGCCGCTATAATTTCATGTTCCAGGAAAGGCATGAATGTTAAAATGAACTCTATTTATTTTTAAAGTTATTTTGTTTCTATTAATATTTGATTTAGCTTGTGTTTATTTTTGCACCGGCTTATATAAAATTTAGGCGGACGGCTCTAAAATCTCAGACTTTTTATTTCCCTTTGATTCTGTTATTGGTTTGGAAAATAGGAAGCCAGTTCAGGCAGGATTCAGGTACGCAGGTAATTACTCACCTTAAATGCCTTCTTCATCCTCTTGACTCTTTCAAGTGACCCCTCCTCCTCTCTTTTGTCATGCATCGTGATGTCAGGGTTGAAAAACGTAACAAAGAAATAATGACCTTTTCTATTTTTATTTAGACCTTTAAACCAGGTCAGAAAAACCACTTAAGGACCGGGCTATTTTGTAACGATCTGTGCTGGGTGGGCTCTCCAGCCCACAGCACAGATCATATTTGCAGCAGGGCGACCAGACTTCCCCCCTTTTTTCCCCACCAGGGGGATGTCCTACTGGGGGGGTCTGATCGCCGCCGGCTGTCTGCATGTTGTGGGGGGCTCCTCAAAGCCCCCCTCCGCAGCGATATCAGGCCTGGCTCACTTTCCCTCCCTCCCCTCCTTCCCCTGGGCGGCACAGGACGGCGATGCGTCCTGCGCCGCCTCTGATAGGCTTCAGCCTATCAGATGCCAGCAATCCCCGGCCAATCAGAGGCCGAGGATCGCCGATCTCCTTTACAGCGCTGCTGCACAGCAGCGCCGTATGATGTAAACAGCGGGGATTTCTTCCCTGCGTGTTTACAATTAGCCTGCGAGCCGCGATCGGAGACTCGCAGGCTGTTCACGGACACACCCTCCGTGAACTGACATGGAAAGGCCGCTCGGACGAGCGGCCGTTTCCATGTAATACCACTTACGATCAGCCGCCGCCTATCGGCGCTAGGTGGTCGTTAAGTGAATCGGAAGTGATTTAAAATAAAAATAGATACTTACCTAAGGAGAGGAAAGGCTCTGGGTCGTAATGAGCCTTCCTGCTACTCAAGGCCCCCGCATTCCAGCTCTGGCTCTCCCGTTTAAATCTCCAGCTGCGGGAGGCTTCCGAAGTCGTCGGGAGCCCGGGTGGCTTCATACTGTGCATGCGTAAGTGGTCGAGAGAGGTAAGTATTAGGTAAGTATATGTTTTTTTCTTTTTAAATCACTTCACACTTTCTTTAAAGGTAAACCTTAAAGGGAACCCAAGGTGAGAGACATATGGCGGCCGCCGTATTTATTTATTTTTAAACAATGCACATTGCTTGGCTGTCCCGCTGATCCTCTGCCTCTAATTCTTTTAGTCATAGACGCTGAACAAGCATGCAGATCGGATGTTTCTAACAAAAAACTGACAAGATTGGTTGCATTACCTTGTACTCATACTGTGCTGTGTGATCTGGTTTTCTTGTATTCCTGTATTGTCATATTGCTGTATGTCACCCCTAAATATTGTCTGTAACGTAAACTAATATCCAGTGCTGCGTAATATGTTGGCACTTTATAAATACAATAAATAAATAAATAATGGTTGTTTCAAGTGTGTGATTTAGACACTACTGACCAGAAACATCAGCAGAATTGCCATGCAACTGGTATTGTTTAAAAGTAAATAAATATGGCAGCATCCATATGATTTTCACCTTAAGTTCCTTTTAAATATTAAAATGTTCATCTAACATTCAGGCCTGGATTTACATCACAGGAGCCTATAGGCACATATGTCCTGACACCCTAGACTTCACCCTCTATGAACCTACAAACCCCACCAAACCGCACCGCAAGTGTGCTGCCTGGCCCAGCTGTCACTTCTCCCTTACTTCCCTTACCCATCATAGGTAGCTACAGGTATCCCTTAGTATTAGGTATTTAGGGGAACCTCAGTATTAAGTAGCTAGATGTGCCCCCAAGTATTAGGTCCCTTGGCTGAAGGGAGATTTTGTCAGTTGTCTGTTGTGACCGGGGTTAAGTAACCTCTCATTTATGCTTCACTCAGGACTTTGCATAGAGAAGGAGGGCAGCACTAGGGGAGGGGAGTTAACCGCCATTCCATCATCAGACGCCTGTAGGCGGTTGCCTACAGTGCCTTATGATAAATCTGGCCTTGCTAACATTGATGGCATTGTTAAATGTATTTTTTGTGCATATACAAATCTGAATAATAACTTAAGGTTCCCCCAACATTTTAACTGCTACCTGTTCGAAACCTCCAGACATCTGACCCCCGTATATAATGGCTGCTGAATTTAGCACCATAGCGTCATGTTTACGTTGTTGTTACATTGCAAAACATGATTAGAATTGAGTCATTGAAGAGCAGTGAGTCGTTCCTTATGAGCCAGAGATCAGTAACTTTATCCGGGGACTATGGATTAGGGTTGATAGGGTTGTAATTGAGTGCACACTGCAGCCAAAAAATTAAGCCCTATTCCCAGCTTGAAGCATATGCCGGGCCTGCCTGTTGCTTACATGTACAATGTCACTTCCTACATGGAATCATTTGACTGACTAGCAGGGGAACTAAAAATGTGGTAAATAGGTAAAGTGGTTCTATCAAGGCAGCTACAAATGTGGACAAATTTGTCAGTACCCAGCCATAAAAAAAAGTACACATCTGTCTCTGAAATAACGTTAAACTGACAAAAGTCATTGTTTATTGTGTATTTATCAAAATGATACCAACAGACTTTACTTTACAGTATTGATTTTAATACAATATTTGAAAACACAACTAAGCTATACTTTAAAATGGTGTCTTATAAAAACAATCACACACCAAGTAAGAGTGGCTGCTGGTGCTGGAATCTTGTAGCAAGCAATATCCATAAAATCGATTTTGTGGATATTTTAAAACTGGACACATGTATATGTCATGGACAAAACTGTTTGGACCCTTAAAGTACACGTGAACTGGCTGCAGTCATGTCTAAATCACACACCTGAAACAAGCATGCAACTAATCTAGTCAGACTCGAATCAGAAAAATCTGATCTGCATGCTTGTTCAGGGTCTATTGCTAAAAGTATTGGAGGCAGAGGATCAGTAGGACAGCCAAGCAGCTGGTATTGTTTAAAAGTTTAGGTGTCCTTTAACCCCTTGCCGACCACTCCATGCTAGTTGGCGTGAAGTCCTGGGGCAGGGTTTTTCAGGATGCGCGCACATCTTCTTGCGATCGCTGATAGGAGACTGTTAGATGGCAAAGCCATCTGTTTACACCGTACAGCGCTGCGAACTAAGACTCTGGAGGCTCAGGAAGTGAGCGGCTCTCATAGGCTGATGTCTATGAGAGCCGATCACTGTGATTGGCTGGCGGGGGGACTGAGGGTGGGGAAATAAACAATTAAGAAAAAAATAGTGTTATTTAATGTAAAAAAATAAATAAAAATATTTATATAAAAAAGAAAAACAACTGGATAGCGATCAGACCCCACCAACAGAAAGCTCTGTTGGTGGGCAGAAAAGGAGGGGGGGGGGAGAATCACTTGTGTGCTGAGTTTTATGGCCCTACAGCGAGCCCTTAAAGCTGCAGTGGCCTATTTTGTAAATAATAGCCTGGTCACTAGGGGAGTTTAAGCCTGTGAGTCTTAAGTGGTTAAACTGTACCAGAGACAATCTAAAATAAGTTTTATACATACCTGGGGCTTCCTTCAGCACCATGCGCACGGATCGCTCCCACGCCCCCATCCTCAGCCTTCTGTATTGCCGGTACTGGGTCCAGTAACTTCGGCCAGTCGTGGCTAGTCTGCGCAAGAGAAGTGCGCCCTCTACGTATCTCTCTGCCGGCTGCCGGCGTGAGAGTGATCAAACGGATGGGGCTGGAGGAAGCCCTAGGTATGTATAAAACTTTTATTTTAGATAATCGCTGGTTTCCTTTAAAGAGAAAGTCTGTAATCTTGAGAAATGCAGTCTCTTCATTTCAGCTCTGTACATTACAGGTATTAATACAAACTTTGTATAGCTTGTTTATATAGAAGCATGTAAAACTTACAAGCACACACAGTTACAAACACAGTTGCCCCATAGAGTTCCTAAGACGTGCTGTGATATGGGTGTGTCCATGCTTTCTACCAGTAATTGGCAGACACTACTGCAGCCAAAGAGATCAGCAGAACTGCCAGGCAACTGGTATTGTTTAACCTCCCTACGACCGATCCATGCCAATGGGCGTGGCCACAGCAGCAGCCCCAGGACCGCCTAACGACAATTGGCGTCAAGTCCTGGGGCCTGCTACTGCAGGAGATCGTGTGCAGGCTGTGCGCACATCTCCTGCTTGGGGGGCGGAGCTCCGTCCCACCTTCAGTCTCCGAGTGGCGGGAGACTGTTAGCGAAACCGCCATCTCTCTGCTAAGTACAGCACTGTGATCTGCAGCAGCGCTGTACTGGGGACAGCCGTGTGACACAGCTGACCCCCCTGAGGCACAATGGAACGATCGGCTCTCATAGGGTGAAGCCTATGAGAGCTGATCGCCATGATTGGCTGGCTGGGGGGGAGGGGTTTATAAAAAATAATAATAAAGTAAATAGCAAAAAATATTACGAAAACTAAACATAAATATTTATATAAAAAAAAATAAACACTGGTGGGGAGATCAGACCCCACCAGCAGAGAGCTCTGTTGGTGGGGGAAAAAGGGGGGGAGTAATCAATAGTGTGCTGTGTTGTGCGGCCCTGCAGCTTGGTCTTAAAGCTGCAGTGTCCAATTAAACGAAAAATAGCCTGGTCTTTACAGAGGTTTAGCACTGTGGTCCTGTAGTGGTTAAAAAGCAGCCTCCATACCCCTCTCAGTTCAGGTGTCCTCTAATCGCTTCTGAACTATGCTAGTTGAAATCTACACCCTGTTTGGGACCTGTTATCCCTGCCAGGGCGTAGATTTCATCTTTCCCACCGCACATGCTCCCGCAGATCGGATCGCTCTACCGTCGCTCAATCGCCCCATGTCGGTCAGTTAATTCCATTGGCTCCTCACCCTATGATCACAGTGAGTCAATCTCATTGACTCACATTGATCACATTTTTAGTCATGAGCCCAGGCCTGGATTTACATCACAGGAGCCTATAGGCACAGATGTCCTGGCACCCTAGACTTCATGCTCCATGAACCTACAAACCCCGGCCAAACTGCACCACAAGTCATTAACTGTCATTTACCATGTTTGAATGTATACTTTTTTTCCTTTGAAATCCATTTTCTCAAAAATGATAAGGTCTTTTTAAAAAATGTTCCCCTTGTCCCCACTGTTCTTCTTAACATAACCTGCAAATTTGGTGTTTCTAGCATGTAAGGGGGCTTTGCTGTTAACCTCTAAAGTCAGTGGGTTTTTAATCATGAATTCTGACTCGTGATTCGTGATTACATTATAATTATTATTATTATTAATTATTTATTGATTTATAAAGCGCCAACATATTCCGCGGCGCTGTACAATGTAAGAAAACTAACAAGGGATACATAACAATGATATACATCAAATATGAACACTGATACAAAATACAGCACTGCTGATTACAATTGCACATTTAACATGATGACTAAAATGTATAAATGTCTAACAGAGTGCAAGCAATTAAATTAATAACATTCCATGACACAAAAGGGTGAGAGCCCTGCCCTTGCGAGCTTACAATCTAAAGGAATGGGGTGGAAACAAGAGGTGGGGAAGTATACAGTATAAGTACAGGCAGTACGTTATTAGGTTATTTAGTGGGTGCATGGCCTAAGCTAGAGAATATGCTTGTCGGAAAAGGTGGGTTTTGAGGGAGCGTTTAAAGATTTCAAAGGTGGGAGAGTGGGGGATGTGCTGTGGAAGGGCATTCCAGAGGAGGGGTGAGGCACGTGAGAAGTCTTGTACATGTGAATGTGAGGAGGTAATTGTAGAAGAGGATAAAAGAAGCTCGTGTGCAGATCTGAGATTGCGGTTGGGTTGGTATCTGGAGACTAGTGAGGAGATGTACAGGGGAGAGAGATTGTGGAGAGCTTTGTAGGTTAGGGTTAAGAGTTCGAACTGAATCCTCTTGTTAATTGGTAGCCAGTGAAGAGTTTGACAGAGAGGAGGAGCATCAGAGGAAGAGCGAGAGGAGAGATGAATGAGTCGAGCAGCAGAGTTCAGTACAGAATTGAGCGGTGCTAGTCGGTTAGTTGGAAGTCTACCAAGCAATATATTGCAATAGTCCAATCGAGATATGTGGTTATTTGACTTGAAATCCGCACTCGAGTCAGATATCCCTTTCTACTCGTGATTGTGATCACGAGTCAATTCGGAAGTGGGCGGAGTCATGCTCATGATCACTTGTATTCGTGATCAGGGGTATCCGAGCAACTCTGGTCATGCATGCGTGGCCTAGGTGCGGACACTCCCCCATCGTGCTCTCGCCGCCGTGAGAGATCTGGGCCTGTGCGGTAGTACTGCGCAAGTTCAGAACACTCCCAGCTATGGGAAGTGAAAGGAATATGAAGGATGGCATATTTATTTAATTTTAAACAATACAAGTTGCCTGGCTGTCCTCTGCCTCTAACAATTTTAGCCGTGGACCCTGAATAAGCATGCAGATTAGCTTCTTCTGATTGACGTACGACCGGATTAGCCGAAAACTTGTTTTAGGTGTTTAATCCAGACGCTACTGCAGCCAAATAGACCAGCAGGACAGACAGGCAACTGGTATTGTTTAAAATGAAATAAATATGGCAGCCTCCATATCCCTCTCAGTTCAGGTGTCCTTTAGCCAGCATTACACATAAGTGCAGCTACACTTTTATTATTATTTTTTTTATTATTTAGTATTTATATATACCGCTGACATCTTACGCAGTGCTGTACAGAGTATATATTGTCTTGTCACTTAACTGTCCCTCAGAGGGGCTCACAATCTAATCCCTACCACAGTCATATGTCTATGTATGTATGATTGTATCATGTTGTGTATGTATTGTAGTCTAGGGCCAATTTTAAGGGGAAGCCAAATAACGTATCTGTATATTTTTGGGTTGTGGGAGGAAACCAGAGTGCCCGGAGGAACCCACACAAACACGGGAAGAACATACAAACTCCGGGCAGATGTTGAACTGGTTGGGATTTGAACTGGGGACCCAGTGCTGCAAGGCGAGAGCGCTAACCACTGCGCCACCGTGCTGCCCGCTTTTATGATTATTTCCATTCAAAGAAAAAAAAGTATGTATTCTAAAGTATGAATTCTCGAGGTTTCCTTTAAATGACATTAAGTTAATAGCATCGGCTGCATGTTGCCTGAAATAGAAGACACCCGCCGGAAACCTGGAAACCCAATAGCAGCAGAACAGGTCATCTTGTTGGCAGTGAGGTTTGTGCAGAGATGACAGCAGGGAAGTGGTTAGCAGGCTGGCTCAGTGTAGGACTTGGGATTCTGCTACCTATGCAGATTTCTCCCCAACATTCTCCCGAATTTGATCCAATGCTAAGATTTTGTCACTACTTAGCAGCACTTCTTATTAAAGTGCATTAAGAACCTGGCCTGCAGCTGTGATATTATTGATTACAGAGATGTTAAATCATTTCCTGTTGCTTCATCTGCATTATACAGCAACCAAATTACATCTCGGTGTGTTATCAGCAGCTTGTGTTGTCCTTAATCAAGCAGCCCACCTTTGTTTTGCTTTCTAATGAATAATTCACACATTGAGACAAATTATTGTTTCATCATTTACATCTTCACAAGTTATTACTACTGCTGGGGTGAGACGGAGCGGCTGATATTTAACTCTTTTCTCCAGAAGACATCTAAAGCATGAATGGGAAGTCTTGATCTGGAATAGTGGGACAAAGCAACACTAAGTTAGATGATTTGGGCCGTGTTACTGCAGCAGTAACATACAACATATTAAACAGAAACCGTAACCAAGAATTGAACTTCTTCCCAATCAGTAGCTGAAACCCCCTTTCCCTTGAGAAATCTTTTCCTTTGCACAAACGGATCATCTGGGGGGGTAAAACCCCTCCCACAGTGTGATGTTATGACCATAGCTCTGACATCACACTGTCGGAGCCTTAATGCATTGTGGGAAATAACAGTAGTTTACAGCTGTTTCCCACTGCCAAAAAAGCAAGCAGCATCTCCTTCCACTGACAACACCTGCCAGCAGTAAAACTGTCACCATGTGATAAATGTCAGAATGTAAATCAGGGAGAGGAAAGATTTTACAATGGGCAAAAGCTGACTAAATCATTTATAAATAATTATTGTAAATATGAAGCACTTTTTATTACATTATTTTCACTGGAGTTCCTCTTTAAGTAGTGTATGTGATACTTACTTTTAATTATTATTTGCTTGAATTTTTATTCTTGAAAGATTGATTTTTGGGAGTGATTTCCTTTATTGGTTCCTGAGTATGCAGACTCAACTTACAAACTTTTTAATAGAAAACACTCACTTAGACGTGGCCGTTTTTTGGCATAGGCAAACTAGGCAGATTACTGGAGTGACAGCTGTAGGAGGGGCCACCACAGAGTTAGTCTTAGCACACTATACTTTATGAAATTCTTTCGGCCAATTATTAAGAAAGGGAAAGATGGTAATTTTAACACCTAAATGGGCACTGCTGTTTCGATTGTTGAAACCCTCATTGTTTTTCCAGGACAATATTCTAACCTGTAAAGATCCAGGTCGTAGATAAACAGTAACATATTTATATAGTGAATTCATAACCCTCAAAACTGTTATAGGAAGGGTTTGTTTTATGGGTTTAGTGAGTTTGGGCCAATAATCTGGCAATAATCTGTATGTCCTTTACACAATTATTTTGAGAAACAACCAGGGCCAGATTATAGGCACAGCTGTCTTGGCTCCTTAGACTTCACCCTCCATGAAACCCCAAACACCCGCTGAACCGCACCTCAAATGTGGTGACTGGCCCAGCTGATACTTCTCCCTTAGTTCTTTTGCTCATCATAAGTAGCTACAGGTGCCCCGTAGTATTAGGTAGCCAGAGCTATCCTCAGTATTAAGTAGATAGAGGTGCCCCCAAGTATTAAGTAGCTAGAGGTGCCCCTAACTGAAGGGAGATCTGGTGAATGGAATGCCGACACCTGGGTGAGAGACCTCTCATTTACTCTCTGCTCGGGACTCTGCATAGATAAGTCAGGAGGAGAAACTTGGAGAGGGGAGTGAGCCACCTTTCCTTCATCAGGCGCCTGTAGGCGCATGGCTACATTGCCGTATGGTAAATCCAGCCTTGCTGTAGGCACAGGCAGTCTGGAGTTCTAAACTCAGCCCCTAAACACAGGCCATAACCCCCAAAAAGTAAAAATATTCTAAACTTTAATCCCTTTCTTATGTCACTAACTTTCCTTAGAATCTCATGTATCGAGCAGCTGATCCGGCCAGCTGATAATATTCAGCTGGTCCGATTATGCTGCTCGACCCCAGCCCGCTCGATCCCCGCCGGCGAACAATGGCAGGGAATCAAGAGGCTGATAAGGAGCGCCGGCGGGGACGAGCGGTAATCGATCCGCGCGCACGCGGGGACGAGCGGGGATGCGGCTGGGGTCGATCCAGCGGCTAATCGGCCGCCATATCGACCCGTGTATTCCCAGACTCTAATCACTGTCTTATATCTGCGTTAGTGACATGAGACAGTGATTAGGGTGTAAGTGCCTGAGGTCAGTGATATAAGGCAGGGATTAGACTATACGCTCCTGAGGTCACTGATCTGAGCAGGAAGGGCCACTTCTCCCACATGAGGTGTCTGTAGACACATGCCTACAGTGCCTTATGGAAAATATGACCCTGGAAAAAAAAACATTTTTACATAAACTATCAATTGCTTATTAGTAGCCACAAAAGTAATTGATTTTTCTACTTTCATTTTGCAAGAAAATGATTTTCTTTCCTATAGCTTTTGTTCATAGTTAATTTGAAAATAATCTACTCAAAGTATATAAATACTGAGTGAATACAATTGTGAACTTTATGATAATTCATTTGTAGAATTGTGAACTTTATGATAGTTTGCATAAAATACATGCATTATAGTATTAAAATGGTAATACATTTATTACTGATAAATCTGTCCTCATTAGGTAGCAATGGATGATTAGAAATACAAATCCCCAGTTGCTCCTCCATACTACTAATCTCCTCAATAAAAAAGGGGTGGGAGTGGCAAAAGTGACCAAAAGAGGGCCAAGCCCCTAAACATAGTCATATGATTACAGCTGTATATTAAATAGATAGCACCAAATCTGCATTCCTCTAATCAGGTCCCATATGCAATTCCCTTTTTCTCCTGAGTTTTTCATCTTGTATTTAAAATAATTCTTCAGCACTTTGCATTTGAAAAATTACCAAAAAGTAGGTGAAAATATACTATGGAAATTATTTTGATTATATTCTTGCTTGTTGGTGGATAAAAAGATATTTTATTGACAAGTAGAGAAAATCACTTAGGAGAAAACTAAAGAGGAAATGTCAATTGCATATGGGCCCAGGTCTACTCTCAAATAGGTTCAAAAGAGGATTCTCCATGGTACTGCCTACCACCCTGCTTACCTTTCTTGTATTGTCTCGCAGTAGATTGTGCTTATTTCTCCATAGTGCTGCCTACCACCCTGCTTACCTTTCTTGTATCGTCTCGTGGCAGATTGTGCTTATTTCTCCATAGTGCTGCCTACCACCCTGCTTACCTTTCTTGTATCGTCTCGTGGTAGATTGTGCTTATTTCTCCATGGTGCTGCCTACCACCCTGCTTACCTTTCTTGTATCGTCTCGTGGTAGATTGTGCTTATTTCTCCATAGTGCTGCCTACCACCCTGCTTACCTTTCTTGTATCGTCTCGTGGTAGATTGTGCTTATTTCTCCATGGTGCTGCCTACCACCCTGCTTACCTTTGTTGTATCGTCTCGCAGTAGATTGTGCTTATTTCTCCATGGTGCTGCCTACCACCCTGCTTACCTTTCTTGTATCATCTCGTGGTAGATTGTGCTTATTTCTCCATAGTGCTGCCTACCACCCTGCTTACCTTTCCTGTATTGTCTCACAGTAGATTGTGCTTATTTCTCCATGGTGCTGCCTACCACCCTGCTTACCTTTCTTGTATTGTCTCGCAGTAGGATGTGCTTATTTCTCCATGGTGCTGCCTACCACCCTGCTTACCTTTCTTGTATCATCTCGTGGTAGATTGTGCTTATTTCTCCATAGTGCTGCCTACCACCCTGCTTACCTTTCTTGTATCGTCTCGTGGTAGATTGTGCTTTTTTCTCCATAGTACTGCCTACCACCCTGCTTACCTTTCTTGTATCGTCTCGTGGCAGATTGTGCTTATTTCTCCATAGTGCTGCCTACCACCCTGCTTACCTTTCTTGTATCGTCTCATGGTAGATTGTGCTTATTTCTCCATGGTGCTGCCTACCACCCTGCTTACCTTTGTTGTATCGTCTCGCAGTAGATTGTGCTTATTTCTCCATGGTGCTGCTTACCACCCTGCTTACCTTTCTTGTATCGTCTCGTGGTAGATTGTGCTTATTTCTCCATAGTGCTGCCTACCACCCTGCTTACCTTTCTTGTATCGTCTCGTGGTAGATTGTGCTTATTTCTCCATGGTTCTGCCTACTACCCTGCTTACCTTTGTTGTATCGTCTCGCAGTAGATTGTGCTTATTTCTCCATGGTGCTGCCCACCACCCTGCTTACCTTTCTTGTATCGTCTCGTGGTAGATTGTGCTTATTTCTCCATAGTGCTGCCTACCACCCTGCTTACCTTTCTTGTATCGTCTCGTGGTAGATTGTGCTTATTTCTCCATGGTGCTGCCTACCACCCTGCTTACCTTTGTTGTATCGTCTCGCAGTAGATTGTGCTTATTTCTCCATGGTGCTGCCTACCACCCTGCTTACCTTTCTTGTATCATCTCGTGGTAGATTGTGCTTATTTCTCCATAGTGCTGCCTACCACCCTGCTTACCTTTCCTGTATTGTCTCACAGTAGATTGTGCTTATTTCTCCATGGTGCTGCCTACCACCCTGCTTACCTTTCTTGTATTGTCTCGCAGTAGGATGTGCTTATTTCTCCATGGTGCTGCCTACCACCCTGCTTACCTTTCTTGTATCATCTCGTGGTAGATTGTGCTTATTTCTCCATAGTGCTGCCTACCACCCTGCTTACCTTTCTTGTATCGTCTCGTGGTAGATTGTGCTTTTTTCTCCATAGTACTGCCTACCACCCTGCTTACCTTTCTTGTATCGTCTCGTGGCAGATTGTGCTTATTTCTCCATAGTGCTGCCTACCACCCTGCTTACCTTTCTTGTATCGTCTCATGGTAGATTGTGCTTATTTCTCCATGGTGCTGCCTACCACCCTGCTTACCTTTGTTGTATCGTCTCGCAGTAGATTGTGCTTATTTCTCCATGGTGCTGCTTACCACCCTGCTTACCTTTCTTGTATCGTCTCGTGGTAGATTGTGCTTATTTCTCCATAGTGCTGCCTACCACCCTGCTTACCTTTCTTGTATCGTCTCGTGGTACATTGTGCTTATTTCTCCATGGTTCTGCCTACTACCCTGCTTACCTTTGTTGTATCGTCTCGCAGTAGATTGTGCTTATTTCTCTATGGTGCTGCCTACCACCCTGCTTACCTTTCTTGTATCGTCTCGTGGTAGATTGTGCTTATATCTCCATAGTGCTGCCTACCACCCTGCTTACCTTTCTTGTATCGTCTCGTGGTAGATTGTGCTTATTTCTCCATGGTGCTGCCTACTAGCCTGCTTACCTTTGTTGTATCGTCTCGCAGTAGATTGTGCTTTTTTCTCCATAGTGCTGCGTACCACCCTGCTTACCTTTCTTGTATCATCTCGCAGTAGATTGTGCTTATTTCTCCATGGTGCTGCCTACCACCCTGCTTACCTTTCTTGTATCGTCTCGTGGTAGATTGTGCTTATTTCTCCATGGTGCTGCCTACCACCCTGCTTACCTTTCTTGTATCGTCTCGTGGTAGATTGTGCTTAATTCTCCATAGTGCTGCCTACCACCCTGCTTACCGTTCTTGTATCATCTCATAGTAGATTGTGCTTATTTCTCCATAGTGCTGCCTACCACCCTGCTTACCTTTCTTGTATCGTCTCACAGTAGATTGTGCTTATTTTCTATGGTGCTGCCTACCACCCTGCTTACCTTTCTTGTATTGTCTCGCAGTAGATTGTGCTTATTTCTCCATGGTGCTGCCTACCACCCTGCTTACCTTTCTTGTATCATCTCGCAGTAGATTGTGCTTATTTCTCCATAGTGCTGCCTACCACCCTGCTTACCTTTCTTGTATCATCTCGCAGTAGATTGTGCTTATTTCTCCATGGTGCTGCCTACCACCCTGCTTACCTTTCTTGTATCGTCTCGTGGTAGATTGTGCTTATTTCTCCATAGTGCTGCCTACCACCCTGCTTACCTTTCTTGTATCGTCTCGTGGTAGATTGTGCTTATTTCTCCATAGTGCTGCCTACCACCCTGCTTACCTTTCCTGTATTGTCTCACAGTAGATTGTGCTTATTTTTCCATGGTGCTGCCTACCACCCTGCTTACCTTTCTTGTATTGTCTCGCAGTAGGATGTGCTTATTTCTCCATGGTGCTGCCTACCACCCTGCTTACCTTTCTTGTATCGTCTCGTGGTAGATTGTGCTTTTTTCTCCATAGTGCTGCCTACCACCCTGCTTACCTTTCTTGTATCGTCTCGTGGTAGATTGTGCTTATTTCTCCATGGTGCTGCCTACCACCCTGCTTACCTTTCTTTTATCGTCTCGTGGTAGATTGTGCTTAATTCTCCATAGTGCTGCCTACCACCCTGCTTACCGTTCTTGTATCATCTCATAGTAGATTGTGCTTATTTCTCCATAGTGCTGCCTACCACCCTGCTTACCTTTCTTGTATCGTCTCACAGTAGATTGTGCTTATTTTCTATGGTGCTGCCTACCACCCTGCTTACCTTTCTTGTATTGTCTCGCAGTAGATTGTGCTTATTTCTCCATGGTGCTGCCTACCACCCTGCTTACCTTTCTTGTATCATCTCACAGTAGATTGTGCTTATTTCTCCATAATGCTGCCTACCACCCTGCTTACCTTTCTTGTATCATCTCGCAGTAGATTGTGCTTATTTCTCCATGGTGCTGCCTACCACCCTGCTTACCTTTCTTGTATCGTCTCGTGGTAGATTGTGCTTATTTCTCCATAGTGCTGCCTACCACCCTGCTTACCTTTCTTGTATCGTCTCGTGGTAGATTGTGCTTATTTCTCCATAGTGCTGCCTTCCACCCTGCTTACCTTTCCTGTATTGTCTCACAGTAGATTGTGCTTATTTCTCCATGGTGCTGCCTACCACCCTGCTTACCTTTCTTGTATTGTATCGCAGTAGGATGTGCTTATTTCTCCATGGTGCTGCCTACCACCCTGCTTACCTTTCTTGTATCGTCTCGTGGTAGATTGTGCTTATTTCTCCATAGTGCTGCCTACCACCCTGCTTACCTTTCTTGTATTGTCTCGTGGTACATTGTGCTTATTTTTCCATGGTGCTGCCTACCACCCTGCTTACCTTTCTTGTATCATCTCACAGTAGATTGTGCTTATTTCTCCATAGTGCTGCCTACCACCCTGCTTACCTTTCTTGTATTGTCTCACAGTAGATTGTGCTTATTTTCTATGGTGCTGCCTACCACTAGAGATGGGCCGAACGGTTCGCCGGCGAACGGTTCCAGGCGAACTTTGGGGGTTCGCGTTCGCCTGCATCAGGCGAACTTTTGCGGAAGTTCGATTTGCCCCATAATGCTGTATTGAGCAAAATTTTTAGCCTCCATTTCACTGTCAGCAGACATGTTATTGTCAAACACACTGCTTTCAGTGCTAGAGAACCCGCCCACCCTCCCTTCAAGCTAGGTCCTTTATACCATTTGACTCAGTTGTCTGCCTACACTAATTAGTTATGGGACAGCTGCTACACACTCTGCTAGGGAGATTTTAATTGGCCTCCCTCCACCCTCCGCCCCTTCTACCTATTCCCTCCTCCCTCCTACCGGAGGGAGGAGGGTCTCTTCTGCCAGGGAATTATACTATTTTAAAAACCAGTATACATCATACCATAGCTGGGAATACATACATGAGTATACATCATACCATAGCTGGGGATACATACATGAGTATACATCATACCATAGCTGGGAATCGAACCCAGATCTCACTGTGTAGTGGGCATGTCACCCTAAGCACTGTACCACTACAGAAGTAAGTGAAGCTAGCCTAAAATTTAACATTTATGCTCAATGCAATAGAACCATTAGGTTGCTTAAAGGAGAACTGTAGTGAGAGGTATATGGAGGCTGCCATATTGATTTCCTTTTAAGCTATACCAGTTGCCTGGCAGCCCTGCTGATCTATTTGGCTGCAGTAGTGTGAATCACACCAGAAACAAGCATGCAGCTAATCTTGTCAGATCTTACAAAAATGTCAAACACCAGATCATACCATAGCTGGGAATCGAACCCAGATCTCACTGTGTGGTGGGCACATCACCCTAAGCACTGTACCACTACAGAAGTAAGTGAAGCTAGCCTAAAATTTAACATTTATGCTCAATGCAATAGAACCATTAGGTTGCTTAAAGGAGAACTGTAGTGAGAGGTATATGGAGGCTGCCATATTGATTTCCTTTTAAGCTATACCAGTTGCCTGGCAGCCCTGCTGATCTATTTGGCTGCAGTAATAATAATAATCCAAACATTTGTATAGGGCTTTTCTCCTGTCGGACTCAAAGCGCTCAAGAGCTGCAAGCCACAGGGACGCGCTCAAGAGGCCACCCTGCAGTGTTAGGGAGTCTTGCCTTGAACTCCTTACTGAATAGGTACTTGACCTAGCCAGGATTCAAACCCTGGTCTCCCATGTCAAAGGCAGAGCCCTTAACCAGTACACTATCCAGCCACTGTAGTGTGAATCACACCAGAAACAAGCATGCAGCTAATCTTGTCAGATCTTACAAAAATGTCAAACACCAGATCTGCTGCATGCTTGTTCAGGGTCTAGGGCTAAAAGTATTGGAGGCAGAGAATCTGCAGGATAGCCAGGTAACTGGTATTGCTTAAAAGGATTTTGTAAGATCTGACAAGATTAGCTGCATGCTTGTTTCTGGGGTGATTCACACTACTGCAGCCAAATAGATCAGCAGGGCTGCCAGGCAACTGGTATAGCTTAAAAGGAAACCAATATGGCAGCCTCCATATACCTCTCACTACAGTTCTCCTTTAAGCAACCTAATGGTTCTATTGCATTGAGCATAAATGTAAAATTTTAGGCTAGCTTCACTTACTTCTGTAGTAGTACAGTGCTTAGGGTGACGTGCCCACCACACAGTGAGATCTGGGTTTGATTCCCAGCTATGGTGTGATGTATACTCATGTATGTATCCCCAGCTATGGTATGATGTATACTCATGTATGTATTC
Source organism: Hyperolius riggenbachi (assembly GCF_040937935.1). NCBI lineage: Eukaryota > Metazoa > Chordata > Amphibia > Anura > Hyperoliidae > Hyperolius > Hyperolius riggenbachi. The sequence continues at coordinate 45,062,017 of NC_090656.1, forward strand.
CCAGCTATGGTATGATGTGTACTGGTTTTTAAAATAGTATAATTCCCTTTCAGAAGAGACCCTCCTCCCTCCGGTAGGAGGGAATAGGTAGAAGGGGAGGAGGGTGGAGGCCAATTAAAATCTCCCTAGCAGAGTGTGTAGCAGCTGTCCCATAACTAATTAGTGTAGGCAGGCAAATGGTATAAAGGACCTTGCTTGAAGGAGGGAGGGAGGGAGGGTGGGCAGGTCCTCCAGCAGTGATGTGTATTTCACTCAATTAGGTGTGGCTCCAGGTATTAGAGCTTTTGAAACATGTTTTCTATCATTTTTCCAGTTGATAGAATTTTTTTAAACTTTCAAAGTTCGCCTCCCCATTGAAGTCTATTGCGGTTCGCGAACTTTTTCGCGAACCGAACCTTTCGCGGAAGTTCGCGAACCTAAAATCGGAGGTTCGGCCCAACTCTACCACCCTGCTTACCTTTCTTGTATTGTCTCGCAGTAGATTGTGCTTATTTCTCCATGGTGCTGCCTACCACCCTGCTTACCTTTCTTGTATTGTCTCTCAGTAGGATGTGCTTCCCTTTAGGCATGCATTCATGACTACTGAAAATGATCAATGTGATGCTATTCATTTTGGCTTTGGAAAGCTATATGGAGCTTGGAATTATGCAAGTGGGATTCACCTCCCGCTGGATGTGCTCATCCCAGTTTCATCTAGTATACAAATTTCCATTACATTTGCATATACAATACATTATTTGCATCTTATTGATCATCTCCAATGACTACAAACACAATAGTCTTGTTCATATAGTGCTGGACTAAGGTGGGCGGATGCACATGTGGGGAGGGGTGGGCCTAAATGTGTCATGTACAGGGAAGTGGCATGGACAGGGTCTAGTAGTTAGTAGAACAAGCAAACTTAGTAGCCATAGCAAGGAAATGAACAGCGCTACTTAAAAACAGACTAGTGCCTACCTGCAAAAGAGTGCAAGCCCCACTTGTGGAGTCGAATACACACCGAGCATACACATGACCTGTCTACCACTGGAGGAGGATGTTAGTTTCCTGTAACAGCTTGCATGCAACCTATTAAGTACTCGTCCCTCCCACTGTGAAGAAGTCAATCCTCCATGGGAGGGGCCTAACACTAGCTAAATACTAACCTATGTACATGCATAGCCTGGGTGCGGCTAATCAAATAAAATAAAAAATTGAAAATTGCGCAAAAGGTGGATCAGCGCAACACCAGGCCGCCTCCGAATGGCCTCCAATCAGAGGTGTGCTGAGCCCCCCCAGAAACTACAAACGCACCTTGAACCCAAACAGAAGCTCTGCATATACAGTAAGCATGGCTGTTAAGTGGGAGCAGCTGACCAAAAACGAAATAAATTAGTACATAGCAAGGAAATGAACAGCGCTACTTAAAAACAGGCAAGTGCCTACCTGCAAAAGAGTGCAAGCCCCACTTGTGGAGTCGAATACACACCGAGCATACACATGACCTGTCTACCACTGGAGGAGGATGTTAGTTTCCTGTAACAGCTTGCATGCAACCTATTAAGTACCCGTCCCTCCCACTGCGAAGAAGTCGATCCTCCATGGGAGGGGCCTAACACTAACTAGATCCTAACCTATGTATATGCATAGCCTGGGTGCGGATAATCAAATAAAATAAAAAATTGAAAATTGCGCAAAAGGTGGATCAGCGCAACACCAGGCCGCCTCCGGTTAGGATTTAGTTAGTGTTAGGCCCCTCCCATGGAGGATCGACTTCTTCGCAGTGGGAGGGACGAGTACTTAATAGGTTGCATGCAAGCTGTTACAGGAAACTAACATCCTCCTCCAGTGGTAGACAGGTCATGTGTATGCTCGGTGTGTATTCGACTCCACAAGTGGGGCTTGCACTCTTTTGCAGGTAGGCACTTGCCTGTTTTTAAGTAGCACTGTTCATTTCCTTGCTATGTACTAATTTATTTCGTTTTTGGTCAGCTGCTCCCACTTAACAGCCATTCTTTTGGTGTATATGCAGAGCTTCTGTTTGGGTTCAAGGTGCGTTTGTAGTTTCTGGGGGGGCTCAGCGCACCTCTGATTGCAGGCCATTCGGAGGCTGCCTGGTGTTGCGCTGATCCACCTTTTGCGCAATTTTAAACTTAGTAGCCAAGTATGTTTTTTTTCTATAATCCAAACATTGCAGTTATTTGCATCAGTGTCCTCTTCTGGAATGTAATGCAGACTGTAAACATTGGGCATTACATTTCATTTAAAAAAAAAATGTAGTACAATGTATAATGAATTATATTTGCCAAATGGTAAACAGAAAAAGATTAAATATATTTTCAAAAACAGAATTGTTCAATGTATTTTGAACAATTTCTAAGAAAATGACCATAGGTGTTAAAGGATACCCGAGGTGACATGTTGAGATAGACATGTGTATGTACAGTGCCAAGCACACAATTAACTATCCTGTGTTCCTTTTTTTTCTTTCTCTGCCTGAAAGAGTTAAGTATCGGGTATTTAACAGGCTGACTCAGTCCTGACTCAGACAGGAAATGACTACAGTGGGATCCTCACTGAAGAAATTCCAACTATAAAACATTTTCCTAGCAGAAAATGGCTTCTGAGAGCAGGAAAGAGATAAAAAGGTTCAATATTTCATAGATTTTAGCTCTGGCATACTTCAATGAATGTGTCATTGAGCAAACAATTAAAACTATTAAAACTTAAAAAGTAGACTTAAAAATAAAATAAAACTGTGGAGTATCTTAAAAAGTCATTTTTAGGAGACGTAAGATAGAAACAATCATTTATTTTATTAGTTTATTTTTGCCTCGGGTGTCCTTTAACTTTTTTTTTAAAAAAAGCACTTAGAGATAGATCATGGGACTTGACCTCACAGATCATTATCCAAAAAAGTTTCGGAGTATTCTTAGTGGATTTGACGCAGCAAAAAAATAAAAACCTGTTTTATCATTCATTGTCTGAGCTCAATTCTCTGCATTGATACATTACTCCTGTGAGGTTAAATGTCCAAGCTTCTCCTCAGACATAAATTCCTCAGATCTGAAGCAGCTTTCATAAAACGAGGCTACGTTTTAGTGGGGTACACAGCGCAGTCATATTTTATCCACTCACTGATACGTCTTCTGTGTTATGTCATTAAATTCTCATTCTTCTGCTTGGCTCAAGCTTTCGTAATTTTTCAAGCAGTTGCAGTGTTGTGACACTTGCCAGGATTTTCCATACTAACGAAAGACGTAATGTAAGAGGGTCACTTTTCTTTAAATTGCTGCCTTGGGATCTCCTTTTACATCGTATTACTCTAATTAATCGCAAACAGGGCATTATTTTACACAAATTTTATATACAATTACATGTAAAATGCGGCATGTATTTTGTCAACTGCAAATTATAATAATTTATTCCTACTGCTCTATGTGAATATGTATTCCTTAATGTAAAATAATATTGTCAGTAAAGACTTAAAAAATGCTGTGACATTTATCATTCTGGAAGTAAATATTATTAAATATTAACTTTTCACTTCTATTTGAAGCCAGCTATGAGTGTTGTCCAGGACCTCAAATTTTATTTGCTTCAACCATGACACCAGTACTTTGTCGGTGTACTCTTTACATTCTCCTTAGTACTAACTTCACTCTTCTTGCATAGATAACTGGCTGCATCTAAGAGTAGGTGGCAAGGGCCACCAACTATGGGTCCACCTAGCAAATTCTGATTTCCCAACTCCATCCCAATTCACAATTCTTCCACATCTCTTTGTGCTGACTCCCACGATCCTGTGGCTTATCTACCCCTGGTAATATAACAAGTATGTCCAGTTGTCCACCAATGCCATAAGCTCCAACAATCAGTGGCGTAGGTCCCTCCCTCAACATCAGTATTAGCTCTTTATTGATCTTGTACTTGTAATAATCACTTATATAGATGCTTTGAATGATAAGAATCAATAACAGACTGTCCTCCATCTCCTTCTTGCACCTCTGATACTGTGGTTGTCCTTGGTAGGATTTGGTGCGCCATATGAATAGTTATGTACAGAGTGCTTGAGGGACACCCAATGTAAAACTTTCACTGGGGCCAATAATTCCTTAGCTATGTCTCTGCCCACAATAGTAAAGTCACCATTACCTTCCTCACCCATAAAAGGTATGGTCAGGTCTCAACAACACCTATATGGATAGGAGCCCCTGGGAGGGAGGGGGATCAGCAGAGGCATCATTTAGTTTTGGGACCCTCTACAGTTGCAGGAACTGTCACCCTTGATTTTATGCATCTGGTAGAAAGTATTGCAACTCTTCCTACACACCTGGTTTAATTAGCAAACCCTCACACACTGATCACACTGACATATTTTGTGGTTAGATACCAGAATCTGCTGTAGGGGAAATGTGCTAGCTAGCTGTTGTTGGTGTGGATTGAATCGCATGATCAGCTAAGCAGGTACTGTAAATGATGAGGATGGAAGGGCTGTGACTTTTACTTCAGTGGGGTATTTTATTGATTGCTCAATTTCCAAATGTAATTGCACGGCAAACAGATTATTCATCTAGAAATATTTTAACAGCTGGAAACAGAGGCACCAAAATAGGATAAAATATGCTAAAACAATTCAAAAATAGGAGGTAGTGGTGGACTTACCTCCTCCAATATAGACTTAGAAAAGTCAAGATTTAGCATAAATCAATCCTTAATCAAAACGCTCCAAACAGGCAGTGCATTTCTCAGGCTTTCACCCGCTTCATTAGGCAATAAAAGGAGCAACTAGGAGGATCAAACACAGCAGGCTAAAGGCCCATACACACGTCGGATTTCCGCGAACGACGGGTCGTTTGAATGTCCCGTCGTTCCGTCGTTCGCCCGCTAAATCGGGCATGTGTACAGACTATCGTTTGTTTGATAAGAGTGAGTTTGAGCGATCCACCGGGCGGATCGCTCAAACCCACTCTTATCAAACAAATGATAGTCTGTACACACGCCCGATTTAGCGGGCGAACGACGGAACGACGGGATATTTAAACGACCCGTCGTTCGCAGAAATCCGACGTGTGTATGGGCCTTAAGAGTACATTCAAATATTAACTATAGTGCATTTAAATACTTTGTTTGCCAAGAACATTAGAACCAGTTGCACACATAATTTTTAGACGGACAGTCATGTGTTAAAACACATACAAAAATATCAAGAACACAGAGGTAATAAAACCACGTGGGTCACCCCACCTTAAACCATAGGCATGAGAACATAAATGTACCGTATATACTCTAATACAAGTCGACCTCATGTATAAGTCAACTCCAATATCCAACCCTCTTAAGCTGGATTTTTTATCGACTCAAGTATAAGTCTACCCAGCAAAGTTAATGGCTGCACTTGGGGCTCAGGAGGGGTTAATGACTGCACTGCATACAGTATTGCAGCCATTAACCCCTTCTGTCCCTTAAGTGCAGTCAATACCTCCCTCCAGGCCCCGAAGTGCTGCAATAATTTACTCCCTTTTATGCAGCTCAGTAGTATTTTCCCCCTGCCCCTTTCCTTGTTAATTGTGTTGGCCAGGACTTTCAGACCTGTTTTCTTGGCATTTCCTTTCCTCAGAGTATCACTTACCACTGGGTAAATTGCTGGTAATGGAAATGTCACTATTAGTACACACGTTACTCAGTGTGCTCAGTGTTACCCATGACCCGTGTATAAGTTGACCCCTATACTTTTATGGGGTGAATCAGACCTAAATCTCTAGACTTATACTCGAGCATATACAGTATATAAAATATCAAATTAATAAAATAGCCCCAAACTGATGTTAGAAAAGCATATAAATAATATTCTATAAACCACTGGAAACTGCGGGTTAAATTAGCCTAACTAATATTATTATTATAATAATATTATTTATATGCTTTTCTAACATGTTATGTTTTGTTTACGTTTAGTAGAGATGGCCCGAATGGTTCGCCGGAGAACTTGTTCACATGAACTTAGCTGGTTAGTGAGTTCGACCCGCCCTCTATACTACATCATTGAGCTAAACTTTGACCCTCTACATCAAAGTCAGCAGACACATGGCAGCAAATCAGGCTGCACTCCCTCCTGGAGCCCCTCCACCCTTATAAAAAAGCAGCAGCGTTGGCCATTTTCTTACTCTGTGTGCTGCTGTATTAGTGAGAGAAGGGAGAGACATTGGAGAGATAGGGAAAGTGATAGTTAGAAGGTCTGTTAGCTTGCTCCTTGCTGATATTTGTTGATGAAAAGCACCCCAAAACTGCCCTTTTGAGAGCAAATCGCCCAAGTAAGAATGGGCCCATAGGGTTTCATTACGCTAGCGCTTTAAAAAAGCGCTAGCGTTTGAGCATTTTGCCAAAACGCTCTAGTGTAAATGAGGCCTAAGTCAGTCCCCACACAGAATCTCTGCCTGCAGGCCGCTTGACTGCCTTCTCCGCCACCACCAACAGATTCCAGGACTCCAGGTGGATTGCTGAATTTTTATGGCCCCTGCTGCTGCCAAACATAATAATAATTTTTCTGGTGCGTGTACATGCCTAATTTTTCTGGCTGCACTGTGGCTGCAACAACAAAACAAAAGGCATGTACATGTGTCAATTCTCCTTCGTGATCGTTACCTTGCCTCGGTGAAGGGGCTTGCGTATCACAATGAAGCAATAAGCTATATGAGTGTGTTGAGGGGGGGGGGCACACCCAAGATAATAAGGTTGTTGCTTCATTGTGGACAGACCAAATTCAATCAGCTGGACAGTCACTGTTCTGTCATTGAGCTACCGCAGCCTGACCATATGGGTTTGAAAACCGCCATCACCTGCACTCTCGCCATAGTGCGCACCAGTTCAGCACGGCCATCCCTACACAAACAGCTGTTTGTGGTGCGTTAAACAGTGAGTTTGGTCTGTCAGTGTGAAGCAGTACACTACTTACACTAACTGCTGATCCATGTATACACACGCAAGATGTTTTCAAGCACTTTAGGCCTCCAATTTAGCAATGTAATGTGATTTCTGCCTTTTAGGGATTATGACCCTGCTGTGCGTCAAATTCGTAATTTTCCCTGGGACTTTTGGCATGTATCTAACTCCGCCACGCCCCCTCCAGGTGTTAGACCCCTTAAAACAGTGGTTCCCAACCTTTTTGGAGTCGTGACACATCAAACCAAACGTTCAGATCTCCGTGACACGTAGACTATATGCATGTAATGAGAGACAGCGTTTCCCTAGTAAATGCACATAATAAGAGACAGCTTTTCACCAGTAAATGCACATAATAAGAGACCTCTTTTCACCAGTAAATGCACATAAGAGACCGCTTTTCACCAGTAAATGCACATAATGACAAACAGCCAGTTGTCCCCAGTATATGTAGCCAGGGATATATGTGCCCAGTATATGTAGCCAGGGGTATGTGCCCAGTATATGTAGCCAGGGGTATATGTGCCCAGTATATGTAGGCAGGTGTATATGTAGCCAGAGGTATATGTGCCCAGTATATGTAGCCAGGTGTATATGTCCCCAGTATATGTAGCCAGGGGTATATGTGCCCAGTATATGTAGCCAGAGGTATATATGCCCAGTATATGTAGCCAGAGGTATATATGCCCAGTATATGTAGTCAGGAGTATTTGTCCCCAGTATATGTAGGCAGGGGTATATGTCCCCGGTATATGTAGCCAGGGGGTATATGTCCCCAGTATATGTAGGCAGGGGTATATGTCCCCAGTATATGTAGGCAGGTGTATATGTCCCCAGTATATGTAGGCAGGTGTATATGTCCCCAGTATATGTAGGCAGGGGTATATGTCCCCAGTATATGTAGGCAGGGGTATATGTCCCCAGTATATGTAGGCAGGGGTATATGTCCCCAGTATATGTAGGCAGGGGTATATGTCCCCAGTATATGTAGGCAGGGGTATATGTCCCCAGTATATGTAGGCAGGGGTAAATGTCCCCAGTATATGTAGGCAGGTGTATATGTCCCCGGTATATGTAGCCAGAGGTATATGTGCCCAGTATATGTAGCCAGGGATATATGTGCCCAGTATATTGTAGCCAGGTGCCCCCCAGGAGGAGAGAGCGAGAGAAGGAGAGCAGCACCTCAGGGTGCTCTCCCTCCCTCGCTCTCTCCTCCGGAATGAAGTGCGGTGGCTGGCAGAGGGGCGGAACTTACCTTCCGTGTCCTCCGTCTGGTCTCGTCGCCGGCGCGGGATGATTTGCCACTATTCTGGCCTGATCCAGACCAGAGCAGCGGCTGCGGCACCAGAACTTCCGGCCGGCGCATGGAGTGACACGGAAGGTAAGTCCCGCCCGCTGCCAAACGCCGCCGCACACACAGATCGGAGGGGAGAGCGAGGGAGGCAGAGCACCCTAAGGTGAGAGAAGGGGGGGAGATGTCCCCCTTCTCCGCCGCTGCCCACAGCTTTACCTCCGCTGCGCTGCTTCCCTCCGAAAGCCGCGACACATACCCGAAGCTGCCGCGACACATGTATGTGTCGTGGCACATGGGTTGGGAACCACTGCCTTAAAACATAGCTTCCATCACTTTTGTGGCCAGAAACAGTGTTTGTAGTTTTTCAAGTTCACCTGCCCATTGAAGTCTATTGCGGTTCGAAAAGTTTGCAGGTTCTCAAACTTTTTCGGAAGTTTGAGTTCGAGGTTCGCAAACCGAAAATCGGAGGTTCGGGCCATCTCTATTGTTCAGGTGCAGCTCTGAGGAATGTTTTGTTTTTGAGAATTCCAAAGCCAAAGACAATAATGCCTGGTCACCTAAAAATGCTTCATACATACAGACTATGCTAAGTATCACTGGTAGGGCAGGCATACATTCCAATATACAGCAATACATAGATATAGGAAGTGTTTCTGATTCTGAAACTAGGAAAAGTACTGTAAAAGTTGGTTATCCTGAATAGTTTATTTCATTCTACTATGTCACTACAATGCCTCTTTAAAAGGCCTACTTCCTGGACAGTGCTCTAATAAAGCCTACTTCCTGGACAGTGCTCTAATACAGCCTACTTCCTGGACTGTGCTCTAATACAGCCTACTTCCTGGACAGTGCTCTAATACAGCCTACTTCCTGGACAGTGCTCTAATACAGCCTACTTCCTGGACAGTGCTCTAATACAGCCTACTTCCTGGACAGTGCTCTAATAAAGCCTACTTCCTGGACAGTGCTCTAATACAGCCTACTTCCTGGACTGTGCTCTAATACAGCCTACTTCCTGGACAGTGCTCTAAAACAGCCTACTTCCTGGACAGTGCTCTAATACAGCCTATTTCCTGGACAGTGCTCTAATACAGCCTACTTCCTGGACAGTGCTCTAATACAGCCTACTTCCTGGACAGTGCTCTAATACAGCCTACTTCCTGGACAGTGCTCTAATAAAGCCTACTTCCTGGACAGTGCTCTAATAAAGCCTACTTCCTGGACAGTGCCCAGATCCTGCTTCTTCTTGTTTCCATATTAAATGCATAACAATAACAACAACAGCAATAATAATCTGAAACAAAACCAAAAAATCTACCAAAGGGATCTAAATTAAAACGTGGATGTGGACCTTAATACGAATGCAAATCTAATATCTAAAAGGCCCCATTATCTCTATTTACAGCCTACACTAAAATGTTAAAAGTTAAACCACAGTATTAAGTCTGTGTTTATCCTCCTCTCTTCTTTATTCATTATAAATTAATTCCATAATGATTGGGACCCTGCTTTCTTTTATGCACCTCTCTCTACAGATGATTTGCTCCAAAGGACACATCTGTTATTTTATTTCTGCTGAAGTGGGCTGAAATCAGACAGTTATCTTCAAGTGCTGTAATTTACATCACCTTAGTGTACCCAGGATTCAGGTCACCGTTAAATATACAGTTCTTCAGGTGGAGGCTGAGCCTTGTCTCCCCACGCAGTTACTCGGCATACATATGAATATATCAATAAAAAATTCATTATAACATCTGTCTATGGGGCATTCTCTATTTAATAGAGATAGGCTTTCAGGCACCTTACACATGTAATGAAAAATTAGATGGTAACATCTCAGTCCGATGCATTTTCCCATGTACAAAATGTACTCTAATCAGCCGGCAACTGTTTCATTACGCAGTTTTTGCTGACGCTCTGATAAAATGTAATTGTACACCGTGGCGATATTAAACTGAAAAAGGAGGTCTTTTAGTGTAAATTAGCATCAAATGCCGAATGATTGCACGGACCTGGAAGAAAAACTGGTAAACAGATTCGGAATTACACAAACAGGGTTTTGTAATCATTTGTCCCAGCTTCTTATTCCTCATTAGGTAAAAGTCTACTGGAAAGCATAACTGTGCTTATGCTCATAAATTCAGTTATTTGTTTGCCCTCAAAAAATGACATTTTACCCTTTAAGAGTTCAGGCCTCTGTGGCCTAGTGACTCTCCAATCTACACTGAATGTGAGCTGCTGGACTATGACTGTAAAGCAGGAAACCCCTCCTTGACTAGAAAATCCCTGCCGATCAGAAGCTCCATCTCCTGTCTACTTTCTAGCTTCTTTGGGCAGACAGGATGACATCACCAATATTTACAGTCTGGATTGGCTATTAGGCTGCAATGGTCAGACCTCTGTATTTGGACATCCAAGACAGCAGATCCAATTTTAACCACTTCGGGACCAAACGGCTCTGGTGCCTTAAGGACCAGGGCCACCATTTTCCTTTATAAACAGTGATTACTGTAATTGGCTCACAGTAATCACAAGGTCAGGAGCCAATAAAAGAGATATTAAGCTCTACTGTCAGTGCAACAGCAGAGTGAGCGGGCTGTGGCGTTGCAGTATCAGCGCAAACAGCGGGAATGGCAGGCATGCAGAACGCGGAAGTTAAAATATATGCCCTGGCAGGCTTAATTGGACATAAACAGGGCACAGATTTCAAAAATTTAATGGAACCCAATAAGTGGACATCCCGAAAGAATCTTGAAAACTTTAGCCATGCTTCACCAAGGCTTTCTGGAGTTGGAGATGGAGAGCACTGACAAAGTCAAGGAAAACATATTCAAAGTATGATTGGATTAGCAATTGAAAAGGTTTAACATTTGAAATTAAAACATTTGCAACAAATGTGTCCTTCAGAATTTAATTTCTAACATTCTTCAGCCTCTTTCTCTTTACTCAGCTGCCTGACTCATGCAATTTGAATGTGTCAGAAAGATAGCTGGACAAGCCAACTGCTTGATTACCAGCCCCGAAGATAAGCAGCTTCTTTGAGGCCAAAGCCAGATGTATTCATGTTTTTAGAAATTGTTTTTATTGTTAGAGCTGTTAATTGAGCAGTTTATCTATTCAGTTATCTTTCTGACTCATTTAATTGCATTAGTCAGACAGTAGGCTAGAGAGCAAGTTTCAGGAATACTCGGATGTTGGTCTTTATAACTTAAAAAAAAAAAAAACATATTTAAAATGTATTAATTAAAATGTTTTTAGTAGGTTCTCAATACAATGATGCTTTATGGACACATATTAAGACTTTATCAATCTTGTCCTGGATTAGTTAAAGCAAATCTGTGAGCAAATAAAAAAAATGAATAAGTAAATAAATACAAGTTTGATACTAACCTAAGAATAAGAAAGCCTCATGATGTCCTGTGTTTATGTTCAAAGGATGAGGATTTCAGGAAAGAATCTAAAGTCATGTACCAGCGTTTTCAAGATCGCAGCTATCCGCACTTGGTCTTACGGCAAGCTTTAAAAAGGGCATGGAACCTGGACAGGCAGAGTTTGCTTGTCCCCAGAGGGATGGCATGAGGAGAGGGGCATGGACATGTTTGTTTCATTACCAGCTATGGATCCAGGAGCGTAACTAGAAATTACGGGGTCCCCCGCAAAACCTTTGATGGGGACCCACCACCCCCTAATCCCCCCCTTTGCTTCCTGCACAGGTAAACTGAGAACCAATGTTATTCAACTGACTAGTGCACACTGGAATGTTTCCCCATGCAGGTAAAAACAGACAGCAGTGAAGCATTGCATGCTTTTTCTCTATCAATTACATTAGCTTTTGTGATAAAACGTGCATGTTTTCACATATAAAGACACCCATGGTGTGCAGAAAATTGAATAGGGACTGTCTACAAGAACACTGGATAGGGACTGTCTACAAATCTTTGTCTACAAAACTTTGTATGATTCCTCATCAGTGGCTGAGCAAATGCAGTCATTAGAACAATTGTGCAGAGAGCAGAAAGTTTTTTTCCCTCGGTGCCCTTAGTTGTCAGTCTCTCAGGACAGGGAAAAGAAACTTCTCCCTTCACGGGGCTCGCTAAGGCTTCTGGGCCCCTTTGCGGCTGCATCCCTTGAAGGGTCTATTGCTACACCCCTGTATGGAGCCCATTGGGAGGGATTGATGGTCTTGCTAAATACATTCTGGCCAATTCTTCTTCTCAGGAGATCGCTGGGATTGTCATTGATGGCAGCCAGGAGGGCCCTTAATCTCAGTGACCAGCTAGTGCATAGTGAACTGCAGACTGGACCATGGCTCCAAAGTAGGGTCCGCCAGGGTATGTTTAAATGCTGAAAATGCAAGTTATGTTATGTTGAACATACAAATATATTCAAAAATAGCCTTGAGGACACTGATCCTTTATACATTGTGACACCACCAAAGTGGGCTGTATGATACAATGCCCCTGTAAACTTAAATATATTGGGAAATCGTAGAGGGCCCATAAAGGGAGGGTCCGAGCAGAAAAAAAGAGAAAATCTACTTACCTAGGGCTTCTCCCAGCCCCTGGCAACAGTACTGTGCCCTCACCGGAGCTCCAGCCAGTCCCCTGTGTTACAGACCTCAACCGACACTCGGGACAGCGCTCACGTGGTCTGGAGTGTTCTGCACAGATGCAATAATTTTGTGCCTGCGCAGAACACTCCAGGCTACATAAGCGATGTCGCGAGTGGCATGGCCACGTGCTTGTGCATGCGCAGTAGGTGCGGGTCAGCTTCTGCAACGGAGTGGACCCTGGGCCACCAGTGGGGAGCAAAGCTGCCGCAAGGGCACAAGATGGCTGCCAGGGGCTGGAGGAAGCCCCAGGTAAGTTTATCTTCTTTTTTAACACCCCGGATCTTCCCTTTAAGGATCGGTTACTGGAACATCTCAATCTCAAAAACAGCGATGTGTGATCTATGAACATTATAGGTAATGTCACAGCAACTAACTTAGACTGTCAGGAAGGAGGAGTGACTTTGATGAGATCCTTTATTGAAAAGACACATGGTGGATCTTCAGATTTGGTACAGTCACCCCTTCCAACCTGAATTCAGAAATGGACCTGTATCGCTTTTTGAAAGCATTATGGTTAAAACCTTGCTGGTTGGTTTGTGGGTTATCTCTTCTATTGATCAACAAATAGTTTTCTAGCCCGGTTTGGCACCCTATGTGATGGTAATCTCCTTGGACTGCAATACCATTCTCTGAATTAAGCCCACCCCCTGAGGCTGTTTATCAACATAGGTAGCAGAGTGGGTGTAACCTGCTCTTGAGATGGGTGGAGTTACTTGAGCCTTAAAGGAACCCTGAGCAGCCCCTGTAGCCTGCGAGGTCCCCTGGCGTACTGTTGGTCTCTTCCATGGTCCCACTGGTGGCTTCAGTAATCCGGTGACTTCGCGTCTGAGCCATTGTGCCACCACTCCCTGCAGCCAAGCTAAAAGCTGTTACTAGGCCCCAATGTAGAAGAGAGGCTGAGCCACTACATGGAAGGGGTGAGATCCATTTATGTGCTTAAAGAGAAACTTCGACCAAGAATTGAACTTTATCCCAATCAGTAGCTGATACCCCCTTTTACATGAGAAATCTATTCCTTTTCACAAACAGACCAGGGGGTGCTGTGTGGCTGATATTGTGGTGAAACCCCTCCCACAAAGAAATTCTGAGTAAGTACTCTTGGCAGTTTTCTGTCTGTAAACCCTGTTGCATTGTGGGAAATAGCTGTTTACATCTGTTTGCAACTGCCAAAACAGCAAGCAGCAGCTACATCACTTGCCAGCAGTAAAAATTTCACCATGTGATAAATGTCAGAATATAAATAAGGGATTTAAAATATTTTACAATAGGCAAACACTGACTAAATCATTTATATATACTGTAATTATTGTAAAAATGAAGCCAATTAACTTATCTGGATGTTTTTGGGATGTCGGAGGAAACCGGATTGCCTGGAGAAAACCCACATAGACACTGGGAGAACATACAAACTCCTTGCAGATGTTGACCTGGCTGGGATTCAAACAAGGGGCCCAGCGCTGCAAGGCTAGTGTGCTAACCACTGTGCCACCATGCTGCCATAGCAATATTACTGATATGATCGACATTGTATTTATATGAAAAGGATGCCTGGAAAAAAAAAGGGTGCCTGATGCAGCCGAGAAACATAAATTCAGTTATAAAAGGGCACTGGGTATAGCCGAGAAAAGTGCTTTCGGTTATAAAAGGGCACCAGGTATAGCCCAGATAAGTGACTTCAGTTGTAAAAGGGCACCGGATATAGCAGAGATTAGTGATTTCAGTTGTAAAAGGGCACCGGATATAGTGGAGATAAGTGATTTCAGTTGTAAAAGGGTACCGGATATAGTGGAGATAAGTGATTTCAGTTATAAAAGGGCACCGGATATAGCGGAGATGAGTGATTTCAGTTGTAAAAGGGCACCGGATATAGCAGAGATTAGTGATTTCAGTTGTAAAAGGGCACCGGATATAGTGGAGATAAGTGATTTCAGTTGTAAAAGGGCACCGGATATAGTGGAGATAAGTGATTTCAGTTGTAAAAGGGTACCGGATATAGTGGAGATAAGTGATTTCAGTTGTAAAAGGGAACCGGATATAGTGGAGATAAGTGATTTAAGTTGTAAAAGGGAACCGGATATAGCGGAGATGAGTGATTTCAGTTGTAAAAGGGCACCGGATATAGCGGAGATTAGTGATTTCAGTTGTAAAAGGGTACCGGATATAGCAGAGATGAGTGATTTCAGTTGAAAAAGGGCACCGGATATAGCAGAGATTAGTGATTTCAGTTGTAAAAGGGCACCGGATATAGTGGAGATTAGTGATTTCAGTTGTAAAAGGGCACCGGATATAGTGGAGATAAGTGATTTCAGTTGTAAAAGGGCACCGGATATAGTGGAGATAAGTGATTTCAGTTGTAAAAGGGAACCGGATATAGTGGAGATAAGTGATTTCAGTTGTAAAAGGGAACCGGATATAGCGGAGATGAGTGATTTCAGTTGTAAAAGGGCACCGGATATAGTGGAGATGAGTGATTTCAGTTGTAAAAGGGCACCGGATATAGCGGAGATGAGTGATTTCAGTTGTAAAAGGGTACCGGATATAGGGGAGATAAGTGATTTCAGTTGTAAAAGGGAACCGGATATAGCGGAGATGAGTGATTTCAGTTGTAAAAGGGTACCGGATATAGTGGAGATAAGTGATTTCAGTTGTAAAAGGGAACCGGATATAGTGGAGATAAGTGATTTCAGTTGTAAAAGGGAACCGGATATAGCGGAGATGAGTGATTTCAGTTGTAAAAGGGCACCGGATATAGCGGAGATTAGTGATTTCAGTTGTAAAAGGGTACCGGATATAGTGGAGACAAGTGATTTCAGTTGTAAAAGGGAACCGGCTACAGCAGAGATGAGTGATTTCAGTTGAAAAAGGGCACCGGATATAGTGGAGATAAGTGATTTCAGTTGTAAAAGGGAACCGGATATAGTGGAGATAAGTGATTTCAGTTGTAAAAGGGAACCGGATATAGCGGAGATGAGTGATTTCAGTTGTAAAAGGGCACCGGATATAGTGGAGATGAGTGATTTCAGTTGTAAAAGGGCACCGGATATAGCGGAGATGAGTGATTTCAGTTGTAAAAGGGCACCGGATATAGCGGAGATGAGTGATTTCAGTTGTAAAAGGGCACCGGATATAGCAGAGATTAGTGATTTCAGTTGTAAAAGGGCACCGGATATAGTGGAGATAAGTGATTTCAGTTGTAAAAGGGCACCGGATATAGTGGAGATAAGTGATTTCAGTTGTAAAAGGGTACCGGATATAGTGGAGATAAGTGATTTCAGTTGTAAAAGGGAACCGGATATAGTGGAGATAAGTGATTTAAGTTGTAAAAGGGAACCGGATATAGCGGAGATGAGTGATTTCAGTTGTAAAAGGGCACCGGATATAGCGGAGATTAGTGATTTCAGTTGTAAAAGGGTACCGGATATAGCAGAGATGAGTGATTTCAGTTGAAAAAGGGCACCGGATATAGTGGAGATAAGTGATTTCAGTTGTAAAAGGGAACCGGATATAGTGGAGATAAGTGATTTCAGTTGTAAAAGGGAACCGGATATAGCGGAGATGAGTGATTTCAGTTGTAAAAGGGCACCGAATATAGTGGAGATGAGTGATTTCAGTTGTAAAAGGGCACCGGATATAGCGGAGATGAGTGATTTCAGTTGTAAAAGGGTACCGGATATAGGGGAGATAAGTGATTTCAGTTGTAAAAGGGAACCGGATATAGCGGAGATGAGTGATTTCAGTTGTAAAAGGGTACCGGATATAGTGGAGATAAGTGATTTCAGTTGTAAAAGGGAACCGGATATAGTGGAGATAAGTGATTTCAGTTGTAAAAGGGAACCGGATATAGCGGAGATGAGTGATTTCAGTTGTAAAAGGGCACCGGATATAGCGGAGATTAGTGATTTCAGTTGTAAAAGGGTACCGGATATAGTGGAGACAAGGGATTTCAGTTGTAAAAGGGAACCGGCTACAGCAGAGATGAGTGATTTCAGTTGAAAAAGGGCACCGGATATAGTGGAGATAAGTGATTTCAGTTGTAAAAGGGAACCGGATATAGTGGAGATAAGTGATTTCAGTTGTAAAAGGGAACCGGATATAGCGGAGATGAGTGATTTCAGTTGTAAAAGGGCACCGGATATAGTGGAGATGAGTGATTTCAGTTGTAAAAGGGCACCGGATATAGCGGAGATGAGTGATTTCAGTTGTAAAAGGGCACCGGATATAGTGGAGATAAGTGATTTCAGTTGTAAAAGGGCACCGGATATAGTGGAGATAAGTGATTTCAGTTGTAAAAGGGCACTGGATATAGTGGAGATAAGTGATTTCAGTTGTAAAAGCGAACCGGATATAGTGGAGATGAGTGATTTCAGTTGTAAAAGGGCACCGGATATAGCGGAGATAAGTGATTTCAGTTGTAAAAGGGAACCGGATATAGCGGAGATAAGTGATTTCAGTTGTAAAAGGGAACCGGATATAGTGGAGATGAGTGATTTCAGTTGTAAAAGGGAACCGGATATAGTGGAGATGAGTGATTTCAGTTGTAAAAGGGCACCGGATATAGTGGAGATGAGTGATTTCAGTTGTAAAAGGGCACCGGATATAGTGGAGATTAGTTATTTCAGTTGTAAAAGGGAACCGGATATAGTGGAGATGAGTGATTTCAGTTGTAAAAGGGCACCGGATATAGCGGAGATGAGTGATTTCAGTTGTAAAAGGGCACCGGATATAGTGGAGATGAGTGATTTCAGTTGTAAAAGGGCACCGGATATAGCGGAGATGAGTGATTTCAGTTGTAAAAGGGTACCGGATATAGGGGAGATAAGTGATTTCAGTTGTAAAAGGGAACCGGATATAGCGGAGATGAGTGATTTCAGTTGTAAAAGGGTACCGGATATAGTGGAGATAAGTGATTTCAGTTGTAAAAGGGAACCGGATATAGTGGAGATAAGTGATTTCAGTTGTAAAAGGGAACCGGATATAGCGGAGATGAGTGATTTCAGTTGTAAAAGGGCACCGGATATAGCGGAGATTAGTGATTTCAGTTGTAAAAGGGTACCGGATATAGTGGAGACAAGTGATTTCAGTTGTAAAAGGGAATCGGCTACAGCAGAGATGAGTGATTTCAGTTGAAAAAGGGCACCGGATATAGTGGAGATAAGTGATTTCAGTTGTAAAAGGGTACCGGATATAGTGGAGATAAGTGATTTCAGTTGTAAAAGGGAACCGGATATAGCGGAGATGAGTGATTTCAGTTGTAAAAGGGCACCGGATATAGTGGAGATGAGTGATTTCAGTTGTAAAAGGGCACCGGATATAGCGGAGATGAGTGATTTCAGTTGTAAAAGGGCACCAGATATAGTGGAGATAAGTGATTTCAGTTGTAAAAGGGCACCGGATATAGTGGAGATAAGTGATTTCAGTTGTAAAAGGGCACTGGATATAGTGGAGATAAGTGATTTCAGTTGTAAAAGGGAACCGGATATAGTGGAGATGAGTGATTTCAGTTGTAAAAGGGAACCGGATATAGCGGAGATAAGTGATTTCAGTTGTAAAAGGGAACCGGATATAGTGGAGATGAGTGATTTCAGTTGTAAAAGGGAACCGGATATAGTGGAGATGAGTGATTTCAGTTGTAAAAGGGCACCGGATATAGTGGAGATGAGTGATTTCAGTTGTAAAAGGGCACCGGATATAGTGGAGATTAGTTATTTCAGTTGTAAAAGGGAACCGGATATAGTGGAGATAAGTGATTTCAGTTGTAAAAGGGAACCGGATATAGTGGAGATAAGTGATTTCAGTTGTAAAAGGGAACCGGATATAGCGGAGATGAGTGATTTCAGTTGTAAAAGGGCACCGGATATAGCGGAGATTAGTGATTTCAGTTGTAAAAGGGTACCGGATATAGTGGAGACAAGTGATTTCAGTTGTAAAAGGGAACCGGCTACAGCAGAGATGAGTTATTTCAGTTGAAAAAGGGCACCGGATATAGTGGAGATAAGTGATTTCAGTTGTAAAAGGGAACCGGATATAGTGGAGATAAGTGATTTCAGTTGTAAAAGGGAACCGGATATAGCGGAGATGAGTGATTTCAGTTGTAAAAGGGCACCGGATATAGTGGAGATGAGTGATTTCAGTTGTAAAAGGGCACCGGATATAGCGGAGATGAGTGATTTCAGTTGTAAAAGGGCACCGGATATAGGGGAGATAAGTGATTTCAGTTGTAAAAGGGCACCGGATATAGTGGAGATAAGTGATTTCAGTTGTAAAAGGGCACCGGATATAGTGGAGATAAGTGATTTCAGTTGTAAAAGGGCACTGGATATAGTGGAGATAAGTGATTTCAGTTGTAAAAGGGAACCGGATATAGTGGAGATGAGTGATTTCAGTTGTAAAAGGGAACCGGATATAGCGGAGATAAGTGATTTCAGTTGTAAAAGGGAACCGGATATAGTGGAGATGAGTGATTTCAGTTGTAAAAGGGAACCGGATATAGTGGAGATGAGTGATTTCAGTTGTAAAAGGGCACCGGATATAGTGGAGATGAGTGATTTCAGTTGTAAAAGGGCACCGGATATAGCGGAGATTAGTTATTTCAGTTGTAAAAGGGAACCGGATATAGTGGAGATAAGTGATTTCAGTTGTAAAAGGGAACCGGATATAGTGGAGATGAGTGATTTCAGTTGTAAAAGGGCACCGGATATAGTGGAGATGAGTGATTTCAGTTGTAAAAGGGCACCGGATATAGTGGAGATTAGTTATTTCAGTTGTAAAAGGGAACCGGATATAGTGGAGATGAGTGATTTCAGTTGTAAAAGGGCACTGGATATAGTGGAGATAAGAGATTCAGTTGTAAAAGGGCACTGGATATAGTGGAGATAAGAGATTTCAGTTGTAAAAGGGCACCAGATATAGCGGAGATAAGAGATTTCAGTTGTAAAAGGGCACCAGATATAGCATAGATAAGTGATTTCAGTTGTAAAAGGGCACCAGATATAGTGGAGATAAGAGATTTGGGTTATAAACGTCTCCCTACTCTCACACAGAACCCTCCCCTGGTGGTACACAACCCTAAGACCCCCCCCCCTTATGGTGCCTAACATGGTGGGAGGGCATTGTGGCCCATGATTGTTGCTGAAACTGCTAATTCATTGATAGGGTTTGCCCCGCCCACTATAATTACAGGGTTTGGTAACTAAGTTATTAGACACAGGAGTTTAATCCCTGCTTACTTACAGTGAATCTGAGGTAAACTTTTACTCATTGCATAATTGTGTTCCTTTCCTATTGTTTATAGGGCATTCCTCAAGCCAAATACTTTTTTGTTTTTGTTTTAATACTCTAATTCCCTATAAACTTAATAAACCACACCCACAGGTTTCAGAGAGCCTTGGCAGTAGCAAGGGCTCATGGGAGCTCAGTCTAGGCAGGAGGAGGAGGAGGAGGTGTTACTAGCTATTGATTTCAGAGGCAGAGGGGATGAGGGAGGAGGGGGGATTCGTTTTTTTTCACAGGCTTAGTGCTCAAGATACAGATAAGCCTGCCTCTGTGTAATGTTTACAAACAACATGGCTGCGGTCATTGTATCACAGGAATAAATAATCATAAGCTTTTGAAGCTGTTTGCAGCTAGATTTGCTACACAATGCTCTAAACTTTAGATAAGATATACAGACAAGTTACTTGTTATAGTTAGTTTTTCATCTCGGATCCGCTTTAAATACGTGAGACCCTCCTTTTCTTTGTAGCCACACTCCTTTCCTATGTGTGTACAGGTATGGTTTACTGCACAGGCACAAGTATGGCCTGCGCAGTAACTCTGTAACAAAAAAAATATCCCTTGGAGGGTACTCACCTCGGGAGGGGGAAGCCTTAGGGTCCCGATGAGGCTTCCCCCTCCCCTGCAGGCAGTCCAGCGCTTAAATCTGCTTTCATCTCAATTGCGGAGTAAGGGGGACTCTGCAGAAACTATTCATACACTTTAACCATGCCTAAAAGTCAATATTTAAGCACCTAAAGCATTACTTAGTACAAGAGTATTTTCTTACAACTGACCACATCGACCAGCTGAAAATAATTCATATATAGCTGCATATAAAATACACCCAACAGTGCTGCCATTGCTACCTCGTTCTTGCTCAGCTGCCTACGTTACGGAACATCATCACCACCTGTGTGTCTCTGCTTGACATCCAGATTTTCATAGCTAACATAAATAAATAGCAGGGATTACATTGCCACCTCTATGGGACACCTCTCAGTTTCTACACCGGGGATAGCGGAAAATATATTTTTAATTAAAAAAAAAAGGAAAGCGTTAACAAATCTTCAAAGCAGCTAATATGGGTGCCCCCTAACCTCTAACGCCAGCTCTACTATGGTTCAAGACAAACACACTACAGAACTGCTTTAGCTTTTTCAACAAGCTTATTTCTCGAACTTAATTAAAACTTTGTTCCCTCTTTTATTCAATTTATGAAGCCCAGCCAGTAGGATTAAACGATTAGTTAAAAAAAAAAAGAAGGTCCCATTTGTGAGCAACTCATAAGCTGAGGCTGCTAGGCATCTCGGTTGTACTCCATTAAATTAATAAGGAATGAATAGACTGATCCATTATGAATAAAACGGTGGGGAGCCTAGGCATTGCTTCGTACTTTTTCTTCACACTCCTTGGAGAACATTTGTGTGAAATGATTATGTTCATATTCATTCAATTGGAATTCTGCAAAAGTAGAATGCATAAATTACTCTAAGGATCTCCGATGCAATGTTTATGTTAAACATTGTGTGTATGAATTAATATGACTATTATAAAGCCATTACCCTGCAATGTATTTACCTATATACGCTATTCCAGAGGCTTAACCCTTAAGACATTGCGCTGCACCTATCCAGAGGGCCTGTGCGTGAGATGCTGATCGTTAATGCTGAGGGACTTTTAGATAATGTTTCTGCAAATTAAATTAGATTTGCTTAGCTAAATTTTCCATTTCATGCACTTAAATTTAATAAGAGGTAGAACAAGCCATCATACATCGGGGCAAGTCATTTTGAAATGAGCAGGCAGTCGGCAGCTTGCAGTACATTAGCTGACGTTCAGCATTAGAGTTGGTTTTCCAAAGAACTTTACGAGAACCGGTCACTATTGACGACAGAGCGCTAAAGTATTATGATTTTGCAAGTTTACTAAATAACTACATTTGCCCGCTTGTTTAGCCTTACTTAAAGGGGTTCTGTGGGCGTTGTGGAAGAGAAAAAAACGGACACTTACTTTGGGCTTCTATCAGCCCCGTGCAGCGGTAATGTCCCACGACGTCCTGCTCCCATCCGCCGTTCCCCGCAGCCGGCACCGGGCTATTATTCGTCTGACATACAGACGAATAATGCGCGTTGCCGTGCCTCCGCTCGCGTCATCTGAGGCTTACTGTGCAGGCGCGGTACAACGGAGCCTTGTACTGCGCTTGCGCAGTAAGCTTCCGATGATGCAGGCGGAAGCGAGCGGGTGCGCGGCCACTCTAGCGCAGCCGCAGTTGGATCCCATGCCGCTTAGACCGGGGCCGGCGGCGGAGAACGGCAGATGGGAGGAGGACGGCGTGGGACATTACCGCTTTTTTGTCCGTTTTTCTCTTCCACAACCCCCACAGAACCCCTTTAAAGCAAACCTGAAGCAAAAATAAACATATGAGATAATCAATTGTATGTTGAGTACAGCTAAGAAATAGAACATTATAAGCAAAGGAAAGAGTATCATATCATTTTCCAGTACAGGAAAAATTAAAAAACTTCAGTTGTTATCTATGCAAAAGAGCTTCTCTGAGCTATTCAATCCACTTGGTGGAAAACAGAGTTGTTTTCTGAAGCACTTAAACAGCCAAGAAACAGTAAGAGACAGCTTGAGATAAGGTTTTACTGCAGGAAAGTTCGAAGGGTCATTATTTCTGCTTTGTTTTATAGCTTTAAAGACCAGAGTGTGCTTTTAAAATGACAACTGTGACAGTATGATGAAATGTTCTAAGAAAAGCTATATAACTTAATCTGCAACCTGTTTTGCAACCTTGTCTTACTGTCTGCTACTTACCTTGACCATTAGGTGTATATAAACCTTTAATCAGTGTCACCTGTATGGATGTATCCAATGGTGATTGCTGCAGGCACATAGTGCCATATAGGGATATCACTTGCAGGGATGATCGTAGTCAGCCAACTTCGCTACGCTGGAACTACGCATAGTTTTACGCAATTTCGCTTCACCAAACTACGGCTTCGAAATCAAATATTCGCTTCGTATGCATTTTGTAGACTACGCGTTAAAATACGCAATTACGCGTAGTGTAAAGCGGATGCGGATGCTTATGCTCGTATGCAGAAAATTTTACGCATTAATTCTTCATGAAATGCTTCTACCGGTAACTCTTCTATGCGTACATTCCCCTTTCCAATGCGTAAATTTGTAAGCATGCAACCGCACGAGGAAAATTAGACGCGAGTAATGCATTCGTAGTTCACTACGCAATACACATGTTAACTACGTATAGTGGGCGTAAGCTACGTGTAGAGGTACTTCGCTACGCGTAAATTCGTAAGCGTAGTTTTGAAACTTCACCTACGAACTACGATGCGTAGATGCAAACTATGATGCGTAAATTCGCACTGGCGTAATTTCTGCTCAACCCTGATCACTTGGGTATAGCCAAGAGATGGTATGCTATTTTTATGAAGAGGGGATGAGGGACAACTGGGTTGCACATAATGGATCTACTTCTGGTGGGTGTAGTAAGCACGAGAACATTGGCCTTTCTTGTCAGACTTGTTTAAAAGTCTGGCTTTTCAGGTGGCTAGTTGGCCCTGAGAAGCTCCAGTATATATGCTAGATTCTAAACCAAGATGGCTCCAAAACTCTGCCTTGGGCAAAATTCATCTAACTTGTGTTTGAGACTTTTGCCCTGACACATACTTTACATTTGCTTCAATTCTTCGACGTTCTTCTACGCTCTTACCACACTGAAACCCAACCTACTTCTAGTGACTGGATGCCACAGCATGGGAGTTCTCACACAGCAAAGAATACAGTGTCCGTTAGGGGTAATGTAGAGCAGTGTTTCTCAAACTTGTCCTCGTGGCTCCCCAACAGTGCATGTTTTTTCAGGCAACCTCACCTTTGCACAGGTGGGGTAATTAGTGTCTTAGCTAGGTGGATTCCATGTAGCTGAGACACTAATCACCCCATCTGTGCATAGGTGAGATTGCCTGCAAAACATGCACTGTTGGGAAGCCACGAGGACAGGTTTGAGAAACACTGGTGTAGAGTGTGTTGGTGAAGACTAAAGGCTCTTTTAATTTCAGGTCCCAACTAAGACTGCATCAACTGCCTTCCAACAGGTAAAGTCTATCTGACAAACACAAAAATGAAGGACACCAAGAGCCCAATTTAGTGTCGTATGTACTGATAAATGAAGGTGTGTAGGAAGAGTAAATGCAGGGTCACCACATAGGTAACCACTGTAAATGCAGGTGGGGAGATTAGACCTGTCCCCACTCAGGATTAAGAAGTCACTCTTTGTAGATCAGGAAAAAAGGGGCAACACCACTCCAACAAGGGTGGACTTATACAACGTGGTATGGATACAGAGGCGCCAAAAGGATAAAAGGATCTAAAATGTTTAAAAGTTGAGGAGGCAGTGGTGGACTTACCTTCTCCAAGCAAACACAAGATAATGCCAGTCACTTTTCAAGAAGGCAATTTATTTACACACTACAGAGAATGATACAACGTGTTTCACGGGAGTGACCCTCTTCTTCAGGCAAGAGAAGGCCATACATGATTCCTAAAACCTGCTTTCTTAACCCGTTATTCTGGCTATCAATCCCAATGCCAGCCTGTGACAACTGTACTGCCAGTGGACAACTCTGGCCCTGCCCCTCCTTTTGCCAGCCCTAGGCTAAGCACTAGGCTAGGCCTCTACTGAGTTTTATCCACACTGCAAGGTTCCCCATCCTACTTTATTGTTCTCCATTAGGGTAACCCTGAGGGCTGCAAGTGCAACCTGGCAGTCATAGCAAAGTAATCTGCTGCGTGTAAGAGATAGCGGTCCATTATGGGACACCCTGTTGAAGACCAATGACTACTTAGACTCCACACCCTGGAGGAGCTCACATCATCTAGGAACAACAGAGCCCTGACAGCATTACAAAGTAAGGTTAAATGCTCAACGGTCATTTACCTTTCCATAGCTACAGGTGACATTGAATTATGATACCTATTACTGTATGACAGAGAAAAAAAAAGCACATCAAAGTTCTGTCTAATTTTTTTCAGCTACAAAACATGACATGAACATTTCTGTTAACGTTATATTGGTGCCTACAGCCATTCCATCATTCTTAATAATCTGTCACTACGACAGGATTTGGTGTCTTCATACATGAAATTTATCAAGAAATTGGACTCACGGCAGCAATTTTTGTGCCTAGTCCGCATGTCAATATTTATTTCATGCCAAGTGAAAATGGCAATCGATAACCATTTTGAAATATCCTCCCTGCGTAGTACTAATAGATTGTAATGCTAATAAAGATGGCTTCATGTTTCATTCTGTGAGAGCATTGCCTTCTGCCTCATCAGATTTGTCCGAATGGCAGTCACCTGCGGAAGGACTTTTGCCGGAGCTGACGTGATTGGTGCTGAAGGCCGATCACCGCGATGAACATTCCATCTGCTACGCGTTTCATCTCTAATGATAAAATATCTGCTGCACATCTACTTACTTACCTGTTACTGGATGCAAATCAGTCTGTTAAGACATAATTCCAATTAGGCAAAATCAAATCCAGTAAACATATGTTAAAATATGAAAACAATTAGAAACTAAAATATAAAAGCATTGTCATGTAGAATATATATATTTTTTTACAGCTAAAAGAGAACGCCTTGTTATTTTATTGAATTGTGCAATTAAGAAGAATGATCTAAAAAAAATTGAAGTTTTTTTGTTCTTCGAAAGTTATCTTCAGAAGATTTTTAAGGAAATGCTGACCACATGTTTTGTACTGGACCTGAACTCTTGCACAGGACAGAAGGAAAAGAGAAAGAAATGCACCCTGTATGTATATGGAGAGTTTAGCCTGTCTAAGTTGCCCTCATCTGTGACTAATCACAACTGTAATTTGATCTCTCAGCTGTGTCAGCTGATTGCCTTGGCAGAAAGCTAATTTGTAAACACAGTGTGTTAACCCTATGTCTGCTTCCATGAAAGCAGGAAATAGACACACTGCAGATTTATTGCAGGATTTGTATCAGCTGTAACAAAGAAGTGTTCTTCTTTGAAGGCTATTATGCTGTTGCTTCTCTTTTAGAGCAGAGAGGAAGTTCTGAGCTTACGTAGGTCTGCTTTAAGGCTCGTACACACGCTATACAAAAGTCGTAATGAAGAAATGACCAACTAAAGACCATCGATTTTCTGCCTGGAAAAAAGAAATGACTTATCATAAAAACGACGATCTACACACTGACCAACGCTGTTGCTGATGAGCTAATTAAAATATCGTGTCAGAGTGTAAAAGTGATCTAATGAGTGTCTCCCAACCTTGTCCACATGTAATGACCAAACAACATTTGTAGTTCAAATTTGAAAAGACACACAGTTGTTTTCCATGCCGTAGTTGAGTATATTGTATAGTATCAAGGCGTGCAAAAGAATAGACGTATAACAGGCAAGTTCTGGCTATTGTTCCCTAGATCAGCTCCTTGCATGTGGTACAGCAGATCTTTGCACGTGGTACAGCAGATAGTACCTTGCACGTGGTTCTGTATGCCTTTTTTCCTTGAGTTATTACTACTGGACTCTTACAATGGTTTCACATGATATAAGCAGCTGCTTGCCTCTTATTGTTATTGGAGGACAAGTAACTTCCTCTCTCCACTGCTAACACTAATCTCTCCCTCTCCACTAGAAGCACTAACTTCCCTTCTCCTCTCCGAACACTAACCTCCCACTAGAAACACTAACTTCCCTTCTCCTCTCCTAACTCTAACCTTCCCCCGCGCCACTAGAAGCACTAACTTCCCTTCTCCTCTCGTAAATCTAACCTCCCCCTGCTCCACTAGAGGTAGTAACTTCCCTTCTCCTCTCCTAACGCTAACCTTCCCCCGCTCCACTAGAAGCACTAACTTCCCTTCCTGCTCTCGTAAATCTAACCTCCCACGCTCCACTAGAGGCACTAACTTCCCTTCTCCTCTCCTAACTCTAACCTTCCCCCGCTCCACTAGAAGCACTAACTTCCCTTCTCCTCTCCTAACCCTTACCTCCCCCGCTCCACTAGAAGCACTAACTTCCCTTCTCCTCTCCTAAATCTAACCTCCCCCGCTCCACTAGAGGCACTAACTTTCCTTCTCCTCTCGTAACTCTAACCTTCCCCCGCGCCACTAGAGGCACTAACTTCCCCTTTTCTCTCCTACCTCCAAACTCCCCCCTCTCCACTAGAAGCACTAACTTCCCTTCTCCTCTCCTAATTCTAACCTCCCCCCGCTCCACTAGAGGCACTAACTTCCCTTCTCCTCTCCTAACTCTAACCTCCCCCCTCTCCAATAGATGCACTAACTTCCTGTCTTCCCTCCTCAATCTAACCTCCCCCCACTCCACTAGAGGAACTAACTTCCCTTCTCCTCTCCTAACTCTAACCACCCCACTCCACTAGAGGTAGTAACATCCTCTCCCCACTACTAACACTAACCTCCCCCCTCTCTATTAGAAGCACTAACTTCCTCTCTCCTCTCCGAACACTAATCCCCCCCTCCCCCCTCTAGAGGCAGTAACTTCCTCTCTCCAAGAATAACACTAACCTCCCCCTCTCCACTAGAAGCACTAACTTCCCTTCTCCTCTCGTAAATCTAACCTCCCCCTGCTCCACTAGAGGTAGTAACTTCCCTTCTCCTCTCCTAACGCTAACCTTCCCCCGCTCCACTAGAAGCACTAACTTCCCTTCCTGCTCTCGTAAATCTAACCTCCCACGCTCCACTAGAGGCACTAACTTCCCTTCTCCTCTCCTAACTCTAACCTTCCCCCGCTCCACTAGAAGCACTAACTTCCCTTCTCCTCTCCTAACCCTTACCTCCCCCGCTCCACTAGAAGCACTAACTTCCCTTCTCCTCTCCTAAATCTAACCTCCCCCGCTCCACTAGAGGCACTAACTTTCCTTCTCCTCTCGTAACTCTAACCTTCCCCCGCGCCACTAGAGGCACTAACTTCCCCTTTTCTCTCCTACCTCCAAACTCCCCCCTCTCCACTAGAAGCACTAACTTCCCTTCTCCTCTCCTAATTCTAACCTCCCCCCGCTCCACTAGAGGCACTAACTTCCCTTCTCCTCTCCTAACTCTAACCTCCCCCCTCTCCAATAGATGCACTAACTTCCTGTCTTCCCTCCTCAATCTAACCTCCCCCCACTCCACTAGAGGAACTAACTTCCCTTCTCCTCTCCTAACTCTAACCACCCCACTCCACTAGAGGTAGTAACATCCTCTCCCCACTACTAACACTAACCTCCCCCCTCTCTATTAGAAGCACTAACTTCCTCTCTCCTCTCCGAACACTAATCCCCCCCTCCCCCCTCTAGAGGCAGTAACTTCCTCTCTCCAAGAATAACACTAACCTCCCCCTCTCCACTAGAAGCACTAACTTCCTGTCTTCTCTCCTAATTCTAATCTCCCCCCCCCCCTCACTCCACTAGAGGTAGTAACTTCCTCTCTCCAATACTAACACTAACCTTCCCCTGCTCCACTAGAAGCACTAACTTCCTCTCTCCACTACTAACACTAACCTCACCTCTTCACTAGAAGCATTAACTCCCTCTCTCCTCTCCGAACACTAATCCCCCTCCCCCCTCTAGAGGCAGTAACTTCCTCTCCCCAAGAATAACACTAACCTCCCCCTCTCCACTAGAAGCACTAACTTCCTGTCTCCTCTCCTAATTCTAACCTCCCCCCCCCCCTCACTCCACTAGAGGTAGTAACTTCCTCTCTCCAATACTAACACTAACCTCCCCCTGCTCCACTAGAAGCACTAACTTCCTGTCTCCTCTCCTAGTTTTAACCTCCCCCCGCTCCACTAGGGGTAGTAACTTCCTCTCTCCACGACTAACACTAACCTCCCCCCTCTCTTCTAGAAGCACTAATTTCCCTTCTCCTCCTCTCTGAACACTAACCTCCCCCCTTGCCATTGCCGCTACATGAGTATACCAATTCTGCCAAGCTGATATTGCACCCCGTGCTGTGTGATACTCCTGCTATTTTATTGCCCGAGGAAGCGGGACTATGCCCGTGAAATGCGTTGCCAGTTGTTATTAGGAGTGTGTGAATAAATTGTTACTACCTCAGTTGACAGCATCGTGTCTGTTTTTGGCTGGTCCACCACAGCCTCCTGAACTTTTAAATGTTTTTAGCATATTGTATTCTTTTGGCGCCTCTGTACATCTTTACAGATCTCGATATCCACTCATGGTGGAAGGGTGGTACACCCTCCTTTTCTTCTATCCACAGAGAGCGACATCTTAGTCCTGAGTGGGGACAGGCCAAACCTCCCCACCTGCCTCTACAGTGGTTGCCTTAGGGGTAACCCCGGTTTGTAAGTATAATACTTATGATTCATCAATTTCTCCCAGTTCCAATACTTACTACACTATATTTGTCTCTCGGTTTTCTTTTTTTCTATATACCGATTCTAATGCCATGCCTGCTGCTTCCCCACCACTCCAACAGCTGAATTGCTCTTGGATAGCATCTTTGACATATTTCTGATCTGCCTGTAGTATAAAAAGAATAGTAAATGTAAATGTTAATGATTGTGGAGCAACAGAAATTCTGCATTCGCTAAGTTTACATTTTTTTGTTGTCTTTCACAAAACTGTTTCCATCATTATTAGGTATTTTTTTTTTACATCCCATTTAACCACACATTAGGGAAATCACCTCACCAGCCACATCCTCTCCAAAACCCTCCTGATCATCCCATGCTGATCTGTACAACCCCACCAATATAGAGCACTATTTATAGAAGCAGCAGACCTCTGACGGGATACTGCAAACCATATGGCCTACACAGAACGCACAGACACACTTTATATCCGTGAGGGATTATGATTCATATCACATTATACACAGGTGTCGCTTTCACTGTTTACAGTCTGAGGCAGTGTGAGCAATGTCTGGCAAAGCATAACTATAATTAAAGCAAAACTCTGCACCAATTTTTATTTGGCATTAAACGATGGTTATATCCCTTGCTGTATCATCTGTCGCCATTGGAGACTTCAAGCCTGATTTACTAGGGCATCTCCTGACCTTCTTAAAGAGAATCTGAAGCCGTAAAGTGACAAAAAGAAAACAAAACAGATAGGGGTTGATTCACTAAACTGCTTTTTTTTTTTTTCTTTAAGGACGCAACTTGTCTGCGTGTGTATTGTGTTACGCAATACGTGCTCAGAAAAGCTACAGCCGTAAAAAACAACGCAAGGCGCGTGCAATAGGAGCATTACGCTATACCGCACGTATGTTACTTAGCGTGTGGTAATATGGATTAACTGCACTTAATTATGTGCATAAGTAGACAACACTCATCGGATGGATGAGTGTTGATGATTTTAACAGAAAACAATTGTTTACAATTACCACAGTTAACTATCAGAAAGGATTGGTTAGGTTCATTCACAATGAAAATGAAAAAATAAATAAATAACTATTTTAACAAAAGATCACAGTACACATTCACAGCACACAATACTAAAAAAACAATAAAATGGTGTTGGGGCCCACAGCTGAAAAGGGGCCCCAACACCATTTAATTGCCACACAAACAGAAAGGATTTGAAGGAAGGAAAATGGAGGCACCGCTTCTTTAAAATTCCTTTATTCCGGTGGGGGTAGTAGCAGGTACACAGCAGTGGGGGTAAAAAGAGCCTGACAGCTGTTTCGCTGGTTTAAACCAGCTTCTTCAAAGGCAGAGTGTACCAAACAGAAAGGAAATATACAAATACACACACTTACCTGACCAGTCTGAAGCTGTTCTGCTGCTGCTACTGCAGTGCAATACTTATATAGGCAAAGAACACCTGAAATATATTAGTGAATGCCAATTGCCAACTAATACAATTACGTGTAATAAGTTACGCGCACACCCTTGCGTCCGTAAAGTAAATGCCGCGCACTACTGACCATACACATTTATTAAGCATTAGCGCATGTAAAAAATTACGCACATACTTGATGCACATAAAAGCGAATAGCGTGCGTGTAAAGTGTATAGCGCTCACGTGCTACATACTAATGCAGTTTAGTGAATCAACCCCATAGTCACCTAAGGAGAGGGAAGGCTTTGGGTCCTATAGAGCCTTCCCTTTCCTCCTACGGTGCCCGTATTCAAGCGCTGGATCCCTGTTAACAGTCTCTGACCTACGCATTCTCGTGCACACGCGCATGCGCAGTATGGAGTAGCCGTCTTTGGGAGCACTCAGGCTGCCTGTTGCCGAAGCCTGTCACAGCGGCAGAAGTGAGCAGTCTCTGACCCATCAGCCAACGTGGTATCCAGCGCTGGAAAGCGTGCACCCGCACTGTAGGAGGAACAGTAAGACTCTATAGGACCCAGAGCCTTTCCTCTCCTTATCCTCTTCTGGCGTTGCAGCTGGGATATAGAGCATCATGGCCATCCTCACATTCTGGTTGCTCTAATAGGTCACCCAACATCCCAAGCACCTGTTCCAGCATCTGAAAGAGAGCAGCAAATATCTCAGTATTAATACCTGTTCTGGCTGCCAGGATGTTTAGAAAGGTTACATATGTGTCAAGAGGTTCAACTCCTCTATTTCCTGTTACTGATAGCTGCTAAGCAAACCTAGGGGTTGCTGTGCACCTCAAACCCTGGCTGCCAGTTATTGGCCTTGTATTGACCTGAGGAAGCCAGTCTGATACGAAACGCGTTGTCTTACAATGTTCAATAAATTATTTTGAAAATCTACCAATTATTTTGAAAATCTACCAATTGGTCAAACTCTGTAGGCAAGCCAACACTTACTAACCTGTAATTGTTTTATATTCTTTGGGCATTTCCTTCTAGTTTAAATTGTAACCCCTGTTGGGGGGAGGTGGAATATTTTACATATCGACCTTTTTCTGTTCCTGAGTGCAATCACAAGGAGGGTTCTGTCACCCAAGAGGGGACAGCCTCTATCCATATGCTATTCATGCACTATAGAGAAAATACTGCGCTCCACAGATAAGAACAAACAATAGGGGATTGCAGCTTGTATAGAATCACCTTACTCCAATCGGTAAAAACAAATTCAAAGTCACTTGCTGCGCATAAGTAGTCCTAATCTTCAACAAAGATATGACACCCTATAATAGAAACAAAGAGAGCGCACATAGTGCTCAGCACTGTCTATACACTGTACAATTTCCACCTCGTGTTGCACTCCAGGGGGACGTGCCTTCACCACCGGGATCACAAAGATCTCCCCCCCTTTGCGAATCAACTCACCGGATGACACCTTTATTCTGAGTGTGTAATATAATCGACTCATCAAGGCAATCCTGTGTACAGCAGACTTCGAGATCCCTGGCCGCGGACACAGGGCAATCCGTCCTCACTGGGTATGCCTGTACTTCCGGACTGTCAGCGTGCTGCCTAGATCCCCCGACAAGTTTCGACATGATGACTCATTCAGGGGTGGTTGCTTGGGCAGCAACCTGGTTTTGCGAGTAATGATCTGTTTAGTTTAAACCTTGCTTTGTTGTACTGACATGCTACACTATTGGGCTACAAAAACAAAGATGGCGGTGTGCAGTGTTGTTATAGATTCCTATAATCAACCCTGTACCTGTTCTAGAGCTGTTTTAGTTATGAAACAATGCTTGTTTCTATTCAGGTGATGAGAGAAAAAGCCTTATTTCACACCTTGTGTGTAGGTGACAGGTCTACTTTAAGACTTCAAGGTTTTAACACAAATATAAATGAGACAAAACGACTTCCTGTAGTGCTGTGCTAATTTTAGAACGTGCGTGTGCTGGAATCCGCATTATTCTGGGACGCAGCCTCCTCGGTCACTTTTTGCCCTTGTACACATATTTTTTCACTGAGTAAATGGATCGCAGTCAGGGTTCATTTAGAAACATTTAAAAAATAAGAAAAAACAGACAGGACATTTCTGCCTCTTGTTTAGTTTCTGTGAGTTCAGCACCCATCCAATAAAAAATGACTTGCGGAGTTATCAATGTAAATAGCTGAAAATGATTTATTCCTCACTGTAGCTCACAGTGCTCACAGTGTTTTACAGCTTAAAATAGATACAGTAACTTCAGTGCAATATTAATTTTGACAGCAATTATCTCTGAAACAGCTATATCTATAGTTAGATCTGGCCTTTTTCTGTGGCCCACATGGTCTCTGGTGGATTTCTGACGACTTGTCCATTTCCTTTGATTAGTTTCTAAGTTGTTAAGAGGGAAACTTTATCATGTTTAGTGTTAAATGTCTTTAAAGGGAACCTGTCACAAGGAAAATATGAGTGGTTTTCTTCCTCATCATGAATACTGTATATAGCGGCCACAGGGTGGGAGGACTGTTGGGAAACTATTCCAAGGTCTGATATTCATTGTTATTTTTCATTTATGGATCATTGGTATTTTCTACACCATTTTACAGGTTACATAGAGTTGTCACTAAGGGGTCGATTTAGTGTGATAACTGTTATCACGGCCATGCTATGCGGTTCGCGTGAGTTTGCCGCAATTTTTGCGTGAATTTTTTTTTTTGCAAGCAAATTTTTGCCTGAACGCAAAGGTTAACGCGTGCTAAAATTCTCATTAGCGCGTGAATGCGAACGTTTTCACATGAAAATCGCAGCAAACTCACGTGAATCGTATAGCGCGCCCGTAATAACAGTTATCACACTTTAGTGAATCAAACGAGCGCTATAAACCCGCAGGGGCTCAGGGCAGGACGAGTGCCATTGCCAATTAGCAGGCAGAAGTTCGTAGCACTCACTATGCTACTCGGATAAGGCGTGTTAAATCTGATAACGTGTGCTAATTCGATAACGTGTGATATCTTTGATAAAGTGTGATATTTGAGTTATCACGATTTAGTTAATCAAGCCCCTAAAATGGATCTGTCAGCCATACTATCTCAGAAAAAGAAACCACATACAGTGGGTTGCAAAAGTATTCGGCCCCCTTGAAGTTTTCCACATTTTGTCATATTACTGCCACAAACATGAATCAATTTTATTGGAATTCCACATGAAAGACCAATACAAAGTGGTGTACACATGAGAAGTGGAACGAAAATCATACATGATTCCAAATATTTTTTACAAATAAATAACTGCAAAGTGGTGTGTGCATAATTATTCAGCCCCCTTTGATCTGAGTGCAGTCAGTTGCCTATAGACATTGCCTGATGAGTGCTAATGACTAAATAGAGTGCACCTGTGTGTAATCTAATGTCAGTACAAATACAGCTGCTCTGTGAGGGCCTCAGAGGTTGTCTAAGAGAATATTGGGAGCAACAACACCGTGAAGTCCAAAGAACACACCAGACAGGTCA
This sequence comes from Hyperolius riggenbachi, assembly GCF_040937935.1. NCBI lineage: Eukaryota > Metazoa > Chordata > Amphibia > Anura > Hyperoliidae > Hyperolius > Hyperolius riggenbachi. The sequence goes on from NC_090656.1 coordinate 45,096,427, forward strand.
GGGATCAAGTTATTTAGAAATTGAAAACAGGCTTAGGCTACAAAAAAGATTTCCAAAGCCTTGAACATCCCACGGAGTACTGTTCAAGCGATCATTCAGAAATGGAAGGAGTATGGCACAACTGTACACCTACCAAGACAAGGCCATCCACCTAAACTCACAGGCCAAACAAGGAGAGCAGTGATCAGAAATGCAGTCAAGAGGCCATGGTGACTCTGGACGAGCTGCAGAGATCTACAGCTCAGGTGGGAGACTCTGTCCATAGGACAACTATTAGTCATGCACTGTACAAATTTGGCCTTTATGGAAGAGTGGCAAGAAGAAAGGCATTGTTAACAGAAAGCATAAGAAGCTGTCTATCTAATCTGACTGAGCTGGAGCTGTTTTGCAAAGAAGAATGTGCAAGGATTTCAGTCTCTAGATGTGCAAAGCTGGTAGAGACATACCCTAAAAGACTGGCAGCTGTAATTGCAGCAAAAGGTGGTTCTACAAAGTATTGACCCAGGGGGCCGAATAATTACGCACACCCCACTTTGCAGTTATTTATTTGTAAAAAAATGTTTGGAATCATGTATGATTTTCGATCCACTTCTCACATGTACACCACTTTGTATTGGTCTTTCACGTGGAATTCCAATAAAATTGATGCATGTTTGTGGCAGTAATGTGACAAAATGTGGAAAACTTCAAGGGGGCCGAATACTTTTGCAACCCACTTTATATAAGTAGATAAATACTTGCTCTACTTACATAAAATATGTACTGTATTGTACTGTATTGCACTGTCCACATTTTTTTACAGTAAAAAAGAGAAAATCCTTCTTAGGATTTTCCATTTTGTCTGTGTCTATTTTGAAGTCAATCCTGACATCATTTCCTCTCTTACTCTGTCTGTATATCATTGACCACCCCCTCCCAGTCTTCAGACACTACCACCCACATCTGCAGTAGAAAGTGCATTGAGAAACATTGGCCAGTCAGAGGGGAACAGAGGTGTGTGGGGGGGGAAACAGGAGGAAAAGAGGCTTTAGCCAATCAGGCTGCATTAGTTAAGTCTGAGGGGAAAGTAAAGAAGAAAAAAGAAAACCCAGCATGCCCTGCAACTTCCTTTGTGCAGCAGATGTACCAGGGAAACTGGGGAGTGATATTTTATGGAGAAGAAAAATAAGATTTTTAACTTTTGGATTGCCTGGTTAGCATCCTTATTACTTGTTTACCAGATAAAAATAAAGAATTGACTTTTGATTGTATGCAGTTACTCTTTAACGTTCCTCAGAGTAGCTCACAATCTAATTCCTACCATTCATTGTCTAATATCCCTGTCATAGTCTTAAGCCTTGTACACACGTATGATGGCGCATAACGGAGTGCCTTCTAGCAGGCGTGGTAAGTAGAAAAATAATACACTGAGAGGTCGAGTGCTGAAAGTCACTGAAGATCCGGCATACTAGAACGCTATGTGCCAACCTGTAAACATGCTAGATTCTCAGTTTAAAGTGTCCTTAATGGCCTTGGCCAAGTTTAAAGGCCTGTACACACCTGTGACTGATGTCCCCCTTTGGGGATCGGGACCTAATCCCTCAGGCAACATCGCTGAGCAAACACCGTATGGACACAAAGTCAGTTGTACAGCTGACAATGCATTCTGTTGCTATGTGGGCGGAGGGGGGGGGGGGCAGAGGGCTGACGGAGTGGTGCATACGTGAAGGCACCCGGTGGGTGGTACAAGTGGCGGCAAAAAGGAAGCAAGCACTTACTAACCCGTAAGCTGTTGCTCGGCTAAGTTGATCCACCTGGTGGATCGCTTTCAAGGAAGCAGTCGGGATCTACTATACGTAGTCAGCATGCCCGCTGTGCACAGTCAAGTCATGCTTTGCACAAACACACAGTGCGCCCACTCATTTGAAAATGGGAGCACATCTTCTGCAAAAAAAAAAAAAAAAAAAAAAAAAAAAAAAAAAACAAGCACCCAGCTCTCACTCTTGACTTAAAGAGTAACTGTCGGGCATAAAATAAAAAAATCTATTATTTATTTTTATCTGGTAAACAAGTAATAAGGATGCTAATCAGGCAATCCAAAAGTTAAAATCACTATTACTTTTCTTGTTGATAAATGATCATTCCCCAGTTTATATGACTCTTATTTGGTACACAGAAAATTTGGGACACAAAAGAGAAGTTGCAGGGCATGCTGGGTTGTCTTTTTTTTGCTTCCCTACTTCCCCTCAGACTTAACTAATGCAGCCTGATTGGCTGAAGCCTCTTTCCATCCTGTTTTCCCTTCCCACACCTCTGTTCCTCTCTGATTGGCCAAAATTTCTCAGGCTGAAACAATGCACTTCCTATAGTGAAGGGCGGGCAAATCAGGCAGAGGAGACTAAGGGCGGATATTACATCACGACTGGCTTCAAATTAGCCACAGTAAATATGGAAACTGTCTAGAAAAGGATTCTCTACTATTCCTTTATAAAATTCACAGGAATCATAACGTGGACAGTGCAATACATATGTTATGTAAGTAGAGCAAGTATTTATCTACTTATATATCTGTTTTTTTCCCCTGAGATAGTATGACTGACAGCGCCTCTTTAAAGGCTGGGTGTTGAAACCATTAGAGGAAGAGTTTTTCTTTACCCCACAAACTCAAAAAATCGCCTTATCTTTTATTCAAGCCCCAAATACTTTAAGCAGCAACTGGCCTTTGTATTGTTTTAGTGTTTATTGCTAACAATAATATACCAGGGTTTTGCTGTGTGGTGTTATTGTAATGGAGAGGTTGCGCAGATAGGATGTGCTTTGGTCGGCATGGAGTTCATCAGGAAAGAAGCCGACTCCTCCCCCAGGATTAATAAACCCTTTAATAACAGTAACATTTGCAACCACAATCAAGAGAAAAGTGATTACATTCTTCATAAAATATAAGAGCTAATTTGGTCCTAAGTTCTCAAGTGACACATTACCAGCTTAGGCACTGTAGCCATAACCTCTGTTAATACTAATATACAATAACAGTAAAATTGACTAGAGAGAACCAGAACAGAGCCCACTGCTTGCAAGTGTTTAATGTACTGGCTAATACATCGGGTATCAGGTCTGCCTAACGTCCGGGGAGTATTGCCTGTGAACAGTCTGTATTGTAAGGTGTGGGAATATTTACATCAAGGAGCAGAAAGATAAAAGTAACCACATGGCTAGGTTCATACTGGGGCATTGCATTGCACATCCTGAAAAAGAAAATCACAATCCCATCATGCATTACGCACACCATGTGGCGCATACAGTGAAACATACAGTTAAAGCGGGATTATCAGTCATGAAATCAAATCCCTTTTACCCACTGCTCTATGATTGTTATGTACACAACATGCAGTCTGCATTGCAAGCATTCCAATATAATCATAAATGTTTCTGCTGAAATGATTCTCATCTCAGTCAGCCTGGCTCTATTCTGGTACATTGCTGGGGAGAGGGAAGGTTGTCTCTCCTCTCACATTCCTGCTCCTCACTGATTATCTGAGGGCAGGCCAGTGTGACATGTAGCTGAGAAGGGAAATACACTTCACCCCTCCGCAGAAGCTGCTGAAATACGATCTATGCTGTGCTCACATGTGTTTACAAAGCAAGCTAGATATGACGGTGCACTTTCTACAGAGCTTTGTGGGAAGGAGGGCTTGCAATATATACACCATTTCAGGCAGGAGGAAAAAAAAAAACAGTAAGGGAGGAAATTACATCAAGATTGGCTTTAATCAGAGGTAGTAAATATGGAAAATGCCTGCAACAGACAGTAAAGGGGCAATCAGTTGATCCTACCTTATACACTAAGTCTTCTGATTGGCCTAAAATTTCAAAGTCTTGGCAATGCGCTATTCTGCGTATTTCCGAATACCCATTTCCATATACCGATTTACAACACAGACAGAAAGCCAGTTTGTGATTGGAAACTTGGAATTTGGAAATCCACAGAATTCGGAAGCTCATCCCTAAAGATAATCACAGGAAGCATGTAAACCTTTAAAAAAAATACAATCATTTATGCTAGTGCTGTCCAACTTCTGGGCAGGGGGCGTGGCTAGCATCTGATTTTTCAGTTGGAGGGGGCAAAGCATCAATGTCCCTGCTTTGGGGGCCGAGCCAAGCAGGAACAAGACGTGAGCCTGCCAGAAGAGGGGGACTGACACAAACAAATAGTCCCGGCAAGCGAGTGCGGCCTGCGGGCGTGATTCGGCCTGTGGGCCAGAATCGCCTCACGGGGAACCAGTTGAACAGCACTGATTTATGCCAACCCTCACTTTAGAACTGCAGCATTCTCCAGAAATGTGCCATTATGGCTTTGGAAATAAAAGTACTTTTTCAGTCTTTACATTGCCCTTTATAAATAAGCACCCAACACTTTTATTTTTAAATGAAGCATATCTTTAAAACCGGAGGAATGATAAATACTGTCAGTGTCCACAACAACTGAAGCTAAACGGATGTTTCTTTTTATATGCTACTCTAGAAAAAATAATGGCATCTGGAATTTGATTGGGTGTAATGGGCCGCACAGATGTCTGGTAGTATTTTAGCTTCTTTGCTCAGGGCCCAGATGTATGAGTGACAGTAATGATGTGTCCCATATGCACCGTACACAAAGCACCACACTGTAGCAGGCAGTTTACCTGTCTGTAACAATGAAGCACGCTAAGCGAGTTAGCTCTTAGACGACTTGTTTCTACTACAGTTCTCGCTCAAGCGCTTCACAGAGAAATCAGAGTGACAGAGTTAGCCGAGTCCGTGGCACACATACCATAAATCACTGAGTTATAAATGACGGCACAGTCGGGAAAATGTTTGTTAAGCAATAAAGCTGGCACCCATGCAACAGTGTGCAGAAAACGGGCTGCGGTGTGGAATATATCACATCGATGGCTTCAATAGGAGAAGCTGAAGACCAGGAGACATTGAGGAAACATAACCAGAGAATAGACGGAACCACAGGGAATATTGAATGTCTTCTTGAATTCTCATTAACATCTCCCAAAAAGAAAAAAAAAGCCCAGGGAAGAAGTCTGCATACTATTCTCACAGCATAAAGACAGTATAGAGATGAGCTGGTTAGTAAGGCATTCTGAGCAGAAGGACAGGGAAGATAGATAGATAGATAGATAGATAGATAGATAGATAGATAGATAATTATTGTAGTGTAACCCCTCCCACAGTGCCATGGCCTTGATAGTTTCCTGTCTGTGAAACTCATTGCATTGTGGGTACAAAACTGCTGTTTCCAACTGCCAAGAAAGCAGTATCTCCTTCTGTGCATATAAATATATATTGTTTTAAATAGCCAATCATATTGTTAGTGGGCGAGTTTATAGATAATGGCAGTTGGTGATGTCTGGTGTTTTTTTTTTTTTTTTGTCTGCCAGCTGTAAAGTTGATTACCTGTACGCTCAAGGAGGTTCAAACAACATGAACATATTATATGGCAAGTATCAATCATTTCTTGATCTGCCTTCTATTTTTTACGTCTTACTTTTTTACTGTATTGATTTATTTTCCACCATCTTTCAGTTAAGTTCCTCTTTAACTTCAGGATATAAAGTAGACCTAAAGAGAAAATAAGCTGGTGAAATAAACAATTGGATCTATAGTACTAAAACCTAAATAGGTTTTTCCCGGTATCCCATACGCTTATGTTGTATCTAAAAATTAACCCTCCTGGCGGTCTATTAAAAACCGCCAGGGGGCAGCGCAGCAGTTTTTTTTTTTTTTTTAAATCATGTAGCGAGCCCTGTGCAGCGGCATCCCCCCACCCGCTCCGATCGCCTCCGGCGATCTGCGCTCAGGAAATCCCGTTCAAAGAACGTGATTTCCTGGAGGGCTTTTCCCGTCGCCATGGCAACGGTCGTGATGACGTTATTGACGGGAGTGCCGATCGACCCCTCAGCGCTGCCTGGCGCTGATAGGCCAGGCTGCGCAAGGGGTCTGGGGGGGGGCGGCGCGGCGGGTAGCGGCGAATTGGTGTGGAGCGGCGGCAAACGGTGTGCACACGTAGCTAGCAAAGTGCTAGCTGCGTGTAGCAAAACAAAAAAAAATTATGCAAATCGGCCCAGCAGGGCCTGAGAAATTCTCTTGCGTGGCTTACGTAGTTCGGGGTTACCGCCAGGAAGGTTAAAAATGTAAGTTTCAGTTTTACTGGCCGTAGTGAATGGAGATGTTTTAATATCTATTCGTAATATTTACCAGATAAATCTTAAAACATTTAAATTGTATATGTGTTTCTTGCTCTTAAAAGATTTTTTTTTTTTTGGGGGGGGGGGGCACACAGGAGTTTTATGACATGTAATTAGTTATTAGCATGCGTTATGCTTCAGACCAATGAAAGTGCAACTGTAGAGAAAGAAAGTGTCATGGGGAGCCCTGAAGTAGACAAACAAAATAGAAGGAGTCCAAATAATAATCCAATAATAAATGTCAAACCTCTGTGATAAAAGAGTGGCTATCAGCCTACCGCAATGATGACTACTGCCTACCTCAATTGATGACTACTTAGGCAACATAGTAAACTGAATTTTATTTTGGCACAGTAGACAACGCGTTTCATGGCTATAATGCCATTTCATCAGGTCAGTAACGTGCATTAAAAGTAAATGGACATATCCAGGGTTCACATGAAATCAATAATGCATAGATAATGCAATAAAATAGGCAATTAATCTTATTTTCTGTGATAAAAAGTGGGCTGATACAAACTCTTTTACAACAGAGGTTTGACTGTATTATTGGATATTTATTTGGGCACCACCAATTTTATATATTTATTAATTTATTGTATTTATAAAGCGCCAACATATTATGCAGCACTGGACATAAGTTAAGATTACAGAAAATATTTAGGGGTGACATACAACAATAAGACAATACAGGAATACATGAAAACCAGATCATGCAGCAAAGTATGAGTACAAGGTAATGATTAGTCAGTCACTGGATGAGAACATGGAGATTAGGCAAGTTGAGTTCACTCAAGAGTTCACTCAGATTCATAGGATGGATGTACGGTAATGGAGGTGCGTGAACAGGTAGGAGACAAAAGGAGGAGGACTCTGCCTGAAGGCTTGCAATCTAGAGGGAGAGGTAGGAACACGAAAGGCAGGGGTTTAGTGTTCAGCTGCAGGATTAGAGCACTAGTGGGGGGGGGGGGGGGGGTAGACCAGAATGAAAAGGTGGGTTTTGATGGCCTTCTTGAAGATGTTGAAGGAGAGGGAAACCCTAATGGGGGAGGCAGAAAGTTCCATAGTGTTGGAGCAGCTCTTGAGAAGTCTGTGCATGGGTTTGGGTGATGCGGAGGGAAGTCAGGCGAAGTTCATTGGAGGAGCGGAGTGAGCAGCTAGGTGAGTACCTCTGGATGAGATTGGAAATGTAGGTTGGGCAGGTTTTATGGACAGAATTGTAGGCCAGACACAGTATCTTGAATCTGATTCTGGACTGGATAGGAAGCCAGTGGAGGGATTCACAGAGGGGCAGGGGCGTATCAATAGGGGGTGCAGAGGTTGCAACCAAATTTGGGCCCCTTGGGCCAGAGGGGCCCCAAGGGGCCCTGCCTCAACCTATTCAATATTAGCTCTCTATTGGTCCGGTGCTTTTAATAATCACTTCTATAGATACTTTGAATAGTAGTAATCATTAACAAACTGTTCCCCATCCCCTTCTTGCACCTCTGACACTGTAGTTGCCATTGGCAGGTTTTGGTGCTCCGTATCAATTGTTATGTATAGAGTGCATAACGGGCCCCAATGTAAAACTTGCATCGTGGCCCACAGCTCCTAAGCTATGCCACTGCAGAGGGGAGTCGCCATGGTGGAGCGATGGGAGGAGTGGATAATTCTGGCTGCCGCATTCATGACGGACTGCAGGTCATAGGGTCTACTTCCTCACCCCCAGGGTAGGACTTGGTTTTGATTTCATCATCAGAAACCCCTTTTGAGAGCTGTGACCAGTCTACTCATAAAAGGCCGAGTGGGGTCGGTACTTCCCTACATGCTCATACGGTGATTGCTAGGTTGGCAATCCTGACTTGTGAGTACCTCACTTTGTCATAATATAGCACTTATTTGTGATACTGCATATAATACAGAAGCCATATTTTTCATTTTTATGTCTGCTGTGTACTATGTCATATGTGTAGGTCCGTTAGAGACAGCTTGGCTGCTGAGGTTGAAAGAATGGTCACCTGGAAATTGTCAGCTTACACCTCTCAAAAAGGAATGTAAATCTTATTTGCATAGAGCAAAGTTGAATAGCCCAAAAGACACCTGGACATTTAATTAGGAAATATCTACCTAGCCCAGGCATGGGCAAACTTGGCCCTCCAGCTGTTAAGGAACTACAAATCCCACAATGCATTTGCCTTTATGAGTCATGACTGTGGCTGTCAGACTCCTGCAATGCATTGTGGAACTTGTAGTGCCTCACCAGCTGGAGGGTCAAGTTTGCCCATGCCTGACCTAGCATCTAGCAAGGAAACTCTTAATTAGACAATTACCCAACCAGTTGGGCTGGAAGTGGTTGCATCGCTTTGAAGTCTATACATGTAAACAGCTACCTGTTGTTCTGAATATACAATTCATCTAGAGTCTGGAGACAGGCACAGGAAACCGTTGAAATTTGCAAGTCACAGCAAGCGAGGATTACAGAGATCTTTGAAGACCATGGTGTCATCATCTGGTGAAATCACATTATTTATTTAAGTATTTATATAGCGCCGACATATTACGCAGCGCTGTACAGAGTATATTGTCTTGTCACTAACTGTCCCTCAGAGGGGCTCACAATTTAGTCCCTACCATAGTCATATGTATGTATCGTGTAGTGCCAGGGGGAAACCCACACAGACACGGGGAGAACATACAAACTCCTTGCAGATGTTGACCTGGCTGGGATTCGAACCAGGGACCCAGCGCTTGCAAGGCGATAGCGCTAACCACTATGCCACCGTGCTGCCCATTATTTATTATTTCTGGATATTGATTAGCCCCGGGCTACCGGTCTTCCTATAAAAAATCAGCTCAGGGGACTCAACACTTGTACTTCCCCAGGAACTAGCAATATGCTAGAAGTGCCCCGGCTACTGGTCGGAACCGCGGGCTCCTCGTAACCAACGCTCTGATCTGTATGCTGGTAATGTTTTAATCCCGTTTTTATTTTGTTTATTAGCAAACTGTCTTGCTGTGACTTTGTAATTTTTCCTTTGTTTTTGTAAATCTTTTTGTATATACTCCTGTTTGCACTGTTCGACTTTTTAGAATAATAAATATTTATTTAATAAGCCTGACTTCTGATGTACTAACAGCTCATAACCTAGAGAGAGACTTCAGTGTAATTTGCGTTACAAGTTCAGTGCCTGATTGTACTGCTGGGATTGTGCCTTGCTACTGTGTGATTGTATTGTGTCTGTGGCGTTCCTGTATTTTGGCCTAAGTGCAGGCCACTCGACAGCAGAGTGGGAATTGTTGAAGTGTCTAGCAGGTGGTAGTGGTGGCAGAGAGTGAGAAGTGTTACTGAGGGGGTGACAGCCTTGTGTTAGCTTGAATAAGGCAGCTTCCCCTCTCGATCTAGTCAAACCCCCAGTCGGGAACTGTCTCTGCAGGCTTGCCTTGGAGCCGGTTCCTGACACACTTATTTTTGTGCACTACTTCGTACTACACCAGATTGGTCTCCTATAGATATATATATATTTATATATCTGATAACTACCTGATACTGCTCATTTACCACTTTTCCCTATACAATATTATATCGGGTCTCACTAGAATTCTGATCTAATATCAGGGTAGTAGCACCACTCACTAACCCTGACCTGGCCACACCTTCTCCCACCACTCTCCTAGCTGTTTGATATATTGCTAGAAATACACCATGAGTTTTTTTGGCAGATAGATGGTTCGATAGATCATTTCCGGCAGGTTCAATCTGATTTTGATTATTTTTCTGATCGATTTTCTCATAGAAGTGAATGAAAAACGATCGGAAAATCGATCGGACAGTAAAGCTGAGTAAAAATCTCATTGTATATTCCCAGCATAACAAAGAAAGACGTTCCTAATCAATCAATCAATCAATCAATCAAATGATCAAACATTGATCAAGAGGGCCTCCATTTTTTTATTTTTTTTGTAGTCTTATGCCTAATCTTTTAAACTATTGTGTAGTATACCCGCAGCACCAATTCATAGCATTGGTGGGATGTGTAAAAAGTCTGTGAACCATGGAGGCTCACTACTACAGACTGCTGCTAATGTAGCCAGATATCACAGGACGCCTTCAGAGCTGTTTTGGTTAACTACATAGTATTAAGCAAATGTACTAATTTCTATTTAAGGCAGGCTCAGCACAGCTCAGAAAGCTGCTACTGAACTCAGCTTGTCACTTCACTCTTTTAACAGAGTAATTAGTGCTTTAATATCCCAACTATAACATTTGCTTGACTCTCCAACCTTTTATCCTTATCATCCAGGGAAGAGTTCACCTCAGATGTGATGTGTGATATTTCTCATAGACCTTTCTGGAAGTGATTGCTCATCTCCCCAGGGAGGCCGGCACAAAGACTCCAGCCAATGTTAAGCACAAACCTCTAGACTAACTTTGCCAAGTAACATTCTGTGAGGTTGACAGAGCTATCAATTCCCTTGGGCCCCAAAACGCCATCATTTGAGATTTAAAAAAAATTGTACTTCTACCACATGTATACATCTAATGTTAATATTCAACAAATACACGATCATGATTTTCTTTCAGTGGCAGAACAATATTGATTAGGAGTAAGGAAAGTAAGGAAAGTTAGTCACTCCAGTTATTCGTTTACTTATATTCTTCTTTGAGGGCTGGAGAACTTTAGAGAAGTAAAGTGAACCTGAAAACCTTCCATGCACTTTAAAGTTTCTTTACAATGTCAGATATTGTGCTCCTCTGCCCTGCTTCCCCCTTTCTCCTAACATTCAATGATGATATTATTATTATTATTATTGTGTATTTATATATGGCTGACATATTCTGCAGCACTTTACAGAGTACAGTGTCATGTCCCTAACTGTTCCCTAGAGGAACTCAGAATCCAACCCCTGCCACAGTTACAGTATATTTCCATTATAGTCAAGGGCCAAGTTTAGGGGAAAGCCAACTAAATAATCTGTACGTTTTTGGGATGTAGGAGGAAACCGAAGTGGTGGAAATTTACGTAAAATACATAAACTGGTGTACTCTGAATTCACACATAAATTTGTACATTCCTGTTCCAGTCCTGTTAGTTTTGCATTAGTTTTCTATCAGTTGTACATGATGGGATTGGAACTGTAGACCTTTTATGTGTGAACCAAGCCATAGTAAACTTATGCATCGTCCCTTAGCTTCCAAACTGCTGGAACGCCTCATTTTTTTCAGAACGGTTTGACCTTCTGTCTACTAATTCTTCGTTAGACCCCCTCCAGCCTGGCTTCTGATCTCACCCTTCCACTGAAACAGTCCTTACCAAAGTTGCAAATGTCCTCCTCATTGCGAGATTCAAAGGCCAATTGTCATCTGTGCTAATACTCCTCGACCTTTCCTCTATCTTTGACACTGATGTTCATTCTCTGCTTCTCCAGACACTCTCCACACTGGGTGTCAAGAGCTTAGCACATTCTTGGATATGCTCCTACCTGTCTGGTGCTGTTGGTGTACCACAAGGTTCTGTCCTTGGACCTCTTGTTTTCTCCATCTATATATTGCAGTCACTTACGGTACATCATATGTACAGGGAAAAAAACATTTTCTGAATAGTTTGAAAGTGAGGTGAAATCTATATCCAGACAGGACATTAACATAAATCTCCAAAGTCTCTATTCAATTATCTTTTCTCCTTAGTTATCTCCCAGCCCCCCCCCCCCCCCCCCTCCCACTAGTCTGTAAAAATAACTTCTCAGCACCCAACATCTAAACAAAAAGTACTTAAAAGTATGTACAAATGTAACAGCAAAGTTACCTGTTCTTGATTGCTGGGGGCTTAAAAAGGTATTTGGGTATATTATAGTGTTAAAAAGCGTGAGAAAAGTTAATTGAATAGGGGTCACAGACAATAAAAAAAAAATATTGTATTTATTTGAGTGGGGAATAGTTAAGGTCGCTATCAAAATTCCTATTTCTGTCTTTCATTTCCTGTCCCTGAGAACCTACAAAGTTTTGTGGAAGTCCCACGAGCTGGAAATTTTGTGGTGGAGACATAGACAGCAATAATACCCTCAAAGGTTTCTGACTACAATAACAAATGCCTGGATTTTTCTTTAATTACAAAAAACGGGTCAAGTGTCCTTTATTACAATAAGCACAGAATTTTCATGCAAACCTTTTGGATAATGGAAAGATACAACCGCTATACCATTTTAAGCAAGTAAAAATAAATTAACACTCTCAGCGTAGCTCTATTTCCTCAACACAAATTGATTTTGAAGTCTTCCCGTGTGAGGTATTCCTTTTCAGCTATTTTTCAGCCACCCTGGAAATCCCATCTTTAGTGCAAACATACTTAAATGATATAGAATACAGGACAGTAATTGTATCACTGGAAGGTGTACAGCACAGGACAATCTACCTCTAGAGTCAGCTTACTTTACCAAACAGAATGGACTGAGGGCTCCATTCACACAGAGGAAGGGAGGCTGCTAAGCTGTCACTTTGCATTTCAGAGGTCTCGGGTTCGAAGTTGAACATCAGCGTGGCTTCGCATTGCTCTCCCGTGCCTCTGGAAGTATCGTGTTTGTCCTTTATTGACTGCTCTGCTGCCTTCTCTGTTGTATAAGCACAATTTCCATAAAGGGCAGGAGGGACACATTCATTATGCATTTAGGTACAGGAACATTTCAATTTCCACCTCCTCAAAAAAAAAAAAAAAAAAAAAAAGAACACATTATGGCTGGGGCTAATGGTGATTACTGTAAGAAAGGCAATCACTGCAGCTTGCCCTTACAATTTAAAGGGGAACTGAAGTAAGAGGTATACGGAGGCTGCCATATTTATTTCCTTTTAATCAATACCAGTTGCCTGGCAGCCCTGCTGGTCTATTTCTCTGCAGTAGTATCTGAATAACACCAGAAACAAGCATGCAGCTAGTCTTGTCAGATCTGACTTTAAAGTCTGAAATGCCTGATCTGCTGCATGCTTGTTCAGGGGCTATGGCTAATAGTATTAGAGGCAGAGGATCAGCAGGGCTGCCAGGCAACTGGTATTGCTTAAAAGGAAATAAACATGGCAGCCTCCATATACCTTTCTCTTCAGTTGTTCCTTAACCACTTGATGACCCACCCTTTACCCCCCCCTTAAGGACCAGCGCTGGTTTGATTGATCTGTGCTGGGTGGGCTCTGCAGCCCCCAGCACAGATCAGGGTGCAGGCAGGGAGATCAGATTGCCCCCCTTTTTTCCCCCCTATGGGGATGATGTGCTGGGGGGTCTGATCTCTTCTGCCTGCTGTGGGTGGCGGGGGGGGGGCACCTCAAAGCCCCCCTCCGCAGCGAAATTCCCCCTCCCTCTCCTACCTGCTGCCTCCCCCTGGTGTTCCGGGCTGCACAGGACGCTATCCGTCCTGTGCAGCCAGTGACAGGATGTGGTCTGTCACATGGCGGCGATCCCCGGCCGATGATTGGCCGGGGATCGCCGATCTGCCTTACGGCGCTGCTGCGCAGCAGCGCCGTACAAATGTAAACAAAGCGGATTATTTCCGCTTGTGTTTACATCTAGCCTGCGAGCCGCCATCGGCGGCCCGCAGGCTATTCACGGAGCCCCCCGCCGTGATTTGACAGGAAGCAGCCGCTCGTACGAGCGGCTGCTTCCTGATTAATTAGGCTGCAGCTGGCGACGCAGTACTGCGTCGCTGGTCCTGCAGCTGCCACTTTGCCGACGCACGTTATGAGTGTGCGGTCGGCAAGTGGTTAAAGGAACCCTAAAGTGACAAGTGCTAAGATAAACATGTGTATGTGCAGTCCCAATCAACATAGAACTAGGGTTCCTACATTTCGATTCCGATTTGTGATTTTACATGCAATTCTGATTTGCAATTTTTAATCAGTACTGCATGCTGAGTTTTTTCTCGTGAAAGCATCCAGGCAAAATCAGAATCGCAAATCTGAATTGCAAATGCATTGAGAGGTGAGGGCAGAGTCTGGTAGAATCTTGACCTTCGGAGAAAAAAGTGACACTAGGGAACACCTGGAGCAAATATAGTGTAGTATAATAACACTGAATAAAAAAAGGAGGTACAGTACTCACAAAACAGGGTTGCTAGAATAGAAACCAATGGTAGCACAGGTGTAGAGATGCGCCTCCCCAGTCAAGTTGCATAATACTATACTAGGTGGTGCTTTCACTCTCAGCATTATGTTTCTCCTGGGTTTTCTCCTAGGTGATATTTCACAACAAAATGCTTTTGAAACCTCCAACAAGCTTTTATCTACTGTTTAGTACTTTTTCAATTGTAAAGTGCTGACATTTTAAAAAGAAGTTGAAACATTATCTCCTAGGAGAAAACTCAGGAGAAAAAGTGAATTGCCTATGGGCCAAAGACTTCAAGCTGTCATTAAAGTCAGATAAGGTGCAAGTAATGTTTGTGTTTTTTTTTTTCCCCCAACATAGAGTGATTCCATATTTTTTGATCTACCTGATCTGAAATAATAAGAAAAAAAATAATAAAAATAAAATAAAAAGATGTACAATGTAATTTTTTTTGTAGGTCTGTTTTACAAAGCCAGAAATGTTCAGCTGTTAGCTATGTCCTACCTGTGATTTTTTTTATTTTTATTGCAAGGTAAAATAACTGATTGAACATCTTCCAAGAGTACAAATTCCATATTTCTTGCCAAGGGTATTATATGGCAATGTATTATTATTATTATTATTATTATTATTATTATTATTATTATTGTTATTTTAATCAAAAGTGATTATTTATTTACTTTTTTTTGCGGTTAACATACAAAAAATAAAAGAAATGTTCCAAGTTGAACAGCAATAAGAGTAAAAAAAACTATTACTTGAGTCGATCAGTTCCCCAGACTATCCAGATAGACAGACAGATCTCCCTGCTACTGCTACTTGTCCCACACATAGAGAATAGCACACAGGATGATCCGGACACATCTAGCGGGCTCTAAGTGATGCTGTCATTAATGGATTATAGTAAAGCACTCCAGCAGCAAGGAAAGCCGTGATGTTCACACCACTCTAGCTTGTCATGTTTAATACAGGAAGCAGCGTGCTCTCCTTACTGTATTGTTGCAGCTGTTCAAATATCAATACCAATGTTTAAAAACGGATGACAGAATTGAAACGGCAACATCCATATTTAAAATATCACGATTACACAGTCTACCGATTACTTTGCCTGAATTAATGCACACTGCAATTTGAATTAAAATCAATGCTTCAATTGATTTGAATGGCATAAAAAAAATTATGTGACTTTTTTTTTTCGTTATGGAAAACGATTTGAACAATTAATTTGCTTGGTACCTTAAGTGGCTGGATTATTAAAATGAGCCTAATATAATATGGCATTCCTAAAGCATTATGTTTATTGGAATTTAAGCTATTGCACCATTGATTGACATAAAGTGGCTATATGATAGGACTGCACCTGCACAGAGGAGATCTATGCAGACAATTAATGACTTGTTTCATAGAACACAGCACAAGGACCAATTACATATCAGCTTCATTCTTCATGATTGGTCAAGACTGCTGAACAATGAAATCTGATTGGTGGGCTGAGAAGTAGCCAGGTAAATGAAGCATTGTCGTTACGTTAAATCTTTTAGTATTGTCGTTAGTATTCTTTTAATATTATTGAGTTACTTAAAGCGGAATATAACCCTGCATTTCAACTTTGCTCTAAAACATTATTTACAGCATATTATATGCAACCAGCATTTTTTTTTTACTAGACCAGCATTGGAAGGGTTACACACCGAGCTTTAAAGTTAGTGGAGAGAACTGCCGAAGTTTAGATAGATACATTTTTTTTTTTTAAACATACCAAGTTTATTTGACAGTTCAGCAGCAAGAAAAAGTACAAAGTGTAGATGACATCCCATAAAGGGTGCATATAGATAACATACATCACTTAGCCATAGGCATTTTGTCACATCAGGATAAAATACAGACACTCCTTACAGGGGAAGCTGAAAACTTATGAAGTGGTTTAACAACAAACTTGGCATGTTGGTTGTAGAGTAGCAATTGTCGGATATTCCATAATTTTAACGTAGCAGAATGGAAGCGAAGCCGGCACCATCAGATATGTATTTGCTCTTTTAATCAGATAAAAACATGCAGACAGCAGATATGCGACGTTTCGAGGACACAACCTCTTTTTCAAGCTAAGCTGTGCATGACAAAACATAAGTAACCAAACAATCCTATATATACACAACACGGACATATGGCAGCCTATCAGCGTTAAGCTACATCATTAACCAATGAAATCAGGTCCTACCTAGTGGACCTGATAGAAAACCACCAAGCTGCCTGTCTGATAGGATCTTTTGAAATGGAGACGTCCCACCCTCTCATCCACGTCGGTCCCAGGTGGGGGCAAACGGCTACTCATTGCTGGGCAGAATCATGCGGAGATCCGTCTCCATCCGGCCACACCCATCGGCGGACCTGAGAGGGGACACTCCGCACTACGTAGGGGAGAGGGCGGCAACCAGCCGTCCACTCCCCTTCTGCCCAGCAACGCGTGACGTATGCGGAAGAAAATCCGCTTATACGCCATGCAGATGTAAATAGAGAGCCTAAGTGCCCGCCCCCACTCGGGAAAGAGAGCGTGTGTCTGTTGCCAAGCAACACATACAGTGTGTCATGTAAACACATTGCTATGTCTCTAGATGCTACTGATAGTCGTTCCTAGATGGCAGCAGCCAATTAGATGTTAGTATATAAAACTGTATAGGGGAGGAGCGGAGACAGAGAAGCAAGGGGACGGGTAGGAAAGGTGAATGGGGGGGGGGGGGGGGGAAAGGGGGGAGGGGGATGGGAGGAGGAGGGAGTAAGGAAGGTAATAGGGGTTGGGGAATTGGAGAGGAGGCAGCCACTTGGGGACCCACTGTAAAAGGCCAAACAATATTAGGCAAATCAAAAAACAAAGAACATCTCAGTGAGGCTGCACAACATGGAGCAGCGAGTAATCAAACAAACGGCGTGAGATCAAGCTCTCTATTTAGGCCTCTCGGCTCCATGGTGTCCAGTCTCTTAATCCAGTGGGCCTCCCTCCACAGCAACTTCCTCTCCCTGTCCCCACCCCTTCTTAAGGGGCGCACCTGCTCTATAATTTGGAACCTGAGTTGGCTAACATGGTGATTAGCTGCCACAAAGTGATATGGGACAGCCTGATCTACTAATTTCTCCCTGATAGCATGTTTATGTGAGGATAATCTTTTTTTAAACTTCTGTGTGGTCTGTCCCACATATAACAGCCCACATGGGCATTTTAGAGCATATACTACGTAAGCTGTATCACAAGTGTAGTGGCCATAAATTCTGAATTTTTTTCCAGTATGTGGATGACTGATGTATTCACCCCTAGTCACAGAGGCACAGTGTACACAGTTGAGGCATGGAAAAGTGCCCTTATGTTTAGTATCTACTATACCCATGTCACTGCCACCCATATCTGCATGTACCAACCGGTCTCTCAAATTAGGCGCTCTTTTATAAGACACCAATGGGTAGCGTTGAAAATGGGGTATCTCTGGAAAGCTATCTGCCAACAGGTACCAGTGCTTCCTGATGATCTTGCTGATCTCCTCACTCTGTGTACTGTATCTCGTGACAAAGGGAACACGATCTGCTGTGTTTGTCCTGGTGCGTCTCTGTCTTCCCTCCAGTCCCCTTTGTAATCTGTCATGTGCTGATTCTAACACTCCAGTTGGGTAGCCTCGTTGGAAGAATTTATGTGTCATCTGTGTCATCCTCCGCTGCCTAGTCGTCCCGTCATCAACTATCGTCTGTACCCTACGTAACTGTCCAATAGGTATAGCTCTCCTAGTCATTTCGGAGTGGAAACTCCCGTAATGTAGGAGTGAATTGACGTCAGTCGGTTTAACAAAAATGTCTGTCATTAACTTGTCATCCTGTCTCTGGACAAGTGTGTCAAGGAAATTAATTTGTTGCTCAGAATGATGGATAGTTAGGCGTATATCAGTGCACCTCGTCATGAGCTCAGAGACAAAGGCCTCTAGGGTCGAGTGTGGCCCCGCCCACACGCAGAAAACATCATCAATATAGCGATACCATAATTTGGCATGTTTCTGAAAAAGATCATTAGTGTATACATACATATCCTCATAGACCCCCATGAAGATGTTAGCGTAGGGCGGAGCCACATTCGACCCCATCGCCGTGCCTTTCCTCTGTAAGTAGAACCTATTTTTAAAACGAAAATAATTAAATGTTAACACAATTTCAAGTAGTTTACAAACAAAATCCACCTGCTGTCGAGAAAAATCAGATGAGGTCTCCAACACAAAGCGGACAGCCTCCATACCACCATCATGAGGGATGGAGGTATAGAGGCTCTCCACATCAAGCGTAACGAGTAGACATGATCCCTCTAGAGGGGGAAGATTGCGTATAATATTGAGAAACATCTGAGTATCTCTCAAATAGGACTTAAGAGCCACGACAAAGGGACTCAATATTCTCTCCAAATATTTTGCTATCGGTGAAAAGACAGAGTCTATGCCAGCCACTATGGGTCTCCCTGGGGGATTGACTAAACTTTTATGTATTTTGGGGCATACGTAAAGGACGGGAGTAATGGGAAAGTCCTGTATCAGGTATCTGGCAAGTTTATCATCAATTATTCCTGCTGATTTGGCGGCAGAGACGATGTTTTCCACCTTGGTCTGGATGTCGGCAAGGGGATCCTTCTCAAGGAGCTGATAAGTGGACGTGTCGGATATCTGTCTCAGAATCTCCTGTTGATAGGACACTGTGTCCATAATTACTATGGCTCCGCCCTTATCAGCAGGTTTAATGGTAATTGCTGTATTCTCTGCCAGCTGTTTAATAGCTAGTCTCTCCTGTGGAGAGATGTTGTTGTGGAATTTCAAACCCAACATGTTGGTTCTTCTTAGCAAAGAGTCTATTTCGCCCTGTACTTTTTTCGTGTAGATATCGATGATCTGGCATGAGGGTGGCTGGAATCTGCTTTTGATGCGTAGCCCACTGTCTTGTAATTTCAGCAGGTCACCCGGTTCTTCATCGGGGGTTCTTTCAAAGGGGCGTGGTATGGAGAAAAAATATTTTAATTTTATGGTACGGAAAAATCTCTGCAAGTCCACATCTATTTCTAATGGGTCTGGTGTGTGTGTTGGAGCAAAGGAAAGTCCCTTGTTGAGGACTGACAGTTGATGACTGGACAACGAGACAGCGGAGAGATTGACAACTATGTTCTCCTGTTCGTAGGGCGTGGTTGGCGTGATCGTAGGCGTTCTCTTATGCCTCCTTCGCCTCTGTCCACCCCTCCGCTTCCGTCCTGACTGGACATTTGGTCCGAGAGGCCCTCCTGAGAAGATGTCAGTGGTAAATCCGAAGACTCATTTGGGTTACCATAAGGTTGTGGCCTGGAGCCACCTCTGCCTCCCTGTCTCGGCTTTCGTGGTGCCCGTGGTGCCCGAGGTCTCTGTATGGGTCTTTGCCACGGATATACATAACCTGACTTGTAATCTTTTTTATCTCGATGGAATTTATCTCGTTTGATTGCCTCTATCTGATGTTGATGAGTCTCCAATAGATTAAATAATTCAGTCGAGAATTGATCGTAAGCCTCAAAAGTTATGAGTGATTTGAGTTTCTCCTTGAGTTGTATTCGTTGTGCCTCAAGTTTAGGGAGCTCTTCCTGAATTCTCTGGATAGTCAGTGTTATGGAATCAAATGCAGCTTTGTTCCATATTAGGCTCCATTTGTGGCAGAAAGGCTGATCAGTCGGGAACATAATCGGGGCCACGTTAGACCTCATGCCTCTCGGTATCCTTTGTTGGCGGTGATACTCCGCCAAGGTTTTGGCATGTAGTTCCAGAGTGATGTGAGTTTTGGCTGCCTTAATTATTTGTTTGCGAAGCATCTTGTCATCGGCCTTGTTCAAAAAAGCCACTTCAGTAGACACCTGTGCCATGATTCTGGATGTTTCCTCTGGCGTGTAGGTAAAAGTGGGTGAATCCACATCACGATCCTCCATGTTGTTCAAGCAGGGGGTGCACACACAAAGTGTGTTGAAATAGTATTCTTGTAAAAAGCGTAGTGGAGCACTCCCCTCGGTTCAAACAGCGATGTGCCTCGGCTATTCTGGCAACACTCCAGAATCTTTACAGCAGAATGGAAGCGAAGCCGGCACCATCAGATATGTATTTGCTCTTTTAATCAGATAAAAACATGCAGACAGCAGATATGCGACGTTTCGAGGACACAACCTCTTTTTCAAGCTAAGCTGTGCATGACAAAACATAAGTAACCAAACAATCCTATATATACACAACACGGACATATGGCAGCCTATCAGCGTTAAGCTACATCATTAACCAATGAAATCAGGTCCTACCTAGTGGACCTGATAGAAAACCACCAAGCTGCCTGTCTGATAGGATCTTTTGAAATGGAGACGTCCCACCCTCTCATCCACGTCGGTCCCAGGTGGGGGCAAACGGCTACTCATTGCTGGGCAGAATCATGCGGAGATCCGTCTCCATCCGGCCACACCCATCGGCGGACCTGAGAGGGGACACTCCGCACTACGTAGGGGAGAGGGCGGCAACCAGCCGTCCACTCCCCTTCTGCCCAGCAACGCGTGACGTATGCGGAAGAAAATCCGCTTATACGCCATGCAGATGTAAATAGAGAGCCTAAGTGCCCGCCCCCACTCGGGAAAGAGAGCGTGTGTCTGTTGCCAAGCAACACATACAGTGTGTCATGTAAACACATTGCTATGTCTCTAGATGCTACTGATAGTCGTTCCTAGATGGCAGCAGCCAATTAGATGTTAGTATATAAAACTGTATAGGGGAGGAGCAGAGACAGAGAAGCAAGGGGACGGGTAGGAAAGGTGAATGGGGGGGGGGGGGGGAGGGGGGGAGGGGGATGGGAGGAGGAGGGAGTAAGGAAGGTAATAGGGGTTGGGGAATTGGAGAGGAGGCAGCCACTTGGGGACCCACTGTAAAAGGCCTTTTACAGTGGGTCCCCAAGTGGCTGCCTCCTCTCCAATTCCCCAACCCCTATTACCTTCCTTACTCCCTCCTCCTCCCATCCCCCTCCCCCCTTCCCCCCCCCCCCCCATTCACTTTTCCTACCCGTCCCCTTGCTTCTCTGTCTCCGCTCCTCCCCTATACAGTTTTATATACTAACATCCAATTGGCTGCTGCCATCTAGGAACGACTATCAGTAGCATCTAGAGACATAGCAATGTGTTTACATGACACACTGTATGTGTTGCTTGGCAACAGACACACGCTCTCTTTCCCGAGTGGGGGCGGGCACTTAGGCTCTCTATTTACATCTGCATGGCGTATAAGCGGATTTTCTTCCGCATACGTCACGCGTTGCTGGGCAGAAGGGGAGTGGACGGCTGGTTGCCGCCCTCTCCCCTACGTAGTGCGGAGTGTCCCCTCTCAGGTCTGCCGATGGGTGTGGCCGGATGGAGACGGATCTCCGCATGATTCTGCCCAGCAATGAGTAGCCGTTTGCCCCCACCTGGGACCGACGTGGATGAGAGGGTGGGACGTCTCCATTTCAAAAGATCCTATCAGACAGGCAGCTTGGTGGTTTTCTATCAGGTCCACTAGGTAGGACCTGATTTCATTGGTTAATGATGTAGCTTAACGCTGATAGGCTGCCATATGTCCGTGTTGTGTATATATAGGATTGTTTGGTTACTTATGTTTTGTCATGCACAGCTTAGCTTGAAAAAGAGGTTGTGTCCTCGAAACGTCGCATATCTGCTGTCTGCATGTTTTTATCTGATTAAAAGAGCAAATACATATCTGATGGTGCCGGCTTCGCTTCCATTCTGCTGTAAAGATTCTGGAGTGTTGCCAGAATAGCCGAGGCACATCGCTGTTTGAACCGAGGGGAGTGCTCCACTACGCTTTTTACAAGAATACTATTTCAACACACTTTGTGTGTGCACCCCCTGCTTGAACAACATGGAGGATCGTGATGTGGATTCACCCACTTTTACCTACACGCCAGAGGAAACATCCAGAATCATGGCACAGGTGTCTACTGAAGTGGCTTTTTTGAACAAGGCCGATGACAAGATGCTTGGCAAACAAATAATTAAGGCAGCCAAAACTCACATCACTCTGGAACTACATGCCAAAACCTTGGCGGAGTATCACCGCCAACAAAGGATACCGAGAGGCATGAGGTCTAACGTGGCCCCGATTATGTTCCCGACTGATCAGCCTTTCTGCCACAAATGGAGCCTAATATGGAACAAAGCTGCATTTGATTCCATAACACTGACTATCCAGAGAATTCAGGAAGAGCTCCCTAAACTTGAGGCACAACGAATACAACTCAAGGAGAAACTCAACTCACTCATAACTTTTGAGGCTTACGATCAATTCTCGACTGAATTATTTAATCTATTGGAGACTCATCAACATCAGATAGAGGCAATCAAACGAGATAAATTCCATCGAGATGAAAACGATTACAAGTCAGGTTATGTATATCCGTGGCAAAGACCCATACAGAGACCTCGGGCACCACGGGCACCACGAAAGCCGAGACAGGGAGGCAGAGGTGGCTCCAGGCCACAACCTTATGGTAACCCAAATGAGTCTTCGGATTTACCACTGACATCTTCTCAGGAGGGCCTCTCGGACCAAATGTCCAGTCAGGATGGAAGCGGAGTGGTGGACAGAGGCGAAGGAGGCATAAGAGAACGCCTACGATCACGCCAACCACGCCCTACGAACAGGAGAACATAGTTGTCAATCTCTCCGCTGTCTCGTTGTCCAGTCATCAACTGTCAGTCCTCAACAAGGGACTTTCCTTTGCTCCAACACACACACCAGACCCATTAGAAATAGATGTGGACTTGCAGAGATTTTTCCGTACCATAAAATTAAAATATTTTTTCTCCATACCACGCCCCTTTGAAAGAACCCCCGATGAAGAACCGGGTGACCTGCTGAAATTTCAAGACAGTGGGCTACGCATCAAAAGCAGATTCCAGCCACCCTCATGCCAGATCATCGCTATCTACACGAAAAAAGTACAGGGCGAAATAGACTCTTTGCTAAGAAGAACCAACATGTTGGGTTTGAAATTCCACAACAACATCTCTCCACAGGAGAGACTAGCTATTAAACAGCTGGCAGAGAATACAGCAATTACCATTAAACCTGCTGATAAGGGCGGAGCCATAGTAATTATGGACACAGTGTCCTATCAACAGGAGATTCTGAGACAGATATCCGACACGTCCACTTATCAGCTCCTTGAGAAGGATCCCCTTGCCGACATCCAGACCAAGGTGGAAAACATCGTCTCTGCCGCCAAATCAGCAGGAATAATTGATGATAAACTTGCCAGATACCTGATACAGGACTTTCCCATTACTCCCGTCCTTTACGTATGCCCCAAAATACATAAAAGTTTAGTCAATCCCCCAGGGAGACCCATAGTGGCTGGCATAGACTCTGTCTTTTCACCGATAGCAAAATATTTGGAGAGAATATTGAGTCCCTTTGTCGTGGCTCTTAAGTCCTATTTGAGAGATACTCAGATGTTTCTCAATATTATACGCAATCTTCCCCCTCTAGAGGGATCATGTCTACTCGTTACGCTTGATGTGGAGAGCCTCTATACCTCCATCCCTCATGATGGTGGTATGGAGGCTGTCCGCTTTGTGTTGGAGACCTCATCTGATTTTTCTCGACAGCAGGTGGATTTTGTTTGTAAACTACTTGAAATTGTGTTAACATTTAATTATTTTCGTTTTAACAATAGGTTCTACTTACAGAGGAAAGGCACGGCGATGGGGTCGAATGTGGCTCCGCCCTACGCTAACATCTTCATGGGGGTCTATGAGGATATGTATGTATACACTAATGATCTTTTTCAGAAACATGCCAAATTATGGTATCGCTATATTGATGATGTTTTCTGCGTGTGGGCGGGGCCACACTCGACCCTAGAGGCCTTTGTCTCTGAGCTCATGACGAGGTGCACTGATATACGCCTAACTATCCATCATTCTGAGCAACAAATTAATTTCCTTGACACACTTGTCCAGAGACAGGATGACAAGTTAATGACAGACATTTTTGTTAAACCGACTGACGTCAATTCACTCCTACATTACGGGAGTTTCCACTCCGAAATGACTAGGAGAGCTATACCTATTGGACAGTTACGTAGGGTACAGACGATAGTTGATGACGGGACGACTAGGCAGCGGAGGATGACACAGATGACACATAAATTCTTCCAACGAGGCTACCCAACTGGAGTGTTAGAATCAGCACATGACAGATTACAAAGGGGACTGGAGGGAAGACAGAGACGCACCAGGACAAACACAGCAGATCGTGTTCCCTTTGTCACGAGATACAGTACACAGAGTGAGGAGATCAGCAAGATCATCAGGAAGCACTGGTACCTGTTGGCAGATAGCTTTCCAGAGATACCCCATTTTCAACGCTACCCATTGGTGTCTTATAAAAGAGCGCCTAATTTGAGAGACCGGTTGGTACATGCAGATATGGGTGGCAGTGACATGGGTATAGTAGATACTAAACATAAGGGCACTTTTCCATGCCTCAACTGTGTACACTGTGCCTCTGTGACTAGGGGTGAATACATCAGTCATCCACATACTGGAAAAAAATTCAGAATTTATGGCCACTACACTTGTGATACAGCTTACGTAGTATATGCTCTAAAATGCCCATGTGGGCTGTTATATGTGGGACAGACCACACAGAAGTTTAAAAAAAGATTATCCTCACATAAACATGCTATCAGGGAGAAATTAGTAGATCAGGCTGTCCCATATCACTTTGTGGCAGCTAATCACCATGTTAGCCAACTCAGGTTCCAAATTATAGAGCAGGTGCGCCCCTTAAGAAGGGGTGGGGACAGGGAGAGGAGGTTGCTGTGGAGGGAGGCCCACTGGATTAAGAGACTGGACACCATGGAGCCGAGAGGCCTAAATAGAGAGCTTGATCTCACGCCGTTTGTTTGATTACTCGCTGCTCCATGTTGTGCAGCCTCACTGAGATGTTCTTTGTTTTTTGATTTGCCTAATATTGTTTGGCCTTTTACAGTGGGTCCCCAAGTGGCTGCCTCCTCTCCAATTCCCCAACCCCTATTACCTTCCTTACTCCCTCCTCCTCCCATCCCCCTCCCCCCTTCCCCCCCCCCCCCATTCACCTTTCCTACCCGTCCCCTTGCTTCTCTGTCTCCGCTCCTCCCCTATACAGTTTTATATACTAACATCTAATTGGCTGCTGCCATCTAGGAACGACTATCAGTAGCATCTAGAGACATAGCAATGTGTTTACATGACACACTGTATGTGTTGCTTGGCAACAGACACACGCTCTCTTTCCCGAGTGGGGGCGGGCACTTAGGCTCTCTATTTACATCTGCATGGCGTATAAGCGGATTTTCTTCCGCATACGTCACGCGTTGCTGGGCAGAAGGGGAGTGGACGGCTGGTTGCCGCCCTCTCCCCTACGTAGTGCGGAGTGTCCCCTCTCAGGTCCGCCGATGGGTGTGGCCGGATGGAGACGGATCTCCGCATGATTCTGCCCAGCAATGAGTAGCCGTTTGCCCCCACCTGGGACCGACGTGGATGAGAGGGTGGGACGTCTCCATTTCAAAAGATCCTATCAGACAGGCAGCTTGGTGGTTTTCTATCAGGTCCACTAGGTAGGACCTGATTTCATTGGTTAATGATGTAGCTTAACGCTGATAGGCTGCCATATGTCCGTGTTGTGTATATATAGGATTGTTTGGTTACTTATGTTTTGTCATGCACAGCTTAGCTTGAAAAAGAGGTTGTGTCCTCGAAACGTCGCATATCTGCTGTCTGCATGTTTTTATCTGATTAAAAGAGCAAATACATATCTGATGGTGCCGGCTTCGCTTCCATTCTGCTGTAAAGATTCTGGAGTGTTGCCAGAATAGCCGAGGCACATCGCTGTTTGAACCGAGGGGAGTGCTCCACTACGCTTTTTACAAGAATAATTTTAACGTAGAACATTGAAACATTTCAGTGCAACATAGCGCTATTTACCCAGGGACAAGCAAAAAAGAACCTGTCCAGGGAGAAAAATAGCGGAAAACATTTTGCTTGGCGGTATCCAATCTCAGAAAAAATAGGTGTAGATAGCTTATAGATTTAGGGGGTGACTGGGCCTGCTCAGGTTTTAGTGTATCTGGAATTAAGCCACTCAAACCATACATTTTCGAATTTGGCAGAGGCATTTCTATGCTGATATATGGCCCGGCGGTATGGTAGTACTATATTAACAGATTTAATCCAATCTGTGCAGGTGGGAACCATGGGTGTTATCCAGTTTTTGGTAAGCTGTTTACGAGCCAAGTGCAAAGCTATTAATGCAAATTGTTTGTGATATTTACTAGGTAGGGTAACTGAGAGAATGTTTAGAAGACATGTTTTGGCATCACAAATAAGAGGGCATCCCATGTGGTCATTCATAAATTTGATTATCTGCTTCCAAAAAGCATTAACACGCGGGCACGACCATATCATGTGTATAAAAGTACCTCTGTCATTCCGACATTTGGGGCAGAAATCATCAACGCCTGGTTTGAATTTAGACAATCGTACAGGAGTAAGGAAGGCTCTATGAAGTATATATAGATATAATAGACGATCAGGTAAGTATGGAGATACTTTAGTAACGCTGGAGAGGGTATCATCCCAATTATCTTCGGAGACATCACCTACTTCCCTATTCCAGAAGATGCGTTTCTGATAAATACGATGAGTGGCGTCAGGCGTGATAAGTTCACTATAAAGAAGAGTAATCAGCTGCTTGGAAGAAGCACCTTTAAGTATGTCTAGAAGGGGAGAGTTTACAAATTCTTTGGGAAAGTTGTCAAACTGAGCATTAAGGGCGTGCCGTAGGCCCAAGTATCTAAGGTAGGCTGATTGTGGGAGGTCAAATTCTACTGTTAGCTGATCAAAAGTCTTAATTATCCCCCCCATAGATAGATACATTTAAGTAAACAAAATGTAGCAAGTGAGGAATGTTACACACTCTTTGGCTGTCCTCCAGCTCCTGCACAGTCAGAGAGAGTGAGTCAAATTCTACCGTTGTTACATTTTGTTTTGCTTAAATGTATCTATGTAAGGTTCGGATGCGGCAGCAGTTCTCTCCAGGAACTTTAAAGCTGTGTGTGTAACCCTTCCAATGCTGATCTAGTAAAAAAAATGCTGGTTGCATATAATATGCTGTAAATAATGTTTTAGAGCAAAGTTGAAATGCAGGGTTATATTCCGCTTTAAATATTAGTGAAATAATAAATCATCCAATTTCAAAGATTAACCCAAGCAATATTTTAAAAGCATTTAGACATACATTCACTATAACATGTTTACTTTTAAAAAAGTGTTCTAAATAACTTAAATTAGGCTGCAAACTGCAATCAATAATGCAATATGAATACTAATTAGTGTAGTTACAGACATTAATTATTGTAGCTCTGATTTAAAATACTAACACTCTACTTATACTGTTACATTTATAAATGTACTGCCTTAAAGCCGACCTGAACTTAGAACATCCTCTCTGCTCTAAAAGATATGCAACAGCATAATAACCTTTAAACGAAAAAAATGTCTTTGTTACAGCCGATACAAATCCTAAAATAAATCTGCACTGTTTCTACTTCCTGATTCATGGAAGCAAACATATTGTTAACCCCCTGTGCTTTCAAATGAGCTTATCTGCCATCTCTGCCCTTGGCAGTAATGTGACACAGGGTTGAGATCAGATTACAACTTGCGATCACACACAAATGAGGGGGCTAAACAGGCTAAACTCTCTAAATACTTACAGGCCTTGTTCACATTGCGTTTGGCTTGCGTGTCCGTCCGCGGTGGGCTTTTTTTCTGCATTTTTTAAAGCATTTCCCGGCGATTTTCTGCGCGTTTGCTCGGTTTTTGGGGGCGTTTTTGTAAGCGCTTTTGCAGAGCGTTTCCGCCTTTTGACCGGAAAAAAATCAGGAAAAAATAAATACAATGTATTTTTTTCAAAAACGCTCACGCAATCGCTTGCCAAAGCGATTTTGTGAGAGTTTTGCGTTTTTACTATACCTTCCATTGAGGCAAATCGCCTCAAAAGTGGCCCAAGCACCGCTTTTCAAAGCGAATCGAAAACTAACCACTCTGATATGAACTCTCTCGTAGAGAATCATTGCACAAGCACTTTCAGGGCGATTTTGAAAACTTAAAATTTTACAAAAACGCCTATAATGTTAACAAGGCCACAGAGTGCTTTTCTCTGTGTATTTCTTTAGTCCTGTGCAAGAGTTCAGGTCCACTTTAAGCTATGTGGTACATACACACATTGGATAGAACTTGGCCGTGGTGGATTGGCATTGAACAACTGCTCCACTTTGGCTGTGGCTCTCCTTGAAGCTGACAAGATATATCCCACCAGTGTTCCTGATTGGAGGAGAATATTAAGCCCTTTCACTTCCTGGACAGGTGTTAGCCAACCAGTGATGGTGATATCACTTAACCTGCCTGGCGTTCTATTAAGATCACCAGGGAGGCCGCGGGAGGGTTTTTTTTTAATAAAAAAAAAACTATTTCATGCAGCCAACTGAAAGTTGGCTGCATGAAAGCCCACTAGAGGGCGCTCCGGAGGCGTTCTTCTGATCGCCTCCGGCGGCCAGAAGTAACACGGAAGGCCGCAATGATCGGCCTTCCGTGTTTCGCTTACCTCGTCGCCATGGCGACGAGCGGAGTGACGTCATGGACGTCAGCCGACGTCCTGACGTCAGTCGCCTCCGATCCAGCCCTTAGCGCTGGCCGGAACTTTTTGTTCCGGCTACGCTGGGCTCAGGCGGCTGGGGGGACCCTCTTTTGCCGCTGCATGCGGCGGATCGCCACACTGCAGCGGCGATCAGGTAGCACATGTGGCTGGCAAAGTGCCGGCTGCGTGTGTTGCCTTTTATTTCAGCCAAATCGGCCCAGCAGGGCCTGAGCAGCAGGCTCCGGCGGTACTGGACGAGCTGAACTCGTCCAGACCGCTCAGCAGGTTAAAAGTAGAGATGTCGCGAACCGCTGATTTGTGGTTCGTGAACCGGGTTCGCGAACTTCCGCGGAAGGTTCGGTTCGCGGAAAAGTTCGCGAACCGCAATAGACTTCAATGGGGAGGCGAAATTTGAAAAATAGAAAAAATTATGCTGGCCACAAATGTGATGGAAAAGATGTTTCAAGAGGTCTAACACCTGGAGGGGGCATGGCGGAGTGGGATACATGCCAAAAGTCCCGGGGAAAAATCTGGATGTGACGCAAAGCAGCGTTTTAAGGGCAGAAATCACATTGAATGCTAAATTGCAGGCCTAACGTGCTTTCAAACATCTTGCATGTGTATACATCAATCAGGGAGTGTAATTAGAGTACTGCTTCACACTGACACACCAAACTCACTGTGTAACGCACTGCAAACAGCTGTTTGTGTAGTGACGGCCATGCTGGACTACTGCGCAACATGGCGAGATTGCTCTTTCTCACTCAGTGATGTCAGGTAATGTGTGACTTCCTACTCAACTTTCCATGCCATTGTTAAAAAGCTTACGTTTGTTTTAAAATTACATTTTCTACTTGCTGTGAACTTGTTCAGTACCACTACAATTAGAATCCTGTGGAGGCGGGCAAGTCTGCCATTGTGACCCCGGGTAATGGCCGGGGAATGAGGGGTTTTAATTCGGTGTGGAGCCTGAGCAACGGCTACCACTACACATCCAAGGAGGGCAGCAGGCAGGCATGCACGCCCGCCCGCCCCGAGGCAGTGACCAAAAATAACAATACAGGAGGAGGACTTTCAAGGCCCTGCTGTGTATTTGAAATGAATGTACTTTAAATCCTTTAACGAAAACCAGTTATGGTAGGCAAAGATGACACCACATTCCTTTCACGAGAATCATATGGAGGCGGGCAAGTCTGCCATTTGTGACCCCAGGGAATGGCCGGGGAATGAGGGGTTTGAATCCGGTGTGGAGCCTGAGCAACGACTACCACTGCACATCCAGACAAGGAAGGCAACAAGCAGGCAGGCAGGCATGCACGCCCGCCCTGAGGTAGAGACCAAAAATAACAATACAGGACTCAGGAGGACCTTTTGCATCCCTAATTGTCATGAATCAACTTTAAATCCTTTAACGGGAATCCATTATGGCAGGCAAAGATGACACCACATTCCTTTCATGAGAATCATATGGAGGCGGGCAAGTCTGCCATTTGTGAGTGACCCCGGGTAATGGCCGGGGAATGAGGGATGGAATGCGGTGTGGAGCCTGAGCAACGGCTACCACTGCACATCCAAGGAGGGCAGCAGGCAGGCATGCAATACAGGACTTTGAGGCCCTAATTGTAATGAATCAACTTTAAATCCTTTTAACGGGAATCCGTTATGGAGGGCAAGTCTGCCATTGTCACCGCGGGGAATGAAGGTTGGATTCCGGCCCGAAGTGGGAGCCTGCTGAGACCCATGCTGTAGCTGCCCTGACCGTGCTTTGCAGACCAGGCATCTGTGGTCAGATGGACCCTTGACCCAGCGGAAGACAAACCAAGTCGAAAGCATTTGCCAAGAATGTTTTACGGAGGGCAAGTTTTTTTGCCCTTTTTTTAAATTGTTTGTAAATGATAGATGGTTTTATTTTTAAATTGTTTGAAAGTTTAGATGGTTGTATTTTTAAATTGTTTGAAAGTGTAGATGGTTGTATTGCGTTCCGGAGTTGGAGTCTGATCAACGGCTACCACCACACATCCAGGCAAGGAGGCAGGCAGGCAGGCATGCACGCCCGCCCCGAGGTAGTGACCAAAAATAACAATACAGGACTCAGGAGGACCTTTTGTGGCCCTAATTGTAATGAATCAACTTTAAATCCTTTAACGGGAATCCGTTATGGAGGGCAAGTCTGATGGTGCCTTCACTGCGATTCACCAGGTTGGTCTCCGGCGAGAATGCGTTATGGAGGGCAAGTCTGCCATTGTCACCGCGGGGAATGAAGGTTGGATTCCGGCCCGAAGTGGGAGCCTGCTGAGACCCATGCTGTAGCTGCCCTGACCGTGCTTTGCAGACCAGGCATCTGTGGTCAGATGGACCCTTGACCCAGCGGGAGACAAACCAAGTCGAAAGCATTTGCCAAGAATGTATTACGGAGGGCAAGTTTTTTTGCCCTTTTATAAATTGTTTGAAAATGATAGATGGTTGTATTTTTAAATTGTTTGAAAGTTTAGATGGTTGTATTTTTAAATTGTTTGAAAGTGTAGATGGTTGTATTGCATTCCGGAGTTGGAGCCTAATCAACGGCTACCACCACACATCCAGGCAAGGAGGGAGGCAGGCAGGCAGGCATGCACGCCCGCCCCGAGGTAGTGACCAAAAATAACAATACAGGACTCAGGAGGACCTTTTGCGGCCCTAATTGTAATGAATCAACTTTAAATCCTTTAACGGGAATCCGTTATGGAGGGCAAGTCTGATGGTGTCTTCACTGCGATTCACCAGGTTGGTCTCCGGCGAGAATCCATTATGGAGGGCAAGTCTGCCATTGTCACCGCGGGGAATGAAGGTTGGATTCCGGCCCGAAGTGGGAGCCTGCTGAGACCCATGCTGTAGCTGCCCTGACCGTGCTTTGCAGACCAGGCATCTGTGGTCAGATGGACCCTTGACCCAGCGGGAGACAAACCAAGTCGAAAGCATTTGCCAAGAATGTTTTACGGAGGGCAAGTTTTTTTGCCCATTTTTTAAATTGTTTGAAAATGATAGATGGTTGTATTTTTAAATTGTTTGAAAGTTTAGATGGTTGTATTTTTAAATTGTTTGAAAGTTTAGATGGTTGTATTTTTAAATTGTTTAAAAGTGTATCCATTCTAGTGCAAGTTATGCAGTGACTGCCAGGTATAATGTGCAGTCACAGATGCAGTGAAAGATATGCAGTGACTGCAAACAGCCATTTGTGTAGTGACGGCCATGCTGGACTGGTGCGCACCATGACGAGAGTGCAGGTGATGGTGGCTTTTCAGCCCATATGCTCGCCCGGCTGATGTAGCTGAATGACAGAACAGTGACTGTCCAGCTGATCAAATTTGGTCTGACCACAATGAAGCAACGACCTTATTATCTTTGGTGTGCCACCCCCACCCGAGACACTCAAATAGCCGGCGGTCATTGCTTCATTGTGATGCGCAAGCCCCTTCACCGCGGCAAGGTAATGATCACGAAGGGGGATGAGCACATGTACACGCACCAGAAAAATTAGTGTAGAGGCCGCTGCTAGCAGCGGCCTTAAAAATTCAGGAATCCGCCTAGAGTCCTGGACCCTGTTGGTGGTGGCGGAGAAGGCAGTCAAGCGGCCTGCAGGCAGAGATGCTGTGTGTGGGGACTGACTTAGTCTTCGGTGGTGCAGTAGCCCTCCGTGATCCATTCCTCATTCATTTTGATAAAGGTCAGGTACTGAACACTGTCGTGACTTAGGCGACTTCTCTTCTCAGTAACTATGCCTCCAGCATAAACACAACAGGTAGTAGGTATATGCAGTGAGCTGGGTTCACTCAACATAACAGGTAGTAGGTATATGCAGTGAGCTGGGTTCACTCAACACAACAGGTAGTAGGTATATGCAGTGAGCTGGGTTCACTCAACACAACAGGTAGTAGGTATATGCAGTGAGCTGGGTTCACTCAACACAACATGTAGTAGGTATATGCAGTGAGCTGGGTTTACTCAACACTACAGGTAGTTATGTGCAGTGATGAGGTGGGTTAAGTAAACACAACAGGTAGTAGGTTTATGCAGTGAGCTGGGTTCACTCAACACAACAGGTAGTAGGTATATGCAGTGAGCTGGGTTCACTCAACACAACAGGTAGTAGGTATATGCAGTGAGCTGGGTTCACTTAACACAACAGGTAGTTATGTGCAGTGATGAGGTGGGTTAAGTAAACACAACAGGTAGTAGGTATATGCAGTGAGCTGGGTTCACTCAACACAACAGGTCAGGTAGTAGGTATATGCAGTGAGCTGGGTTTACTCAACACAACAGGTAGTTATGTGCAGTGATGAGGTGGGTTAAGTAAACACAACAGGTAGTAGGTATATGCAGTGAGCTGGGTTCACTCAACACTACAGGTAGTTATGTGCAGTGATGAGGTGGGTTAAGTAAACACAACAGATAGTAGTAGGATGCAGTGAGCTGGGTTCACTCAACACAAAGCTAGGTATATGCAGTGATGAGGTGGGTTAAGTAAACACAACAGGTACATGCAGTACTGGGTAGTACAATGTGCAGCTCCCTGTCACACACACAGGTAGTCAGTCACTGAATGTGCTGGGCTGCTGGCAGTGGCACACACACACTATTCATTAGCAAAGCTGTGCATACAACAAAAGTGTCAGTTTGACACACAGTAAAAAAAATAAAGTACAGGATGAGCTCTGAAAAGAGCTAGGGTGCTATAAAAGTAGTGATGCTCAAATACCCCTTTTTAAAATTCGAGTTTGGTCGAATTCGAATAGTAAATTATTCGAGGTCAGTCGAATATTCGAGTCGAATAATTTTTACTATTCGATTCGACCTCGGACTTCGAGCTCACTATTCGAGTCGGTATTCGAGCTCACTATTCGAGCTGACTATTCGAATTGGCCTTAAATAGCTTCCAACACTTGTTTTGAGGGTGAATGATGCAAGAAACATCTTTTTTTCCAAGTAACAACAGCAAGTGATTATGTGGGGATGTTCCTTTAAAAAAAAAGGTGGAAAGAGAAGTTGTGTCCTTAATTTTGTTCAGTAGTGTTACTGTATATACTTGTTCTTCTTCTTCTTTATCTTTCTTCTTCTTCTTCTAGATCTTCTTCTTCTATATCTTCTTCTTCTTCTTCTATATTGTCTTCTTCTTCTTCTTCTTCTTCTTCTTCATCATCTTCTTCTTCTTCTTCTTCATCATCTTCTTCTTCTTCATCTTCTTCATCTTCTTCTTCTTCTTCATCTTCATCTTCTTCTTCTTCTTCATCTTCATCTTCTTCATCTTCTTCTTCTTCATCTTCTTCTTCTTCTTCATCTTCTTCTTCTTCTTCTTCATCTTCTTCATCTTCTTCTTCTTCTTCTTCTTCATCTTCTTCATCTTCTTCTTCTTCTTCTTCTTCATCTTCTTCTTCTTCTTCATCTTCTTCTTCTTCATCTTCTTCTTCTTTTTCATCTTCTTCTTCATCATCTTCTTCATCTTCTTCTTCATCTTCTTCTTCATCTTCTTCTTCATCTTCATCTTCTCCTTCTCCTTCTTTTTCAATATCGTCTTCTTCTTCTTCACGTATTTCTCTTTTCAATTTTTTTTTAAAGAAATGCAGCTATTTTTGAGCGTAACAAATAGCTGGTGGGCGCACGCATGTTGGAAGCGCCATTGTATGTGCTCCCTGGCAGTGGAAACACAAAGACAGCAGGAGGTAAATTCAGCAGCAGGAGGAGGAGGATGAGTGTGTGGCAGCAGGCAGTCAATGAGGCAGGCAGCTCGCCGTGACATAATAGCCCTGGTACCTAGCGGTGATACCAGGGCTGTAAATAAACACAACAGGAGGTCCCAGACAGCGGTCGTGCAGCCCACATTGTGTCCAATACACAACTGGGACAACAAAGTTTTCAACCCGGGCACCTCAGAAAAATTAAACCTTTTTTTTTTTTTTTTTTTAATGGTTTGTTTGGTTTTGGTTTTGCAACCAATATAGCTATTGTTTGACGTAATAGCTGGTGGCAGAGTGGCAGCAGAAGGTAATTCTGTGTACCCTGGCAGTGGGAAACACAGACAGACAGCAACAGCAGCAGGAGGAATGGAGGAGTAATGTGAGCAGCTATAGTTTGACGTAATAGCTGGTGGCAGAGTGGCAGCAGAAGGTAAATCATCTGTGTACCCTGGCAGTGGGAAACACAGACAGACAGCAGCAGCAGCAGCAGGAGGAGGTATGGAGGAGCAGTGTGAGTGTGGCAGCAGGTAGGCAGCGTGACATAATAGCCCTGGTACCTAGCGGTGATACCAGGGCTGTAAATAAACACAACAGGAGGTCCCAGACAGCGGTCGTGCAGCCCACATTGTGTCCAATACACAACTGGGACAACACAGTTTTCAACCCGGGCACCTCAGAAAAATTAAACCTTTTTTTTTTTTTTTTAATGGTTTGTTTGGTTTTGGTTTTGCAACCAATATAGCTATTGTTTGACGTAATAGCTGGTGGCAGAGTGGCAGCAGAAGGTAATTCTGTGTACCCTGGCAGTGGGAAACACAGACAGACAGCAACAGCAGCAGGAGGAATGGAGGAGTAGGCGAGCAGCTATTGTTTGACGTAATAGCTGGTGGCAGAGTGGCAGCAGAAGGTAAATCATCTGTGTAGTGTACCCTGGCAGTGGGAAACACAGACAGACAGCAGCAGCAGCAGCAGGAGGAGGTATGGAGGAGCAGTGTGAGTGTGGCAGCAGGTAGGCAGCGTGACATAATAGCCCTGGTACCTAGCGGTGATACCAGGGCTGTAAATAAACACAACAGGAGGTCCCAGACAGCGGTCGTGCAGCCCACATTGTGTCCAATACACAACTGGAACAACACAGTTTTCAACCCGGGCACCTCAGAAAAATTAAACCTTTTTTTTTTTTAATGGTTTGTTTGGTTTTGGTTTTGCAACCAATATAGCTATTGTTTGACGTAATAGCTGGTGGCAGAGTGGCAGCAGAAGAAGGTAATTCTGTGTACCCTGGCAGTGGGAAACACAGACAGACAGCAGAAGGGCAGTACACAGCAGCCCACTGTAGGTGTAAAATGTGTGGCTGCAGGCGACGTAATAGTCAAAGTGAACCAGGCTGGCTTAGTGAGCAGGAGCCAGGAGGTGGTAAAGGGTGGTAAGGCACATTAACGATGGTTCCGGCAGCCAGTTCATGTCCCCCTCTCGCCGACAACAGGGGCCAGGAACTCGCCTTCCACCCACGCCTGGTTCATCTTGAGAAACGTCAGTCTGTCCACAGACTTGTGAGACAGACGTGAGCGTTTCTCGGTGACCACGCCACCAGCTGCACTGAAGCAGCGCTCGGACAGCACGCTGGAAGGGGGGCAGGACAGCACTTCCAGGGCGTACTGCGCCAGCTCGCTCCAGATCTCCATGCGCTTGACCCAATACTCCATGGGATCAACAGGGGCATCGCTGTCAAGCCCGCTGTACGACCCCATG
Organism: Hyperolius riggenbachi; assembly: GCF_040937935.1. Classification (NCBI taxonomy): domain Eukaryota; kingdom Metazoa; phylum Chordata; class Amphibia; order Anura; family Hyperoliidae; genus Hyperolius; species Hyperolius riggenbachi. The sequence goes on from NC_090656.1 coordinate 45,132,915, forward strand.
TAGTCAGCCACCATGCGGGTCAGGCGCTGGCTGTGACCGGAGGAGGATGCTGCTGCATGCATCTCCTCTCTAGTCACTGCTGCCGGAGCCTCTACAGTCCTGTAGAGCTCGTGGCTGAGAGACAGCAGGTCTGTGGGGCGCTTGCTGCTGCTGGATGCAGGCACCTGCTGCTGCCTCTGTGCTGGCTGCTGGACAGTGGGGGTGGAAGGCTGGGGGAAGGCTTCCTCCAAGCGCTCAACAAGGGCCTGCTGCAAGCTCCTTATTTGTTGCACTGGGTCTCCTCCTGCAGGCGGCAGGAACTGGCTCAACTTCCCCTTGAGGCGTGGGTCCAACATCATGCTGATCCAGATGTCCTCCCTCTGCTTCATCTGGATCACCCTGGGGTCCCTGCGCAGGCACGTCAGCATGTGCGCTGCCATTGGGAAGAGGCGGGCCACGTCTGCTGGCACATCGACGTCAGTGCTGTCCTCATCCTCCTCCTCTGCCGCCTCATCCTCTCTCCACCCCCGCACCAACTCAGCTGCGCTGTGCTGATCCCCCTCATCAGCAGCCAGGTCAGGGACCTCCACCAAGTCCTCCTCCTCCTCCCCCTCAGAGGTGGACTGCGCAGCTGGTTGCCGCTCCTGCTGGTCCAAGGCTGCCGCTCCCTGTTCCAGCAAAGCATCGAGGGCCCTGTTCAGCAGAGAAACCAGGGGCACCCACTCGCTCACCATGTTTGTGGCCTGCAGGAAGGGAGCCAGCACTAAGCACACCTGCTGCATGTGCCTCCAGTCATCATCGGGGACGATGGACGGGATGTTGCTGGTCTTGTCCCTTCTCTGAGCTGCGGAAACAGTGGCCAGGGCAAGGTACTGTTTGACAGCGTGCCTCTGTTCAACCAGACGCTCCAACATCGCCAGGGTGGAGTTCCAGCGAGTCGGAACGTCAAGGATCAGCCGATGGCGTGGCAGATCCAGCTCCTTTTGCACGTCTTCCAGGCTCGCACAGGCTGCAGCCGAGCGCCGGAAGTGACGCACAACATTCCTTGCCGTTTCCAGCAGTTCGCCCATCCCCTGGTAGGTGCGCAGGAACTTCTGCACCACCAGGTTCAGCACGTGGGCAAGACAGGGGATGTGAGTCAGGTTTCCCATGTCTATTGTGGCAACCAGATTGGCCCCATTGTCGGCCACCACCTCTCCGACTCTGAGGCCTCTGGGGGTCAGCCAAATCCTCTCCTGCTCCTGGAGTTTGGCCAACACATGGGTTGCCGTCAGCTTGGTCTTCCCAAGGCTGACCAAGTGCAGCAGCGCTTGGCAGTGGCGGGCCTTCACGCTGCTGCTGAGGCGGGGGGTTTGGCCAGGTGTGCCGGAGGATGGCAGAGGATCGGAGGAACCTGCTGCAGTTCCCCTGACCCTGCGGGGTGGCACCACCCACTGTGTTGCTGCTGCTGCTGTGCCCGCTGCTGCTCTCCCATCCTCACCCCCTTCCACCAAGCTGACCCAGTGGACAGTGAAGGACAGGTAGCGGCCTGTCCCGAAGCGGCTGCTCCAGGAGTCCATGGTGACGTGGACCCTTTCACCAACCGCGTGCTCCAGCCCTCGCTCCACATTGGCCATCACAAAGCGGTGCAGTGCAGGAATGGCCTTGCGGGCAAAGAAGTGTCTGCTGGGGAGCTGCCAGTCTGGGGCTGCGCAAGCAAGCAGCGCACGAATGTCGCTCCCCTCCTGCACGAGCGTGTACGGCAGGAGTTGGGAGCACATGGCCCGTGCCAGCAAGCCGTTCAGCTGCCGCACGCGACGGCTGCTGGGAGGCAGAGCCCTAACCACCCCCTGGAAGGACTCGCTCAAAAGGCTCTGGCGTGGCCTTTTGCTGACACGGGAATCAGCAGACACAGCAGAGGAGGCCACTGAGGACTGGCTGCCAGAACAGGCCTCAGTGTCGGCGGCAGGAGTTGCAGAGGGGGGAGGAGCAGTGCGTTTCCGCACTCCTGCTGGTGCTGCTGGAGGAGCAGGAGGGCGGGTGGCTGCTGTTGCTGCTGCTGCTGCTGAAGGCTGTGCAGTGATGGGTGTGGTGCCACTGCCAGCAGCAGATGCCTTCAGCCTCTGGAACTCCTCATGCTGGTGGAAATGTTTAGCCGCAAGGGGGTTGATGAGCGAGCTGGTGCTGAACTTTAAGGGGTCTGCACCTCTGCTCAACTTCCGCTGACAGTGGTTGCAAGTGGCGTACTTGCTGTACACAGTGGGCATGGTGAAAAACCGCCAGATTGGTGACAGAAACTTCCCCCTACGGCATGGAAGCGCTGCTGCCTGTCTCCCTGTGGTGGTTGGGGGGGGGGCTTGGGTGCGGCTGGTGGTGGTACTGGCTGATGCTGCTGCTGCTGCTGCTGAGCCTGAGACACCAGCAGGCTGTGGGATGCTGCCAATGCTTGCAATGATGCGCCTCCTTGCAAGGCCCACAAGCGCATCCTCCTCCTCCTCCTCAGAGCTGCTGAGGACGACATCCCCTGGAGGTGGTGGCACCCAGTCTCTGTCTGTCACCGGGTCATCATCATCCTCCCCCTCCTGAAACATGTCCTGCTGGGATGAGGACCCCCCAAACTCCTCTCCTGATGCATGGATGGGCTGCTTGACTGTCGCCACAGTCTTGCTGTCCAATCCCTCATCCCCCAAAGTGCCCATCAGCATCTCCTCCTCAAGATCGCCAACAACAGCAGACAATTTACTCATGATGCCTGGGGTCAAAAGACTGCTGAATGACAGGTCGGCGAGTGACGGTGAACTGGCCTCCTCCCCAGACCCTGCTGGGCGGCTGCTGCGAACAGGGGTGGTGGTGGTGGTGGTGGTGGTGGTGAGGGTGGAGGCCTCGGATGCAGAGCTGATGGCGGGCTGCTCATCCTCCGTCATGAGTTGCACCACAGTGTCTGCATCCTTTTCCTCAATGGGACGTTTCCGACCCGGCTGGAGGAAAATGGGAGCAGGTGCTACACGCTGCTGCTGCTGTGTCTCTGCAGCGTGAGTTGCAGATGCTCCTGCTGGGCGGCGCCCAAGGCGTCCACGGCCAGTGGCTATGGGAGGAATGTTAGCCACTGACGCTGCTGCTGCTGCGGAACTGTGCATGGTGGCGCGCCCGCGGCCGCGGCTTGCCACAATGCTGCTCCCTCTCCTCCTGATTCCCTTGCTGCCCTTCCCCTTGCCCAAACCGCGCTGGCTGCCACTTCCAGACATCTTCAATGTTTTGGGCGTATAGACAAAAGTTTTTTAAAAGGGCGGGTGAAAAGTGGGGTACTTTAATGGAGTGGGTTGGTTGGTGAGGTGACTGAGTGAGTGTCCCCTAGTACAGTAAGTAAGTAGTAACAGTCAGGAAGTACAACTAGCAGTTACAATAATCAGTAGTAATCACAAGTAAATTTAGTGTGTGTACACTCAGACAGTGAGTGCACGCACGCAGGAGCTAGTAGCCTATGAACACAGTGACTGAGTGTCCTAGACTCCTAGTACAGTAAGAGTAAGTAGTAACAGTAAGTAGAACTAACTAATTACAATAATTAATCAGCGATCAGAAGGAAATGGAGTGTGGGTGTGTGTACACTCAGACAGTGAGTGCACGCACGCAGGAGCTAGTAGCCTATGAACACAGTGACTGAGTGTCCTAGACTCCTAGTACAGTAAGAGTAAGTAGTAACAGTAAGTAGAACTAACTAATTACAATAATTAATCAGCGATCAGAAGGAAATGGAGTGTGGGTGTGTGTACACTCAGACAGTGAGTGCACGCACGCAGGAGCTAGTAGCCTATGAACACAGTGACTGAGTGTCCTAGACTCCTAGTACAGTAAGAGTAAGTAGTAACAGTAAGTAGAACTAACTAATTACAATAATCAATCAGCGATCAGAAGGAAATGGAGTGTGGGTGTGTGTACACTCAGACAGTGAGTGCACGCACGCAGGAGCTAGTAGCCTATGAACACAGTGACTGAGTGTCCTAGACTCCTAGTACAGTAAGAGTAAGTAGTAACAGTAAGTAGAACTAACTAATTACAATAATCAATCAGCGATCAGAAGGAAATGGAGTGTGGGTGTGTGTACACTCAGACAGTGAGTGCACGCACGCAGGAGCTAGTAGCCTATGAACACAGTGACTGAGTGTCCTAGACTCCTAGTACAGTAAGAGTAAGTAGTAACAGTAAGTAGAACTAACTAATTACAATAATCAATCAGCGATCAGAAGGAAATGGAGTGTGGGTGTGTGTACACTCAGACAGTGAGTGCACGCACGCACGCAGGAGCTAGTAGCCTATGAACACAGTGACTGAGTGTCCTAGACTCCTAGTACAGTAAGAGTAAGTAGTAACAGTAAGTAGAACTAACTAATTACAATAATTAATCAGCGATCAGAAGGAAATGGAGTGTGGGTGTGTGTACACTCAGACAGTGAGTGCACGCACGCAGGAGCTAGTAGCCTATGAACACAGTGACTGAGTGTCCTAGACTCCTAGTACAGTAAGAGTAAGTAGTAACAGTAAGTAGAACTAACTAATTACAATAATCAATCAGCGATCAGAAGGAAATGGAGTGTGGGTGTGTGTACACTCAGACAGTGAGTGCACGCACGCAGGAGCTAGTAGCCTATGAACACAGTGACTGAGTGTCCTAGACTCCTAGTACAGTAAGAGTAAGTAGTAACAGTAAGTAGAACTAACTAATTACAATAATCAATCAGCGATCAGAAGGAAATGGAGTGTGGGTGGTGTGTGTACACTCAGACAGTGAGTGCACGCACGCAGGAGCTAGTAGCCTATGAACACAGTGACTGAGTGTCCTAGACTCCTAGTACAGTAAGAGTAAGTAGTAACAGTAAGTAGAACTAACTAATTACAATAATCAATCAGCGATCAGAAGGAAATGGAGTGTGGGTGGTGTGTGTACACTCAGACAGTGAGTGCACGCACGCAGGAGCTAGTAGCCTATGGACAGTGACTGAGTGTCCTAGACTCCTAGTACAGTAAGAGTAAGTAGTAACAGTAAGTACAACTAACTAATTACGATAATCAATCAGCGATCAGAAGGAAATGGAGTGTGGGTGTGTGTACACTCAGACAGTGAGTGCACGCACGCAGGAGCTAGTAGCCTATGGACAGTGACTGATTGTCCTAGACTCCTAGTACAGTAAGAGTAAGTAGTAACAGTAAGTACAACTAACTAATTACGATAATCAATCAGCGATCAGAAGGAAATAGAGTGTGTGTTGTGTGTGTACACTCAGACAGTGAGTGCAGTGCGCACACGCAGGAGCTAGTAGCCTATATGAACAGTGACAGTGAGTGTCCCTACGGGTACAGTAAGAGTAAGTAGTAAGTAAGTACAACTAACTAACAATAATCTATCAGTAATCAGAAGGAAATAGAGTGTGTGTACACACAGACAGTGAGTGAGTGCACACACGCAGGAGCTAGCTAGTAGCCTATAAACAGTGACAGTCAGTGAGTGTCCTACTCCTAGTACAGTATAACTACAATACTATTAGTAAAGGACAGCAGAAATACTGGTATAGATGAGAGAAATAAACAGAGGACAGCTGCCCACAGAGGCAAGGCCCCCCTGAGGCCTAAACCTGTAAGCTTGCAGCAGCTGCCTGTCTCTAATGTAACACACAAGCTACTAACTAAAATACAATGTCTAAATAACTAACAACAATATAGGTGTGTATAGGAGGTGTATGTGAGCAAAAACGCTAGGTAAATGACCACAATAGAGCTCTTGCTAAGGGCTCTTTCACATTAGGGCAGATTTTCTGCGTTTCAACGCAAAGGATAAAGTTTGCGTTACCCAAGGTGAAATGAAAGTCCATAGACTTTCATTTTAGCTTTCACATATAACGCAGCCTTTTTGTGCGTTGCGTTACACTGCACCCAGGCGCAGTTTTTTGGCCAACGCTAGCTTTATGCGTTACAATGTTAGTCAATGTAAAACGCACACTATGCGCGTTTTTAATCCGTTAACGCAGGCAATCAGTCCCAGAATGCAACAGAGGAACAGTGTAGAAAGTTGAAAACTAAAAGTAAAAAAAATTACCTGCGTTTTTCTATGTCCTGTAACGCATTGAAAACGGATTAAAAACGCACACTCACTGCAGTGCAACGCATATCAAAACGCATTAAAACGCATACAACAAAACGTATGCTTTGAGCGTTCTCCAACGCAATCTCTGATGTGAAAGAGCCCTAAGCCAAAGCACAAAGGAGCAACTCTCTCTCTGTACAAGTCTCAGGCAAGCACGGAGAAACGGAACATGGCGGCCGCTATTTATAGGGTAGGGGCTGGCCAGGGTCCCCCTCTGTGATTGGCTGCCGTCAGAGGGCCTGGGAGCCCTCTGATTGGCTCTAAGGACATCAATCTGGGCTATGACGCTATTCGAGCTCGGTACCGAGCTCGAATAGCGCCGGGTTGCTCGAATAGCTCGAATAGTGAATGGGCTATTCGAGTGTACTCGGATAGCCCATTCGAATAGCTCCAGCTATTCGGAGCTCGAATACCGAGCTCGAATAGCTGAAAAAGAGCTCGAATATTCGAGCTACTCGAATATTCGAGCTCTGCTGAGCACCACTGTATAAAAGTAATAACAATCAGCCAGGAGCAAACTAAGCAGCCAAGAACCTAACTAATCTGTCCCTAGAAGAACAAGTCTGCAGCAGCTCGCCCTAGTCTGTCTAATAGCAGGCACACGAGTGAGTGTAATGGCCGCCGGACCCTGCCTTATATAAGGGGGGGTGGGGCTCCAGGGCTTACTGTAGCCTGAATGGCTACAATGTGCCTGCTGACTGTGATGCAGAGGGTCAAAGTTGACCTTCATAGTGCATTATGGGGTGAATCGAACTTCCGCAAAGGTTCGCCTGGTGCAGGCGAACGCGAACCCCCAATGTTCGTCTGGAACCGTTTGCCGGCGAACCGTTCGCTACATCTCTACTTAAAAGTCATAGGGCTTGATTCACAAAGCAGTGCTAACCTCCTTAGCACGTCTAAAGTCTTTAGGCGCGCTAACCAGGGTGCTAAGTAGGTTAGCACCGGATTTCTCAATCAGACCGCGCGCAAAGTTTTGTGCGCAAAGTTTTACGTGCGCAAAGTCCTATGCGTGCGCTAAGTCCCATAGGCTTTAATCGGCACTTCGCGCAGAGCGCCCTACACTCTGTGCAGTGTGCGCGTAAAGCTGGTTTAGACGTGCTAAGGGGGTTTTCACAGGCGTGCTAACAGTTAGCACCTCTTTGTGAATCAAGCCCAAAGGAGCAAAGCCAAAGCTGCCCGTCCAGCACTGAATCTGTGCAATTTTTGGCCATATCATTTATTAGATATTCTTTTTTTTTCTTTCTTGCTAAAGAAAAGTTATAATTACAGACATAGGTTACATCTCATTAGTTAATTAGAAGCAAAGAACTCTCTTGCCAGTTCTTTGCACTTACAGATTATAGGCGATAGGCATCATAAATTTATGTACAGGCTAAAATAAAGAGCTGTTTCACTGTTTTGACATTCTTGATTTACCCTACAGCCTCTACACTGTTATTAGGACTTCAGTGACCAAGTGTTTTTTATAGCTGGTGGCTTAGTAATTTGGTTGAGTAATCACTCCGAAGGCAATCACAATTGTTATCTCTTAGTTGCTGATATTTGAATTTGTAGTGGTTGTGTTGGTCTTATTAGGTAGAAGATAATTCAAATACATTGAAGAGAAGAAAGAGGATACACTTAGCGGTAAGCACGAGTCAGGCTCGATATGGGAAGCTGCAGAACAGGGTGGTAATCCGGTGCCTGAGTGAGTTTCATGCAGGAGCTGCTGCAGACCTCTCTGTAGTATGTTTTTCTTCTTGTTTTTAGGGTCTAAAAGCTTGCGAAAAAAATGTTATGGCTTTTAGACTTTAAATTTGGAAATAATCGTAACGCCAGGAAATTTCCTCACATACCATTTGTTTGTATGGTTCATGCTGTTTTCAGCAGATAATGCTTTGTATCTGTCAAAAACTGTAATGAAGCAAAGTTATACATTTCAGCACTGCTTGACCTTACTGTGTCCCTATAGTGCACACCATACAAATAAAAGATCCAATTTTTCACCAATTCAATCATTTCGATCAGTTGTCCCGAAAAGTTTAGAGCTTTTCTTTGTTTTCGATCGATAAATCGAATTTCCCAATTTTATTTTTTTTTTAATTTTTGGAGATTGGGCATGTTGGAAATTTCAGACCAACTTTATCAAGAATTGTATGGTGTGTGATGGATTGTCAATTACTTGATGTACAGTTCCAATCATTTTTTTCTGAGCTTTCAATTATTTTATTCATGATTGGGGAAAAGGGTAACATAGGTGTGTGGTACATTGGTCAGATTTCTGAATTGTTACAATCAGTCAGAAAAATGTATTGCTATTCTGGAATTGAATCGAACAGATATTTAAAAAATGGTATGGTGTGTGGCCATCTTTAGAGGCAGATTTAACCCTATAGTGTCAGAAGGAGGTATCAGCTGTCATTTGGAGAAGCAAGTTCTTCAGGAAATGTCTTTTTCCCAATTTGCAGAACGTACTGTATGATGGCAGCCCCCATAAGTGACACAGGAAAAGGAGGTGACTGTTTTTTTTTTTTTTTATTCAACAATAATATGTTTGTATGTTTAGAAATGTGAGAATAATTGAATGAAATGAGGTATCAGCTTTGCATCCCCATCTCTGTCTTTATCAGTTTTGTTATACACACTGCTTTGCACAAATGATGCACACATGTCTGGAGCATATACCGTATGTGGCAGCACCGATTGCATCAAATAGCTGTATCAAAAAAAGAAAAAAAAAACTTTCATTGGTTTCTCTGTTTAAGACACTAATGTGTTGGATAGGGTTGCACCAGCAGGTTTAGCCCAAAAAATTGTACGTTCATTTATTTCACTGTGTAAACCACTGACATGTTAGATAACATTGCACCAGCAGTAATCGTGCCAGATAGGTGTTGAAAAAAAAATTGTACATGTATTTATTTCACTGTCCCGCCCCATGCTACATTTCTGAGTCTCCATCTTTGCATCTAATGTCACTGCTCTACTTCTAGACATCTTTATGGGTGGCATTCATTCCGAATATCCAGTTCATAATGCCAGCTCGCAATGTGGTCTCCTGCTTTTGTGACAGCAGAGACTGCTGCTAGTGGGCTGAGCTGACATGTACAGCCACTATTTCTCTATCTTATGTCCAGCTTTCTTGGCCTTTTGTTTCCGCTGCCTTCTGTTCCCTGACAATCACGCAAAATTCCTATTTGCCTACTGTCACTTAAACTGCGATTTTATGAAAAACCACAAGGTTTTCTTTTACTTTTTTCCCCTTGTTACCTCCATTCTCCTACGCATACCTAGCAAATTTGGTGGTTCTTACATGTATAGGAGTATGGCTATTAACCCTTAAAGCCAGCCCATTGGCTGTAAAGGAATTTACGAACTAGCTCTGGTGTACATTCGCGGTACAATCAAAAGTCCCTAGATTTTTTTGTGAGACTGTCAAAGTTGTTTATCGCGTGACAGGCATTACTTACCTTTGGGGGTGGCCCCCTCTAGTCTCCCGTCTGTAATGCCCTCTGCCATCATCTTCAGCCATACTCAGGTGCCACAGTTTGAAGCACCCATGTTAGTGTTGTATGTTCCCGGCGGCCACTGCAGTGTATACCAAGATATGTAAATGTTAAGTCATCAACAAATACAAATTTACAAGTAAAGTTACCATATTTTTCGAATCATAAGACAAATTTTTTTCTCCCCCAAAAGTGTGGGGGAACAGTCAGTGCACATTATGGTCTGAAGGGGTCTCATGGATCGAGCTGTCCTCTGTGTCTTTTCTGTACCCCAGTGTCTTTTCTCTTCCCCATGTCTCTTTTGTCCTCTGGTTCCTCTTCTGTTCCCCTGTTTCTTTCCCCCGGTGTCTTTTTTTTCCCCTGGTGCCTCTTCTGTCCCTTGTATCTGTCCCCCTGTGCCTTTTTTTGTCCCGAGTCTCTTCTGTCCTTTCTTCCACTTGTGTCCTCCTGTCTGGTGTGCCCTTTGCCCTCCCCCAGTAGGTATCATACTTACCAGGACAGAAGTTGAATCCAGCAACGAGCTGCTGAGTAGAGCCGATGCAGGTATTACTTCCTTGTGCACGCGGCGGAACCAGCTTACCAGGACTTTGCTTCAGACACTGTGCGGCCAATCAGGTGGAGGCACTACAAGGGAACCATCCAATTAGCGCTGCTGAGCAAGTGCAATGATTAGCCAATGATGGTGCCCTGGTCCCGCACGTGGGACCATTAGCTTCAGTTAGAACAGCAGGCGGCTGTGATTGGATGATCCCTTGCAGCGCCCCTGCCTAATTGGCCGCACAGCATTTGAAGCAAGTCCCAGTAAGCAGGAGCCGCTGGATGCACAAGGAAGAAATCCCTGCATTGGCTCTGCTCAGCAGCTCATCATGGGACTCGACACCTGCCTTGTTAAAGAGACACTGAAGTGAAAAAAAAATATGATATAATGATTTGTATGTGTAGTACAGCTAAGAAATAAAACATTAGGAGCAGAGACATAAGTCTAATATTGTTTCCAGTACAGGAAGAGTTAAACTCCAGTTATTATCTATGCAAGAGAGCCACTGAGCTCCATGACTTTCAAAGTCGCAGAGAGCTCTGTCTTCTGAAGCTTGTTATCTCAACTGTCAGTCACTGTATTTTATTTTTCTCTCCAGGGAACAGGTCGATAGTTCACTGGGCTGCTCTGTAAAATCATTTAGAATGCTGAGCAGTGTGTAAACTGCAAATATTAGAGAATGATGCAATGTTATAAAAAAACACTATATAACTGAAAATAAAAATATGAGAATCTTTTCTATGCAACTAATGTTTTAGTAAGTATCCGTACTGCACAACCAATTCATTATATCATATTTTTTTTTTCTCTTCAGTGTCTCTTTAAGTATGTCTCCTACTGGAGGGACACAGGGCACAACAGACATTAGGACACAGGGTTATGCACCTGATGAAGGACTACGGTCCGTAACATGTAGTGCTTCTGTTCCACAATACACAGCAACATTTTTGCAGCCAGTAGGGTGCCGTCTCTTTCTTTCGCAAGGTTAGACCCAGGACCATTTGAGTAATCCATTCGAGACTAGGCACCAGCTAATTCTACAGGTTTCATACACCTGAATTGCTGTTCCCTTTGCATTACACATACAACAGGAGGACACGGGGCAGAAAGGACATGGGGACAAAAGAGACACTGGGGACAAAAGAGACACTGAGGGAGAAAAAGTGACACAGGGGGACAGACACAGGGGACAGAAGAGGTGGGCAGACAGAGGGGGACAGAAGAGGTACCAAGGAACAAAAGAGACACAGGGACAGACAAAGGGACAGAGGAAACACTGGGGGACAGAAGTGACACAGAAGAAACACTGGGGGACTGAAGTGACACAGAAGAGGCATTGGGTGAGGTGACAGAAGAGACACAGGGGGACAGAAGAGACACAGGGAAACAGAAGGGCACAAGGGGACAGAGGAGGACATGGGAGGGACAGAGAAGGACACAAGAGGTACAAGAAGGAAATAAATAGGGGGATTGAGGGGAGACCATGGACGTAACAGGTATAATTTATTTTTTTTACCCTGGTTTTTCTAGGTGTGTCTTATGGTCAGGAGCATCTTATGGTCCAAAACTATGGTTATAATTTATACTGAAACTGCCATGTAGAAACTCCTTGTACCTTAATACTACAATCTATGCAAGTACTTCATATAAACAATTGTGCAAATCTTAGCATAATAAAAAAAAAGCTTTAAAGGGTACCTGAAGTGAGAAATAGCAAACAAAATACTTACTTCAGTAGTGGGAAGCCTTTGGATAGTCCAAACGGTTCCCCTATCCTTCATGATCCCACTCTAGCGCAGGTACCTCTGAACAAATGCAACAAGAGTTTGTTGAATATGTTCTCGCAGCCATGCTCATGTCCATTTAGGAGTATGATTTCACTGCGCAGGTGCTGGCCAAGTGGCCAATACTTATAAATTATTTAGTTCATGTTTGCCCATTGTAAAATATTACCTCACCTGGATTTCCGTTCTTTAAATTTATTAGTGGTGCCAGCATCTTTACTACTGACAAAGTGCATCACTGTAAGATTTTTATTTTTTTTTATTTCCCAACTGTGTAGTTAACAGGAAGGTCAGCTGATCACCCGGAGTGGTCTGGAGTTGTCAGAGTGGCTGTGTGACATCATAGGCTAGGCTAAACATTACTAAGAGGCAGGGTTACCGATATACAACAATGTATAGATGTAAGATGCTTTTCAGATACTGAAACCAGCATAATTAGCATAAAAATGGGCATCCTGAATATATATATTTTTTTTTTATGTTCCACTATGAGCTCTTATTTGAAGAGCGGTTATTTGAAGAGCTCTTATTTGATTCTGAAGACACAACACAACAAAGCAAATTTAGGATTGCTACTTATGTAAAGCTCAACGTGTCATGAAGATTAAGCACACCTTGTTCTTCTTAAATGCAAAGAACAGTGTGTGTAGTTGTGATAAATTGTTAGTAAAGTTTGTCTAAATGTGGAGACGACGTGAAATAAATCTCTGGTGTTTATGTTTAGATGTAATCCCCAAAGCACCATTGCCTCCACCACTTTGCCTACATTTCCTGAGAAGAAAAAATTAAATGAAGCCACTATTTCCAGCACTATTTCATTATTCTCCAGTGAGACTTTGACAATTTTTCACCTGGAAGAAAAATGATGCAGAAGAGTTAGAGACCATGTCTATTTTTAATAATGCCACTGCTTGTTTAATTCCTCACTATCATAACAAATTGTCCTAATTTTTCCTGCAAGGAACGGAGGGATTCTTCTGTAGATTCACCTGATCAGCCACCCGATAATAGCTTTATAGTGAGGCAGTCATTAGGAATGGCCTGGGTATAATATTTCATATAGAAGTGGTGTCATTTTGGAATAGTCTATTTTAGTCTGGTCACTACCGTTTAAAGTTGTCATAATTACAGGCTTTAAATAACAAATTAAAAGCATGAACAAATTATGTATATGTATTTTAACTGAAATGTTATGGCCTACTAGTTTCAACATAGTCATGATTGTAATGCTGGGGATACACGGTACGGTTCTGTACTTTTTGTACCGTGTATTGACCAGCTGATCCGGCCAGCTAATAATATCTAGCTGGCCTGATCAAGCCGCTCGACTCCCGCCCGCTCGATCCCGACGAGTGGCAATCGATCCGCACGCACGCCCGGACGAGCAGGGACAGGGCTGGGGTCGATCCGGTGGCTGATCGGCCGCCGGATCGACCCGTGTATTTTAGGCATTAGGGTAAGAGCAAATAACAGTGATTAGGAACGTTTTTTTTTTTTGGCGGGGGGGGGGGGGGGGGGGGTTCTGCAATGATTTGCTTGACCTTATTCTGTATAGCTGTAAAGAGTTCAAGGAAGCATTATTTCTTCTATATCTATATGCAGTAACTGTAAGGAAACCATGTACAGATAAAGAACAAAGTTTTACTACATTCCAAAATTCTGAAAAACAAAGAAATCTTAACATTAAAGTGACACTTAAGTGAAAAAAAAAATATATATGATATAATGAATTGGTTGTTCAGTACGGATACATTATGGAACATTATTATTATTATTAATAATAATTATTATTATTAATATTTTCATATTTTCATTTTCAGTGTTTTTATAACATTGCATCATTCTCTAATATTTGCAGTTTACACACTACTCAGCATTCTATATAATTTCACAGAGCAGGCTAGTGAACTTTTGAACTTTCCTCTGCAGAAAAAACGAAATGCAATGCCAGACACTTGAGATAATAAGCTTCAGAAGACAGAGCTGTCTGCGACTTTGAAAGTCGTAGAGCTCAGATAAGCTCTTTTGCATAGATAACAACTGGAGTTTCTTAACTCTTCCTGTACTGGAAACAATATTAGAGTCATATCTCTGCTGCTAATGTTTTATTTCTTAGCTGTATTACACATACATCATTATATCATAAGTTTATTTTCACTTCAGATTCCCTTTAAAGGAGTACTGTAATAAAAAAGAGTTTAACTTTCCTGGGGTTTCTACCGGCCCCCTGCAGACGTCCTGTGCCCACACCGGGACAAAACGGTCCTCCGGTCCCCCGCCGTGGCTCACTTCTGGTTTTAGCGACTTTACTGTCGCAAGCCACTGGGCCTGTACAGCCCTGGCCATGCGCGTCCTCCATCCTGCTGATGTCGCCGGCAGCTTCCTGTGCAGACGCAGTACACTTTTTCTCTTCCTTTCTTACTCTCCTTCTCGATTTTTCTCCTACAGTTTCTCTGACGAGATAATTTTTCATCTTCTGCTTTTAATAAATTTGCAGCACTTTGAAATTGAAAAAGTACCAAAAAGTAGAATGGTTGAATATATCTGTATTTATTTTGCTGGCCAGTTAATTAAAAAGGCCAATATTGTTTGAGTCGATCAAACGTCGAATTTGAAACCATTAAAGTCAATGCGGGGGAACATTTTACTATTACTCTGGTCTGTATAGAGCTTGTACAGCCTGCAAATAAATTTAAAAGGGCATGTCAAGACCGTCACAGTTCTCTACAACACTGTACCCACCAAGAAAAAATAGCAGGATGTCCCTCCCAACCCCCCCCCCCCAAAAAAAAAAAAAAACATTACACTACAACAGGGACATATGAAAGGTATTAGATTGTGAGTTTCTCTGAGAGACAGTTAGTGACATGACTAAAGTCTCTTTAAAGAGAATCTGTAACGTCAAAACGTCCCCTGGGGGGTACTCACCTCGGGTGGGGGAAGCCTCAGGATCCTAATGAGGCTTCCCACGCCGTCCTCCGTCCCTCAGGGGTCTCGCTGCAGCCCTCCGTACAGCGGTGACGTCAATATTTACCTTCCTGGCTCCTGCGCAGGCGCTCTGACGGCTGTCGGCTCCAAAGTAGGTGGAAATACCCGATCGCCGTCGGGTCTACTCTACTGCACAGGTGCAAGTCTCCGGCGCCTGCACAGTAGAGCGGACCCGACTGAGATCGGGTATTTCCGTCTACTTCGGAGCCGAAAGCAGCCACAGCGCCCCCTGCAAATATTGAATTGACAGTCGGGTCTGTCGGCGGCTGTTTGGAGGGCTGCAGCGAGACCCCCGTGGGACAGAGGACGGCGTGGAAAGCCTCATTAGGATCCCGAGGCTTCCCCCACCCGAGGTGAGTACCCCCCAGGGGATATTTTTGATGTTACAGTGTCTCTTTAAAGTGTACCCGAGTTAACATGTGACGTGATGAGATAAACATGTGTATGTTTTAAAATGAAAGAGAAATGCCTATTAAAAATTATGTGTGTCCCATTCTTTTTTTTAAATATACTTAAAGGGATACTTAAGCCATGGATAAAAAAAAATCAGTTTTACTCACCTTGGGCTCCTACCAGCCCCCTGCAGCCGTCCCGTGTCCTCGCAGTCACTCACAGATCCTCCGGTCCCCTGCTGCAGCTAGTTTTGTTTCGCTGACAGGCCAGACAGGCCTTGCCATAGCTATTGCGGACGGGAACTTGAAGAAGGAGATGCATGGCCAGGCCTGCACAGTTGCAGTAAGCCTGTCGGCAAAAACGAAACTAGCTGGCGGCGTGGGACAGGATGATCTGTGAGTGACTGCGAGGGCACGGGATGGCTGCAGGGGGCTGGTAGAAGCCTAAGGTGAGTAAATCTGATTTTTTTTTTTATCCATGGCTTAAGTATCCCTTTAATAACATGTCTTATAATAGTCAATTTTTCTCAAATCTTTATTTATAGTAAACACTGAGAAAATGCTTACACATTCACCCGTTTCCTGGATAATGTAGCAAAAACAATAGCTGAGAATTTTCTTTAATTATACTACATTGGTACAGACAATAACCATGCCTTGATGCATGTTACAGTATTGCATTAATTGCAACTGAAATTAACAAACTTTAAAGGGTATTTATTGTCACATAAATAGGTCAGTAAGCCTTCCCATGTGGCTAGGATGATAATTTTTAGAAATTATTTAGTTCTACCTGACATTTTGATGCAAATATTGCTGTATAGGTGTCCTCTTTCTTTTCCTATATGACCTACATTTGTCTTTGCTTCAAGTGGGATAAGACACTGACATTATTGGTATTATTATTATTTAGTATTTATATAGTGCGACATCGTCCGCAGCGCTGTACATAGTATATAGTCTAGTCACTAACTGTCCCTCAGAGGAACTCACAATCTAATCCCTACCAGAGCCTTATGTCTATATCATGTAGTGTATGTATTGTAGTCTAGGGTAAATTTTTAGGGGGGAGCCAATTAACTTATCTGTATGTTTTTGGGATGTGGGAGGAAACCGGAGTGCCCAGAGGAAACCCACACAGACAAGGGGAGAACATACAAACACCTTGCAGATGTTGACCTGGCTGGGATTTGAACCGGGGACCCCGCGTTGCAAGGTGAGAGCACCACCCACTACGCCACCATGCTGCCCATAACATAACATTCAATAAAAATATGTTTACCTATTTTTTATTACCCATATAGTTATTATATTTGCTTTTGTGCACAAGTAATATTGTCTGTTTACAAATTACAAATTCCTGAAGTACAGTTTATCTGCCCTGAAAGCTGCCATTCCTTTTATTGCGTAGCTGCTGTATGTATATATTAAAATATATCTAGTCATCACTTCAGTTCTTTCTGCTTCTTAGCTCAGTATAGCTCAGTTTCGACAGTTTGATAATGTTTACTCCACTCAAGTCTCTCCCAGATTAAGTTTAGCTGAGTTGGTGAGCTTTCAAAAATGGTGATTTGATCAAAGGAAAAATTATTTTAAGAATCAGCCCTGTTAGTACAAAAATATTATTATATGTAGAGAAATATTACTAACATATAGGGATGCTCATTCAGATTCCACGGAATTGACATTTCTGCATTTCCGATCAGAAATTCTCATTTCCGATCAGAACTCAGAAAGCAAAGAATCGTATTACCGCAGTCATTTTAGATCAATCACAAGATCCCCATTTTCCGATTTCTGATTTTTTTTTTTTGCTGACAGTTTTGCATTTTCTGATTCAAAAAAAAAAAATGACAAAAAAAATTACTCCTCAGTAAATGTAAAATCAGAAATTGGAAAATCGGAAATTGGAAAAACGGAAATTGGAAAATTAAAAAATTTACATTGGTGGATGCTGAAATTTCCATGAAATCGGAAAACGGGCATTTCCGGCCATCCCTTCTTACATACCATCTTCCATGAACAAAATTACATAGAAAAAAGAAAATTGTGACCGTAGAAGATATTTATGACATCGAAGGAGCAACTAATCCTGCACAAATTATAAACAACACAAATTGAACGGATCAGACGCAATAAAAAAAGGATCTCCCGGTCACTTTTAGGAAGCAGTGAGATCTTCATTGAATGCCATTAACACTGCCTCTGCTCGTCCTCCGGGGCTATTGGAAACAGCCAAGAAGTAGACACAGAACACTTTATAATAGTCCAACCAATTTCCTTGTATTTTTTCCATGTTAATGCACTAAAAACCCAACGGGGACATCATAAAACATGTTTGCTTGGCTACTAACTTCAGTGACTCATAAGGGCTGGTCAAAAACTAATAATAATAAAAAAAAGAAAAGTCTGAAAACAAAACATGGCTACAGGCTTGTTAACCAAGACATTCATAAGTGAATGAATTCTCAAGCTTGTGGCCTTTAGATATTTGTTCAGGTTCCTGCAAAGAAGGAAATATACTCCACCAGCCTGCAGATTTTGTGCTTTTTTTTTTTTGGAATGCATTCTCCAGCTCTCTTATGAGTAAGTGCCTAACAAAAACCTTAGGGAATTTTATATAGTACATGTTGTCAGTATTTTAATCATCCCCAGCTGTCAAAACGCATGTAACCCGCCTCTTCTATTTAAAATGTGTCTTCTAGGCATAAAATAATTAAAGGTACAGGTCCATAAGGTAAGCTGAGAGCCACTCCAATGTGACAAAACCCAACATATGAAAGGTATTATTTCAGGAAGTTTTAAATATAAATTTTGTTTTGTCAGAAGGCTGCAGGGCACACATTTTCTGTACTGTCAAGTTTGATAGTAAAAATATTTATATTTCAAATAAGAAGATTAAATTGCAGCCTTGTGTGCAATGCTTTCCACGCACGCCTGTCAGTTTATCATAGTGTTTCATAACAGACTCACTGGTTTGCGTATATTTTTTTTTCTGCTGACACGAGAGCTGCTTTCTTGTAGTGTCTGATCTCGTGGTGTCAACGATTGCGTAGAGACATCTGGGTCAGACCTCGGTTTTGACACCCAACAAAGTGTAGCAATCCAAAGATATTCTCAGAGAATACCTAGAAATGCAAGATACAAAGAATAACGACCAGTCCATAAATATCATCACTGTTGTTGTTGTTATTAGTATTATTATTTTCAATGACTGGTGTGATTAATATTGTTGTGTGCTCTGTTACCCTTCAAAATCATCTTTCTACTAAATATTTTTTACTGGAGAAATAATAACAACAATATTAATGATTCTAGTTATTGCTAATATTTTGAGAAGCTTTTGCTGATGATACTTAGTAATGTGTCACTGTCTTTTTTTTCTTGCAAAAATACACTTTTAATCAGCTGTTTGCCTGAAATAAATACAGTATTTTGTCAGATTTAACAGTAAAGATAATGCTACTTGAATGTCTTTTTGTGTAAATATTTAAAACAAAAGTTTTCCAAGTTTGCTCTATGTTTTGAAAAGATTTTAACCAATAATATTACAGGTCTTTACCTTGGTGCGTTGGTCTGCACTGTGTTTACTGAAATGACTGCAGTGTGCTTCTAAATGCTGAATGGGAGTGTCAGCCTCCAATAATGATAAAAGATGGTCAATTAGGTGCAAATAATTCTGCCTTGCATGCAAATTCAGTGCAAAGTGTATGTAGATTAAAAATGGGCCAATCAAAATCAGGAGGAAGTACCGGTAATCAACCAAATTCGTAAGATGCGTACAATTTGCATTATACCGTATCAACACGCAAGTTAGATTTTTTTGCATCTCGTTGACCATCTCTAATAATGACTTTTTCAAGTCCTAAATGCATCAGTATGAAAGTAGCCTAATTCGGCTGACTTTGGTTGTATTTCTTATTTTGTCGGTTTATGTAATCCCATTCCCAAATTGGCTCAGTGGTGTTGAGATCAGGTTTCTGTGATGACCACCCATTGTATGATTTCTAGTTTTTCTTTCCTTTGCATGTAATGCTTTATGGTTATGTGTTTGGGCCATTGGCAGGCTGCAGAAAGAAGCCGGAAGGAATGAAATATCTGAGTTTCATCAAACCAGCTTGTGATAATAACACAAGTAAAGTGTCAATATTTGTTTTCTTCTCACATCTATAGATGGGGCATGTCTTCATCAACCTGGGTTCCTCTACCAGAAACCAGAGAGTTAGAGAGTTCTGTGCAATATTATAGCTGTTACAAGAAGCTTCTTTTTTTGTACAGTGAGCACTTATGCTGTTTTCTCAACTTAGAGTTCACAGCCCAGAGTGATTCTACAACCCCTGGGTCCACCTTGACCTTCACTTTCCTCATCATCTCCAGATCCTCTTTTATTCGCTGTTAGTTATACAGCTTCTCATGTGCCATTTGCCTGATATTGCCATCACTAAGACACTACTATGTCTATCTCCACTAGGGATAAGCTTGCATTTTCACCAAGTAATGTAGTGTTCACTTATCCAAAACCACTGTAGTATAGTGCCCGTAAGTGTCACCAACAAGGGGATTCATCCATCTCAATCTTCAAATGAAACAATCAAAAAGAGTCACTTTACTGGAAGCAATGGCGTAGCAATAGGGTGTGCACAGGTGGCGGCTGCACTGGGGCCCTTGGGGCAGAGGGCCCCTCCCTCAACCACAGTATTAGCTCTCTATTGGTCCTGTGCTGGTAATAATCACTTCTATATATGCTTTGAATAGTAGTAATCATTAACAAGGTGTGTCCCATCCCCTCTTGCACCTCTGATACCGTGTTGTCCTTGGCAGGTTTTTGTTGCAGTTGGCTGATGGTGTAATGGTTAAGGGCTCTGCCTCTGACACAGGAGACCAGGGTTCGAATCTCGGCTCTGCCTGTTCAGTAAGCCAGCACTAATTCAGTAGGAGACCTTTGGCAAGTCTCCCTTACACTGCTACTGCCAATAGAGCGCGCCCTAGTGGCTGCTGCTCTGCTCTGGCGCTTTGAGTCCGCAAGGAGAAAAGCGCAATATAAATGTTATTTGTCTTGTCTTATTTGTCTTGTGCCATATCAATTGTTAGGTATAAAATGCTTGGGGCGGTCCCAGTGTAAAACTCACACTGGGGCCCAGAGCTCTTTAGCTATGCCACTGACTGGAAGAACATATCCATTGCAAACACAAACATTGGCATCCAGTAGAGTCATCCATTTTGGCTTTTTCATTTAAATTTTCAACTCATTTTCATATAAAAAATGTTTGCGTAACACAATATTTTGCAAAAATTTGGACTTTTTAAAAATAATTAGTTTTCTTGTGACCCTTGACTCCAATGTATGTGATTCTCTTATGCCGATACATTTTCAAAAAAGCTACACGAAACTGTTAAACATTCACACAAAAAAGCTACCTAATACTGTTGTGTGGGGGAACAAATTCCAACTAATACTGTTGGGCTATTAGGTAGTCTTAGGGCTCAAAGACTACATAATACAGGTAACTTACTGGAGTTGGTGGGCCCCCCTTTCAAGTCTTGCTGAGCGGGACCAGTGATTTTTAGTCATGTTCCTGTTGATATTGCTATTTTTACTGACTCTTTCATCTAAAGATATTTAACATAGAGTGTGCAGTACTGTTGTGTTTTATATGTACTGTTGTTACTTGTCCATGTAACTTGTTTGTGGTATTTGTTCAGCTGAAATAAACTGCACTATTTAAATTGTTCTTTAGGGATGCAGTGGGGATATTCATGCTACCTGCTGGAAAGTGAGACAGTTAGGATGAGTAATAACAAAATGTATTATCTGATCTATATATGCAGCCAAAACAGTGTTGTGTTTCAGACACTGGGAATGGGTGGGATGAAGGCTTAAGCAGCTCAGAGTTCAGACAAAAGTAACCAGTATTAGAAGGCAGATTTCAACAAAAAGTTTTGTTTTAAAAAAGAAAATGATATAATGTATAATTTCTATGCAAGGTTATTTTGTTATGTTGTTAAATGCACCTTTTCATTTCAGCCTGAAACAAGCTCTAATTTTCTTTCATAGACAAAATAAATAAATAATTACAACTCTGTTGTTTTGTGAGGCTAGGTTCACAGGAGGGCGTTAAGTTTCAACGCAACAATACAAGGCAACGCAGCAAAAAAGTGGTAACGCAGATTAACGCTGCGTTACCGTCGGATAAGGTAGGTACAGTAAAGCATACAGTCAATGAAATTTTTTTTTCCTGGACCTGGCAATGTGTGCATTTAGAGATAATGCTCTGCAGCAGTGTATTACCATAACGCAACACATTACCATGCAATGCTGACGTCGCACTGTGAACGCTGCACAGAGTTTTAATTACATTGCAGTAAACATGAGGCACCGCAACGTCCTACTGGGAACCTAGCCTAACTCTAGCACCAATAGTTTGAGAGTTACCAGCTCGGTGCTCACATGACTGGTTCACTGCTTCTCACAGAAGTCAACCCAAGGCTTGAATCAGAACTGTCCAGATAGTCAGTGGTAAATGGTTTTCAATACCCACAGGGAATGTCATTTTTAACAAGTTTGGGACTGGTACAATGAGATTGTAGAATGTAAACCTTCCCATGGTGCGTACATATAAGATAACTGTGTGAGAATTTGTGCACTGGGTATTGCTGATAAAATACAATAAAATACAATAACATTTGTAAAGCGCTTTTCTCCCATAGGACTCAAAGCGCATAGTTAGGTGTCAGAGCAATACAAGGTTGGAGGCTGGACTGTGTTACAGAGGTCAAGTGTTCATAAATGCCAGAATAAACTGGTGGCTTTTCAGCTTAGACTTTAACCTTCTGGGCGATAATCCCGAGCTGAGCTCGGGGTATGTCGCGCAGGAGGAGTTCTCAGGCCCTGGTGGGCCGATTTGCATAATTTTTTTTTTGTTACACGCAGCTAGCACTTTTCTAGCTGCGTGTAAGTTCCGCTCGCCGCTGATCCGCCACTACCCGCCGTGCCGCGCAGGCCCCCCCCCTCCCTGACCCCTTGCGCAGCCTGGCCAATCAGTGCCAGGCAGCGCCGAGGGGTGGATCGGGACTCCCTCTGAGGTCACGACATCCATGACGTCGGTGACGTCATCCCGCCCCGTCGCCATGGCGACCGGGGAAGCCCAGCAGGAAATCCCGTTCTGAACGGCATTTCCTGCTTACTCTGATCGCCGAAGGCGATAGGAGTGGGTGGGTGAATGCCGCTGCGCTGCGGCTATCATGTAGCGAGCCCAGGGCTTACTACATGATTTAAAACATACATTTTTTTTAAAAAAAAGTGCTGCGCCCCCTCCTGGGCGATATAATTGTCCTGATTGGGTGTGGCAGCATGACAAAAAGCCCTATCTCCAAAGGGTTTTGAGGTGGACTCTGTGGGTGACCAAATGATTAGATCCTTTTGATCTAAGATTGTGGGGGGAGGGGGGGGGTGATGCAGTTGCAACAAGTAGGGATGCTCATTCGAATTTCGCGGAATTGGAATTTCTGCATTTCCGATCGGAAATCCGCATTTCCAATCAGATATTGGATTTCTGTGGAAATACTGCATTATCACCATTCTGTAATTTTAGCCCAATCAAAGAACTCGAAAGTAATGGACCAATTAGAGAATGTAAGTAATGGACCAATCAGAGAATGTAGAGTCAACTCAGAAGTATTTGGCCAATCAGAAAATGCAAAAAACATTACCTAAAAGCCACTACTCGAAAATTGGAAAACGGAACTCAGAAATTGGATTTCTGTGGAAATACTGCATTACTGCAACTCGGTAATTTGAGGCAAATCCCAGAACTCGTAATCACTGGACCAATCAGAGAATGCAGAGTCAACTCAGAAGTATTTGGCCAATCAGAAAATGCAAAAAAATAATTTAAAAAAATACTACTCGGAACTCAGAAATCAGAAAATGAAAAAAATTGGAAATCCGTGGAATCGGTAATCGGCATTGGCAGAAATAGGAATTTCCGCGGAATCAGAAATCAGCATTTCTGAACATCCCTAGCAACAAGTCCATCAGATATCAAGGGCCCAGGCTGTGGAAGGATGTGAATGTCAATAAGCCAATCTTAAACAGTATTCTCCATTTTATTGGTAGCCAGTGGAGTGAGTGAAAGTTTGGTGTTATGTGGCAATGGTGGGGTTGGCTAGTTACCAGCCTTGCAGCAGCATTCTGTCCTAATCGCAGGTAATGCGGGCCTTTGTTTGGAAGGCCTGTATTGAGAACATTGCAGTAGTCCAGCCTTGATGTGATGGAAGCATGAACTAGGGTTGGAGTATCAACTGGAGGTATGAGGTGCTTAATCCTTGCAATATTCCTTAAGTGAAAGAAAGAAAGAATGTTTCACAACAGCTGAGATTTGATTTGATTCCTAAAGCTTAATTCCCCATAGGTAGAATATATGTAGTTTTATATTAGCAATATTCCACTATTGTCATGCTTAATGCCTAACACTAACCCCTCTTCCCAAAGCAAACCCCTTCCTAAATTCCTAACCCTGACCTCCTCTGCCAGGCTACTAACTCTATCCTCCCCAATGCTATCCCCAACACTAAACGACACTAATCCTAACCTATACCCTATCAAGGTGTCCGGTGCTTGGCTATACAATAGCTGAATCCCGGAGAAAGTTAATTTAGGTATTGCTTATATCTGAATCTGAGCTAGACAACAGCCAAGAGTCGGTGTTGATAACAGGAGCTTGGCTATGTAATAGCCATCTCCGAGTGAATCAGGAAAAAAGGGCGCACAGAGCAAAGAAAGAAGGGTGCCCCGCCATAAGCTGCAATGATAGAAGCCACAATTAAAGGCAATAGAGGGAAACTTGGGCGCATGTAGGCGCTCAATAAAATGTGTCAATAAATGGAATTTTGGGTGGTTTTACAGGGGGAGTTTAAGGTTTAGGCATGAGGGGGCTTAAGAGTTAGGCACCACCAGGGTTGGGGGGGGGGATTAGTTAAGGGTTAGGCACCACCAGGGGGAGTTTAGGGCTAGGCTTCGATAGAGGAAGGGTTAACAGCAGATTAACAACATCAGCAGATTAACATCGCCCTGCTTGGGCACCAATTCAGCAGTGTAACAAAACATTTAAAAGTTTACCAAGAGTCCTCTTCAACTAGTGATCACAGGGTCAGGAGCCAATGATGTTGGCCCCTCACTGGCGTACACAGCTCAGTTATCATTAGGACAGCTGAGTGGGTGGGCCTGCAGTGGCCTGAATGCAGTTTAAATTTCTGCCCTGGCAAAGATAAGAGGTAGTAAACAGGGCATCAATTTCAATTACATGTAGTTCCCGGTTAACGAACGAGAAAAGGACTGTAGTTCTGTCCTTAACCTGAATCTGTTCTTAAGTCGGAACGCTGTGCCATCTCTGTCCCCTTTTGCCTCCTATGTGCCCCCCAATTGCCTCCAGTGTCCCCCTATGTGCCTCTCTGTCTCCCTCTGTGCCCGTTTGTCCCCTTCCATGCCTTTGTTCGCCCTCTGTGCCTATTTGTCCCCCCTGTGCCTATATGTCACCCATGATCATTTGTCCACCTTTGAGCCTCTCTTTGTCCCCCCTCTGTGCTCCTCTATGTCCCCCCTCTATGCCTCTTTATGCCCCCCCTCTGTGCCTCTTTTTGGCACCACCTCTGTTTGTACCCACCATGCCTCTGTTTGTACCCCTCTGTGCCTCTCTTTGTACACCCTGTACCTCTGTACCCCTGTACCTCTGTACCCCCTGTGCCTATGTACCCCCTCTGTACCGCTGTTTGTACCCCTCTGTGCCTCTGTACCCCTTCTGTGCCTCTGTTTGTACCCCCTGTGCCTCTTTAAAAAAAAATTATCTTTAAAAAAAGTGCACACCTAGTACTATTTGCTGCACACAGCTGTTAGCCTCTCAGTTACTGACAGTCTATGGTTTGCCAGGCAGAGTTACCAAGTGAAGTGTTGGATCCCTGACTCTATCAGCAGCCCAGCTATTATATGTTTGGCAGATTCCTAAGTCTCAGCTTTGGGCCTCTGTTTGGCACAAAACATATTAAGGAATGTATTCTGCCATCACTACAGGAATGACTATAGGAATAGCAGAACGCTAACTTTTCCTACAGTTGTCCCTTTAAGTATACACTAGCTACACTACTGCTTAAAACTTGGTCATACATTCATTCTAAAGAGTGCAGATAGGTTTTGCCTTTTCTTTTTTCTTTTGTATCTCAGTTTATATGTACAATAGTACAAGTTTCATTATTTCTTAATTTATAACAAACTATTTTGTGTGTGAATTTAATAACAACTACAATGGAAGTGTGGGAATTTACCGCTTTTAATGTATAAATAAAGAACAATTCACATACAAATGAGAGTTTATGTCTTTTGTCATTTGCAGCATTACTTGGAGCACTATGTGCCTGATTCACAAAGCGGTGCTAACTCTTAGCACGGCCATTTTCACACAAATTTTCGTAATGCGCGCGATCGCGAATTTTCACGCGAAACGATAACGTTTTCGCGTGCAAGCTTGAATTTTTGCACGAAAACGATATCGATTTTGCGCAAAAATTCATGTTTGCTGGCAAAAACGCTATCGTTTCGCGTGAAAATTTGCGATCGCGCGCACGCAATGCAAAAATTCACTCAAAAAACGCCCGTGCTAAGAGTTAGCACCGCTTTGTGAATCAGGCCCTATGAGTTTGTTTTTCTGCCCAAGTCTTCACAGTTTGAAGAGTGAATCCTGTTTTTACCTCTAAGTTCAGTTTTTCATCTGTCATTTTGCTTGACACTTTTTTTTTTACCTCAGTTTTAGATGTAAAGTGTTCATGTTATATATGTCCTGTCACGGCAACACTTCACGTATGTATAATGCAGTCCGTCTGTAGACACTACTCCACAGAAACGAGATAAAGAGTGATGGAAAATAAACAACGCAGTGAAAGTCTGTGATATTTTACGACCTGTGCACATCCCACCTCATAAGAATAGCAAAGGTGTGGTTTTAATATAATTTTTACAAAAGCGAAAAGAAAAAAAAGAGAAGAAGAAAACACCTCATCACTTCTCCCAGAGAAGGGGATTTTTGTTGGGGTGTGTGTGTGAATAAATAAAGGTTGCTGGTTCAAAATATTGGGCCTGCTAATTGGTTTCTGATATATTTAGAAGCACTATGCCCTCTTTTACAAAGCAGCCCTGTTCTGCTGAACATAATACCTAAGACGAGATGTGGTGAACTAAATTTTGAGGAAATAAAACACGCTCCTTAGTCTATAACTGGGCCTGTGCTTTCTCCTAGCCAGACGTCTACGCGGTGTCACAATGTAAATTATGAAAAATAAGTAAACTAGGGAAAATATGTTAAATCGGAACCACTAAATGGCAATGACGTGTTTTTCACAGTCACCAAACGTTGCTCTTCCCTATCACTTCATAATTATCTGCCCGGCCTGACAAATAATCCCAGGCAGTAAGCATGCCATAAATACAAATAATTATGTGTGCACACATGAGGGACATCCTGGGCTGTGTGAGAAGCAGGCCGTGTTGTGTCTACTCCATTTGCCCGAGATGTGGGCTGTTGTTCCTCGCTGGTTTCCCCCCCGTAACCTCTTGGGAACTGTCCATCTCTCCAGTGGCTCCATCCCATAACCACATCTGGCAGCTTCCTGGCAGTAATCTCACCCTTTGCCTAGGGGCTTCATGATAATTCTCCTGAATCGAGCATTAATTTCCAGGCTCACAATAATTGGCAGACATCAGATGAGATGAAAAAAGGGCAGAGGTCCATGAAATAAAGTCAACATAGAAGACTGTTGAACTGTACCAGCCTGCCGGCAGAACTGCGAGGGAGCCCAGCAACAGTATATCATCGCATTTAAACAGGATATTTTTATGTATTCCTCAAGAAATTGGATCCGTGTTTATTTAGCAGTAGACTGAAAAAAAATATTGTTGTGAGCTATACGCCAAACCAACCAATCAAAAATCATATCATAAGGATGAGTCTGTTTTGTCCCATTATATTTTCATTATTTTAAAGTGGGTAAGTCCAGACAAACAGCAATATCAACAGCAAAAATTGCATTTATTTGAACAAATTTATTTTTAAGGAATCAGAATTGTGTATCCTCACATTGTCATAGTTAAAAAAAAAAAGCCTTATCAAATTATCTATATACCGTTCAAGTATTTTAACAAACTGCATTCCACACAGTCACGTATCTATGATTGGTCAGGCGTTTTTTAAAGGTCCGTACAAACGGGCTGATTGATGTTGCCTGTTGAGGATCGGGACCAGATCCCTAGGGCAACATCACTGGGCGGAGCTTTACAGATGTGGAGTCAGCTGTACAGCTAATGACGCATTATGTTGCTATGCGGGAAGGTGGAGGGAGGATGTCATGCAGTGGGTGGGGTCCCGCAGCATGCACAAAGGAATCAGCTGTTGCTTAACTGAGTTCATCTGCCAGATCACAAGCGAAGCAGCAGTTGCTTGTTGGGGCTGCTGTACACATGACAGATTATCGGCTGAGGTGGTAGTGATTGTCGGGCGGCCTCAGCTGACTTTAATCCTGCATGTGTACATAGCTTTAGTCACCGCTCTGTACTTAGGCATGTTTCTTTGGGAAAGGTGACATGCTTTGCTCTCAGCTGTTAGGGAGGTGGGAGTGATTACTTTTTTCCCCATACCGTGTTTCCCTGAAAATAAGACACTGTCTTATGTTAATTTTTGCACCAAAAGATGTGCTAAGGCTTATTTTCAGGGGACGTCTTATATTTCTATGAACACACAAGTTCCTGTGCTGTGTGTCCTCCTGCCCTCCCCACTGTGCCGCCTCTTCCTCTGCTGGATCCACCTCTTGTGTGCCCCTGTGTCCCCCTTGTACTTTTAACATCCTCTGGGTGTAAATCTCTGTACCTGTCTCCTCCTATCCCCTGTCCTCCTGTGCCCCCTATGTCCTCCATGTCCTGTGCTGTGTCTTCCACTGTCCCCCTGCATCCTCTTCTTTCCCCCAGCTTCATGCTGCTGTGTCCCTGAGCTTCACCCTATGGGGAAGAAGTATGACAACTTGTGTTTCTACTGGAGCTGATGATCTCGCAGGTGGGACCATGGTTCCATTATTGGGCCAATCACCGCACTTGCTGAGTATCAGTAAGTGCAGTGATTGGCCCAATGATGGAGCCACGGTCCCGTCCATGAGACCATGGGCTCCGGTATTAACACAAGTTGCCATACTTTTTCCCTTTACAGCCGGTAGGGCTCATTTTCGGAGAAGGTCTTAATTTCAGGGAAAGAGGGTATATGTAGAGCCAGGATTCCTACATGTAAGTAAGATCCCTATTCCAGGAGGAATTAATATATCATTGCATTAAAGCTAGCAAAGCAGATTGGGGGCAAAGGGACTCAATAAGATTTTGTTCCTGCTTTGTGCGGACTAATAAACCAATGAGAGGACAGCAAGAGGAGAATTCTGGGTATCTTTTATCCAAGGCCATACAAAATGCAAAGATTCAAACAAGTTTTGCTAAAGTAAAAAAAAATTATAGTGACTGACTGTAGACTGGACTTAAAAGGTAACATTGCAATCCATTACAAAATAGCCTGTGTAGTGATGAAATATGTTCTACAGATTTTTGTGCTAAAGTGGAGTTACCCTTTAGGCCCCTTACTTGTACCTACTATGTTGCCTCGCGTTACGCATCCCCGCCGCAAGGGCAGGCCTCTGCAAGTCTATGGAGACTTGCACACATAATGCAATGCGACACAGTGCTCCGGGGGTATCCAAACCGCTGCATTCCCGAGGCAAAGTCTACAGTGCCTTGCCGCATGATCCGTGACTACCGCACAAATTATGCAGCAATGCAAGTCAATGGGTGACATAGTAAGTGTAAACAACAGAAGAATGGTACGATGCAGACCGACAGGAATCCTAGTGATTTACTTCCTGCCCAGCAAGGAGTAAGTCACTGAGCGGGAGGCGGCATCATGCATATGACCCTGTACGGTGGTGCAGGGTGTAGAGATTTAGGAAGAGAAGTACTATGTGAGGGCCAGTTAGTGTTTGACATTTAACAATAACAACAACAATAACATTTCTATAGCGCTTAGGACTCAAAGCGCTTAGGCTCTCTCAGATTCAGTAGTTGGTAGTAGGATGAAGTATTCACACAACAAAAATTATATTTCTGCAAATGCCAAACTGAACAGGTGGGTTTTCACAGTGCTGGGCCGAAATTACGCATGAGCGTAATTACGCATCGTAATTCAATGTAAATTTACGCATAAGCGTTACGCGTAACTTTCGGTTTTACGCGTAATTATTTACGTGTAAGCAGTAAAGTGGTATCGTAATTACATTGTCTACCGTAATTGCTAGGCATGCGTAATTTTACGAACACTTACGCGTAATTTTACGCGTAATTACTAACGTAAAAACTCCCCTTTTCTAAGAGTAGCCAATCAGTCAACATCCTAAGCAACCAATAGTATCTTCTCCGGCCCTTCAGTATAAGCGTATGTTTTGACGCATACGAATGATATGTACGCA
Organism: Hyperolius riggenbachi; assembly: GCF_040937935.1. Taxonomy (NCBI): domain Eukaryota; kingdom Metazoa; phylum Chordata; class Amphibia; order Anura; family Hyperoliidae; genus Hyperolius; species Hyperolius riggenbachi. The sequence continues at coordinate 45,162,737 of NC_090656.1, forward strand.
ATAACTGTCACATTGACGGCTATTGCGTACATATCGTCCGTATGCGTCAAAAAATACGCATTAATGGGTATTACGGCACTACGCGTAACATCGTAGTGTAAGCGCCTACATTACGGTATCCTTACGCGTAACTGCGTAAGTTTACGCGTAATTACAGTGATGTACCGTAGATAATTTCCTACGCCGTAACCGTAATTGCGTAATGCGTAATAGTGTAAAATTACGCGTAATGATCCGTAAGCGTAGATTTTTCCATTACGACCAGCACTGGGTTTTCAGTCTAGATTTAAACCCCTCCAGAGATGGAGCTGTCCTGATCTGCTGAGGTAAGGAGTTCCATAATGTAGGAGCAGCATGACAGAAGGCTCTGGGACCAAAAGTTTCCAGATGGACTCTGGGTATGACTAGATTATCAGAACCAGTGGATCTGAGATTGGAAGGATTGCTACACAGCTGTAACATTTCTTTCATGTATCCAGGGCCCAGATTATGTAGTGATTTATATGGCAGTAGACTGATCTTGAATAGGAACCTCCATTTTATAGGTAGCCACTCCAGTGAAGGGAGTGCAGGACTGGTGTTATGTGACAGTGAGTTAGTTAACAGTCTGGCAGCAGTATTCTGTATCAGCTGTAGGCGGTACAAGTCCTTTTTTGGAGGGACGGTGTAGAGAGCATTGCAGTAGTCCAGTCGGGATGTAATGAAGGCATGAACTGATGTTGGCAGATCTTCTGGGGGATGAGGTACTTGATTTTTGCGATGTTCTTCACGTTCTTCATTTACATAGGTGTCTGCTTTGGTGGGTGGGGCAAGTGGGGGATTGGATGCCTCACTGCAACTCCTCTTATGTATATATATTTATGTTAGCCATATATTAAGGTGAATTCTGATATTTTTACTGGACATACTAATGCAATGAATCACTGCCTTGCAAGTAATGCACCTCCCTTTACTGTATATCATCTGTCCATTTAGCTGTTTGTGTTGGAGTTCAGCCTTTAACTATAGGCTTTGGCAGAACTGAATAGTTGTGATACTTACTGTATATAAAATTCCCAAAGCCAGATGCCAGAAGTGATCAGTGAGTCTATAAACGGTGTACAGCAGTGATTTCCGATTCTGCCTGCACTTCTCTCCGGGTTAAAATGGTACTCCATGTAATGTATTGCAGTCTGAGCCGGTCAACAGAAATGCAGTTTTCCTTTGCTTGACTGGTGAACAAAAGTGACAGATCGCAGTGAGATTGATTCCAGTTCTTGCTTGAGAAGCTTAATAGTATGCTTCCTATAGTTGGGTCATATGAAAGGTGAGGTGAGGACAAACAAAACTAGCATTGTATGTGAAATGTACCACTACTTTAACACACTGTTATGACAATGGCGATACAAAGACATAGTGATGTTACAGACATGCTGTCAGTTATCCTGGCTCCACGCAGTTGATTGGGCACAAAATCTACACTTTCTTGACCTTTAGTTTGCACATAGTGTTGAGATAGAGGATTACACTTGTGTTGTATTAGGGTATCTCCACGGAGAATGGAAAAGGTCAGCTCCAGGTTCACCACGCTTGGGGCAGAATGACTTATTACACCATGGTGTGGTTTTGTATTTCATGTTATACGCATACTTCACGCCATGTAATAAATAAAAAGAAAAGGTAGAAATAAAATGTGTCTTTAGGTTTCATGCCATAATCCAAGTCATTTACTGTTTTCCTAATCTTTGTCCATCTGTGGTCTTTGCAAAGTCTTGATTGAGCAGTGCCAGTTCTTCCATTAGGGCAAATCGGGAAACTGCCCAGGACCCCAGAGCCTGTACAGACCTTCATTACTAATGAGGTGTGAAGCACGCTGTTAGAATTTAAGTATGATATGCTTGAATTTAGAGGCCTAATAAAAGTACTTGCTCAGCAGAGTCTCCCTTTAAAGAGTATTTCCAGAAGCACTGGAGAACAGTGTGCTTCTGACTCCCCAAGGCCGTAGACAGACTTCTGGGCCTTGTGGGGGATAAACATTGAGTGTCTTCATATTTCCTAAAGGTAAACAATAGCCAAGTACATGAAACAATGTTCTTCTCAGGACAAGGGTACAGGTCATTGGAAAATGGAATTTTCCAATGCATGAGCAGTAAAGACTGTGCTTGTCATGATATAACGTGTTCTTATCAGCCAATAGAAGGCGATGAGTTTTTGATCCATCCCTGCTGGATGATGTCACATTTAACTCTTTAGAGGCTGGTATTAAAACAGCCAACGGGCTCTAGAGAGTCGCTTCTCACTAGTGTTGGGCGAACACCTAGATGTTCGGGTTCGCGAACGTTCGCCGAACATCGCCGCGATGTTCGGGTGTTCGCGCCGAACTCCGAACATAATGGAAGTCAATGGGGACCTGAACTTTCGTGCTTTGTAAAGCTTCCTTACATGCTACATACCCCAAATTTGCAGGGTATGTGCACCTTGGGAGTGGGTACAAGAGGAAAAAAAATATTTGAAAAAGAGCTTATAGTTTTTGAGAAAATTGATTGTAAAGTTTCAAAGGAAAAACTGTCTTTTAAATGTGGAAAATGTCATGTTTCTTTGCACAGGTAACATGCTTTTTGTCGCCATGCAGTCATAAATGTAATAAAGAGAAGAGGTTCCATAAACAGGGACCGGAAACGCTAACCCAGCAGCAGCACACGTGATGGAACAGGAGGAGGCGCAGGAGGAGAAGGCCACGCTTTGAGACACAACAACCCAGGCCTTGCAGGAGGACAAGAAGCGTGCGGATAGCATGCTTTTTACCGCCATGCAGTCATTAATGTAATAAAGATGAGAGGTTCCATAAACAGGGACCGGCAACGCTAACCCAGCAGCAGCAGCAGCACACGTGATGGAACAGGAGGAGGCGCAGGAGGAGAAGGCCACGCTTTGAGACACAACAACCCAGGCCTTGCATGAGGACAAGAAGCGTGCGGATAGCATGCTTTTTACCGCCATGCAGTCATAAATGTAATAAAGATGAGAGGTTCCATAAACAGGGACCGGCAACGCTAACCCAGCAGCAGCAGACGTGATGGAACAGGAGGAGGCGCAGGAGGAGAAGGCCACGCTTTGAGACACAACAACCCAGGCCTTGCAGGAGGACAAGAAGCGTGCGGATAGCATGCTTTTTACCGCCATGCAGTCATAAATGTAATAAAGATGAGAGGTTCCATAAACAGGGACCGGCAACGCTAACCCAGCAGCAGCAGCAGCACACGTGATGGAACAGGAGGAGGCGCAGGAGGAGAAGGCCACGCTTTGAGACACAACAACCCAGGCCTTGCATGAGGACAAGAAGCGTGCGGATAGCATGCTTTTTACCGCCATGCAGTCATAAATGTAATAAAGATGAGAGGTTTCATAAACAGGGACCGGCAACGCTAACCCAGCAGCAGCAGACGTGATGGAACAGGAGGAGGCGCAGGAGGAGAAGGCCACGCTTTGAGACACAACAACCCAGGCCTTGCAGGAGGACAAGAAGCGTGCGGATAGCATGCTTTTTACCGCCATGCAGTCATAAATGTAATAAAGATGAGAGGTTCCATAAACAGGGACCGGCAACGCTAACCCATCACAGATGGTCATTGTTCATGTTACTTGGTTGGGGTCCAGGAGTGTTGCATAGTCGTTTCCAATCCAGGATTGATTCATTTTAATTTGAGTCAGATGGTCTGCATTTTCTGTGGAGAGGCGGATACGCCGATCTGTGACGATGCCTAGGGCAGCACTGAAACAGCGTTCCGACATAACGCTGGCTGCCGGGCAAGCCAGCACCTCTATTGCGTACATTGCCAGTTCGTGCCAGGTGTCTAGCTTCGATACCCAATAGTTGAAGGGTGCAGATGGATTGTTCAACACAGCTACGCCATCTGACATGTAGTCCTTGACCATCTTCTCCAGGCGATCGGTGTTGGAGGTGGATCTGCACGCTTGCTGTTCTGTGGGCTGCTGCTGCATGGGTGTCAGAAAATTTTCCCACTCCAAGGACACTGCCGATACCATTCCCTTTTGGGCACTAGCTGCGGCTTGTGTTGTTTGCTGCCCTCCTGGTCGTCCTGGGTTTGCGGAAGTCAGTCTGTCGGCGTACAACTGGCTAGAGGAGGGGGAGGATGTCAATCTCCTCTCTAAAGTCTCCACAAGGGCCTGCTGGTATTCTTCCATTTTGACCTGTCTGACTCTTTCTTCAAGCAGTTTTGGAACATTGTGTTTGTACCGTGGATCCAGAAGTGTATAAACCCAGTAATTGGTGTTGTCCAGAATGCGCACAATGCGTGGGTCGCGTTCAATGCAGTCTAGCATGAATTGAGCCATGTGTGCCAGAGTCCTGCCAGAATCCTCATCATCCTCTTGTGAGCGTTGTGATAGTTGTTGTGATGCATCATAGTCGTCACCTTCTTCCTGGTCTGCTTCTGCTGACCATTCGCGCTGAATTGTGGAAGTCCAACGTGCACCGCTCTGGCCCTCGTCAGTGGTGGCGTGAAATTCCTGCTCCAACTCCAGCTGTTCCTCCTCCTCTTCTTCGTCATAGCTGCTGGGGCCAGCGTTTCCTGAGGCGGATGGCCTGATGTTGGTATCATCACGCTGATCGTTTTCTCCTTCAGATTCCCCCAGTTGCATCATGACAGCTGTTTCCTTGATTTTCAACATTGACCTCTTCAGTAAACACAGCAGTGGTATGGTAATGCTGACTGAAGAGTTGTCACTGCTCACAAGCAACGTGGACTGCTCAAAATTTTGGAGGACTTGGCAGAGGTCCAACATGTTGGCCCAATCGGATCCACAGAAGCTTGGCAGCTGTCCGGATGCGCCTCGGTACTGCGCCGTCATGTACTGGACCACTGCACTCTTCTGCTTGCAAAAGCGGGCTAGCATGTGCAGCGTAGAATTCCAGCGCGTAGGGACATCACACAGCAAGCGATGGTGGGGGAGATTGAAGCGCTCCTGCATCTTGGCGAGTGCCCCCGAAGCAGTACTGGAATTTCTACAATGTTTGGCCACTCGTTGCACCTTCAACAGAAGATCGGCCACGCCTGGGTATGTCCTCAGGAACCGCTGAACTACTAGGTTCATCACGTGCGCCAGGCAAGGGATGTGTGTCAGCTTAGCCAACCTTAAAGCGCGAATGAGATTACTCCCATTATCACACACAACCATGCCCGGTTTCAGGTCCAGCGGTGCCAGCCACAAATCCGTCTGTTCCTTTATTCCCCTCCAAATTTCCTCCCCTGTGTGCTGCTTATCCCCAAGGCAGATCAGCTTCAGCAACGCTTGCTGACGCATGCCAACAGCTGTGCTGCACTGCTTCCACGATCCTACTGCTGCTGGTGCTGGGTTAGCATTTCCGGATGAGGTACAGCTTTGAGATGCGTTGGAGGAGAAGGAGTCAGAGAGGTAGGTGCTGCTGTTGTTATCCAGTGGGAGGGACGGCGGTGCAGCTGTTTGCGGCGTGGGCAACACCCGCGCTGTAGCAGGTGAGGAATCGCTGCCAGGCTCCACAAGGTTCACCCAGTGCGCGGTAAGGGAGATGTATCGACCCTGGCCGAACGCACAGGTGTCAGTGGTGAGGTGAACCTTGCAGGCAACGGCATTCTTCAAGCTTCGGGTTATTTTGCTGACCACGTGCTCATGCAACTCAGGCACTGCAGAGCGCGCAAAGTGGTAGCGGCTGGGAACCACGTAACGTGGGATGGCCACTGACATCATGCCCTTGAAGCTGTTTGTCTCCACCACTCGATATGGCAGCATTTCGCAGGCCAGAAGCTTGGCTATGCTGGCTGTTACTGCCACGGCCCGGGGGTCATTTGCTGGCAATTTCCTCTTGCGATCAAACATCTCCGAGACAGATAACTGAATCGTAGGGCTGCACACTGAAGGGCTGTTGGTTGTTGTGTTTGATGAACACTGGGAGACCTCAAGAGCACTACTCCGGAAAGTGACAGTGTCAGCGTCGTCTGATGTTTGTGAATGTTGTGAACCACGCAATGGCTGGGCTACTGCTGCTGCTGAGGCGGGTCTGGTGGTGAGTCTGGTGACCCCAAGGGAGGCAATGTTGCTGGTACCCTGTCCTGCCGCGTTTGCCCACAGAGTGGGATGTTTGGATAGCATGTGGCGGCTCATGCTGGTGATGGAGAGGTTGTTAATACTTTTCCCCCTGCTCAGGCGGGTCTTGCACACCTTGCAAATCGCCATAGTACCATCCTCAGTGCAGTCTTCAAAGAAAGCCCAGACTTTGGAGCAACTGCCTTGCTGGCGATTTCTGTTTGCGCCTCTTTTGCCTCTCACTTGAACTTCCACGCTTGTGGTGCCTGAAATTGCGCACCGCCTACCTTGTGGCACAAGGCAAACTCGTGCAGCAGTGGGTTCTTCAACAGACTCATCTGTGCTGCTGCTACGACGGCGATGTTCTCGTTCACAAACAAAATCTGGGTCTATGTCCACATTGTCCATACCCTCCTCTTCCATGTCCTCGAACTCGTCATATGTCATTGTGGGGGGCCGCCGCCGTGGAGTAGAGCTCCCCAGAACAACCTCTGCGCAGCTCACTCCAACGTCGTCTTCCAGATCTTGTCGGCTGACCTCCTGCAATTACAACCCCTCCTGCCCAACTTGCTCTGGGATTTGGGTTTCAAAGTCCTCGGACTCGCCTTGCATTTCAGTGCGCGGTGCATTTCCCACAGTTAATGGTTGTGAATCCGGGCACAACATTTCTGGCTGTTCCTCCATTGACCTTTCAAAGGTGGAAGTTTGTTGGGCTGGGAATAGCTCCTGCGAATACCCCATTGTGTCCTGAGGTAATTCATCGGACTGGTTATCTGGCAGTTGTGTGCGTGGTGTCGCTGCCGGTTGTGTCAGCTTTGTGCCCACTGGCTCCTTGTAACTGGCTGAGGACTCGGACCTCGTGCGTGATGTGCTGGTGCTGCTTAACCCACTGCTGGATGCTTGAGAGGTCATCCAAGTAATTATCTGGTCCTGTTCTTTTGGATTTGTGAGGGTTGTTGTCCTGGACAACATGGGCGGTATTGAGTGGGTTTTCTTGGGTGCTCCCCTGTGGCCTGTACATGAACCGTCAGGGGAAACACCTCTTCCCTTGCCCCTCCCTCTTTCACCGGATTTCTTCCTCATTTCACTTATCCTTAAAGTACACGCTGACTGGCAGCAGTACAGTGGCAGTACAGAAATGCTATACAGTGGTGGGTGAGTGGTGTACCACTATTCCCAGCAGCGACACAGAGCACAATGCTATACAGTGGTGGGTGAGCGGTGTACCACTATTCCCAGCAGTGACACAGAGCACAATGCTATACAGTGGCGGGTGAGCGGTGTACTACTGTTCCCAGCAGACACAGAGTGGCAGTAAACACAATGCTATATAGTGTGGCTGAGCAAGGTACACAGAGTGGCAGTAAACACAATGCTATATAGTGTGGCTGAGCGAGCTGTGTACTACTGTTCCCAGCAGACACAGAGTGGCAGTAAACACAATGCTATATAGTGTGGCTGAGCGAGCGGTGTACTACTGTTCCCAGCAGACACAGAGTGGCAGTAAACACAATGCTATATAGTGTGGCTGAGAGAGGTACACAGAGTGGCAGTAAACAGAATGCTATATAGAGTGGCTGAGCGAGCGGTGTAGTACTGTTCCCAGCAGACACAGAGTGGCAGTAAACACAATGCTATATAGTGTGGCTGAGCGAGGTACACAGAGTGGCAGTAAACACAATGCTATATAGTGTGGCTGAGCGAGCGGTGTACTACTATTCCCAGCAGACACAGAGTGGCAGTAAACACAATGCTATATAGTGTGGCTGAGCGAGCGGTGTAGTACTGTTCCCAGCAGACACAGAGTGGCAGTAAACACAATGCTATATAGTGTGGCTGAGTGAGGTACACAGAGTGGCAGTAAACACAATGCTATATAGTGTGGCTGAGCGAGCGGTGTACTACTATTCCCAGCAGACACAAAGTGGCAGTAAACAGAATGCTATATAGTGTGGCTGAGTGAGGTACACAGAGTGGCAGTAAACAGAATGCTATATAGTGTGGCTGAGCGAGTGGTGTACTACTATTCCCAGCAGACACAGAGTGGCAGTAAACACAATGCTATATAGTGTGGCTGAGCGAGGTACACAGAGTGGCAGTAAACAGAATGCTATATAGTGTGGCTGAGCGAGCGGTGTACTACTATTCCCAGCAGACACAGAGTGACAGTAAACAGAATGCTATATAGTGTGGCTGAGCGAGGTACACAGAGTGGCAGTAAACACAATGCTATATAGTGTGGCTGAGCGAGCGGTGTACTACTATTCCCAGCAGACACAAAGTGGCAGTAAACACAATGCTATATAGTGCTGGGTGAGCGAGGTACACAGAGTGGCAGTAAACAGAATGCTATATAGTGTGGCTGAGCGAGGGGTGTACTACTATTCCTAGCAGACACAGAGTGGCAGTAAACTGAATGCTATATAGTGTGGCTGAGCGAGGTACACAGAGTGGCAGTAAACAGAATGCTGTATAGTGTGGCTGAGCGAGCGGTGTACTTCTATTCCCAGCAGACACAGAGTGGCAGTAAACAGAATGCTATATAGTGTGGCTGAGCGAGGTACACAGAGTGGCAGTAAACACAATGCTATATAGTGTGGCTGAGCGAGCGGTGTACTACTATTCCCAGCAGACACAGAGTGGCAGTAAACAGAATGCTATATAGTGTGGCTGAGCGAGGTACACAGAGTGGCAGTAAACACAATGCTAGATAGTGTGGCTGAGCGAGCGGTGTACTACTATTCCCAGCAGCGACACAATGACTGGGGGGACCCTGGCTAGCGTGGCTGGAGCGCGAACTACCCTGCCTGCCTACCCAAAGCTAAACCCACAGACAAATGGCGGAGATATGACGTGGTTCGGGTATTTATTTACCCGAACCACGTGACAGTTCGGCCAATCAGAGCGCGTTCGGGTCCGAACCACGTGACCTGTTCGGCCAATCACAGCGCTAGCCGAACGTTCGGGGAACGTTCGGCCATGCGCTCTTAGTTCGGCCATGTGGCCAAACGGTTTGGCCGAACACCATCAGGTGTTCGGCCGAACTCGAACATCACCCGAACAGGGTGATGTTCTGCAGAACCCGAACAGTGGGAACACTGTTCGCCCAACACTACTTCTCACTTCTTACTGCGTACTTTCTACTTTCCTTCTTGTAACTTACATTATCTATATGCTGTATATACGCTAAGTGCAACATATCATAGATTATAAGATAAAGCCTGGACCATTCACCAGGGATGGGCCAAGTCTGCATGGAACGCCTAAGATTCTACAGACCGATTGCTTTGCTGAGGTAACCTGCAACGAAGATAATATTGCTGCTGATCACATTTATGTATATCTGTTTACCGAATAAACTCCTGAACCTTTGACGACATCTAAGCAGTTTGATCTCCTGTGCTGTTGCTGTGATGAGTGTCAAGTTATCACACTTTCTGTGATATGGTGCCGAACAAAGGTATAGTGTTGTTGCCCATAGCAACCAACAAATATTTATTACACACACCAGATTTCACCATCAGAGGAGTAGTAACAACGGTAAAACTAGATTAAACAAAGCAAAGCATCATCTATCCAGCTTTACTCCTCCCTCTCCCTGCCTCAGTGAATCCTCTGGTCTCCCTGCCTCAGTGCATCCTCTGGTCTCCCTGCCTCAGTGCGTCCTCTGGTCTCCATGCCTCAGTGCACCCTCTAGTCTCCCTGCCTCAGTGAATCCTCTGGTCTCCCTGCCTCAGTGCATCTTCTGGTCTCCCTAACTCAGTGCATCCTCTGATCTCCCTGCCTCAGACAGTGCACCCTCTGGTCTCCCTGCCTCAGTGCATCCTCTAGTCTCCCTGCCTTAGCGCATCCTCTGGTCTCCCTGCCTGAGTGCATCTTCTGGTCTCCATGCCTCAGTGCACCCTCTAGTCTCCCTGCCTCAGTGCACCCTCTAGTCTCCCTGCCTCAGTGCATCCTCTGGTCTCCCTGTCTCAGTGCATCCTCTGGTCTCCCTAACTCAGTGCATCCTCTGGTCTCCCTGCCTCAGACAGTGCACCCTCTGGTCTCCATGCCTCAGTGTATCCTCTAGTCTCCCTGCCTTGGCGCATCCTCTGGTCTCCCTGCCTCAACTCATCCTCTGGTTTCCCTACCTCAGTACATCCTCTGGTCTCCCCTCCTCAGTGCATCCTATGGTCTCCCTGCCTCAGCGCATCCTCTGGTCTCCCTGCCTCAGTGCACCCTCTGGTCTCCCTGCTTCAGTGCATCTTCTGGTCTCCCTGCCTCGGTGCATCCTCTGGTCTCGGTGCATCCTCTGGTCTCCCTGCCTCAGTGCATCCTCTGGTCTCCCTGCCTTAGCGCATCCTCTGGTCTCCCTGCCTCAGCGCATCCTCTGGTCTCCCTGCCTAAGTGCACCCTCTGGTCTCCCTGCCTCAGTGCATCCTCTGGTCTCCCTGCCTCAGCGCATCCTCTGGTCTCCCTGCCTCAGCGCATCCTATGGTCTCCCTGCCCCAGAGCATCCTCTGGTCTCCCTGCCTCAGCGCATCCTCTGGTCTACCTGCCTCAGTGCATCTTCTGGTCTCCCTGCCTCAGCACATCATATGGGCTCCCTGCCTCAGTGCATCCTCTGGTCTCCCTGCCTCAGTGCATCCTCTGGTCTCCCTGCCTCAGCACATCACATGGGCTCCCTGCCTCAGTGCATCCTCTGGTCTCCCTGCCACAGTGCATCCTCTGGTCTCCCTGCCTCAGTGCATCCTCTGGTCTCCCTGCCTCAGTGCATCCTCTGGTCTCCCTGCCTCAGTACATCATATTGGCTCCCTGCCTCAGTGCATCCTCTGGTCTCCCTGCCTCAGCGCATCCTCTGGTCTCCCTGCCTCAGTGCATCCTCTGGTCTCCCTGCCTCAGCACATCGTATGGGCTCCCTGCCTCAGCGCATCCTCTGGTCGTCCTGCCTCTGTGCATCCTCTGGTCTCCCTGCCTCAGTGCATCGTATGGGCTCCCTGCCTCAGTGCATCCTCTGGTCTCCCTGCCTCAGTACATCGTATGGGCTCCCTGCCTCAGCGCATCCTCTGTTCTCCCTGCCTCAGTGCATCCTCTGGTCTCCCTGCCTCAGCACATCGTATGGGCTCCCTGCCTCAGTGCATCCTCTGGTCTCCCTGCCTCAGCACATCGTATGGGCTCCCCGCCTCAGCGCATCCTCTGGTCTCCCTGCCTTAGTGCATCCTCTGGTCTCCCTGCCTCAGTGCATCCTCTGGTCTCCCTGCTTTAGTGCATCCTCTGGTCTCCCTGCCTCAGTGCATCCTCTGGTCTCCCTGCCTCAGTGCATCCTCTGGTCTCCCTGCCTCAGTGCATCCTCTGGTCTCCCTGCTTCAGTGCATCTTCTGGTCTCCCTGCCTCAGTGCATCGTATGGGCTCCCTGCCTCAGCACATCGTATGGGCTCCCTGCCTCAGCGCATCCTCTGGTCTTCCTGCCTCTGTGCATCCTCTGGTCTCCCTGCCTCAGTGCATCGTATGGGCTCCCTGCCTCAGTGCATCCTCTGGTCTCCCTGCCTCAGCACATCATATGGGCTCCCTGCCTCAGTGCATCCTCTGGTCTCCCTGCCTCAGTGCATCCTCTGGTCTCCCTGCCTCAGCACATCGTATGGGCTCCCTGCCTCAGTGCATCCTCTGTTCTCCCTGCCTTAGTGCATCCTCTGGTCTTCCTGCCTCAGTGCATCCTCTGGTCTCCCTCTGGCATTACTGCAATTCGTTAACTTTAGGCCAATTACAGAACGAACTTGGAAACAATGGACCAATCAGAGAATGCAGAAACAACTCGAAAGTATTTGGCCAATCAGAGAATGCAAAAAACGACAAAAAAAAAAAACTACTCGGAAATCGGAAACCGATCTGAAATAGGATTTTTGTACATATACTGCATTACCACAACTCGTTAATTTTAGCCCAATCACAGAACTTGGAAGCATTGGTCCAATCAGAGAATGCAGAGTCAACTCGGAAGTATTTGGCCAATCAGAAAATGCAAAAAATGACAAAAAAAAAAAAAACACTACTCGGAAATCGGAAACCGATTCTGCCTCAGAGCATCCTCTGGTTTCCTTGGCTCCATGCAGTAGTGTCTCTGCACTGATGATCCATCAGCCAGTGCTGGTCGTAATGGAAAAATCTACGCTTACGGATCATTACGCATAATTTTACGCTATTACGCATTACGCAATTATGGTTACGGTGTAGGAAATTATCTACGGTTCATCACTGTAATTACGCGTTAACTTACGCAGTTACGCGTAAGGATACCGTAATGTAGGCGCTTACGCTACGATGTTACGCGTAGTGCCGTAATACCCATTAATGCGTACTTTTTGACGCATACGGACGATGTGTACGCAATAGCCATCAATGTGACAGCTATTGCGTACACATCATTCGTATGCGTCAAAACGTACGCTTATACTGAAGGGCGGGAGAAGATACTATTGGTTGCTTAGGATGTTGACTGATTGGCTACTCTTAGAAAAGGGGAGTTTTTACATTAGTAATTACACGTAAAATTACGCGTAAGTCTTTGTAAAATTACGCATACCTAGCAATTACGGTAGACAGCGTAATTACGATACCACTTAACTGCTTACGCGTAAATAATTACGCGTAAGACCGTAAGTTACGCGTAGCGCTTACGCGTAAATTTGCATTGAAATACGATGCGTAATTACGCTCATGCATAATTTCGGCCCAGCACTGCCATCAGCATGTTACACAAATGCTTGCAGGGAGTGTAGATGAGGCACCAGCAGAAAGATACAGGAGGCTAGAGCATGCTGAGGAAAGATGATAAAGTGAGCATGTGAGATATTCCTGCGGGACAGGTGAGATATTCTGCTCCACTGTGATTGCTCTACATTGTAGGGATGGAGGCCTTCTAATACCACTATCTGGGGAGGTGGGGGTGACTAAAGGCAACCTGATACCACTATGGGGGGGGGGGTGGAGAGGGACCAAGATCACCTAGGCAAAAAACACTATCTGGGGGATATGGGGAACAAAGGACACCTAATATTACTATCTGTGGAGATGGGGTCACAAAGGCCACCTCATGCTGTTCTGGGGGATGTGAGGTGGGCAAAAAGACCCCCTAATACTGTTAGCAAGTATGATGAAGTGAACCCCATGTTTGGTTTCACTTATGGTCCCATTTCATTTAAAATCAACCCTGTCTTGAACAGAAGCCTGCATCACTATAAAGAGGGCCAAGGAAAGGGGGTGTAACATTCCCCTTAGGGCATTCGCTTATAAATAGTCTTCCATCAACACCATTTTCAATTGCAAATTGCAACATTCAGTGGCAGCCCATGAAATGTAGCAAGATGCACTATGTGCATGAGTAACCTTATGTAGCTTTACTTAGAAGTTTAATGAGGGGCTGATTTAGCCCGAAGGGTGTAACATTTGGCTACATACCTCATTTAACATGAACATGTAATATATAAGTACTGTACTTACCAAGCTAACAGTATATTTAGGTCAGTTCCTGAAATAGGACTTTATTCTCCTCTTTGTTATTTAGATATTTGTATTTTGTTTCGCACTGTGTAACCTTGTTAAGTAACACACACACAATATTAAAAAAAAAAAAAAAAAAAAAAAGCACATTGCTTGTCATTTTCTTTTTCTTTTTTGTTCATTTTTTCCCGTTTGGTGATAGAATGTGTTTTCCCTCCGATTCTGTGTCCTGAGCAAGACATGCATAACCAGCTGCTGAACTCTGCATGAACTTGCCCATGTAAGCCTTAGTGAGTGGGCTTAACCTATAACTTCCTTTACAAGTTACGTACAGCTCATAATTCTTTCTAGTAAATTCTCAAGTCATCTGTGTAACTGTGCAACAAAGCTCCCTGTGTGACTAAGAGCCAGTCCTCAGGGAAGGCGAATCTTAATTGTGCCCTCAAGTGCTGGATATTATTTTTTACATCATTTTATAAAGCGGTGAAATATACTTCAGCACCTGTGAAGAAAGATCAGCACTTTAGAGCATAGTTGTGCTGCCAGGTAAGTGGCATAGTGTGCCCTTTCTCCCCTAGTATCTGGATGAGTGAAGCTTGCCTATGCTCTTTGTTGCGGTGCGTTTCCAGCAGAAAGGATACGGTGCGCCACTCTCATTCATGGCCAGCCAGGATGCACTGCACTAAAAACACACTGTATCATGGTGAAAGCATTGAGAGTACCAGCATAATGAACAACCCCTGACATCCTTCATCTCTGCACAGCTTCCTTTGTTGCAGAGGAAAATCAACAGGAATGTCAGTGTTAGGCTGAGCACTCTAACCTGTGGCAGGCAGTGGTGCTCATCACGAGCTCGTCATCATCACGAGTAACTTGTTGTGACATTGATCACAAGCTGTTTTTGCGATCACTAGTTTGTGATCGGCATCCGTGAGCGGCTCGTTACCCGACTCGTGATCACGAGTCGGTTTTCGTGATTAAAGACCTGCTGACTTAAGCGGTTAATAGCAAAGCCTTCTTACATGCTAGAAACATCAAATTGCTCTTTCTTTGGATATATGTAAATTTATACTACCGTTAGGTTTGCTACACTGAAACTTTAACCACTTCACCCCAAAGGGGTTTTTCGGACAAGAGCGATTTTCACCATTCAGCGCTCATCCCCTTCATTTGCCAATCGCTTAATCACTACTAATCACAATTAAATGATCTATATCTTGTTTTTTTCACCACCAATTAGGCTTTTTGGGGTTGATATTTGTTTTCAGTAATTACTATATTTTCTATGCATTTTAAAGAAAAAAACAAGTAAAAAATTAAAAAATACACAGTTTCTCCAATTTCACCCCCTATAGTTTCAATATAAACACTGCTACTGTGCATAAAACTCACACATTTTATCTGCCTGTTTGTCCTGGTTATGACAAGATTTTCAATTATGTCCTTAGTACAAAGTATGGTGACCATATATTATTTAGAAATAAAGGTGTATTTTTTCTATGTTTTTTCCCTCAGTAATCTCACGTGCACACGCATGGGAATGCATGTGCACATGCAGGAGCGCGCGCACAGCAGCAGCAGCACTGTTTGACTTATAAAAACGTCCTGTAGCTATTAAAGGGAAGGTTCAGGGAGGGTGACGTCCGATGACGTCAGCGCGCCGGCGTGGGACGCAGAAGTGCCGGGCCTTGGAGCGCAGAAGAGCCCGACCTGGAAGCCGGCCTGGCCAGGTCGGGTCGGCCACCGGAGACCACCGGGAGCCTGCGGAGCGGCGGCGAGGGCACCTCCTGCCTGCCACGGGCTGGAGGAAGCCCCAGGTAAGTGGAAATTGATTTTTATTTTTTAGGCACCCTCCCTGAACTTTCCCTTTAAGAGGCTCTAGCAGGAGGTTTTTATAAGTCTGGTTGTCATTAAGTGATTAAAATAGATTTTCTCAAAAACTATAAGGTTTTAGAAAGATTTTTGAAAAAAAAAATTCCCCCTTGTTCCCACTGTTCTTCTTAAAGTGGATCCGAGATGAACTTTTATTCATTGCATAATTGTGTTCCTTTCCTATTGTTTATAGGGTATTCCTCAAGCCAAATACTTTTTTGTTTTTGTTTTAATACTCTTATTCCCTATAAACTAAAAAAGCCTCGCCCACAGTTTCTCAGAGAGCCAAGGCATTTTCAGACAGTAGCAAGTGCTCATGGGAGCTCAGTCTGGGCAGGAGGAGGGGGAGGTATTACTAGCCAGAGATTTCAGAGGCAAAGGGGAGGAGGGAGGAGGAGAGGATTAGGTTTTTTTTCACAGGCTGAGTGCTCAAGATCCAGATAAGCTAGGCTGTGTGTAATGTTTACAAACACCACTGCTGTCATTGTATCCCAGGAAGAAATAATCATATTCTATTGAAGCTGTTTGCAGCTAGATTTGCTGTGTAAACTATCTAAACTTTAGAAAAGATATATAGACAAGTTACTTGTTATAGTTAGTTTTTAATCTCGGATCCGCTTTAACATAACCTGCAGATTTGGTGTTTCTAGCATGTAAGGAGGCTTTGCTATTAACCGCTAAAGTCAGCGGGTTTTTAATCATGAATACTAATTTGTGATTGTGATTACATGTGGTTTTTCGACTGGAAACCGCACTCGAGTCAGATATCCCTTTCTACTCGTGATCATTAGTGTTGGGCGAACAGTGTTCGCCACTGTTCGGGTTCTGCAGAACATCACCCTGTTCGGGTGATGTTCGCGTTCGGCCGAACACCTGATGGTGTTCGGCCTTTTAAGTTCGGGTTCGCCCCGAACTTCTAATGGCCGCCGAACAGGGCCGAACAGGGCCCCTGTTCGGCCGAACAGGGCCCTGTTCGGCCGAATACTGCCCCCCTATGGGGTCGCAGGCATAAGGGGGGAGCATGCCCCGATCGCGGGGGGGGTCGGAAATTCCCCCCACCCCCTCCGCTAGCGCTCCCCCCTCTTCCCGCTTCCCCATTCAAAAGTTTAAGCAAAGTACCTGTAGTGGATGGCCTGGCAGTGGGCGGCACTGTGGAGTAAGGAGGAGGAGTCCGGAGAGTGACGAGTTGAGGGAGGCCGGGCAGCGGGCGTGAGGTCAGAGAAAGGGCGGAAGTACCACAAGGGTACTTCCGCTGAACCGCCCGCTGCCCGGCCTCCCTCAACTCGTCACTCTCCGGACTCCTCCTCCTCACTCCACAGTGCCGCCCACTGCCAGGCCATCCACTACAGGTACTTTGCTTAAACTTTTGAATGGGGAAGCGGGCAGAGGGGGGAGCGCTAGCGGAGGGGGTGGGGGGAATTTCCGACCCCCCCCCGCGATCGGGGCATGCTCCCCCCTTATGCCTGCGACCCCATATGGCCCCCAAAAGCTGGATGTTCGGAAAGTTCGGGGTTCGGCCCGAACATGCCGAACATCTCGGCCATGTTCGGCGAACTTTCCCGAACCCGAACATCCAGGTGTTCGCCCATCACTAGTGATCATGAGTCAATTCGGAAGTGGGAGGAGTTATGCTTGAGATCACTCGTATTCGTGATCAGGGCTATCTGATCAACCCTAGTGGCAGAACAGATAAGTATGGCAACTCAAAAAACAAAATCACTAAAGCACACCGGAACTGTGCTTTAACCTGTAGCCATTTACTTACCCGGGGCTTCTTCCAGCCCCCGTAGACTATGTGGTCCCTCTGTGTCCTCTGGATACTCTCTGTTCTTCCACTAGCAGCTCCGTAAGATGCCTGATCGTGAGTTATGCTGACTGAGCATCTGCAGCCACGTCGGCACACCCATTGCTTACATTACTGGGAACATTCTGCCCATGCGCAGTTCTGCTTCTAGTGACAGGAGTGCTATAGAGAAGAGTGCACAGGCAGGGCAGCACATGCACTGTCTGAGTGACTCACATTGTGGTTGTACATCTTACAGAGCCGCCAGCCGGAGAACGCAGGGGACCCGGAGGACTCCAAAGGACCTCACAGACTGGCGGGGAAAGGGGGGCTGGAGGAAGCCACAGGTAAGTAAAAGGCTTCAGGTTTAAAGGATTTCTGTAGGGGGCAAAGGGGACCCCTGAACTGGGAGACAAGGGAAACAAGAGTTGAACTTACCTAGGACTTCTAATGGTCCCCCTCAGACGTTCTGTGCTCACGCTGCCACTCGCGGATGTTTTGGTCCCTGCTGCCGGTTCACATCCAGAATTTGCGACTTTAAAGTCGCACAACCACTGCACTTTACTGCTCCTGCACGGCCTTGTCTTCGCTCATGCTGATGTCCCTGTGAGCGTACTTTCGGAAGTGAACCGGCGGCGGGGACCGGAGCACCAGTGAGTGGCTGTGCGGGCACAGAACGTTGCAGAGGACCATTAGAAACCTCAAGTAAGTTCAATTATTTTTCCCCACTTTGTCCCCTACAGTAGTCCTTTAAGTGCTAAGGACACACTTAGTCTGCCACGGACATTTATAGGTGTTCTGTGTTTTTGTATCCATATGCCACTGACCAGGGCTGGATTTAGGCCATGGCCTAGGGCACCACAGGAGCAAGGGAACCAAAGCAGAAGACTAAACTGGTGTAGCATTTGCCGGCCTGCAAATGCTCCAATGCAGGGAGCGAGCACCTGTCCGTGGTACTCTGCTGCTAGCCACCTGTGCAGCAGCCACTTTTCTCTATTTGAACGTTTGCATTGTGGCCGGTGGCTATGGACTTGGAGCATTAGAGACAGAAAGGAAGAGAAAGCTTCTGCACTGGAGACGAGTGAAATGAGTGACACTGATGGCTGCTGCGGTGAACTGGCTATCTATACTGAAAGGAGGAGTGGGAAAAGGAGGGATTAAGGGAGTCATCTGGCTGCCTATACTGGAGTGGGGGAGTCACCAGGCTACCTATACAGGAGAGGGGGAGTCACCAGGCTACCTATACTAGAGGGAAGGGGAGGAGAAGTCATCTGGCTACCTATACCAGAGGGGAGGGGGATGGGTCATCTCACTACCTATACTGAAGGGGGGCGGCTGGTGACAGTGGCCTTGGGTGATAAAGAGTACAAATCTGGCACTGCCACTGACTTTACTTTTCAATATTTGTAGACACTGATGTGTTAAAAAAATGTGAGCTTTTCTTAAATAATGTAGATTCTGATCAAATACTATCATCTCTTCAGATCCCTGACTTATGACTTTACAGCAAGTTTCCTTTATAAAATTGTGTTAAAAATGAAAACATTTTTAAAGTGAAATAAATCAGGCATCCTATCAATAGAGATATATTACAGCGAGACACACCTCTAGTATAACATTGCAGCACTTCGCAGAAACAGCTTTGCCGCGCGCATGCATTTAAGGCACCAGGAAATTTGAGCACAGGGCAAAGTTGAAATATGGCTCACCCTGCTCCTGCTAAAGTCCCGGCACTCTTACAGAACAACTTATTAAAAAAAAAAACTTTTTCTGTAAACGCCACATGCCTGTAGATCTTTTAGCCAGCAACACTAATAAGCTTTTCAGAGGTCTCTCAGCACAGCCTCTGTGAAAAAAATGCCTTGTTTACCAGCTGTTTGTAACAATTTTGTGTTGGAATGGTGGTGGGGGGGAGGGACAAAGCTGAACTGTAACCTGGCTGTAAACTGTTTACTTTACACTGCGAGGCAGAGAGTAAGACACAGGATCAGGCACACAGAGCTGCTGGCTGCTGCAGATGATGATTATTTACACACATTTGAAGCTATATTTCTGCTTTCTATCACCCTGAACACATTTTTTTTCACAGTATTAGAGACAGTGAAGATTGTTTCTGAACGCTGGATGTGCTGGACACAGTCCTCCATAGTGATGCCCACAGTGAAAACTGTTTTCTGTAAATTACATTTTCTTCACATAAATTATGAAAAGATTAAAAAAGCCTGGTATTGCTCTTTGCTAGTAATTACTATAAAAAAATATGTGGCATTTAGAATTTTAGTTAACTTTGATAGTTGTCCTTTAATTACTATCCCCCCTCCATGCCGCCATAGACTCAGGGTTAAGTTGTAATTCAGCTGCCAGCTATTGCTGGTGGTCGAATTATGCCATTTTTATAGTTATTTGGGATCCTTCTTTTGATGGCGCCCAAATTACTGTCTAGGCATTGCTATAGTCGTAATTCGCATTACGCCCTATGGTGCGCCCAAATTGCACTGCACCGTTTTTGCTTGTCTCGGCTTTGCCATCTTAAGGTAACCAACACTATCCTAGTATACGGGCCACTTAGAATCTTGCAATTGGCAGTGAGCTTAAGCTTCTTCCAATTAAGAGGATGATTATCATTTAACTCCATACCACAATTTCTTGCAATAAGGTGTCAATATTCTCTTGCTTTCTGGCTGGTCAGTCAGGTCACATGACATTCCCACCACATATAGAGCATAAGACATAAGATCAGGGGTTTCAGGAGTTGCAAGCAACCACAACTGGATCCTTGCTGCAGAGGAGCTACCTTGGGGCCTACAATGGTTACTGCATCTGCTTTTCATTAGTGGGGCTAATAAAGTGTTTTCTGACTTGGCAGTGGTATATTTATTGAAATATCATATCATAATCAAGGTGTTTATAAGACATTAATAGTGGCGAACAAACATCTGGTGGTGCGGTTCACTAAGCAAACACACATGTACATGGACACGTGACCATGCATGTGCATGCATCCTTGACTTCTATGGGCAACTGTGGCCCAGCTGACTTTAATAGAAAAGTCATGCTGCATATTAACACCAGCTTAGCGGTATGGACAAGCTCAGCTCGTCCATGACCGCCGCGCTGGATTGCGATTTTCATTTTTTTTTTAAACATGCAGCTAGCAATGACGTGGATGATGTCATCTCGATCGTCATCATGGCGACGGAGGAAGCCAAACAGGTAATCCCGTTCTGAATGGGATTTCCTGTTTGCTCTGATCGCCGGAGGCGATCGGTAGGCGTGGGGGGATGCCGCTGCACAGCGGCTATCATGTAGCTAGCGCTAGGCTAACTACATGATTTAAAAAAAAAAAACAAAAAAAAAAATGTGCTGCTCTGCCGCCCTGGCCGTTCGAATAGAACGCCAGGGTGGTTAAGGGAAAAATATCTTAGCTGCCGAAGGTGGCCAAAAGTTTGCATCCACAAACATGCAAATTCCAATGAGAATGCAGGTTCACGATCTGTCATCCCTAGAGATACAAACACACTCCACCACAGGGCATTATCTTTAAACTGTTAATGCATATACAATTTAGAGGGGAAAAAAATGAACTTTTGCAATAAAAGGAAACATACCTGATGTATACTAGAGAAAAGTGAAAAGTGTGTGCTTCTAACTGACTTATATACTGGCTGCCTTAAGTCTATTGACTAATTTAAACTGACTCTCGTCTAGCATTTGCATACTGCATTCGCCTACCAGAATATGCAGGATCTAAGGCTACCTCTCTGTAGCATGCAAACACTTTGCCATTTTAATTGGATGAGAGTCCATTTAAATTGGTCAATAGACTTGAGGCAGCCAGTATATAAGTCAGGTGAAGACTGGTTAGAAGCACACACCTTTCACTCTTCTCTAGTATGCAACTAACCCGATGTACCAGTGCCTTGCTTGTGACCTCCACATGAAAATAGTGCAAACAGTCATTCAAAATGCATCCCCATGCAGACGGGGAAGTGAATAGGAGAGTGATTTAGCAGCATGTACCACCAGTAAATACTAGTGTTGAATCGTAATGGATAATTTCACTGTCATTAATTTTCACCAAATGCATTGAAGTATAAGGGCATCAGAAAACATTTTTGCACAACTCAGTGTAAAAATTTGAGTATTGTACATAAAGGCTTGAAATATCTCGCTTTGCATGTAACGAGTTTATTTCATGTATTAGTTTCATCTTTTATATTAAATTACTGACATAAAAGAACTTTTGCAAAGTATGCAAATTTTTCGAGTTTCACCTGTGTGTGTGAAAATTGATGGACATGCATGCAAAAATACATTTTCACTAAATGTATTGAAATCAATGGTCATGGGAAAACACTTTTCCAAAAAACTCCTTATTTTCACAAACGTGATTTGTGAAAATCCAATCAGACTTTTCTGTAATTACGAGTCATTGCAAAACGATGCATCATAGTTACATTTTCTGTGCAAAATTAATTTTGCAAGAATTGGCAATTTCACATGATTTTGTATTGCAAATTTTGCTGTGCAATTGCTACTGTGCAAAATTTTAGCTCATCACTAGTAAGTAGAGAAGCATGGCCTCAGCTGGACGAACATCCCCCCACCTTATTGAGCCATATGCAATTCACTTTTTCTCCTAAATTTTCTCATAGGTGAGATTTTCACACCTTATCAATAATATGCCTTTTAAGACACTTGCAAGCAAGAAAATATTCTAAATAATGTTGCAGCACTTTTTCACCTACCTTTTAGTACATTATCAATTGCAGATTGATGGAGTTAGTTATAACAGAAGATGAAAAATGATCTCCTCCTAGGAGAAACTTTGATGATAAACTGAATTGCATACGGGCCTAGATCTCTGCAAGGAAGGTAGGTAAGATATGCTCAGCAGCTGAACTGGCGCACCAGGTACTGTAATTTAAAGCGGACCCAAACCAAACATTTTTTTTTATTAAAAATATTTAGTTGCACCACTCTGACACATACAAAGATAAATAAACACTCCTTCAAGCCTATTTCAGTGCATGCTTTTCACCCTTCTCTTTTCATAACTTGGATTATATTGGGGGGAGCCATTAGCAATTCCTCCATTGCCAGACACCACCTACTCCACCAGTCTGCCGGATTTTGTCCCAGCAATTTGAAAGGAAGGGAGGGGTACCTCCAATAAATCTAAAATATTTTATATTTGTCATCATGCAGCTGAAAAAAAGGCTGCTATTTATTATTATAATTTAGAAAATAGATTTTATTTCTGAAATCTTGTATTTTTAATTTGGGTCCACTTTAATGTTTGTTTTTTTTATGTTTTAAAATATTTTTCATTCAAAATTAAAATCAAATTATTAAATATAGTGCTTATAAATGCAATCAGGAAAAAACAAATATCTGAACTTAAAATCTGGACTTGGACTATTCAAAAATAAATGACTTGGTACAAATCGCACCAGTCCCATCCTGACTAGTCTGAAAGCATGCTAGCAATCTACACAATGCTTTGTGCTTCTGCTGATGTAAATAAAGGTGAAATGTTTCTGTAAATACAGTGTCTATAAAATATCCTCCTGCTGTTTACAGGGTGAAAAAAAAAAAAACAACAACTCCTCACACTCCAGCAATAAAGTTCTCATGAAACCCCACCATCCCAAAGATTTAAGGCATTGACATTTCAGTTATGTGTCCCCCCCACCCAGAACTCCTCATTAGCCAGGTATCTTTCTACTCAAAATATTTACCACCCGCACCAAATTTACAGTTTAATTTGCTGCATAAAATCATTTATTGACTGATCAACCTCATTACTAAGCCCAGGCACAGACTCTGGCGCACCCGGCAGTTTTAATTCCTGTAGCAGCGGGGTACGGCAAGAGAAAAACAATGCTGTCACATTAACCACAGGGGTCTAAATTATTCAAATACACTAAATCCTCCCAGAACAGTTCCCCTGCTCATAATTTGTCTTTTCTAGCCAACAATTAACCAGCAATAGTCGAAGTTTACAAAGCCAAGATTTATAAAAATCCTAGGTGTTGCAGTTCTGCACCTGGATGTATACATTATCGTTACGGCTCGTCGCCGTGACCCACTGGAAGCGCTGAGCAGCCACGGGGAAAACATATTGTGCAGGAAAAGGCGCACACCTTTAGGATAGTATGACGGTTAATGTCTGGCCATATTTCTCTGTTTATGTAATAACCGCATGTCGTCCTGGAGGGGTTATAAAGTGATGTCGAAGGTGCAGTTTTTCTTAAAGGGATACACCATCTTTAACTTTTTTTTCCCAGTACCTCCACCAATAAGTAAAAAAAATTCTATACTGAAGAATGTTCAATATTTACAAATATCCATCTGCTTTTTGCTAGCAACAATTCATTCTTGTCTTAAAGGGAACCTACAGTAAATGAAAAAAAAAAGGCGCTGTGGGGGCTGGAGCGTTGCTCAGTGATTGCACCGGCACAGGGTGGCTGCAGGGGGCTGTTAGAAGCTCCAGGTAAGTTAAATAGTTTTTTTTTCATTTACTTTAGGTTCCCTTTAACCACTTTAGGACCACAGTGTTAAACCACCCTAAATACCAGGCCATTTTTCATTAAATAGGCCACTGCAGCTTTAAGGGCTAGCTGCAGGGCCGCATAACTCAGCACACACGTGATCCCCCCCCCCCCCCCATTTTTTACCCACCAACAGAGCTCTCTGTTGGTGGGGTCTGATCGCTCCCCCAATGTTTATTAATTTTTTGTCAATATTTATGTCATTATTTTTCAAATAAAATCGCCTATTATTATTTTTTTTTAACTTACCTCCCGCCTTCCCTTCCCCCTGCCAGCAAATCACCGTGATCAGCTGTTATAGGCTTGAGCCTATGACAGCCGATCACCTCTGAGCCCCTGGAGGGTGTCACACGCCTGTCCCCAGTGCAGTGCTGCCTTAGATCACAGCGCTGTACCGAGTGAAAAGACGGCAGTTTTGCCATCTAACAGTCTCCTAGCGGCGATCGCCGATGGGAGACTGAAGGCGTGTCGGAGCTCCGCCTACCAAGTGGAGATGCGCGCGCATCAGTGCGTGATCTCCTCCAAAACAGGCACGCAGGACCTTACTTCAATCAGCATTAGGCGGTTTCAGGGCTGCCGCCGCGGCCACATCCATCGGCGTGACGCGGTCGGCAAGTAGTTAAAGCCTGAGTTCAGCCTTTGGTAATTGGTAATTTCCATTACCAATATTTTTCTATGTACTGACCTGGCACCCAATCTCACTAGAACTCTTCCCTGCCAGGGCCTAAAACTACAATGCAGGGCTTCTCGGCACACACCGGACTCCGCGTAGCACCTGAGTTTGGCATGGTGAGTGACAGCTGCAATGCTATAGTCCACGCCTTACACATGGGTAATTTGGGGTTCTAGCAGTTGCTGTACCCCGAATCACTTCTCCACCTGAATTGCTGCAACTCGGAGGGTAATCAAAGTGACTGGGCGGCAAGACCAAATGTACGCCTAAACTGCCCCCCACCTAATGCATTGCTTAACACCAACTCCATCCCCCCTGAAGTGCTTAAAACTAACCTACCTTTCCCTATTGTATCTGTACATGTATCTGTATTGCTGGAAGTTAGCGGGGGCTGAGGGGGCCGGATCCTGGAGTGCAGAGTAGCGCAGCAATGGAGCTTCATAGTCTACCACGTTCTGGTGGCGGGAGAGGTCCTCCTCACCTTCAGTGTAGCCACTGTAGAGCCTATCACCTAGGGGCTTTAGGGACAAACCCAGGATTTTCAAGGTGGGGATTCCTAAAAGGTCTCCCTCAGCCATGCACAATACAGTATAATAATATGATAGGACATCATGCTGAGTACACATAATGCAATTTCCCATCCGACTGAGAGGATCTGACAATTATTTCCCAAATGTTCAATCTGCTCCCGATCGACAGCGGGATCAATCAGGAGCAGTTTGGATACAGATAATAATGAGGACAGCTGACATTGGTAATAAAGGGGAAAGTGAAGCATTCACATAGCAGGGCACAGAGCTGTGCTCATACCTGACTCTGTTAAGTTCCCCAGTGCTGCTCCATGCCCTGTACACACACTGCTGCTCCATGCCCTGTACACACACTGCTGCTCCATGCTCTGTACACACGCTGCTGTTCCATGTTCTGTACACACACTGCTGCTCTATGCTCTGCACACACGCTGCTGCTCCATGCTCTGTACACATTCTGCTGCTCCATGCTCTATACACACACTGCTGCTCCATGCCCTGTACACACACTGCTGCTCCATGCTTTGTACACACACTGCTGTTCCATGCTCTTTACACACGCTGCTGCTCCATGCTCTGTACACACACTGCTGCTCCATGCTCTGTACACACGCTGCCGCTCCATGCTCTGTACACACGCTGCTGCTCCATGCTTTATACACACACTGCTGCTCCATGCTTTGTACACACACTGCTGTTCCATGCTCTTTACACACGCTGCTGCTCCATGCTCTGTACACACACTGCTGCTCCATGCTCTGTACACATGCTGCCGCTCCATGCTCTGTACACATGCTGCTGCTCCATGATCTGTACCTGTACTGCTGCCCCATGCTCTGTACACACGCTGCTGCTCCATGCTCTGTACACATGCTGCTGCTCCATGCTCTCTACACACACTGATGCTCCATGCTCTGTACACATGCTGCCGCTCCATGCTCTGTACACACACTGCTGCTCCATACTCTGTACACACGCTGCTGTTCCATGCTCTGTACACACGCTGCTGCTCCATGCTCTGTACACATGCTGCGAGCAGCATGGAGCACATGCTCTGTACACACTCTGCTGCTCCATCCAATGTCAACTGTAGCAGGGAAAGAAAGGGGGAAGTGCTGTGAGCTGTAGGATACCTGCAGATATTCTGGTGTCTCAACTTGTGCCTTTCCCCAGACCCTGCACCGGCCCTGGTCTGAGGGGGGATTCTGGGCAGCTGTAATCACCCCCGACGTTTGCCTATGGGCTTTGAGTGTCAGGAGCTGCTTGATGATTGGCTAATGGAAGCTTCACTGAAGAGGAAGTGAAGAGGACCTGCCCCATATATGAAGCTCCACTGCTGTGCTACTCTGCAACATCTAATGGGAGGAGTGGGGTGTTTTGTGAACTGCACACACATGGGGGGATGGGAGGCAGTGCATATATAGCACCGAGGGTAGGGGGTGGCAGACTGCTGGATTTTGTGTGGGGGTGGCTTGTGATAGTTAAGTTATGTCCCTGCTATGTGCAGCACCACAGAAGATGATGGTGCTTTATAAATGAAATAATAATAATAATCAAGTAATCAGGAACCCCTTCCCATGTCTACGATGTCCAGGTTGAAGGTAATTGAGGGGCAAATAAGGTCTTGACTGAGATACGATTTTCACCTTCCTCTACAACAGATACAATCCTGCCCACAGTCACACATGGATCACCCTCAAGGCAACCTAGGCAGATGCCCAGAACCTGGTGGGGGTACAGACGCCTGACCACCACCACCTCTGAGCAGAGGCAGCCTAAGATGGTACCTTGCTGAAACCCCCGTTACACCTAAATACAACTTTACACAGGATATTAAATAACCTTATTCTCTTTACTATGTTCTATTATAAATTCAATACAGATGTGGAAAGAGGACTTTGTACATCTCTAGCCCCTGCAGTAATCTATTACCCCTGTATTATTTACACTGTGCATTCCTTCTGTCAGAGCAGCAGCACCCCATCCTCACCGATCATGGAGGATCCAGAAAGGCTGATGCAAGATGTCTTTAGAATCCCATATTTCTCAGCTGCTAAGTTGACATGTGAGTGCAGCTCGGAAGAATTCTGTCATTCAGGACTGCCCAGCATCTCCCCGCTGGGCCTCTGACAGCTCTAAACAGATGTAGGTAATGGAAGAGTTTAGATTTTATTGCATTTTCAGGCAGGAGTTGAGTATATCAAGATGATAAAGTGTTCCAACGATGCTAAACTCATGACTGGGAGCACAATAATGGCACACTCAGTAATGTAACATTATTGTGTAAATCAAACGCAGCGGACTGGCGTGATTACCGGCAGAAATCACCTGAATGGCATGTGGGAGATTGGAGCTACCAGATTCTGTTAAGCACTTAAGAGGCGTATAACAATAGGGGGGGAACTGCGGCATTCCTTCTTAAATATACCTTCATATTTTCACATCAGTGGGCAGTACACAGCTGGTTCTAACATTCTCCAAAGTTTTTAATAAAAGTATGTTGATAGGGCGCAAAGGTCAACCAAGTCTTTTTTTTTTTTCCTTCTTTAATTAAAATTTTTATTAACTTAAGTCTATCATGTCATTTGACAGATCTGCATAGAGGGAAGAAAAAACGCGGAGAGACTAATAGGAAATTAGGAAAGTGAAATTAATTCTCTACTGTGTTAGATACCAGCCAGAAGGTCTGTACCCCTTGCTATGTTTTATAAACAAATGATAGGGGAGGGGGAGTGGGGGGCATGTGTGCCTTTTGTGTGGTCTACAAAATCCAAAGACACTTCATTAAAGGAGAATGTCAGGCAAGGTGCTTAAATATGCAAATTGAAAAACAACATCTTTACCCCTTTTTTTCTGTCTTTTGAAACTATTATTATAATTATTTAGTATTAATATAGCGCTGACATCTTTTACAGCACTTTACAGAGTATATAGTCTTTTCAATCCACTATTCACCAAATAAAATTATTTTGCTGCATTAGCATTTGGGTATATCGTGTCTCTGTGGTGGCAACTAATGTTGATCGAACAGTGATCGACACTATTCGTTATTCCCCGAATAATGGGCCGTTCAGGTTCGAGTCAAACACAGCCGAACACCGCATGGTGTTCATGACGAGGCTCGGCCACGCTGCTAGAACTCCTCCTACCTACTGTGATTGGCCGAGCGTGCACCGAACTTGGCCGAGCGTGCACCGAACGTGGCCGAGCGGTCACCCGAACGCATGGCTCGCGCTGTTATTGGCCGAGCGGGTCACGTGGTTAGGGACCATAAATACCCGAACCCGCGTTATCGACACCATTTGCTTTGGGGTTTAGCTTTGGGTAGGTAGGAAGGAACGTCAGCGTAGTGCACTTCGAGCCAGGCCAGCCACAGGTCCCTGGCCCCCAGCCTCACCGCTGACAGTAGCACCCACAGAGCCTCTGCCTCACACAGCACTGCTGCAGGCCTGCAGCCACAGAGGACAGAGTCTCTGCCTCACAGCTGACAGCAGCACCCAGCAACTCACAGAGCCCCTGCCTCACCACTGCCAGCCAGGCCAGACAGGCCAGCCCCAGGGCCCTATCCTCACTGCTAACAGCACCCACAGGGCCTCTGACTGACCACTGCCAGCAGGTACTGCCAGCAGGCACTGCCAGCAGCAGTGTTGCACCAAAAGACAGTACTTTCAGTGGCAGGTGGGACAGTTGTCTCCAAAAAAACACACTGTATTGCAATTAATTTAGTTTTAGTGTTGCACCAAAAGACAGTACTTTCAGTGGCAGCTGGGATCAATTGTCTAAAAAAAACCCCACACTTTCCCCCACACAAATACTGGGTTAGCGTTGCCGGTCCCATTTTTCAGGAATATCTAATTTCCATTACATTTATAACTGCATGGCGACGAAATGCATTGCTTTACGCATGCATTTTGTCATCATGCCAGGCCTGGGTTGTGTCTCAAAGTGTGGCCTTGCTCTCCTGTACCTCCTCTTCCATCCTGTGTGCTGCGGGGTTAGCGTTGCCGGGCCCATTTTCAGAAACATCTCATTTCTATTACATTTAGCACTGCGTGGCGACAAAATGCATTACTTTACGCATGCATTTTGTCCTCATGCCAGGCCTGGGTTGTGTCTCAAAGTGTGGCCTTGCTCTCCTGTACCTCCTCTTCCATCCTGTGTGCTGGGTTAGCGTTGTCGGTCCCATTTTCAGGAATATCTCATTTCTATTACATTTAGCACTGCATGGCGACAAAATGCATTACTTTACGCATGCATTTTGTCCTCAGGCCAGGCCTGGGTTGTGTCTCAAAGTGTGGCCTTCTCCTCCTGTACCTCCTCTTCCATCCTGTGTGCTGGGTTAGCGTTGCCGGTCCCATTGGTACTACGACAGCTTTTCAGGATCTCATTCGCCCCCCCCCCCCACACACACACACACACAATTTCCAAGCCATTTTGCAGAAGTTTCCCTCATTTTTTGTGGTTTTTCTGGCCCGCAAAGCAGGAATATTCAGGTCCCTATTGACTTCCATTATGTTCAGGATTCAGCACGAATATGCCGAATATCTGGACCATGTTCGGCCGAACCGAACCCGAATATCTGGATATTCGATCAACACTAGTGGCAACTGTTTACTTATCGATGTCCGTGCTGAGAGCACATTGTGCACAAAAGCAGATTGAGAGCATGACCGGTTCTCTCATGAAGCAAGGTGAAAAAAATCAGGTGCAGAGAATGCAGGGGCAGCATGTTTGTACTGTGTTTACACTTACAGTATGCAGTCAGAGAAGGAGGAGAAAAGTTTGCCTCAAGCAGCAAAAAAAGTCTAGAACTGGCCCTGATTAAGGGGGTAGGGGGAAAAAGAATTGAGTTTACCTGGGGCTTCTAATGGTCCCCACAGATGTCCTGTGCCCATCTGTGGGCATATAGTGGTTTGCAACATTAAACAGGAACTCCAGTGAAAATTATGTAATAAAAAAGTGCTTCATTTTTACAATAATTATGTATAAATGATTTAGTCAGTGTTGGCCCATTGTAAAATATTTCCTCTCCCTGATTTACATTCTGACATTTATCACATGGTGACATTGTTACTGCTGGTAGGTGATGTCAATGGAAGGAGATGCTGCTTGCTTTTTTGGCAGTTGGCAACAGCTATTCTTTACCACAATGCAACAAGGCTCCCACAGTGTGATGTCAGAAGCATGGTTCTGACATCACACTGTGGGAGGGGTTTCACCACAATATCAGCCATACAGAGCCCCATTTGTTAAAAGGAAAATATTTCTCATGGGAAAGGTGGTATCAGCTACTGATTGGGATGAAGTTCAATTCCTGTTTATGATTTCTCTTTAAAGTCACAAATTCTGGAAGTGAACTGGCAGCGGGGACTGGAGCATTGGCGAGTGGCTGCATGGGCACAGGACATCTGTGGAGGACCATTAGAAGCCACAGGTAGGTTCAACTCGTTTTCCCCTTATGGTACTCCTTTAATGTTTTTGTGGCCCCTGGAAGCACAACATTTGTGGCCCTTCCGCCCCAGTTTACTTCTCCTGTAATAATAGATAGCCAAAGGTCTCCCCCGTATAGGTAGCCACCCCCAGTATAGGTACCAAAGGTGTACCCCAGTTTAGACAGCTTCTCCCAGTATAGGTAGGCAATGGTGTACCACAATACAGGGCATTGATGTCACTGGGGCTATGTAGCTTTCTGCTGACTCCCTATCCCCATTTAAAATGTAGGAAGTGGCCAATGACCTCACTTCCACTTCTGCAGTGTACTCCTACCCTATGTTCAAGTTGCCACTGATCTGAGGTCTGTGTGTGAGTGACAGGGAGACAGCGATGTCCATACAAGTCACAGACAGGGTGGTCCTGGCAGCATGTAAGGCCCCTGCTGTGGGAGTGACTGCTTGGTTTGCCTGGTCCAAACAAGCACACCTGACTACCACCAAACTCACCATGTAAATATTTACCTCTCCGGCTTGGGATCAGGCAGAAATAGCCGATCCCAGTTGGGTCCGCTCGAAAAATGCATGCGACTTGTGCTTGCGCAGTAGAGCGGACCTGACTGGGAATGGCTATTTCCGCCTGTTCCCAAGCAGAGAGCCACTACTGAGCCTGCGCTGGAGCTGGAGAGGTAAATATTTAAATGGCTGCCGTGCAGAGGGGCCAAGCAAGACCACCGTGGGACAGAGGAGTACAGGGGAAGCCTCAATAGGATCCAGAGGCTTTCCTCTTCCAAGGTAAGTATCCCCCAGGGGCACATTTTTATGCTAAAGGCTTTCTTTAAATATATACAGTCACAATAATCCTACATGCATACAGACTGTTTCAGACTGGTTTGTCTTCATCAGTGCATGACAAGGATTCATGTGGCTCTGTGGGGTAGGACTTTAAACACCCAGAGCTACAGAGTACCTAGCAAGCTCATGGTAAACCAGAACTCCTAGGAGTGTGTAAGGGGCTACAATGGACCAAAAAGCCCTCTTACTAAAATGCTATGGAAAACAAAACACACAACGCAATTTTCTGATGGATTTACTATCAGATCGATTATTTCTTACATGACCGATCTGATTTCCAATCGATTTTTTGACTGATTTTTCATAGAAGCGAACGGAAAATTGATGGAAAAATCGGACATGATGGAAATACTCTATTCACCATTGTTTATTGTTTCCTCACTACCCTGTTTACCTTAGTTTAACGTTGTAATGTCCCTATGTACCATTTGCGACTAAAAGTTCTGGCCCCTTTAAAGAAAAGAGCCTTTTTTTACTTTTGCATTTCCTGATTGACTATGATTGGCTCGCAGTGATCAGGAGCCAATGAAAATGGCTTCTGACCGATGCAAGGAACTCTGCTGTCTTTAGATCTGTGCCGATGATGGCTCACTATTGCGTCTCATGCTCGGTATTGGGACACGTTAAAATTACTCCACTTTAGGTTTAGGCAGCCACAAGTGCAACCTGCAGTGGTCCCGAGGTGGTTAATGCTGTAGAGTCTCCCTTATCTATTGTATAGCGCTGCGTAATATCTTAACGTAGGTAAAGTGGTAGATCATGTTAATGATTGACAATGATTGACATCTTCCTAATATATCAAGCATTTACTGTTTCTCCTACTTAATTCTTGTCTGATATCAATTACACTGCTGTTGCCACTAGCATTGTAATGCCCAATGCAGTACAAAGCTATGAGATCTGCCACCAATGGTGCCTCACCCTCCTATGGTACTGCTCACTTAGGTGTTCCAACTCAATGTCTGATCAATATTTTGATCAAGTATTAATCAGGAATAGGGCTGCTCAAATTCGGATCCGGGAGAAACCCGGATAGTTCCTATCCGGATATCTCCTAGGAAACCTGTGCGGGTTTGGCGGGGGGGGGGGGGGGGGTCAAGCTTACCTGTCTGACGTCTTCTTCGTCCTTCCCTGATGCCTCCCACGATGTGTTCCATGCACATCACGTGACTACAAACACTTCCTCCTTCAAATCAGAAGGAGGAAGTGTTTGTAGTCATGTGACCACCGCGTGGACCGCATCGTGGGAGGCGCCAGGGACGGACGAAGAAGACGTCAGACAGGTAAGCTTGACCCCCGCCCAGCCCACACAGGTTTACTGGGAGATATCCGGATAGCAACTATCCGGGTTTCTCCCGGATCCGGATTTGAGCAGCCCTAATCAGGAATGGCTTAGACATAAATACATTTCTATTAATTTCAAAGTTTATATCAAATCTATCAACCAACTTATTAAAAACTTTGTTGAGTGTGTTCGTAGCTATAGTTGGAGAGATAGATAGATAGATACTCAACTATGCCAAAAATGTAATTATAGCCCAGCAAGCGCTTCTGTAGGTGGCCTCTAAATGGCCAGAAATGTCAGTCAGTTTTTCTCTCTAGTCACGGCAGACTTACAATTAGCCATCTTGTGGATCTATTATTCTTTCTGCAAGAAAATAATAAATATTCCTTGCCTTCATTGATCTCTGTCCCTGCTCCCCAGGACATATAGGCAAATGCTATCCATCTCTCCTGTATGATGTGAATACATAATTGAAACTGGTCAGACTGTGTCTATGACTGCTAGGAGGACAATGAGCTCTGATGCTAATTATGCAGTCAGTCCGTCATGTCTGTACGTTGTGAGCAGGAGCGACGTGTAGTGTTGCCTGATTCGGAGGTAATGTATATAATGAAACACTCAATAAAGCCAAGGCATTTCTCCAGCACTGTCGGGCTTGCTGAGTTTCAAGGGTCTTTGCCATTCCCGCCAATTACTCTCCCAGGGCCACACTTAATAATTCCTCAGTTTAGCTTAATCTGTTGTCAGATCCATGGCTAGAATTACTATACGGCATTTACGATAGGATTTGCAGGAAGACAATTTAAGCTCGAAATAAGCGCAGCAGATCTTCTGGGGCAACAGGCCGACATTTACAGAATTATCCTTCTGTGTTTTTACAACATGCTACTGGTGTGGTGACTTGCGAGCCAAACTGTTACATCCTATCCTCTGTCATGTTATTTTACATGTTGTGCTGAGGTAGAACTGGGTTAAAGGAATACTATCGATTCACATATTTTTTTCAATTGACACAGAAATTGTTTGGGAAGTGCTGCTAAGTACTGGTGTATACATTTTAGTAGCAATCTCTTTGTTTACTGTTATCAAAATACTTTCAAACTTTACTGATGCCAAAACTGCCGGCAGACTGAGCCATGAGGAGAGGGGAAATTCCCCTCACACTTGATCAGTTAACTCTATGTGTAGCTCTGTGTGTGACAGAGAAGAGAGCTCCCAACAGCTGCAGCTCCTCTGTCCTGTGTTTCTAACTGAAGTGTCTGAAGAGAGCAGAGGAAATGTAACTAATTGTCACAGCTTTTCATACTGTTTTGCTTTCAGAGTTTGATATGTTTGATATTTGCTTTCTGTAGTCTGATATGCAACTCTGGCTGTGCATTGAAGCAGACACCCCTTCTGCAATTTGTCCCAATAGAGCTAAATCCTACCCTCAATAAATTACAGCTTTTGCCTCTGATATTTAACATGAAAAGTAGGAAAATGTTTACACAGCTACTTAGACTTTATTTGTACATTGTAATTTTAGAACACTTGGGTATTGATAGTATTCCTTTAACATGTATAATGCAAATGAGGGCCAATAAAGCAAGCTAGGAATGCATATATATTTAAATACTACAAGTAGAACAAAACTTAATAATAAACAATTATTACCACCATTTAATCATTAGGCTGAAGCTTAAAATGTACCCGAGGTGACGTTATGTGATAAGATAAACATGCGTATGTACAGTCCTAAACATGTTAATAACTAGGCTGTGTTCCTTTTTTTTCTTTTTCTGCCTGAAAAAGGCTTTGCTAAATTCATGCGTAATTACGAATGATTACACAAAATCAATTGAACTACGAATTTGTAATTACGTGTATACATAATTGCGAAAATTTACGTGTAATTTTGCGTAATCGTAATTAGCAGATTACGATCCTCACTACTCATTACGGTTGTGCTATGCGTTACCACGGTTTTGTGAATCAAGCCCTATCTGCAGGTGGGACTTGAGTGAGAACCATAGCATAACTCCCACTGATTACTAATTACAAGCCATAAAAATCATGCTTGATAGACAAACACTTATGAGTGTAGAGAACAGTTTGAGCTTTGTTTTCATGGGAGCAGTACAACATAAAAAAACTGTTCATTCGCCTAATGCAATAAAACCTTTAAACATATTTTTAGCTTTTTATTTTCAAAAGCTTTATTGAGAGTTTTCATTTTTAACATTTACTACAGTACAGTATGGAAACCAAAACAAGATAAGGGGGGTACAAGCCTTGTGGAAGTTGACATTGTAGAAGGAACAATTGAAGAAAGAATCGCACACCACTATGGAGGTGCTGGACCAATGTAGACTTGCAAAAAAAAAAATTGGAAAGGTCCGCACACTCTGATGAACCAACGTCCAGGTTTATTCAAACAATGTGACACAAGTCCACTCCATATACCGACGACTCGTTTCGGGGCCCCGCGGGGTCCCCTTTGTCAAGGTAAAAACAGTACAGAATGGTAACGATGTGTAGACCAACAATGCAACAGTGCCACGGGGAGATGTGACGTAGCACACGGTGAGTGATTCACATGTGTGCCCGTCACTCTAACCCGCACAGTGCACCATGGGAGAGGCGGGATTTCCGCCCTGGACACGTCGCAGTGACAATCAGGATGTCTAGCGGTTTGGGGACAAGGACTGATGGTTTGACTCACAGGTACTATCAAGCTTGTAATGAACAAGGTCACTGCATACTAAAGTTACAGTTGATGACAATGGGATGATTTTTTTTTTACTTATATGGATTGTGTTTACATATGCAAATGATGATGAGTTTGAATTGTGGAGGTGGGGCTATGTGATTAGCTGTTTGCTTATTAGGTTGCACTGTTGGTCTACACATTGTTACCATTCTGTACTGTTTTTACCTTGACAAAGGGGACCCCGCGGGGCCCCGAAACGAGTCGTCGGTATATGGAGTGGACTTGTGTCACATTGTTTGAATAAACCTGGACGTTGGTTCATCAGAGCGTGCGGACCTTTCCAATTTTTTTTTTTTACATTGTAGAAGGGGGAAGGGACAATAGTAACTTTCAGTAACATGAAACCATAATTCAACCAGGGAATAACGATATGCAGTAAGATAAAATATGCCCACAGAGGGTGAAAGAAAAACCCAGCTATAACAGGGATACAATCCTCTAATGGATGAGACCCAAATCAAGAAAGCTAACAACATCCCTAGGACTCAGCTCCTGGAGTACAAGCAGAACCAGGAAGAGAGCCGTGTCCCACTGGTGGTCACCTACAACCCACGCCTTGAAATCTTAATAAGGATTGCAAAATAACTTCATCCTGTTCTACACAAGGATCAAAAACTGAAAAAGATATTCCCTGAACCTCCCCTCCTAGCATTCCGACAGCCACCCAAGCTTAAGCAGATGATAGTGAGGGGTGCCTTAAATAGGCCAGAACAGAATGGAACATTCCCCTGCCAAGGGAAAAGGTGTGGGACCTGTAAACACATTCATTCCAGGATACTAATACCAGGTACACAACAGGAATACAAAGTACAAGGCACCTATTCCTGCGACTCATCTAATGTGCTATACCTGATCATGTGTGCAAAATGCCCCAAAGGAACTTATGTGGGAGAAACAAGACAACCTCTGCGTGATCGCATGACACACCACAGGTTCACTATTAACAGCAGAAAACAGGATATTACAAAATATACTGATCTCCCAATACCAACACACTTTTGTTTACCTGGACACAGTTTAAGTGATTTTCGCGTCACTGTATTAATGGATGGCTTTAAATCGGAAAACATGAGACTAACACAAGAAACAAAGTTTATACATTGGTTCAAAACTGTGGAAGATGGTTTAAACAAGGTCTCTAACTTCTTGTGCTGGTACGATGGGTTTTAAATGCCACAATTATTTTAAATTTTCTATCTTTTCATTCATTTTTTGTGTCCCATATGCTGTGTAAGATGGTGTTCACTGTCACTATTCATTTTATTTGCTTTCATGTGCTGGTTTTAAATGACACAATTCTCTTTAGCTTAGAATTAATGGTGCATGTAACCAGCCCAGTTACAATTTGAACTCGCAATTTACGATGTCTCCCCATCACCAGAGTCTACTTTATGTTATGTTGAGGGAACTGTTGATCTTATCAATTTAGCCAGGATGCCTGGGAAAGCCTCCTGAGTAACAACTAAGGCATCAAATTACATTTATGTCTGCTATGTATGTCAGTGTATATAAGCTGTGTTTTTCAGTTTTTGTCAGGAACCAGTCCGGCGAGGGCTTTTTATAAGCCGAAAGCTCACTGTTTTTTCATCTCTAAGTTAGCCAATAAATGGTATCATCCTGATTCAAAACTCCTTGCTTTTACTGATGGCTAACACGGTTCAACACTCTACTGCTTCTCTTATTTGTATGTGTTTTATTTATTTTAAGACATTTCCTCTTTAATCAAAAAAAAAAAGGAAAAAAAAGAAAGTAAGCAAGATATTTTTAGCTTTTAAATACAAAATAAAATTATGGGAGTCCAGGTGGGACAAAAAGTATTTAGTATTCGGATTATAGATTAAACTGTTCATCTCATCAAATTATTTTCTCTCTAGGGACCATATGCAACTAACTTTCTCCTGAGTTTTCACCTAGGAGATCATTTTTCGTCGTCTAATTAGAATAACTTTTCAGCACTTTGCAATCAAAAAAGTACAAAAAAGTAAGTGAAAAAGTACTAGTAAAACTATTTTAAGTATGTTCTTGATTGCTGGTAATTTTATTGAAAAGTTTGAAAATATCACTTACGAAAAAACTCAGAAGAAAAAGTGAATTGCATATGGGCCTTGGTTTGCTTTAAAGCGTAATTGTCGGGCATAAAATAAAAATCAATTCTTTATTTTTATCTGGTAAACACTAAACACATAATAAGGATGGTAACCAGGCAATCCAAAGGGTAAAAATCACTTATTTTTCTTCTTCAAAAAACATCTTTCCCCAGTGCCCCTGGCTCTTATTTGGTACATCTGCCGCACAAAGGAAGTTGCAGGGCATGCTGGGTTGTCTTTTTTACTTCCTTAGTATCCCCTCAGACTTGATTAATGCAGCCTGATTGGCTGAAGCCTCTTTCCCTTCTGTTTTCCCCTCCCACATCTATGTTCCTCTCTGATTGGCCAATATTTCTCATACTTCTCAAGCTACAGAGTCACACAATGACAATGCACTTTCTATTGTAGAGCTGGGTGGTAGTGTCTGAAGACTGTCTGTGTGTGTATTGGCCGCCCTCCACCTAGAGTATGGGAGGAAATTACATCAGTATTGGCTTCAGTCAAAGGGACTTAAGATGGCAAATGCCTGAAACAGAAATCTCTTTATTTACTACATAAAATTCACTGAACTCAAAACGTGGACAATGCAGTACATACGTTATGTACCTAGAGCAAGTATTTATCTACTTATATATGTGTTGTTGTTTTTTTTTAGATAGTATAGCTGACAGCTCATCTTTAATGCATTTTAACCACACTCAGGTACAAAACAACCATTTCAATTGTATTATTGTAAGAGGGGTGGGGAAAACAATCTATTTTAGATATCAATGAGGTTGAGGGACATAAGGAGTCACTGCCTGATTTATCACATCTGTAGCAATCATTTTGCCTATAATTGGGTATATATTAGTGTTGGGCGAACACCTGGATGTTCGGGTTCGGGCCGAACAGGCCGAACATGGGCCAGATGTTCGGCATGTTCGGCCCGAACGCCGAACTCAATGGGAGTCAATGGGACCCCCGAACATGCCCATTTTGGGGGCCCTATGGGGTCGCAGGCATAAGGGGGGAGCATGCCCCGGTCGCGGGGGGGGTCGGAAATTCCCCCCACCCCCTCCGCTAGCGCTCCCCCCTCTGCCCGCTTCTCCATACAAAAAGTTTGAAACAAGTTCAATAGTACCTGGCTGGTGGCACTGGCTGGCAGTGGAGTGAGGAGGAGGAGGAGTCCGAGTAGCAGAGTGACGTTGAGGCCGGGCAGCGGGCGGTTCAGCGCTAGTACCCTTGTGGTACTTCCGCCCTTTCTCTGACCTCACGTCCTCTGCGTGATGACGCATACGAGGGTACGCGTGATGCGTACCCTCGTATGCAGAGGACGTGAGGTCAGAGAAAGGGCGGAAGTACCACAAGGGTACTAGCGCTGAACCGCCCGCTGCCCGGCCTCAACGTCACTCTGCTACTCGGACTCCTCCTCACTCCACTGCCAGCCAGTGCCACCAGCCAGGTACTATTGAACTTGTTTAAAACTTTTTGTATGGGGAAGCGGGCAGAGGGGGGAGCGCTAGCGGAGGGGGTGGGGGGAATTTCCGACCCCCCCCGCGATCGGGGCATGCTCCCCCCTTATGCCTGCGACCCCATAGGGGGCATAGGGGGGCAGTATTCGGCCGAACAGGGCCCTGTTCGGCCGAACAGGGGCCCTGTTCGGCCATGTTCGGCCATGCATTCTGCAGTTCGGGCGAACCCCGAACAGTTTGGCCGAACACCACCAGGTGTTCGGCCGAACTCGAACATCACCCGAACAGGGTGATGTTCTGCAGAACCCGAACAGTGGCGAACACTGTTCGCCCAACACTAGTATATATATATATATATATATATATATATATATATATATATATATATATATATATATTACAGGGTTTATATATATATATATATTACAGGGTTAACTTTGTATTATTTAACACCAGACAGGAGTAGATTATATTGATAAGTGTCCCTTTTCATTTCCAATTACAGTTCAGATTTTATAGTTGAACTTGAGCAGCTAATAAAGAATTTATTCTGGTTTAAACTTAACTCTAAATCCACTGTGACATCCAGGCAAATGACAGTCTTTTTTAAAAGGAGAGTAAACATGACACCTTAGAGCGGGGTCCAGTTCCAGGATTGATATAGAGCAGGCTTAGAGCACTCCTAATGCCAACAAGATGACAGTATTAATGTGACAAGCATCCGGTATCATCGCTTAACCTTTAAGCATTGGGCAGACGGTGTAATGAACTTATGTGCAGGCTTTGGGTGCTGAGAGTTTAGAGCACTGTCTCACACATGAGGAGCCCAGTCTTACCAGTCTTATCTCTTGTCTGGTCTCTGTCTTGATTGGATCTGCCAGACTTAAAGCTGCGTTTAATCCACTGTAAAAACCAGGATGTCTTATTCACTTAGCTGCCTATCCATATTACCACCAGCAGCAGTCTACTGCAGGATTATTCAAAACTTAAAATAGATATCAAACGACAGGGATGTTTCTGGCTTGACAGCCTTAGTCGTGTTGCTGCCAAGTGTCCTGTTTAACAGAGTAAGTCTGGAGGGTTTTTGTATTTTTATTAATAACTTATTTGTGGAATTTCTCCACAATTAGAGTTTTTTTCTTTAATTGAAAAACAAAAAACTATTGTTGTCT